>NC_090281.1:96217002-96910752 GCF_037392515.1 Haliotis asinina | reverse complement strand
AATATCAGATGCATAATATTTTTGTTATACATGTTGTTTTCAACCATTTATACCAAAACCCAAGCGTTTAGTAGAATTCTTTATTGAGCAGCAATGCAATCTGTTTTCTCTGGTATAGCAAGATTATTACCAAAGGCTGCACCGGAAGTAACTGCAAAATGGAACCTTTCTCTATGTCGAGCCCTGCGTATGCGGTACTGTGCAGTGGTTTGCCTAGAGAATCTACTTGAGGATCTAACCATGTCGTACTTTGATAAGCGTGCGTGAGGCCGTCATTTTCAGAAAAAAAACTCCAAAAATTAAAACAACCTCACGCGGGCGAGTCAAAAGGCTGTGGCTGTAGACAGTCAGCCCGAAATGGAAAATTTTCGGCTCGCTTCCATGCAGTCTTTGAAGTAGTGGAATACGACTAATGAGAGACTATTTAAACTTAAAAAATGATATGAAGCCCGAATGATAAAAAGCAACATTCAGCATATATATGTTTTCGATTTAAAAGAGGTTTTGGACAATGTGTGTATTCTTACAAGCATATTTTCCAAACATATTTTCACACATTATGTACATTACAAGTTTATTACATCCCGGGTTTTTTTGTGTGTTTTTTTTTTTTTTTTTTTAAAAGCCCCAAAAACATACAAAACAGACACTCTAAAAAAATCCCACACACTGGTACTTACATTTTAACACACATTGCCTATCACACGAAACTAGCATTACGCCCAGACAACGCGGAAAGAGGCATCTCTACGAACTGACGCGCTATCTCCCAGAACTGAGCCACTGCCTGAGAAGCACAGATGCAGATCAAATGTCTACATTAAAAGCAATATTAGAAGCTTTTAAAGAACTGCACTTACAGCAGATATGCCATCACGACCCTCCAAATACGACCTATAATTACTTGCCGACTTCACCATTAAATCGTATAATTTAGCATAGGTTGCTGGTGGGTTGATATTTTCAAAACTGATGTTCGCTATACTTGCATATCGCCTGACATAAAATACTGCCGACAGAGTCTGGGTGAGGATTCAGTGCTTCCGTACTTTGCTTAACACATAAAGTAACGTCAAGTCTCTGTAGAATCAGAGTTATGTTCGATACATCCGTACTTTGTTAACAGTAAGCGTCAGAAGAATCAGGATGAACATCGATACTTCTCTTCACACGTGAAGCGACGTTAAGTGCCAGTAGAATCCCGGTTATGTT
The DNA here is from genome assembly GCF_037392515.1 of Haliotis asinina. Lineage (NCBI taxonomy): Eukaryota > Metazoa > Mollusca > Gastropoda > Lepetellida > Haliotidae > Haliotis > Haliotis asinina. Next base: position 96,909,540 of record NC_090281.1, on the reverse strand, counting down.
CGATGTATCCGTAGTTCGCTTAATAAGTGATTTAATATTATACACCAGAAAAATCAGGTTAGGTTCGACATAGCCATACTTCACTTAACAAGTGAATTAAAGCTATGCGCCAGAAGAGTCAGGAGGAGGTTCGAAATATCCGTACTTGATACCCACATAAGTAACTGCAACTGTCGACAGAAACACGGTTAGTTGCGATTTAGACCTTACACAAAGTTCTTGACTTTAAGCGACAGGAGTTTGAGGGTTAAGTCGCTATAGAGATGAACAGTAACCTAAAGATCACCAGTATATCTCTTGTTACCTATGTAACACAGTTATACAAATTATGGAATGTGGAAAATGTTAACGTGTGTCAAGTTTCGAACTCCTGTCCTTTGTCGTAAAATATTCAAGTTGTGCAAATAGCCTAGAAATATTAGCACGCCGCATTCAAATTGCCGAGATAACGGCGATACGTACTCAGATTCACTGGTATCAGCTACAACATTTCTCGCTAAACCCTGTAAATGACAAGGGTTTTAAATGTTTATCGGTTTGTACAAATACCATATGTAAATCTGCAATTCCAAATCCAACTTTTTAGTATATCAGGAAATACGTTTCATAAAAGAAATAGGTGATGGTGGGAAGAGTTTTGCAGATTTGACATTTTACAAACTTTGACAGTGTAGAATGAGAGTTGGAACAGCTGTAATGTATATCTGTGTATCTCCGTTAGCGTTACGTCTAAACACTGACCAGTGCCTCGAAGACACGTAAGGAGCATTGACATGTGTTCGGTATATGTCCATAGTTTCTTTCTGGTATCAGTCGTGTTCGTCCTATCATACCGCACCGTTAAGAGAGGCAAATGTCAGGAGAGTATTGAATTTTGCCACAAAACTCTTTTTCTTTTTTTCTTTGTTTCTTTACACGTTTCGATGAGCCTTTTTGTGTGTTCATTACTTTAATATGTTTAAAGATCTACTGTTCCTTCTATAACATTATTGTAGCTTTGTAGTATGTTTCTGCTTTGCTGAAGTCGAAATCGTAGAAATCCTGAAAAAGGCATAGTTTTAACGGCGAGAGTACTAGAAGCATGTTGATCTTTCGTCGGCCTTCAAACGCCAAGTGTGGGCATGGGTATATAGTCATGCTCGTTAATCGCAAGCCGTTTATTCTAATATCGACAAAACCGTTCGACTGAAAATAATTTCCCAACTGTCTAATTAAGTCATGAATACAAACACAAGGACAAGACAACCTGGGTTACCTGACGGTTTCTCGGGAGGTTGCAGCAGCGGAATGTCAGACTTACACAGAGTTTCTGAAAATAAATAATTCGATAGAAATACCTCGGTTGTAATGCAAAAGGAATCCCAATGATATAGGAGATTCAGAAACCAGGGGAAATCCATTTACTGCTTTCGCATTACAGGGTTGGGTGGGAAGGGGAAAGATGGCATTCGTGGACTGTGAAGCTGACTAAACGAGGACGCCAAACACAGAAAACCCTCATTTTACGGACAACTGAAGATTTACACAAAGTATTTCATGGATAACTCTCGGCACGGTAGTTCACAAACACTCTTAGTCCACATTATCAAGGTTCACTCCGTCAATATTTACTGTTCTGATTAACATGTCCGGTTTAATAAAGATATCCGGAATAAAAAGGATGTCAAAACAGTTTGTCATAGGTATCCGGAATTTTAATGATATGGTACTGACTGTTATTCCCATTGGAATTATCGTTCCACACAAAAAAAACAAAGTTGCCAAACATCAAAATCTCGGAGTACCAATGACGGGGGAAGCCATTAACGAAGTTCTCCTGATTACCAAGATTCCCTCATATGCACCAGTGATTTAAATGACTGACAAGGAGGCAATGCAATTGAAGGGCATTCTACCGCCGTTGAAAGAACGAAGAACCATGTGTGCGAGGGTGGACGAGAGAGCTGGGGAGGGCGTCAGTGAAGGGTGCACGGAGATGGCAGTGAGTGATGACGTATTGAGACACCACATGCTGCCTGGGAAAGAACAGTTACATGTCGTAGTTCTGGAACGTTGAAAGAAATGAAATCTTGTAAACGAGGTGCTTATTTGTGCATAGGAGTCTAGACAGGCGATACCCTCACGAAGGGCTTATCGATTTCCAATTAATGAAGTCTATATGTTGCTTTTATGGAGGAATTTTAATGAAAACTAAAGACGCTTCATGATAGCACTCTCGTCGTTGTTTAGTGGATTTGTTTTAATCTGGCTACTTAACAAGGAAATGCAATTAAAGACTTCAAAATAAACCGATCATCCTGCCTTGTTTAAATAAATCTGTGGAAGGCCAGTATTGATCACATTAACGAGGCCAATTACGACCCACCATCGTGGTGGGTCCAAGCATGCTCGCGGCCCAGGGTCAGTTTAAGTGAAATGAATTCCGATAAAAACCTTGAGCTCATTCGATGCAGTACAATCGTTTTGGGGAACTTGTTACTCTTTCCATCAACGATCTTCACGATCAAATTGCGATTTAGGACCAAATGAGATTTAGAGTCAGAAAAGCTTCCCAGATCCCTTAACATGCTACTGACTGATGGCGATGGACGGTCATACAGACTCTTAAATAAATATATCCACTACAGCACCTGAAAGTCTATATTGCAACTCTAGATTTACTCAGGGAGATATAATGTCACCGCACTAATCATTCTTGCAGTTTAAATAGTAGGTACTATGATAAGGAAAAATCCGGACATAAACGGCATAATATAACATTTGATGATACTGAACATAAACTAGGGCAATACTCAGATGACACTCATTTAACTCTAGATGGATGTGAAAACAAAGCCCCAAAGCAGCAATTGAAAAAAATCAACAAACATCAGGACTTCAAATGAGCATAGACAAAACCAAGGCAAATTGGTTAGGTTCAATATCTGAAAGTAATATACCTTTGGTCAATGGCCCTAATCTTGAGTTATAACTTTGGCAACCGCAACTGTTGCACATGTTTTCTCTGCACTGTCCAACCCAACTAAAGCATTCATTAAAGAATTAAATGAAATAATTTCTTGAGTTTTTATGGAAAAATAAAAAGTACAAAATAAATCAATCAACTATACACAGAGGTTATCAAGATACAGAATGTTTCATTAATGCTTTGAATTTATTCTCACTGAAAATTAAAAAGTAAAGAATCGATAAAGATCTTTCCTGTAATTAATTTATTCTCACTTGACTCCAGTGCTGTTGACTGTTTATCTGACCATGATAATCCTTATTCGAAAGACGTTTTATCTGCCTGAAGGATATTTTGTAAGAAAATTACTTTTTAGGAAATTGATGTAGACCAGATCTGACACAGCCACTTTGGTTGAATCATTTCTTTAAACCATCATACATCATATTTAAAAAACTTGTTTAGTCGCGATATATATAATGTAAAGATATATGTGATGAAAATGACTTTGTTTTGGAAAATGTAAATTAAAGGTACAGAATACAGGGAACATTCCTAAACTATAAACACTTGTTAAACAATATTCCAACTGGAGATAAGATAAAAGAAATGAAATTTTGTAAACGAGGTGCTTATTTGTGCATGGGATATCATATAAGAAACACTTTCCTTCGATCAACCACACACACACACACACACACACACACTCACTCACACAGACACACACACACACACACAGACACACACACACACACACACACACATATATATATATATATAGAGAGAGAGAGAGGTGGGAGAGAGAGAGGGAGAGAGATAGATAGATATAGATAGACTGATAGATAGATATCTCTCTGTACATGCAACTTGAAATTGTATTTTTTTTAAAAAGTTACAAAAAATTCTAGATTTACTCCGGTTCCGAAAATTAAGGGAATGCCATGAGTCATTTATCATATTGTATTTTGAGAATTTAACTTATCTCTTTGTGTATATCGTTAGAATTAAGAGACTTTGGGTATTAGTCTATCCTACAGGATTTAATTAGCGCGGATTGTTGTTTAATTTTGTTGTGCTCACTTAGTAGAGAACAGGTACCCGGGGAGACAAGTCATGTAACTATAACCGTCTAGCGCCTGGGAGGTTGCTTGGGTTGTCCTTGCAAATGATGAGCTGTTATTCATTGTTAGCTCTGTGAGCAGTCCTGGTGCAGATGAACACATTAGTATTAGCAGTTTTACACTGTTTCGTTTCCCAAACCCGATACAGTTGTTTTCAGAATGTTACATAATGATATGTTATATAATAGTAATATTGCTCGACATAGCGACATTACTGATGATGCCTTTAAACACTTCGGTAGTTCTCTCAACTTCAAGTAGTTGCGAAGTCGTCTCAGGCTAGGCAATTCGCTATGGGACTCTTACGGACACCAACCGGCTTGGGTATTATTTCTGTGTGTCAGTGACCTGTAACATTCCAATCTGGATCACACAATCCAGTATTTTCCATCATGAGCATCAATCTAAGCTACTGGCATTCGGTAACCTCCGGAACTTAATTGGGTCATGTAACAGTGGTATAGAGAGGTACTGGATCATGTGACAGTGGTACAGAGAGGTACCTCGTGTAAACAACAGAGCTAAAACCATCTATACCTCACTAATCATCGATCAAGATAATAGCGAGCCTCGGATAAGTCGAACTGACCCAAACTTTCCCTTCCAGTTCTGCACATCAGAAGTCAAATTACAAGCATGAAATGTCCTGTCCTAACCTGTTTATGCGATAGATGGACGGACGGACGGACGGACGAATATGGAGGTAGGTAGATAGGGGAAGGATGGGGGAGGTAGGTAAGATTGAGGTAACTCAAATAAACATCCTTTTCCTTGGATATATGAAATGTTTCAAACTGAATAAAGCAAACTGGCTTTTAGGAGGGAAATAATGCTCTAGTAGCTTTTTGTTCTAATTCTATCTTGGACAGTTGCCACTCCGGACCAGGGCGAGGGACGCTGACACCTCCAAACAATAGGAAGCAAACTCAGATATCAGTAATACGAGACGGGTGCCTTATCTTCCACCCTATATGATCCCCGCGCCAAATAAACACAGGCCGGGGGAACAATGAGGGTTGTAATTTACAGGGGAAACTTATCTACTTGCAGGGGTAGTCGCCCATGAAAGCTGACAGCGAATCTGTCAAATTGTCAGCAGGCAACAGCAACAAGTTTATATTTCCCTGATAAAGTTGTCGTGTTGACTTGAGCTCTTAATTCTCTGTCAACTTAAATCAAATAAAATCCACCTAGCATTTTATTGTTTGTTGGGGTGTAAAGCTAATTTTAAAAATCAGCATTTGATCTCAATTTTGTTAATTATGCAAATGATACGTTGTTGCTATCCCTTGTTGATAACTTGTATGAATTCTCTGTGTCATGTTGTTAACAGATTGTATGTGGCAAACTGTCTTCTGGATTGTTTGTGGCAAACTGTCTCCCGGATTGCATGTGGCAAACAGTCTCCTGGATTGTATGTGGCAAACTGTCTCCTGTATTGTATGCGCCATATTGCCATGGATCAGTGTGTGTGTGTGTGTGTGTGTGTGTGTTCGTGTGTTGATGTGTGTTTTCGTGCGTGTGTGTTCGTGTCTGTCTGTGAGTTCAAATTACATCACTGTGCAATTTTCACGTTGACATAGGAGAAAAATTAACCATTTGTTCTCCACGACAGAAAGGGGAAGGGTAATAAATGATTTATCTTCAGTATTGCTCTGATTAATGCCAGTCTGCTATGTGATATCACGTAAGTGGATATCATCCTGGATACAATATCCCTGGAGTTAGAGAGGGAAGTAAATCACATGTGTTGCATCCCGCCCTCTGGCTGGAGAATATTACTAAGTATTCTATCTGATATTTCGTATTGATTTGTCATCAATCTTTTGTACAAATGCGTAAAAAATAATTAAAGGGAGCAAAAATGGAAATGTTAGTAATACTTTTATTCATTGTGTGTGGCTTTTCTAAACGGACATACACTAGACTTGCACAAGTCTCTAGGTACAAAATACTAGTTTAAACGATAATTTCTGAAAAATGATAAATAACAGAATGGGGCACTTGATGTCCGCTTATCTAGACTTGCCTCTTCGAAGGATAGAATTACGGTTTATCCATGGACTCAGCACTCAACAATGTTCACTCTTTAAAAGCTGTATAGTTCAAAAACACACCACTGGACTTTCTCCGACGTCTGTCAATGCACAAGGTGGACAGGGCCACGTGTACTCTTGGTGAATACTCGGTCTCTTTTGTTATGGCTGATTAACATTTGTTAGGTCTGCTGTTCTTATTTGGACAGTTGATCGCTATCATGTCGTGCAAATATGGTCTTTCCAGATAATGACATTTCATTGGCAGCAGTTTAACACTGATCTTTTTGTTGCGTGTGTGTCGCAGTAACTTTTGCCTTGGAATATAAACTATAGTATAAACTAAAGTAAAAATATATCAATATTTTCCATCTGTTTTCTAATACCGATCGAGCTCATTCTGTATTCATGTTTACGTGTTTATTATATATCAGTCATGTAAGATTGATGTTGGTGCTCCAGTATAAAGGTCAGGGCGATGTGAGGGCAGGACGCGTTAACTACTGACAATATACTGATGATATCAGGATACGGTATATATTTCTATACCATTGTCATGATTGCCTGAGGGACCTTGTGGTCGAAGCGCCACACCGAAGACCCTGGTTTGATTCCCTAATGGGTACAATGTGTGGAGCCCATTTCTGGTGTCACCACCGCGATGTTGCTGGAAAGTTCCCAAAAGCGACGTAAAACCAACTCACTCACTCACTTATTATTGCCCGATATCCGAATTTTGCACATTTTGGGCTTGTGGTTGGTTTATGAACAAAACGTAACGACAATATGTTCCCAAGGCAAACAAAATTTAGGGTCGAAGACACTAAAACAAATGCTAACTTTTATAGTCGCTATCACCACCAACTGTATCACCGTCACTAACACCCTGACCACATCCATGACCCCACCACCACCACCACCGCCACCACCATCACTATCGCCACTAGCTGTATCACCTTCACCATCAACCTGACCACATCCATGACCATACCGGCCACCGCCACGACAGTAAGGCTCCTTTGCGACATGGAGTAAACCGAAACAGTGACGAACATGTTAGCTCTGAGACTGGACAGTAAACGTGAAGTCCTAAGCATATATAACTCCTGTGTCGGTTTATCTCATAAGGCCAAAGCAACCGGAGTCGATAAGCCGACGCCATGCCAACTTCAAACGAAAACACACCTCCTTACATGGACACAACTCAAGTCTACAGGTGCACCAAACCAAGATGGCAGACGCCATGGTAATTAACTGAAACCCTTATACTCAGGCGAGGTGTACTACAAGGATGTCTATTGCTCCTTGTTTGAATACTGGTGTGGTCATTTTCTGACCTTCGCCTTATCCCCCGACAGCCCGAGTGGACAGAGTATATTTGACGATTTGATCCCAGCTAATATTTTAAAGGTGGAAAATTTCACGCCTGTCTTGTGGACATTTGTAAGATGGGATGACGGGAACAACAGATGACTCTGGGAACCAGAGACGGTGGCCACAACATATAAAGTTTGAAACAACTCGGTCAAACATATTTTCTACGAGGAGTATTCAATAAATCAAACAGACTTTTCCTTACTATAAGTCTCCAAAGTATAACCGTAAACGTCCGTGTGTCTGTTTTGATTCTTTGTCTTTGAATAGTGAAACAAAGGTATAGACATGAATTGGGAAGATGCAGTTGAAAAGAAGAATAATGCTCATTTTGGCATGTGTACTGATCAGTATACTTATTCATCCGTACGAAGACATTGTTTTTGTACAATAGCGATATTACATTTTGTTACAAACGATTACATCTGTCAGAATATGCTATTTCTTATATTTTTGTCCGGAACCACTGGAGTTTCAGGCACACATTCATATTGTGATGCACGCACTTTTCACATTCTCCAGACAATGTCAAATCCGTTAGGATTGTAAAATGAAAACAATATACCGATACTCGCAAAACGCGCAAAAAGGTTTATTTCAGGCAACATGCGCTATTTTGTATCACGTAAACATTTATTCCCATAAATACATCCGTCACCGAACAATTATCCCGCGGTACGTTGTGTGTGGTGTCGTTGCAACAGGACGTCGTCGACGCTCCACATAACACGACAATATCTTCCGTCGTAACAAAAACACATTATCATTTTAAACCAACATTATAGAGTTCCCAAGCCGGTTATCATAACAAGGAAATCGACATTAAGCTGTTTGTTAGAACCATAAGTCTCTCGTGATCGCCACGGCGGTTTCTTTCGCCTTCAGCACGTGACCGACATGTAAACATATTATATCGATCAAGAAACTCTAGTTTTGACATCCTTTTCGACTGGCCGTAAATTTGACACAAGGTATTATTTTTGTTGATTAAGCTTTCAGTTCAAATATATTTACTTCTTTGGCTAGGATAAGACGGACGTTTAGCGCGATGCTAATGTGATTCCTTGCCAGAAATATTGACACGTTTTGTCACCAATGTACTTTTGTTCGCCACTCCATGTTTGTCAGTTAAGCATTTTTTAATACTCGGCTAGGGTCACATCAAGTGCAATTATTACAAACAACATTTTTATCCAGGCTGTTGAAACTTTCATGACAAACACGAAGATTCGACTGAACAGTCGAAATATACCGTGTATAATCCGAGTTCGTTAATATCCAACATTTCGAAAATGAATTTAATCAAAGCAAATAATTATCTAAATAATGATCAAACATCAAAATGTGTTCACTCGACATTATGATCAAGTATTACTCGTCATTTACATGGAGTTAACAGTTGGGGCTATTTTTTGTACAGTGTTTCAAACCTGTAAGCATACAAGGCGGTTGGCGATCGATCTGCTGATATTAGTAGCAAAAAATATTTTTCATTTTTGTATGTTCATGAATCCGGATGCAAAAGAAATGAAATGGGAAAAGTCACAAAAATGGTAAATTAGTTTCAATTTATGTATCTTTTTCTTTAACGTTTCTTCAAGATTCCCACGAATGCTTTTTATAATCTTTTTTCAGCAAAAGAACTCGACTCCCATGGGATTATTTGTTAAAACTAATCTTGAAGTTGTCGTCAGATCCACTACAGGAAGGGCTCCCTCCGTGAGTGTAAGGTAATCAAAACCCACTACTACGATAAACAAAAGTGAAACATTCGATCATTCTTTTTAGGCGCTTATATAATGGTGTTTTACCACTTTCTGTCTATTTACACATTGGATATAACGAAGTGTTCGGAACAACCGCAATGCCATGCAAGCATGTGTATGAGTACATGTTGTGTAAGGGCGCACCAGCCATATTGCAGTCGTTTCACCCGTTGAGCTGTACACATTGCTAAAACATCCTATGTTACTATTTCAAAATTAGTGTTCATTATGTGACCTGTTGTCTACATCTAACAACCAAAGTGCCCAGTACAAAGACAGATCCAGTTTTGGGCACGTGATGTACATGGTCATGTGCTTTTAGTAATATAGATATTTTTATTGGTTTCTTGATGAAACCATGAAACCACACTAAGCAATATTCTTAGTGGATGTCGGATACCTGTATATAATCCAGTGTGGTCGAGACAAACCAAAACCCAGACCGTCGTTAACAAAGAGTGCCCACAAGCACAGACAGTGCACGTAGACCCTTTCTCTTGGCAATACAGGGGCTGAAGCAGCTTTTTAGAGCAAGGGGTGTGCACACTCTTGAGAAAGTGGGGGGTGCACCATTCATTTTCACGAGAGTTTCAATGGTCATTTAAAACACTTTAGGACAAAGCGGGTTGGGGGATCCCTGCACTCTCCCTACAGCGTATTGTGATTCAGTCTACTCTGGAATACAAAGTTGAAACAGCACCACAGCCCTTCACATCGCACCCTCCACCACCCATCAACATATGGTTGTCGGGGGTCAGGCTCGGTGACTGGGATCGTTGTGTGACGAATCTCCCCTGACGGCGTGGGGCAACTTTTATTGCTCATAATAACAGCTACTAGTTTGTCGAGCCCAGGCTCTATTGTTGAGTGCTACCGACCCAATACCAGAGTATATCAACCCCATACCGTTTGTCTATCTCCAAGACAGAATAAATGAAAAAGGGAGGCTTGACTGGGCAAGTCTACACTGTCTCAACACTGTTCTCAGCTCTGTCTCAAATGTGTACTTTTTATTTTGTAGGCATAATTAATTAATTAAGTGTATATTTCTGAAACAAACCCTATCACAATCGTCCACATAGCTCACTACATCAGTTTCATTTCACGTTTAAATTAGTGTGAAAAAAGTATTCCTCTGCGTTAATATCATGTTACTGGATTTCATTATACTTAAATTCATTTTTCAAACTCTTTCTCGGACTTCAACTCAAATAATTCCACTTCTGCTTTTGCACATGGCATTTAGAATTATTTTATGCGACATTATAAAAGCATTACTTGGCTGGATATATACGTTTATTCTTTTATGACATTTATGTTTCTATAATGGACTTCCCTTAATGAGTACATAAAAGTTCCCATTAGAAATCTATCATCCTTGAAATGAAGTAGGTTATCGGAACACAACTCTTATTGGCTGCAGGTAACAGTCCCTAAGTAGGTTTGTTATCTCCAGAATGTCCTGTCCTCTCTCTCTAAATTGACACCAAACCATCTGTAAATTAAACACAAAGACTACATCCTGGGCGGTTTTCTCTCATGGGGCCAAGGTGTGGTATTTACTTTTATGCATAGTGCATGCGAGGGGCGAAATCTTGCCAAGAGACCACTGAATGGCATATTGTATATTTGTACCGATACAACCAATATTATGATTGTAATTCCATCTCTAATTTAAGGCGAAATTTCCTTTCTTACAATAATTAAGTGTCACACAATACTTTATTAAGAGGACAATTAGGATTATCAGTCTGGTCAATGAAACTTGAAAATCTGTCATATCGAAGACTTTTGGAATGGGGACACACACGAAGCCCTTGTCAAAATAACCACACGTCAAAACGGCCATAAAACATCCATGTCAAAATGGCCACAAACCAGTAGTCAAAATGGTTATAGATAAAGTCAAAATATTTTTTTATTGTATAACGTTGTATTACTTAACATCAAGGAGAACAAATGACAAAAGATGCCAAAGACACGTGTAGATCTACCTTGCGCGGGGATGTCTGTCTCAAACTAATCATCTGCCCCTTCACATCACCTGTCCCTTCTCATCACCTGTCCCTTCACATCGCCGGTCCCTTCTTATCACCTGCCCCTTCTTATCATCAGCCCCCTTCTCATCATCTGCCCCTTCTTATCATCTGCCCCCCTTCTTATCATGTGTCCCTTTCTTATCACCTGCCCCCCTTCTTATCAGCAGCCCCTTCTCACCATCTGCCCCTTCGTATCATCTGCCCCCTTCCCATCACCTTTTCCTTCTCATCATCTGCCCCTTCTCATCATCTGCCCCTTCTTATCATATGCCCCTGCTCATCAGCTGCCACTTCTTATCATCTGCCCCGTTCTCATCACCTGTCCCCTTCTCATCATCTGCCAGTTGTTATCACCTGCCCCCTTCTCATCATCTGCCCCCCTTCTTATCACCTGTCCCTTTCTCATCTTCTGTCCCCTTCTTATCATCAGCCCCTTCTCATCATCTGCCCCTTTGTATCATCTGCCTCCTTCCCATCACCTACCCCATTCTCATCATCTGCCCCTTCTAATCACCTTTTCCTTCTCATCATCTGCCCCTTCTCGTCACATGCCACTTCTTATCATCTGCCCCGTTCTCACCACCTGTCCCTTCTCATCACCTGCCCCCTTCCCATCATCTGCCCTCTTCTCATCACCTGCCCCGTTCTCATCATCTGCTCCCTTCTCATCACCTGCCCCTTCTCAACACCTGCCCCCTTCTCATCATCTGTCCCCTTCTCATCATCTGCCCCCTTCTTATCACCTGTCCCTTCTCATCATCTGTCCCTTCTTGTCATCTGTCCCTTCTCATCACCTGTCCCTTCTTATCACCTGCCCTTTTGTTATCACCTGACCCCTTTTCTTCATCCGCCCCCTTCTTATCACCTGTCCCCTTCTTAACATCTTTTTCGAATGGAGAGTACTAATGCTCTGCAACAGGGGTAGAGGAAGACGTTCAGAATGTTCCATTTGCCTTCTTATATTACACTAGTGAAGAGACGTCGTGCTTGCCTGGACGTGTCGACATCGCATGATTTGTTGTTTCATTCGTCAAAAAGGTAAGAAAAGGAAGAATAGACAGGCTTCAGGTGAGCACAAAAGGCAACAGACATTCATGTAATGACGTGCCACAACTAGTCGATTGTCAAACTTTGTTCTCTGTGTCCCCTTTTCCCGCCATTGACTTGATTTACACGTCCTGCCTTTTACAGTATAAATAATGTCAATACATTTTGTACATCTCTGTCAGTTCACTGAAATTTGCTGCTAGCATATGTTAAGCTAAGCAAGTTTACTGTTCAAGAATTGACGGGTGGCAGATGAAATAGGCTCATCACTCACCTAAAGTATCACAGACAACATGGCTGATGAAGTAGCCTCTGCCTGCATCGGTATCACCTGCCCGCTACCAACAAACACCTCATGATCACCCACGCATCAGGTAAAGAACACGCGGGAAGCAAAATTATTGCATGACCTTATCTTCATGTACTGGACGGTTTCTCTCCCTTGGAAATAAGGTAAAGAACATATCTTATAAATGTCAACATGATTGACTACATAGTGTTGTTTGCTGGTTTAATTCTCTTATGTCTCTTTCTTACAGATTTTTGATTGCCTCAGAGGGAAAATGGACTCGTGAATAACACTGTTTTCTTTTCATATTGTTTCATAATGCTTAACAAAAAACAACAGCCTGCTCATAAGGAAACGTTTCCGTGAGAAAGTCATGATAACAAATCGTCTCTTTAAAGCAACACTTTCAGGAATTTATTTCGACGCTGACTGGCATTTGTGTCTTTACAGCGTGTCTTGCATAGTCCATTTGCAGTCCCAAGAACCCAAAGCTGAAATAGTTGCTTAAAGAAGCCTGAACTAAAACATACATCGAACAGAAAGTTCATTAATGCCATAGTGGTCTTTTAAACACTCGAGTCTTTTTTTTCAGCCCTTGAGAAGAAAAAAGCCACGATTGAACATCTGCCTGTCTCCCAACGAAGCCATGACGCTCTCCAGTGTAAAGACACCGCACCTGCGTTATGAAATCTTCAAAAACATGAGTCCATACACTAATGTTTTGCTGCGCTTTTACAGTGTAAGGTGTGTAAGACAATGAGACACGGAAATACATCGGGGTAAATAGCTTGACACACGTCCTCGCACTAAAATCTAGTGTTTTACAGCATGCTCAAAATGTATAACAACCAAAGGACATGTTAATTCTTATTAATTGCTGTTTTTCGATAAGAACTATTTCTTATACGCATGTACCTTCAAGTTGGACCCCGATCAAGGGGGATTCAATTTCCAGTCGCTTAAACACTACAATGAGGTAGGTCTGTGAAATGAGGTATTGGATCTCTGTGTTTAAGGTAATCGCCTGTTGCCAGACTGATCGATACTTGACACTTTCAGACAGCGCAAGAATAAATGTGGGTTTTAATTTCCTAAATTAAACTTGCCGGGATTGAGAGAGAGAGAGAGAGAGAGAGAGAGAGAGAGAAGGAGGAGGAGGGAGACAGAGAGAGGGGAAATGGGGAGGGAAGATTAAGATATATAGTTGTGTACTATTAAAACTAGAGCGAGAAAAAGGGGAAAGAGGGAGAGGGAGAAGAGTGAGGATTGCGGGAGACAGTGTCTGTGATTATTGGTAGGAGCAGAAATCCTGCCTTCTGGCTACCATGTAACAGACTGATCATTCGCTGTGTAGTTAATCGGGGCTGTCTGTGGCCGGAGGGCTTGTACATATGTCACATCGCCCTTGAGTAGATTGTGTACTTCAAAACTAGAATAAGACTGATAAGCAATATTTGTGATTTTTCTTCTTTCCAAGCTTTACATGTGCCATTCAACATCGTAACAGATATATTGTCATCACGCTGCCACAGGTGACCACATCGGGGAAGGCACATAGTCTCTATGGTCTCATCGCAGAGATTATTTAAATGCACATCAGGCTGTCGTGACAAGGATATATCTACACAACATTCTGATTTTGTTGCATCACTTAAAAGAGTGAATGAACACCATCACAACTGGCTATCCAGAGTTATGTCCCTTGTTATGCGGACGTAAATCCGGATCCATAGTTCATTGGTTTGAAGCTCTTAGTTTCCCTGGGTGTGGGTCAAGTTTCCCTGGTTGTGGGTCAGGTTTCCCTGGGTGTGGGTCAAGTTTCCCTGGTTGTGGGTCAAGTTTCCCTGGTTTCCCTGGGTGTGGGTCAAGTTTCCCTGGTTGTGGGTCAGGTTTCCCTGGTTGTGGGTCAAGTTTCCCTGGTTGTGGGTCAAGTTTCCCTGGTTGTGGGTCAAAATCTGTTATTTGTTATTTGAAGCATGTAAAGCGATGTGTCACATATGTAACCTTTTATATTCAGGATTGTGCCGCTAGGGATGGGTTTGTTTTCATAAGTAAGCTGCTTGGCGGGTCTTCTTGATCTCTAAATGGACGGTCTAAATTTACAGCTGGCCAGCCCGATGGTTTGGTAAAAAATTATAGATGTTCCATACATCTGAGTACATTCACCAGATCTTGGTGTCTGTCTGGTTAAATCCAGTTTGGGCTGGTAACATATAAAGTCACCAGTCCTGAGTCTTGCTGAGTTTGGGGATATTTCACACACTGCCTTTAGTCGCTTTCTGGTTGCCAAGTGCGGACCTACCATTGTAAGAAGAAGCCCAGGCTTACACGTGGGTTTTGCTATAGGTCATACGAAAGTTGGGCAAGCCCTCAGTATTATCTAAATATAAAACTTTGCAACCTATGGTGCGTACACGAAAAACATTTACTTGCTGCACGCTTGGCTGCTAACTACACGAAAATGTCCTACCTTTCAGTTAGGCTATAAGACCACCTGTCACCATCTTCCACCCCAGGACCACCACCAGCAACTACCACCAGGGATAATCTACAAGTTAGAGTTAGAGCCTCCCTGCTATCATCCACATACACCACCCACCACTCACAATTCATAACTTTAGAATAACGGTATTTTATACACATGCATATGTTAGACGTTTGAAGAATAAGGATGTTCCTGGTTACCAGAGGGTTTAATGTACACCTATAGGGGACTCATCAGAGAGCTGCGACAGCCACACATCATTCTGAATCTTGTGACGGATACATTCCAATATTTCAGTGTATAAAACTATTTAAGACACAAAATTAGGACATGAAGCGCTCATGCAATCACAACATCGTAGTCATCATCCCAGTGTGGAGGCATGGACAGATGGACACACCCTTTTGGGTCCCACAGATCAAAACATATTAAAACATACCTAAATACACCTGCCGTAGAGGACTGAAAATGGGTTCCACACATACCGCATAAATCGAAACTTGGAACATGATTACGCCCCGTCTATCAAACACACGATTTTTGTTCATGCAATAGGCTACCCATTAAAGAAGACAGAGTGAGTGAGTTTGGGGAGTGTGTGAGTGTGGGGAATCGAACCCGGGCCTTCAGCGTGACGAGCAAATGCTTTACCTACTACGTTACTCCACCGCCCCATAGAAGGCAGACTCTACCAAGGTTGACAAAGCAACTGAAATCAGCAATAACGAATTCAAATACGCACTACACGACACACCATGTGTTTCACATTGTCTTGGGCTATAGTTCGCAGTGATCTCGGAGATTGTCTTAGAATATCAATGGTGACCCCATCAAACTGAACAAACAACTTGAAATTAAAGATACTACACCTTCATCCTATGTTGATAATCATCTGCAAATTGATAATATTTATAATCAAGTCGCAACTCGCATGTTGAAAGAGGAAGATAAAAGACACTTCTACTGATGTAAGTCTACTACCATATAATTGTATCTCCTATCTGAGTGGACACAGTTTACCTAGCAGTGCAGAACGTGTGTGTGCATATCTCACAGTAATACCATGAACACTATGTAATATCTGGTCTTAAAGTCAGCCTCAATAAACTGTGTGCGTTTCTAGTGCGACAGTGCGACATTTCCAGCGTGTGGTACTCTCAGACAGTTGATTGTGCCCATACATTGCTTCTGCCAAACTGCAGAACTCGAACGGCTGCTACTGAGTTCACTCAACCAACCCATCGCAAATAATTCACTTTACCTTTGAAGTCTTTTTGGTCGTTCACATGCGGTTTGAGGGCGTTCCACGGCTGTAATTCTGTTACTGAAGCATATTCCCGCGTACAATACATTATTTTTGCTTGGCAATTCAGCAATTATACAATTTTAACGGGCCATGAATTCCATCATTTAAGACGTTTTTCCTCAATAATCGGAGGGAGACATCTTCTCCCTAGGATTGGGACAGGATATGTATATATAGTGCACATATCCACATAACTACAGTCCGTTTGGCTCAAAAGCGGACCAATGAATTGCAATCTAGCTCGAAAACTATTAAAAACATAACATACTCAAGGAAACGCTGATCATAATCAGAACATCATACCAACTCTGTGAGATTTTTTCAGAATATCTTTCTTAAAAATACAAAAAATGTTGTTTAACAAACTATCATTAAAATATTGACAGTTCATTAATTGTTACGAGGGAGGAGTGCAGAGAAAGGGACAGTCAGGTGTACGAGAAAGCATGGAGGCAGCACAGGATCATATATAAATAACTTTCTCGGCACTTGTGCACGTGTTTCTCGAACACCTGGCTGTTCCTTTCTCCACACTCCTCCCTCGTAATAATCAGTGAACTTTGCAAACATTTTTCTGATAGTTTGTTAAACAAATTTAGCATTATTAGGACAAAACTTCTGCAAAAACCTCACAGAGTTTGTATGATGTTTTGATTGCGATCAGCGTTTCATTGAGTTTGCTGTGCGTCTTCGTTTTCGAGTTACACTGAAATTTATCGGTCCGCTTTTGAGCCAAATGGACCACAGTACATGCTCAAGGCGCTGGTATTTTGTTCCCTCGCTCTCCCACCATGCCACCACGAAACATTTTACGTGTGCTTCGGGGACTTAACGTTCGCGATACAAGCAATACCTTTGTTGTGTCTTGATATGGGAGTTCATATCTAATAGTTGTATATGTTGCTTTAGATTGTTCCATAGACGACATCACTACTGCCGACATAGGCG
Source organism: Haliotis asinina (assembly GCF_037392515.1). Lineage (NCBI taxonomy): Eukaryota > Metazoa > Mollusca > Gastropoda > Lepetellida > Haliotidae > Haliotis > Haliotis asinina. The sequence continues at coordinate 96,892,182 of NC_090281.1, read as the reverse complement.
GATCCAGAGTGGGGTGCCCACACCATCGCCTCCCCACCCCACATTTTTGTCCTTAAGTTGTGTTAAACGACCATTTAAACTCTCGAGAAAATGGAAGAAGACTATCTGTGCGGTTCACTCCCAAAACGCAGGCCTCCCAAAACGAAGACCTCCCAAAATGCAGATAAAAATAGCACTCTAAGTAATTGGGCTGTGTTACCTATCACTAATTAATGAATGTCCTGGTCCACAATTTTTTAAATATTGAGAGCAACTAGGGACTAAGTTGACATCCTTGTCTAACACCAGTGAAACAATAAAAATAATCAGATAGTTTTCTCCCTTATGTTTCTACAGCAGACTTCACACTGTCATATAAATGTTGATTTACACGTAATATATTTCTACGGATACCATTTCTTAAAAGAAAAGAAACTAATTTACTTCGGTTAACCATGTCGAACCCTTTCTTGAAATCCACGAAACAGAGCTGAATCTGCCTTTTCTTCGATTTAGTATGCGTTTGAGCAATGGATTAAAGAATGAATATGTTATATGATGTTTTGTAAACTCTCCTTGGTATTACACCTTCATTCTCGACAAAGGTATTGAATATCTTTTTATATGATAAATGCACTTGAACGCAAACAAACTTACTGTAATTACAAGTATTTGAAACTTGTAAGTGTACGTAATTGGCGAGTGAATGTGTTGTGGGGCCTGTTGATGTTGTTGTTGTTGTTTTGTGCTTTGTTAGAAAAATATCCTGTTTTTTCTGTTACCAAACAAGGTTTTCTTGTAAAAGACCCTAGAGACCCTTGGCTCTACTGTATCTATAACTGTAACAAGGGAGACTGGAAATAAAAACTGTCAATAATAGCAATTAAAACCCTGAATACGTACTGTTTAACCACTGCCCTGATCCACAGCCCTTGATGTATACGAAGGCTTCATATTTTCAAACCTGTTTAAACCAGTTACTGTGTACCGTTATGCTATCGATAGAAGAGCGTACATGCTGTTACTTGTTGTTGGAGGACAAACTGATTAATCACACGTGTCTCTGTTCTCTTTGTGCACGTTAATTCAATCGCTCGTTTTTAAACATGTAACGCGTTGTATTTATATGCTGTAAAGTTGTAAGTAAAGTTTAAAGCAAATAAAGATTTTGCAACAACGATATGCCCCTTGAGATGCTAGTTTCAAGATTCTGCCGGAATTCCGTCGTCTCCTGTTGACTTCGTCAGCTCAGCATCGTCTATTGCAGCAGGAATACTCTACAGCCTCTATATAGGCTCCCTGATTGCAGATATCATTTCTCCAGTTGTTACATCAGAACACGTTTCTGCATTCACACAATCAGTGTACTGTTGATGCTTATGTTCAGTAATATATTTTCCAATATAGCATTCCACTCCTGAAGACAGCCATCAAGTGATACGGGATTTAACAAATCTTTAAAATATGTGTGTCATGTTTGTGGTAAAATGAATAGTTTGTACAACTTGTAAACATTATCGATTAAATGAATATTGATGAAGTAAAGGATTACTGGTTACGTTGTCAAAACTCGTTACGTGGGTGATACCGTTTTGTGATACTAATCACAGATACAACATACCATAACACGTGTTTTAGGATACTTCTGCACTGCACATGTCCATTGTCTTTGTGTTTGCCAATACTATTCTTTGTAACTGATTTTACCACTTTTTGCTTCAACAGATTAAGCAAGCCCAGGTATGTGTAATGTCACTACAAGAATCAAACATAAGCATGAATAGGAGTTTATTGCAGGTATGAACAGTGGTTTTACTGACTTCTAATATTGGCACAAGGTATTAGGAACACAAGTGTCAAGCTTCGATAGCTGTTTTATTTGATACGGCTTTATTGTGTATTTATTATAGATTTGATTACGTGACAATGAGAAATTTAAACATTGAGTGTTAATTATAGACTCTTTCAGGGAACTATCGTCTGAAGCCTTGGTTTGCAGGTATCAGTAACTGTTTCGTAACGTGGGTAAAATGACAGTTCTGTACAGTATCATATCCAACCGCCCTGATTTGTTTGATGCATTAGTATGTGCACATATAGGACATATATCGACTGTATTTCTTACTAAAATAACGCATTTTCCGGCTTGCGTCCTCCGTTTCAATGACTTATGCAGAGATTCTATTAGATGCGAATAACATGCATTGTTATACTTCAAACAGAGAAAAGCCTAGTAATCAGCTGAACTAAAAACCCATATCTTCACTGAGGCAAAAATATGATTGTCTACTTTGCCTATCTCCTCCCATGAAGTAGAAAGAATCTCATCTACATTTGTGGCTTTAATCAACAATACACTTTATAACTTTTGTTGATATAGATAATGTTTCTTTGTTGCTCCTGAGCACTCTTTCACCATGCAAACCTACCACCCCTGTCGAGGTAAGCTGACCATGCCTTGCCAACTGATAAATTGCACATCGGAACGAAATGCTTTCTTAGTCCTGGTTTAACGGCGCATAGCCATGAAGTCTTGGCATAGAGCGTGAGATTAAAGGGCGGTAACTCTTATTCGAATCATGCTTGCAGCTGACTTGATGCGAACTGGTTGACTGAAGCCAAGTCCTACACAGACAACATGGCGTACGAAGTATGTTTTTGTCAGAAACGACAAACGAGATTATTTTCTGTTGTTTGATGAGAGTAGAATTTGCTGGCGTTATCATGTATTTTTTTAACTTCATCGCAAAGCAAATTGATGAAAGTAAATACTATGTCCCTTCGGACTACAGTTTGTTTCTAAATTATATATTTATTCTTTTGTCCTATTTTGAACATGGCTCAGAATATTTGTATTAATTTTCCACTTGTACATATACCCGTTTAGCCGTAAATATTTCAACCCAAGTCAGTGACACTATTTTTACTGGAGATTTACTGTGAATGAGAATGAAAATTGTGATGTTTTTATGTGGGGGATGTTGATTTCAGGAATGTCTTGTTTTAAAATCAAATGAAGTAGAATCCAACAAAATTTCGTTTCGTTTTGAACAGATTCAACATGTCAGTTTATCAATTCAGCAATAAAACGTTACATCTTTTACACTGCTGACAAACTAATTGCAAAGAATTTGAACTTACGCAAGTTCAAAAGACAAACTGTGTTTTCACACTTGATCAATGTAATGTTTGTCCTGTAGCCTTGTTACAGTAAAAGTTTCCGAAATGGATGTTTGTGTCAGTATTCTGCAATGGGTAACAGACATATCTGCAGAGTTGTTTAAATGAGTTTGAGGAATATTCTTCCACTGAGGAATTGTCTCTTTTACTTGTAGTATTCATTCATGTTATTCCAATCCTTTGTGGTGAACTTTCAACACTTTGACCATAATTTATATTTTCATGACTGTGTCTCTTCCAGAAACCAATTCCAGACCACAGGAGGAAGTGGGATCGAGATGAATACGAGAAAATCGCAGCAGAACGTCTTTTGGCAAAAGAGCTAGACGATGAAGATGATGAAGTACCAGTCAAGAGGGAGCTTCTCAAGCCAAGAGAGTACAAGGTTTGTATCAGTTCTGTCAACATGATCCAACTTCATGGGCATGGTACACGATGTTCCACCATCATTGTGGAATGCTTAATGAAATTAATGAAAGTGTTTAGTGATATTTCTGTATATATGACAAAATAAGGCTATGCAGTATTCTATGAAGTGAATTAAGCTCTGAACTGAACTAATGAACCTTCCAAAGTTGACTAATATTTCAGAGTACTCTGCAGTACAGATTACAATCCAGAAATAATGTATAAAGGTTCAGATTTTATATGTTCAGATGGTTTCATCCTTGATCATATCAACTCAAAACTGCATTGCTCAGTAATTCAGACTGACGATTGTGAGATCAGTTATGTCACCAAGGATACACAAGACAATATGTATCAGTATTTAATGTTAATGCAAACAGTACAATATGCATGCAAACAGCACAGTCAATCCAAATGGCTTCATGCTTGTCATTTGCTGTACGTGTGGATGTCCTTTGATAACATGGAGATCCGTATTCTGTTTAAGGTTGATCTTGATTCCAAACTTGGCAAGTCCACAGTCATCACAAAAACAACTCCAGCATCACAACAAGGAGGGTAAGAGGTGCATTGTGTGGTTGTCAGATATGCTCAATATCTTCAATACCTTGACAATGCTTTCAATGGCTTTTAAATCACTTTGTTGACACAACTCCTTACACTTTCAACCTGAAGTGTCATGTGTCCATTGGTTATGCATGTTGTATATGTAAACATAGTACAGGATTCACCTGTGGGTTGCTGATATTTTAGTATTTGTATTTTCAGTTAAACTCAATGTGAGTTTTAGTGTTACAGTCAAACCAATTACCAGATTCAGTTGATAACAGTTGATGCTGAAGTCCAGTGAAACATTTATCAGTCGTATATGCTCAACTGATGAATGAATAAGTATAATGTTAATATCTGTTGTATCCAATTCTTGGCTTGAAATATATAGTTAGTGTAACTTAAGTAGTATTAAATCTTGCAATACAGTACACTACACAATTTCATTGCTTTATAGGGCCCTCATATTTCAGCTAGGGATCCTTGTCTTGGTACCACCCTGTCAGCTAATCATAATCCACATACCAACACTCAGTTTACTGAAAATAATAACTGATATTCTTATTTCACTGTAGGACCCATGAAGGTCCCGGGGTAGAATAGGCCTTCACCATCCCATGCTTGCCATAAAAGGCGACTAGGCCTAAGAAGTGACTAACAGGATCGAGTGGTCAGACTCACTTACTTGGTTGACATATGTCATCAGTTCCCCATTGTGCAGATCGATGCTCATGTTGTTGATCACTGGATTGTCTGGTCCAGACTCGATTATTTACAGACCGGCACCATATAGCTGGATTATTGCTGAGTGCGGTATAAAACTAAACTCACTCACTCACTATTTCACTGTAGAAGGTAATCTGTTGTTTCAGGTACTACTGCAATGTATGTGATTGTGTTGTCAAAGATTCCATTAATTTCTTGGATCACATCAATGGAAAGAAACGTAAGTATTTCTTTTAGGTAACTATTTAATCTTTCACTCAGTCAACAGAGCATGTTTTTGTGGGGTTTTATGTAGAGAGGATTAATTAACATGTTCTTATCTAATATTAAGTGAACTTCAAGGATAGCAGTGTCCCATCATTGGAAGAACAAGTCAATTTGATAAGGTAACACTTAAGGAAGTCTATGGTCGAAGTCCTTTTCTGGTGTGTCCCCAAATAAAGTCCAACATTTCAAGATTTTCCATTCAGACACTTAGTGCCCAATCAGGTATACAGCAACCTATCTGTATTTCCAGAATGGCAGTCGAAGTGACATATGAACATATGGGCATGTGAGCCGAAAAAGCAGTGGCATGCCTTCTCCTATATCTTCTACCAGGCACTGCCAGAGTAGACTATCTCGATGGCAGTCTTGGCAAAACAAATCTCCATTCCCTGGAAGGTCCACCTACATTTGAGGACGATATCTATGTAAACGACCGTCTTCAACAAAAAAGCTGTGTCTATAGAAAAGGAGCCGTGATTGCACCATCGGAGAAAAAGGAACGGCATCCGTTGTAGTTTCCAGCATAACAAGTGCAGTATGCGAATCTTTCTAGCAAGAGGAGGGCTACATGCAAACCCAAGTCATGCCTATGCTACAATATGCCATAGATGTCCCATCTGCTATATGAATCACTGTACGATGTGGATGTGTCAGAAATACCTATTGAGCACATACAAGCCAGTATTTCCAAATTCATCAATTATACGAGGAATTTCTTAGGCATCCTACTCCTAGCCAGAAAGAGTCTCGTGGAGTACCTCCGAAACATCCACGACTTTTGAAATCAAAGAGATCTTGCAAGCTCTTGGACTGTAAGGAACCAACCATCCCAGACAATATGGGTAGTGTAGGCAACCACGTCTGTACTTGCCTTGGAACCTGGAATGGCTACACCATGCTAACGAAATCTGCAACAAAATGGAACACATCGGAGGCCATTTAGGCGAATGGAATACAGTCCATAGCCATGTGCCAACAAGAATTATTTGAATTTGGAAATACTGGCTTGTATGTACTCCATAGGTATTCCCAAGACATCCACCTGGGCTATGAATGTTCTGAATATCGTGTCATCTATGCGTAGATCTTCCCAGTGCTTCTTTGCTGCAGGATTGGTTTCTTTCTCAATTCTTTGCTTCATATTGCAGACGGGCATCTATGGCATATTCTTGAAGATAGTCGTATACGTAGATATCATCCTCAGATGTAGGTAGACCTTCCAGGGATTGGAGATTTGTTTTGCCAAGACTGCCATCAAGATAGTCTACTCAGGCAATGCCTGGTAGAAGATTACTTCCAACGGTATTTCCCAGTAGAAAAATGCCACTGCATTTTCAGCTCACAAGCCCATATTTTCACATGCTGCTTCAACTGCCATTCTGGAAATACAGATAGGTTGCTGTATACCTGCTTGGGCACTAAGTGTCTGAATGGAAAATCTTGAAATGTTGGGCTTTTTTGGTTCCATTGCATTTCGGTTGCCAAAAGTCATGGTACCTGTCAGATTTTAAAACTCCTATAAAGGCTGCCTTTAAACAAAGGACCAAGTTCAGTGCACTTCTATGCTGCATGTGTGGTAGTACCATCGTACCATCATCGTAATACTACTTCTCAACTGCATAACTCACTCTTGTACCTCCACAGATCAACGTAACCTGGGAATGTCCATGCGAATTGAAAGATCCTCCCTGGACCAAGTCAAGCAGAGGTTTGAGATGAATAAGAAGAAAAAAGAGGAAAAGAAGAAAGAATATGACTTTGAAGAGAGAATGAAGGAACTGAAAGAGGAGGTATGATTATGCCCTGCTGGGTTTTTTTTCCTGAAATATATCCTGCAGGTTGACCAGAACATGCTTGCTGGTTCATCGCAAGACAGTAACAATATTTTTAAACCATACCATGAGAGAGGAACTTCAATGTAATATACAATCCGAATGGTTCACACCCGGACTGTCAAATATTTTATCGAATACACACCCATACTGTCGAAAAGCAGTGGAGCATGGCAGTGCTCAGCACTGCTCTAATTACACCCAAAGTGTCAACTGACTTGGAGAACATGAACCTGCGAATAGCAGATAGACCGCGCTAGTGGGATCTACTCTATTTAACAAGGGAGAAAACATGAGTACTATTGTTGACATGAGGAAAGAGTTTGAGCTAATGAGATTTGTCACATTTCCTTCTCAATGATACAGATACAGGTGGAAGTACACCACTGGTGTTGTTGAAATTAGAAACGTTAACTAGATTTGTATCAGAATTGTCACATTTCCTTCTCACGGATACGAATGTAAACTATCTAAGCTAGGTAAGTAACATTAACAATATTCTCTTGTCAACAACATAACATAACTGTTGATGAAGACACTGATCACTTCCTGATACTGATATCTCTGAACATGCAGAGACCAAGGAATTCAGTTGTCACGACAGCAAGTTGGAATAGCAGAGGAATTAACAAGGTGAAATTTAGTAGTGACCTGGCAAAGTCTGATCTTATGAGCAATACTGTATCAGATTGCGATGACAATATTTCACTGTCTATGTTTCTGGACTGTCATGCCCCTCTTAGGGAGCGAACTTTTATACAGAAAACAGGCTGTCCATGGTACAATGACATTTTTCATGAGGCCAAATATCAAAGACATAAAGCGGAACGCAAGTGGCAGAGATCCAAACTTGAAATACATCAACAAATATTCAGATCCTAAAGAAATGCCTTCTGCAAGATTGTACGAGAGCGAAAGTTCATTTATTGCCAGCAGAAATTGCTCAATGTGTGGACAAGCCTAGAGATCTGCACAACATTTTGAACTCTCTCATGGGTAAGAAGAAAGATGTCGTTCTTTCTGCTCATGACAGTCTTTCCCAGCAAGCCCATGATTTCAGTATGTTCTTTGACAATAAGATAATTGAGATCAGGAAACTCCTTGAGGAGTATCAACAGTCAGATATGTTCTTCACCAATACTTTGTTTGATAGCATGTGTCTGAGGGAGTGCACACCTTGCACTGCAAAAGAAGTACAGGCTCTCATCAAGTCATCTATCAAGACCACCTGTCTCATTGATCTGATGTCAAGTAATCATGTGACGGATCATCTGGATCATCTGCTGCCAGTTATCACAGACATTATTCACAAAAACCTTTCATCTGGAGTTTTCCCTTCCTGTTTAAAAGATGCTGTTGTGACACCATTGTTTAAAGAGTTCAAAACAAGATGGTAACATTTTGAAGAACTATTGACCTGTTTCAAATCTGACTTATCTTTCAAAGCTATTAGAGAAAGCTGTTACAAGAAGACAGATGGACCACTTGAATTTGCATGACACCCTCGATGACTATCAGTCTGCCTATCTGGACGATCACTCAACAGAGACCTTGGTCCTTAGATGGCACTGTTGACTCTCCTAGACCTCAGTGCAGTGTTTGATACTGTAGACCACCACAAACTCTTTGATAGCCTGCAGCATCAAGTAGGCATTACTGGAACTGTGTTCACCTGCTTCACATCTTATCTCTGCAGCATGTGTGCAGAAAGTTATCTGAGAAAACAGTGCTCTCTTGTGGTGTGCTGCAAGGTTCAGTACGTGTAGCCAGTTTTCTTTCTTATATATGTCAGCCATCTTAAATATGTCACTGACACGTGCGACACTCCTCACTTCAACCTGTTTGATTCTCATATACTGACTATGTGGAACTGATGAATAAATTCAATATAGACTTTACATAGTACGCTTCAGCTGATTGAAGCATGCATGTCTGAAATAATGTCATGGATGATTGAAGGGAAACTAAAACTAAATGACAAGAAAACTGAAGCATTGTTTGTAGGAAGACAGCAACACATCAAGAAGATGAATATGGATCAAGTGAAAATTGCCTCTGCTTTTGTAACTCTCCCTCAAGACAAGTCAAGGATCCAGGAGTGCAGCTGATGTGCATGTCCTCACAAGTTGAACAACTGTGTAAGATGTGCCACCAACATCTTAGTACCATTGCACAATCAGGAAGTACATTACCAAGCAGAGTGCACATAGCCTAGTTAGATGTCTCGTAATTTCCCGCCTCGACTACTGCAGCAGCCTTCTAACCAGACTCTCCAAAGAACACATAAAACAACTCCAGAAAGTTCAGAACACCTCCGCCAGAATTGTCTTGATCTTCTAGATATGACCATATATCTCCTGTGGTATATTTCCCCTGCACTGGCTTGTCACACAACAACAATCTAGAAGGTTGGCATCTTCGTTTGAACAATATCAGGGGGAAATGTCATCCCAACATTTATGAGCAGGTTGATGTGTTGAAGAGAGAGCAGTTGTTTGTGGAGGCCTGCCTTGCTCAAGTGTATGGCCACAGATGTGCACCAGCAAGGAAGCACTGCTACCGTGAGCTAGACATAGTGCTTCAGTGTCTCAAGGACCAGCTTCAGAGACAAGAGATTTCCGCCATGAACTATGTTGATCAGAGTGGCTACCTTGCTCGTTTGGTGTGACTATGACTATGTGGCCACAATACAAAGTGTCCACAATAAAGAATGTACTGTATAACATGTTTTGCTTTCCTTAATGCCCGGAGCGTCAAACGCCATAATTACCTCCTTAAGCAATAACCGAAACATTGAATTAAAAATTTCATTTTTGACAATCCGGGAGTACACCTTAAAAACACACCTATACAACCATTAATTGGATGTGATGTTCTTAATACAAAGTACATGTTCTTCTTTGGCCTTAACACTCCACAAGGGTGAGTTTCTTTACTATTCACCATAGTACGTGTCAAATACCTACATTCTTTCCATATTCCTTTCACAGTAAAGTGACACATGGCCATGCCAACTGGAAAACCCATAACATGTTCATTGACCACATTGTCCTCCTCAACTGACTCATGACATTACCATGGTTACTCTTGGCCATTGAGTATGTTACAACTGTGAGGAATTAAGAATTGATGAAGGGAATTTTACTTGAACATCAGATCACTTAAAATCCTGAGCTGACATGCCAACCCCAGAGTGTTGCAAATAGTAGTTCCAAGGATCAAGATTAGAAAGTTTGACCATAAAATTAATAGTCAACTAAATATTTATAATCATGGTAGATTCTGAGAAAGATGACATTATTAACTAAATATTTAAAATCAAGATGGGTTTTGAGAACGATGACACTATTGTAGACTGAAGCTTTAATTTCACATCCCTCACAACAGCAGATTTCCAAATTATCAGTGTTAGATTTCTTGTCTCTTTTTGGAGAAAATGTATGTAATTGTCAAATATATGTTTATATCAAAGATGAGTGTTTGTCAAAAGTTGAATTTACTGTTATCATTTGACCCTAGGAGGAGAAGCAGAAAGCCTACCGCCGAGAAAAAAGTAAGAACAGGAAACGGAAGCTGGACCCCGAAGATGAGGAACTCAACACAAATATTGATCCGGATATGGCAGCAGTCATGGGCTTCTCAGGCTTCGGGTCATCAAAGAAATGAGATAGAACACCACTATTAAGAACTTACTTGCAGAATGCTAAACAGGATCACAGTGACTGTGAAAACTGGACACTGACAATCTCAACAACTAATAAGTGCCACTACTTTTCATCAATTGTCACAAAAGAATACAACATAACTGAATGACAGTATATATTCCACATCTTGTTTTATGATCCAAGTGCTGTATAAATGTTTCTTTTTGTATCCATCATGAGTTTTTGTAAATAACATTATCATGTGTTGGTTGTACACAGAGTTTCATGGACATTGATATTTGTTGTCATCAAAGCAAAACATCTATAAGTATAACAATGTTTCTTATGAAAGGTGTATATTTCCATTTATCAATAAGCATGTCCACTAATTTGAAGAAGTGTAACTAAACATGTTTCATGTGGGTAGCAGTTTGGTTTGTTCTTAACTGTTAATTTTTCATTTGTGGTAATTAAATGCATTACTGAAAAATTTATATTTTATGATGAATTGAAATTGTGAGTTTGTTAGCTTTGACATGAGTGCAATACTGTCACACTATTGGTACAATGTGTCTATTACAGACAACCACAGTACTCATATTATCTGTAATGGCATGTTTATGACATGCATGTGTGCCTAGCTGGCAACTTATATCTGACAGTGTTCTAGTCAGTGACGACATATACATCAGTATACATCAGCATGCTGTTCCATTGGCATGTGTGCTCTCTAGTTTGGGAGAGATGGTATATTACTATCTCAACAATGATCATATAAATCATGTGTCATGCAGCCGACACATTAGTGTGTACATTGTATAGCAGATTAAATCTAAGTTTCAAACTTGGCTTGCTTCATGTGTTATAAGTTGATTTGGGATTGACACTTCTACCTGGATTGCTGATTCTATACAGCTGAGCTGTAGTCATACAGTCATAACTCCAATTCATGAGGTCTGCTGCTGGTTTGTCAACTGTAATGTGACATATGACACCACATGCAGCCTGCATTAAGGCAGAGCCCTGAACTCCCATGTCCTCCCAGCTGGCACGCACACAAGCACGCACACAAACACACACACTAGATATGACAATGCACAATGTTCATCTTCTAACACTTGTATTCAGCCAAGGCAGGAAATTACCAGGTCAAGTCACAGAGAAGGGTGCTACAGTAACACGTTGACCCACTGCTACATAACACTGAGTAGATAATTACCAAGCTTTCTGCTGAAAGCATATGCAGAACCAAACCTGCATAAATTAAATTAATAACACAGAATGAAACTGCAATCATTTCTTCAACAATATATTTTATTTTTGTTGGTAATACAATGAAACAACATTTTCTGAAAACAACAGTCAACAAAAAACATCCTAAAGTCTTGTGTTCAACATGATAACTTCACTTTCACCATGAAAGAAGGTTGTTGTGACTCTTGGTCTGAGATTTGACAGCTTGATTTCCACATGTGAATATGGTGTAGCTTTTTCTGAATATAAATAGAATCTAGAAATATCCAACTAATGTTATATCAGACAAAACAGACAAACATTTTATACCAAGAGATAGGTAAAAATATTACTGTGTATGAAATGAACATGTAATTATGGCTTTTGAATGTATGTATATACAAAGCTATGTTAATGTACAGTTCTCTGACTGTCCTAGATCAGATACCATATGCATATTGGTATAATTAGATGATCCTTTAGTGAAAGAGCAGTAATGTTCATACTGACCGATGGATATGTGTTCGAGGGGATTAGTAAAGATCAAGTTAACTAAAACTGGTTGAGGACATGCAGCAAAACGTAACAAATTTTTGCCAGTGTTTTCTGATTTATGGTACAGAGTGTGACAACAGAAATATCGAAGAGATACTGGTTACATTTATGCCAGAAAATAACATTTTCATGATGTGTATAGAGGTTGTAAATTCTAATTAACAGTGACAAAGAACACTGACATTAGAGATGGAAACTGGAACAGAGAAAATATTCAAAACAACACTCTCTTGACACAACTACCAAAGCTACTCTCATGTTTTGTCAATATAAGACTGGTAGACATCTAGGTGATTATGTAATTCAGTATTCAGTTTGAGTTGAAACTCATGGCAATAAGTCACATGATTAGATGACAAACAGTAGAGGGTCTACAGCTCATTGGAATATATCCTGGTCTTCAAACATGTCATCGAAGTTGCTTCTGCCTGGCATACAATTGCTCCTAACAAGTCTGAAACGAAGCAAAGATAGGAATATTCATGTGTTATTGTACATCATCAAGTAATTTGTCAGAATCAGCTAATAGACACATCATATCTCAGTCCTTCATTGTGCAGTCACAAATGTGGCAACAGTTTGAACTTGAGGTACAGTCTGCTTTGACAAAATGCTACAGACTTACAGAAATGTGAATTTTATTTCTTTATAACTGTAGTTTGCTACATGTATGTTGATATAATATACCTCAAGTGGCAAAAAAGGTCTGCGTAATCTATCAGTTTAATATAAGCATGTTTAGCATAAATGTTATTTACTATAATCCGCCAAAATGCATATTTCAAAAAATAAACTGCAAACTTTTACAATAAAGGCCCTAAAACAATATTTACCATAATAACACAAGCAATATTTCAAATTTTTGGAATTACAATTAACTGAAGAACTGAATGACTTTTTTTGTATAAATGTTACCAGTTAGTAGATATTCTAATTTAGTTTCTTTATAGGGATAGATATTTTCCACATACACCTCCCAGTCAGTACAGGATGTAAGGTATCCCTTTAGAGCCTTAAGACAATTCTAAAGCTGTATTGGGTAGACAAGCTGTCGATGTGGTCACATTGCACTAGTGCTGGTTATTGATCACAAAATGCAGATTGATAATCCACAGATGCCAACCTCAAAGTGTTGCAAATAGTAGTTTCATTACTTTCAACATTCAAAATTAGTAGTTTGACCATAAAATTAGTAGTCAACTAAATAAACTAAATCATGATGGATTCTGAGAAAAAATGAATGACATTACGGTCACATGGTTAAATTATTACCGCCGCAACTAAATGTGTCAAATCACAAAGGTATTCAAATCACCTTCGCTTAAATTACGTTTGTTATTTGCAATCATTCCCGTTCAAATATGTCATTAAATTTGATGAATGGAAGGTACATGAAGTCCGAAAAAGTATTTCATTGTTGAAAATGTATGGTTTTATCTCTATATACAAATTTTAATGCATTTTGTTCAAATTTCAGAGGATTTCTAGTGGAATCATATTGGTGTAGTTTGAAGTTAAAATTCGTAGCAAAAATCGTAGATGTTGGCATCTCTGGATAATCGGATCTCAGCATTTGATTATAATGGTGCATCTTACCACAAAACTCATGTGGGCAATAGCAGGATAATATCTTGCCAACAATACCATGATCAAGGCAGCCAAGGGTACCTCCTGTTTAGACACTCATGCAAGTATGTTGTTCACATTGCAGTTTCATGAGACAGGAAACTGCATAAGTTATTTATTTCTTTGTTTAACACACATGACAATAAGAAACATGCTCTCTTAAGTTTAATTCGATGCATCATTAATCTCCTGGATAACTCAGGGGCCCCTAAGTAATTGAAGGAATTACAGCAAATTTGAAGGAATTGCATTTTGAAATGTAAACAGGCGCAGCCCACTCGCGAAACAATTGCAGCAATATCAGTAGCTTAGCGGTAATTACATAAACACAATGCCCCTATCTGAAGCAATGTCGGTAATACTTGAAACACGCTCAACCATTTCCAGAGATTTCTTGGCTCTGTTCTGTGATTTGTCAGTCCTGAAACTCACACATCATAACATGGCACCACTGGAAGGAGCACCCCTTCGGTGAGTTTTGTATTTAGTTCCTACTATTTCATTTTTATAATTATCCACCTTTGACCACCCGTGTTGAATGCGTTTATGTATGAGGTGTCGTCGGAGCTATTGATTATTTTTTTAGGAAAAGATCGTCACTGCAGAGGAGCGTCATAAGTCATGCCCCTGTAGGTTGTCTATGTCTGAACATCGGGAGCCTCTAGGGGCATGACTATTACCGCTAAACTACCGATATCGCTGCTATTGTTTTGCAAGTGGGCTGCGCTTGTTTACATTTGAGATGCAATTCCATCAAATTTGCTGTAATTCCTTCAATTACTTAGGGGGGTGCCTGTAACTGATACATGCTGATGGAAGTACAGTCAATCAAATGATCAGTCGCTCCAGCACTACTTATCACACCAAATACCTGGCTTACCATAACCATAGAAGCCTTTAACATTGTTTGAATAATATTCAAAGCTGCATCATGGTGTACCTAAATTGAAAAGCTTTGGATTATCATTAATTTTCACAACAAGACTTCTGACATGAAAGGGAAAATATATGTGATTTAAACGTATACAGGCATATCTGGAGAAAATAGGAAGCATCACCTCCTTGCTGAGGACTTGTGAATGTCCCGTGTCGGCTGTGACGTATCCTGGAACATGCTGCACAGCGTGTATTCCTTGGCTCCCCTCTGTCCCTGCAACAGACAATACAGCTCTAACCAATCTCATCACTCTACATGAGGCAAAATGTGGTGTAAAACGACTCACTACTGGGGCAAAACATATACTTGTGTTTAAGGTCCTGTACCAAGAACAGTCCATGTAATGCAGTGAGTATAATATTTTTTGTATGCAGAAGAGATATAAGTTTGTAATATTCAAACTAACTAAATGTGAGTTCAAACAAACAAATTATGAGTTGTGTGTTTTCAGATATCATATGTTTTTGGACAGCAGTTTGATCAGGTAGTGATATGTTTTACATTTGTTCTGGGAAACAATGGATGTTCTTAAGCATACGAAAAACCCATGACAAACTCAAAGGTATGCTGTTTTGTATTTTAACTTTTTCCAGAACAATATTATGCTGAATGTATTGTGTTTATTATTGAACTGTAGTACCAATGTGTTTTTGAAAGTGTCCTTGACAATATGCAAAAATGTTTTGATAAAATTATCCTTTATAAAGTTATGTAGTTTCATTAAATCATTATCTATAATGAGCATTACCCTTCACACCCAAGAAAGTACTGTCAGAAATAGACGAAAATAAGTTTTTAGACTGTTACTATATATGATACCCCTAAAATTTACCCAGTGGCAAATAGGATATGTCAAAATAACCCACTTAGTGGGATGTGTAAGGGGATTTCCAGAACAGCATGTTTACTTGTAAAGTTGGGCAAAAGTTAGAAAAAATACAACTAGCTGCTGAAAACAGCAGACCAGACTATAGATGGCAATTAGGTCGCACAGTCAGGTATGATGACAGACCATCAACTCACCTGGCATGAAATACATGCGCTGCCAACTGGCACTGGGGGTCACCTCAAAGAAATTTTGTGCTTTTTAATGTGTGTTGAATATGTCTCATCTATTGATTTACATCTTATGTGTCTTTCTTTAAGGAGGTTCATGCTGAAATATGTAAGAGTATGATACCTGATACCCACAGAAAAGCCTTGTATTAAATGTGTCAAAAATTATAGGTGGTATAAAAACCTAAAGATCAGGAAGACTGGATTGTTATGACATGCCATGTACTTTTACTTTTGTACTTTTCTTACAGTATAATTCCCCTAATGGATTTCATATATTAGCTGATATGTCTATCCCCTGGCTCGACCCCCAATCATCAACTGCTACACCTGTCCTGGTTTTGCTTTAGAGACAACCCCTCCCACCTGTTTCTTTCTATAGGTATAGAAAGACTCCATGGGTGGTACATCTTTAAGAGGTTCAGCATGGAAGTTGTTATTTTTTATGTCAGCTATCATTTCTAATAAAGCTAAGCCTAATTTCAAAATGGGCATTCAGTGTCCTTTGTAATACAATATGATTGCACACTAATTTGCATAAAGCCATGGTCTGTTCTAAATAAGTCACTTTGGATTTTGGTGGGGGGCAATCTGCGTTGCTCCTTTGTGCACTAATCTGACCTCAGTAAAGTCCTCTTTTGACATTTCCTATCTCCATACTATTGGAACTGTAGTTAGGCCGAACTTAGTTTAACAGATATTTCATACTTTCGTGTATCAAGAACATAAATTGTAGAGATAAATGTGAAAAAAATTTTTTTTAAAAAATATAAAAAACAACAAATCTAAAAGGTCACATGCAACCTAAAAAAATACTTTGCAGATTCTGATACTTTCGGTATGCATGTACTGAAACAAATCATCAAAAATGCCAATTCAACCTAAAAATTTGAAAAAAAACAACCCACAATGAAAAAAAGTCACAGAAAATCTGAGTTCAAACGATTCACTAATTTTCCCACAGCACTGAAAAGAACAAGTGGTTCCAACTTTCAACAGCTATGCTGCGCCACACTCATAACACACACAGAAGTGGATAGGTTCGAAACAGTATACCTGTCTGGAGTATGAGGCAGTGTTGGCTCAAGAGATGGTTTGGGAGTGTTTTGACTCATCAAATTCAGTGAGGACCCCCTCTATTTTACATCTGCCCATCTATTTAACATTGGAGGGGGTCCAGAAACATTAATTTCATCAATTTGGACCCACTCAAAATTTCACCCAAGTTTAACACTGATGAGGTAATATAATCTACTTGTTACATAAAACAAAAGCATGTTGACTGTGATAAGCAGACTCTGTCACAGGGAAAACTCAATGTCCGGTTTATTGACACCTGTCTGCCTGTCTGCCATAGAAGAATTATCAGATGATCTTACTGAGTGAATTTTACACCGCATTCAGTAATATTCCAGCTAAAACGCAGGGGTATGTAAATAATAGAACTTGATCCAGACGATCCAGTGATCAACAGCGTGAGCATCAATCTAAGCAATGTATGAACTGATGATATGTGTCAAACTAGTCAGCGAGTCTGACCACCTGGAGCCTGACCACCTGATCTCGTTAGTCACCTCTTACAAGCATCAATTGTTGAAGATCAGTTATAACCCTGATCTTCATGGGTTGGATCATTCTACTATAACGAACAGAATCATATTAGACTCAGGCCTCCAACTTTTGAATTATAATGCACATTGTTATAATGATTTGTTTTACATTTAAAATGACTATATATGCAACAAGGAAGCCAAGACTGCCTACATTGTTGCTGTGTCTGAGAGCTGACTTGGAGGTTGAAGGAAACGTCTCTGCCTCAAGTGGCTGTTTCACATCACTGGCTCTTCGAGTCCTTAATCGTGATTGGACAGGTTCATCACACTCTTTGGCAGTTGATGTTGTAGACAGGCTTGACAGCTGAACAATGAAAGGATTTACTCATTAGGTTCATTGTTACTAATACCTCTAAGACTGGCTGAAAATTAGCAACTATCACTGGAAAAAAATTGTGTTATTGGTAATATATTGCATATAAACTATTGTGATAAAATAAAGCTTTGATCCTATTAAAAAATCCTTACCAGATTTCTACATGATTATTAAATATTCCTTGTGAAATAATTACAAAATGTTAGCCCATATTCTTGTTTCAGTAATCCATACATGTATGATCACTCACCAGTGACATGAAATATTTTTCAATTTTTTGTAGGAGATGTCTCTTACAGTCATGCTGCAAGTTACTTCTGTGTTTCTTAGTGATAATCATTTGATACTTATTCAACAGTGGTAGGACTAGCTTTAAAGACTGATCATTGGAAAAATCATTGATGGAAGGGATTATCGAAATGAACATTGTGTAATCAATATTATCTCACATAAACAATTGTCATGAAATTAAGTTTTAATTTACACACACCATACACAAAATAATGTCATTATTCATGGGCCATTTCCAGATTATGATTTTTATGGTGGCTGATGCATAAACATTTCCGTTTACTCTACTGCTGCGAAATATGTTGATTTGTTTTTTACTTTCGTTTGCATGTTTGCTCCAAGTTACTTCTCCGGCATTTTTTGATAACTGATTCATACTGAGGTCATGATTCTTGATGTCTAAGATATACCAGTATATTGATATCAAGCCCTACTTAATTACATTTTGCTGAAAAGGTTTGTTGGAATGTTTGTAGCCCTCACTACATTGTGTGGTACAAATGATAATCATGGGCTTAAATAATTATGGAAAGATATCAAAGCGATTGAAGTAAGCAATATCCACACAAAAAGGATTTACAAAGGGTAGGAAAGATTAAGCTCATAAGATCAGAGTAGTCAGTCAATATCACTGCATCCTTTGTGTTCACACCAAATCCTAGCCTGTATTTCTGAAATCTATTTACAGGTAATTACTAGTAATTAGCCCTCATTGTATAGTCGATTTTAACAATGTACATTAAATGCTAAAGAGTTCTCTCCCTCACATCTGCCCCCTTCACAGAAATATCATGCGCTTTACAATATGCGTCAAATGAGGCAGTGACCTTGTACAATGCTCTGTCCTAAACTGTTTTCTATAAAATTTCTTTATCCAACTGTATGTCTGAGAAGTAATTAACCACTTCTACAGCTATTAACATATTATGAACTATTAACTGTATCAATCAACCCTTTTGATAACTTATACAAGAAAATATTAGGCACACATTGAAGACAATCATCCTCATGTCCAAAGTACACTTTAGTAAGAGGAAATGTGTACTTTGAAAAGTTTGCTTAGTGTCAGCGTCAATAGCTCTCAGTGCGTAATAGGAATAATGTTTTTTTGTGAAAAGACCAATCCTAATCTTAAGTCCCTGGCCCTTAACCTCAAGCTTTTGGGTCTTTTTCTCTTATTTCACATTTCATACCATTCTGGTACAGTCAAATTATTTCTAATCTCACAGACACATTTTCCACAAAGCTGCCAGCTTCCTACTGTTAGACACTGCAGGCCATATGGAAATCTTCATTACTAGTTAAGGTATTTAACTCACTTCAGTTTACAGAACTTTTATCAATTTCATATCTTGATTTTTTGGCCTACCTCCCCTATTTTATAAAGTACTGAAATGTGGAAAACTATTTAATAATCTTACCTCAGTAATGCCTGAGAGAGTTGGAGACAGCAGTTTAGGAGATGTGTCTCCCATGTCAACAACACTGGGTGAAGTGATCTGTTTCATCTTTCGTAGAAATTTCATGAGTGTTGGGTTTCCATCCATATTCGCAGTGGTTCCTTGGTAGGACAGATCATCAGTTCCACAGGCACTGAGGCTGCTGTCTCCTTCAGAAATAATAGGGGACACAGGTTTCTCTACAACAAAGTCTTTACACAATGACAACATCTCATGCTTCAACTGAGATTCTGAACTAAATATGTCTTCTTCTGTTTTTGAGTTCTTTGATTCTTTCTTTTGTTGTTTTTCAGTCTCCTTTTGGGTGGACTTAATATTAGCACCATCATCAAAGTCACTGCAATACCTCATTTTCATCCCTTTCTTTGTTGATTTCTTCATCTTAAAACCTAGTTGCTGTTCCTTAAATGCAGAGTCTCCAGCTGTTTGGTTTGATCTTCGGTTCGATTTGGAGACTTGCCTTTCATTATCTTTGTTGTCAAGCACTTGGTCTATTTTCCTAAACTTCAAATCCTTCTCATCATGCCAGTCACTTTCATTGTTCTTAATAAAGTCATTCTCACTCTCATCAGACAACCCAGCTTCATCACCCATATCATCAAAATCACAGTCTACAGGTCCTACAATCAAACCTCTTCTATCCCTGATGAAATTCTCTGCAGCATCTTCATCTGAATCTTTCTTCACTGGACCTAACAAAATTTCTTTTCTCCCACTAACAATACCATCATCTGCATCTCTGAGCCATCTTCCTCTCTCTTCAGCTTTCTTGTCAGTTTTCTTGCCACTTGTCTTCTTGGGCGTCCTTTTTCTCCCTTGTTTAGAATAAGTTGTGGCTGCCCACACTTTTTTTCCAAATACATCTGATGATAACTCAATAGAGTTGCATGAATTTTCCTTTGCTGTTATGTTTAAGGTTTTCATTTTTGATTGTTTACCTGATTTTGCAATTCTACTTCGACTATAAAGTCGTTCTGTCCTTGTTTCTGATGACCTCCTCTTCCGTGGAGCTTTACCAATTTCTTGCAGAGGTATCTTTCCAATTTCTGGTGTTGTGGACAATTCATCTTCAATGTGTTCATGAAAAATTAGACCTCCTGTGTTGCTAGACTCTGAATTTGTCGCTGAGTGACCCTGTCCACATTCACCACGCCTCTCATTAGTGTCCTCACAGTACAAGCTACTTAAGTTGGTGTATTCTGAGCTCATAGTCTTCTTGACATTTTTCTTTGGCTTTCCTTCTCTTTTTTCTGCTGGGGAATCTGGTATTGTGAGACTTTCATTACTATGTGAAAAACTGACACATGAACCTCTTTTGCTTTTCTTTGGTTGTTTCTTCTTTTCACTATAACATGAATACATTCAAGAAAATATGTTGTAATCAGCATTCATATTTAAGACATTTTTGTCACCCTGATGTTAAAAAGTCACGAGGTCCCAGATTTACCATTCTAAATAGACAACTGAAACTTTTGAGCACAGAATTACTCATTCTTTTGCCTCACTCAAGAGAGTAATGTGATTTATCTGTTAGCTTTTAATATCTTGTCATGAGAATGAGGGTCAAAATAAAGCTATGATTGCTCCAGGGCAATTGGAATGGAGATACAGCAATGCCCATTATGCCAAACTCTAATATCATACATTTATAATCTTGAACTATGAAAATACACATGTTCACTGATACATCTGTATGTTAAGTCTGGGAAAGAAATGCTTTAGTTTCCATGACCTCTTCCAAAAACATTATTTTTGCACAGACAGACCCATGCACGGATGGCATTCCTTGGAAAACTGGGCAAATGGCAGAGATGAAAGCTGAATCCCTTCTATTCCTCAAAATGCAAACTTTTCCCCCCGTATTTAATGACCAGGGATTCTTTTCACAAAGCAACTTTTGACTACTGAAATACACTGCGGACTATTTATATATGACCATTTCAGCTGTGTGTCTACCTGTGCTTCACTTAAAGGTCACATGCAACCAAAACAAAAAACATAATTGAAACAGAATTATCAGTTATTCATGACATATAATGTACATTGCTGATTGTGAAAAAAAAAGAAATAAACGAAATATTATATATATGCATACAATCGCGAATCAAAAGTGCAATATTTTGTCCTTGGATGTACTTTCGTCAAAACGAAGCACCTAGGATTCCAAACCCAGGCAGAGCAGGTTAATGTGCACTCAAGTGAAACAAAGACTTTTCATAGACTGGTTCATGCATTTGCTGATAAGATGAATGCTCATTGTGTGTTTGTGGAGATGATCGATTTGACTGGCATGTGAGAAGTATGCAGAGTATTGAGGAAGAAGGATTTTTTATGGATAACAACCTCTTTTATTGTAAAGAATGTTTCGGTACAGATTCATATACTGTTGTCAAGCAAGAGTGATGAGAAGCAACAGTAAGCAAGCAACAGTATAAGAATCCATACTGGAATTTTGCATCATATACAATAGAAGTTGTTATCCACAAATAATGTATACAGAGATGTTGGGTTTTGTAAATACATGCATTTGTGTGCTATCCAATCAACAAATGCTGAGCTGGTGAACTACTACATGGGTGAAAACTGTTGTTCATCCAAGTAAAAAGCAGAACTTGAAACTGACAATCTGAGTTTGCACTGGTTTCCATCGGATCCAGTCAACTGCGAGAAAAGGATGCAATTTGTTTGCAACCCACAGATACAATAACATGTCATGTGTACAAGTATCACACCAGCCTGTGTAATAATGTGACAGAGACAGAACCCAGGTGTACAAAATAATGAGTGAATTTAGTTTTACACCACATTCAGCAATAATCCAGCTGTATGGTGTTAATCTGTAAGTAATCGAGTCTGGACCAGACAATCCAGTGATCAAAAGCATGAGCACCAATCTGCGCAAATGGGAACCAATGACATGTGCCAACCAAGTCAGCGAGCATGACCACCCAATCCTGTTAGTGGACTCTTACAACAAGCATAGTGGCCTTTTATGGCAAGCATGAGTTGCTGAAGGCCTATTCTACACCAGACCTTCATGGGTCGCAAAAGCATAAATGAGTGTATTCTGTTTAAGGTGTATAGCCTGATAGGTGTTAAGATCAAACTGCATGTGGTCAGTGATTGAAACTGTCTACTGCATATTGTCATTAGCAGACACACTGGTGTCAATGAAACAAACATCATCTCTTCTTCTCCAGCTTCGTTCGTAGGGATAGTCCTTGCATGCATCACTTGCTGTGTTTGCATGAGTTGCGTTGCAGGTTCAAGCTGCACAAACCTAATCACAGCGCATGCGCTATGAGCACAGCGCAGCATAGCTGATGAAACCACTTTTTCCGACAGTGCTGGGTGAAAATTAGTGAATCATTTGGACTCTGATTTCACAGGCTTTTTATTCATCAGGGATTGGGAAAGCCAGGGGCCATGGGCCATTCTGCACATTAGAATGAAAAATGGCCCATTACAATTTTGAAGTTCACTATTGATACAAGGGCAGTGGCCCATTCAAAACTCATCTTTCCCAATCCCTGTTTCATTAAGTTATTTTTCAACTTAGTAAGCTGAATTTGCATTTTTGATGATTTGTTTCTGTAAGTCCATACCGAAAGGTATCAGAATCCGAAAGTTGTGTTTTGTGTTCCATGTAACCTAGATACCAGCTGATCAATATCATCATTTGTATCAAAAAGTACAGGTACCAATGCCTACATACCTGTTTCCACATTTCAGAATGCCTGCTTGTGTGAAAGGTGTTGGATCATTGACTGTAGGTATTCCATAAGACAGATTGTACCTTGTCCCTTCATAAGTTTTCTTTAGTCCAGTTGGGTCTGAAAGTCTCCTCTGCTTAGGATTGTTTAGCCAATCCACAACTTTTGCCTTGCTTGCAACAGATTTGGATAGCATATTTTCATTCCCACAAACATCATTTTCATAACCAGTTTGCTTCCTGTCTTGTAACAATTTCAACTGTCCATCTTCCATTGGCAGTACTGACTGTGATGACTCAGCTGGGGATTTCTTACAGGTATGTTGTTTAGTAGGTGTTGTATACAGGACAGCTTTGGTGTAGTTCTGTTTCATTTCTTGTTTCATGTGATTCCATCTGTCCTTGATTTTCAGATGGATTTGCTCCTGTGTTAGAAACGGATAAAGGGTACTTAGACGAACTTTCTCTTTCTGAGCATAGACTTGAAAACTGGCAACTCTTTGAAGTTTAAATGGTTTAGTATCTGGAACAACAAAAGAGTCAAGGGACTTGGATCTTCTTCTCAATGCTGACATTGTTGAAAGAGGTCTTTAAATATCTGAAAATAAACAGATTATCAATGCATTCATACTACTGAATATTTATGTAGTATTCTATTGTTTAAAACTTAACAATTTAAAATGGTCCTCAGTTCTCTTTCACATTTAGAAATGTGAAGATTCAGAATGAAGTTTATCGCTACATACCATATATCGTAATCCTAGTCAAATTTGCCGCCACTCTAAAATTTGACTAGCAGAAGGCATTTTCAACTTCTCGCAGGTTCCCTTCGTGTGCGAGATTTATCATTATACATAGTACGTACGACTAATTATATAAATCGAGTCTTGAACCATTTTATATACCATACACCTTATCTCAGCCAACTATTAAATGTATTTTAAACATTAAAACAGAATAACAAAATATAATAAAACCACTTAAAAAGGTACAGTTTGAAAAAGATCAATGAGTATTAAACGCTTTCACATACAAGTAAGAATAGTTGCTAGGAAATGTGTTTACACAATGCACTGAATAGTTGCTACAAAACAAGCGGGTTGACATGAAGTGCTGAGTCGGATACGTCAGGGCGGACTTTACCATGCTGTTTTGATCTTGCTGCATCACACGTTGATATGGATATGGACCAGGATTTAGAAGAATTAAAGGGCGATGTTGATTTTGATTTTTTCGATTCACCGGGCAAGGACAGATCACAATCTCCAAGAGACAAGAAGACTTCGGAGAAAATAAGCTCAAAACCACCACCTGCACCGAAGTCTCCTAAACTAGACTCACTGGAAGATATTCAAGAAAACGAACATAATCGAACATCAAGCTTAAGGACTGCTGGTCCTCGAGAAGATAAGGTGTCTTCCTCCAACTTCATGAACCAAGAGGATGAGGAGGAATATTCATCTGATTCTGATCACACAGATTCGGAAAGCGATTCCTCATTTAGTGATGTGTCAAGTGTTAGATCTGGGGGTAGAGGAAGAAATCGTTCAAGATCATTAAGTAGGAGTCGTTCCCCGTCCACAAGCCCAGACCAGCGATACAGCAGGTCTGAAAAGACAAGTAAGGAACATTCACGTGGTGACAGAGACAAAAGAAAAGCAAGATCACGATCAGAAAGTCTTTCCGATACTGAAAGTGATAGTGAGAGTACTTCAGACTTTTCAGATAGAAGTCCCAGCCCTACTCCAAGAAATAAACAAGAGAGAAAGTATAAAGACATTTCACAAAATCCTGTTCATAAGGTTGAAGAAAGACCACGAGAAGCAAGGGTGAGACCATTTTCAGCACATCCAAGTAAAAGGCAGAGTGATTCTAAGCATCAGGCATGGAGTGCTAGTGATAGAAATAACACTTTCAGAAACAGTGATTCAAGCCATAAGAATAAATCAAGGTATGAAAATCATGATAGTGACAGGTCAGATTCTGATTCGGAAAGTGATATGACAGACGTTTCTCCGTTGACATCACCAAGGAGCAGTCCTCACAAGAAGAAGTCTGATCTCCGAAATGGATCTCATAAAAAGACTGTGCAATACCGTGGCATACCACCAAATCTGGAGAATGCTGGTTATTCTTTAACTCCAGGTGAGGCTGAAACACTGGATCTAAACATTTTGATGAAAGCTGTTTCAGAATTGGAGAAAAAGAAACGTGTGAAGGACAATACAAGACGTGTCATGTTTGCTTCTCCAAAGGCACATGACCGGAGCAATTATACCTTTTCTGATGACAGAACTAAATTAATTGAAAAGGAAAATCAGAGGTTGTTGCGTGAAATAATGAAGCATGTAGCAGAACAGAGAGAACCACATCAAGTGAAACGAGCAGACCCTACTCCAGTTAGAAGATTAACAGCTTCAGCCATTAACCGTCAGAGACAACAGAAAAAAATTGAATCCGACAACTTGGTGAGAATGATATTTTTTTTGTCTAGTGTTTTATCATTTGTGAACAACATTTGCAATATTTAAGGACATAAAGTCAGTTTTTCCTTGTATTTGAACAGGAAAGTCCTTTAATGAAAGGAAAGACATGTCAGGTCAATATCAAATATAAATTGTCACTTGTAATGATTTCTATGTTACTTTTTTTAAATTACAGCGTGACCACTAGAAGCATCGTCATCTAAGAAATTGAACAATGTTTCTTCAATTTCATTCTAATCAATCACATATGCGAAATTCTTGTTAATTTATGAAAACCCCAAATTATTTTGTAAATCATACTTTTTATGAAATGTCTTCAGCAGTTCTTCCTGTTCAGATTCACTTGCATATTACGTAAGTGAGCCATGACCCTTTGTTAAATTAGTTCATTGTTCATGAATATTTACAAATATTTTTAAGTGAGATATGGAAAATGAAATATACCCAAAATGAGGGTCTTTACATCTCTGTCATTATGCTAAAAGTGTGTGTGCATGCATGCATGCATGGTTTTTCAACATTGGGTACATTGAAATCTGAAGTTAAGCCCTGTTGTCTTTAAATCTGCACCATGCTCAATTAACAAGCACAACCCTTTATTTAAACCCTTTAGTGAGCTTAATTAGTCATGTAATCCTCTCAGCAGAATTTGTGGCCATACTACTATCATGTCCTCTACTACCCCAGCATCCTTTACTCTTGATATGAGACAGGACAGGCAACTCATGATTTTGTTAAATCTCAAGCACTGCATGTATTTTAATAGACCGAAGCTGTAACATGTTGCAAACAGAAAGAAATGTTGTTTCAAGGCCTTTTGCTGTGTGCCAGTTACCAGGAATCACTTTGAGCAGGGATTTGGGGATTTTTACACATTGAAATAGAAAATATCCCATTCAAATTTTACCGTTGGTAAAAATTCCCATTACTTATGCATGCTTACACTATGTACTAATATAGAAATATCCAGTAATATCTTCTGAAAATCCAATTGTTCAGATTATGGAGGAGATTTTCCACAATTGACCTTTTGCTCCATAGAGATCTCTGTCAGTTACAATGGGTATTGTCTTAAACAGCATGGATCAGTGCTCCTACTGTTAACCTTTGCAGCCAGGCTGAGCTCCATTATTGACAGGCTGTCCGGACATGGCTAGCATAATGAAGAGGCTAGACTGTACTAAAATCACATGCTCAAGCATTCCAACCATTCCAAAATTCTTACAGGGTTTTGTTTCTTCGCCAGTGAATCGATGCTAGAATTTAGTAGAAACAGGAAAATGTGAGGAACAACTTGTTTAAGTAATGTTTAAAACGATGACTCCAAAAAGACATAGCACAGCACAGATATGTACTTGTGTTTCCTGATTTTGTTGGCTTCGTGTAGATCTAAAGAAACATGTTATTTGAAGAACTTATTTGATTTATTTATGTGCATTGTGTTGTTAAATAAGCCAAATACAGGACACTTTCAAGATGTGAACTTTAAGATGTGGCATAGCATGTCTTCATCCTGACTGTCTTTCAGTCATGTTTGCATTTTACCAAATTCTTGATGCATTGGGTAAGAAAAAAACATTATCGAATTCAAAATAACACAATGAAAAATATGTTAAGTTGTAACAGACAAGGTGTATGTTTCATCTTGAAGTCAGGGATGCTTGCTAGCATCCATCATTATGTACTGTTGTTCTAATCTTGAGGGAAGGCAATCTATAATTCATGACAGCTTGATAGTGTCTGGGGATTCATGTCACTTAACCAGTTGAGCTTCAGCCACCTACTAGTACTATCCATTGTCTGCAACTAGGTTTTTGTCTTAGGTAAGAGTACCATGGGGAGACGTAATGAATTTACAATTATCTTGATATCTTTGCATAAATATGCCAATATCCAGTTGGTTCAACTGCTCAAGGACACTTGGTTTTTCCCCAAGATCATTGGATATCCATCACAACGGCACATAGTATTTTCAGCCTCAACTCCATGGGGATCATTTATGGCACGAGTGTAGAAATCTCTTGATGATATATCAGATTGTTGGTCTTACTGGCCAAGTAACATGCTTTCCGTGACAATCTGTTTATGTCTGGTCCAAAGGAACTTGTGTTTGTTGTACATGCTTTTTGATCAGCATGCTACCATAATCAAGTTAACAGACTGGATGGTCATGCATGGTCACCTGCCTGGAAGTATGATGATGTGATCTTGTTTAGTATCCATCGCTTGGTGTAAAGCAAATTTCTGGTGTTCCCTGCTGTGATATTGCTAGAATACTGCTAATAACAGCATAAAACTATACTCACACCATCACTTGGTTCTTCGGTTTACCAACAAATTGTTGGAATAGTGCTGCATATTGCAGTTTTTAACACTAATCCGTGGGCCCTCTGTGATATTGATGGGATGTTGGTAAGAGCAGCATCAAACTAAATTCACTTACCATTCCATGGGTCAGTATTGGAATTGGTAAGAAGCACATTGTAGTCATGAATAATGGCTGTCAGCTGAAAGCTAGCATGACTAGTGCAGTCATGTTTAATGAATGAGATGGCCACAAATTGCTGTATACCCTGTCTGAAGTGAAGGTGCAAGGTGACCTCAGTTTGGGGAGGTGTGGACATGTTGTATGGGGATGGCACTGGCCCAGGGACCCACACAAACATCATTAATTGCTTATCACTATGGATCTTCAATGTTTTATTGGAAAGGTTTTATTCCTGTGGGAAGTGAAGTAGAAAGATGAACATGTTGTTTACCTACAGTCTGTTGTGTATGCTGTGCTAGTATTGTGTTCACTGGAAGAGTGTGACAGTCAGAACATGTATATTTAGTTGTTGCTTGGTTGATTTGCATAGTAGGTCATGTTTGTTTAATGTGTGATTTGAGGATCAGCACTGGGTGATCATGGTAACAGGAACAAGTTGGTTGTTGAGCTTCTTTCACAATATCTGTCTGCTGACCACTCATCAGTGACTGGAGTTATAATTCACATGATCCAAGGCCAAGTAACTTTTTTCAGTGGTGTTTGGTTGATGGGTATGACAGTTGGTATTGAAGGGATCTTGTCTGACCCAGGTGGCAGTGCTGGAGCTGCTTGGTTCCATTCATTCCATGTCTAGTCCTTCAGTTTGGTCTGCTTGGTCTAATTTAGATTTGAACTGATTATTTCTTAGATCCTTGGTTTGTTGATGCATAAAAACCTTTCACATGTCATAAGAATGAACAGAGATATACTTCTTACATTTATGTTACCCTGGTAATATAATAACATGCATGCATGAGAAGCTGTAATTTGAAGGGTAGAATCGCAGCCAGTGTTGCAAGTGTTCACTTGTCATGCCAGCAGTCAGAGTTTGATCACTTACATGAGTACAATTTATACAATGTCACTTTGAACTTTGATATTGATAAAATATTGCAAAGAGAAGCCCAGAAGCCAAATGTTCTGCCAAATTTCAAAAT
Organism: Haliotis asinina; assembly: GCF_037392515.1. Taxonomy (NCBI): domain Eukaryota; kingdom Metazoa; phylum Mollusca; class Gastropoda; order Lepetellida; family Haliotidae; genus Haliotis; species Haliotis asinina. The sequence continues at coordinate 96,862,847 of NC_090281.1, read as the reverse complement.
AAAAACCAGTGATAATGTGTGGCTGCCTTTCTGCATTAGCAAGACTTGACATGACACTTGCAAGACCCAACCTTGAAAGAATAGACAGCAGCCAACATGAAAGAACACTGCTACTTGTTGATAGTTCCTGTCTATCCCTGCCAGGCCTATTGTTGAAACTTCCTCTCATCCTGGATCCTGATCACTGCCTGTATTGAGCACTGACTGTATGGAGAGTATCACGTTACATGTTGCATGTATTCCCACACATATATGACCTCAACTCACAATGACGCTGGTTCTTCTATTCTGTGGATTCTATGCATGTAATTTCCTGGCACATGTACACTTGTCTGTAAACTGGGTAAAATGACACAGACAGTAATCCAGTCCCTTCATGGCTATTGTGGGTCAGTATCCAGTCAGGCAATAACGCCAATATTGGTGCACTCAAAGGGTCCCCATTAGGACCCCAAATAGAACTGGGGACATAATAATATTAACAGAGCCCAAACATGCCTGTCAATGGCTGACTGGGAAGGACTGGAGAGTGACATTGTCTTCCCATGTGTGGCCAGATTCCCTGCTTTAAGGAAATATTGATGATCAACATAAGTTAGCATTCATCTGTGTACAACTGATATACCAGAGGTGCTCAGTAATCACAGATTGTTCAAAGCAATTATTAGTCAAACATTATTTTCATAATCAAACTCACAAAAATGTGCTACCTCACACAAGTTCTCAACTATTCTATTCTCTTATATAGGTTTTTAAACAGTGTAATATGTATTATTTGGAGAAAAAGAGAGCAAGTATGAAACCAATGTCGTTTTGAAAAATATTGTGCAGAGCTATTGGCTTTTTTTCGGTTTGGTGTTGTCAAGATTTAGTGAAGAAAATGCTAGAAGTCAGCAAGATAGTGCTAACTGGTAATTTCAGTGTCTGACTGGTGAGAATATGGAATCATCAGTCACAATTATAACCTCTTCCCTTTACCAGCTGCAGCCAGCTTGAAATGTTTTCATCAACCTAGTCCTCCCACGTTCAGATTCTGCAGCAGTAAATAAAGGATATCCTCAGCTTAAACGATATCGCTAGAGACAAATGACAGTTGGACCTCTTTATGACTCTTAATAAGGCATACTTGATTACTTCATTGCTATTGCTGAATTTGAGAAATATCCTCTGCACATTTTAGATGACAGTCATATTTCAACTGTGGATTCTTGTTTTCCCCTAATATTTGTCATCAAGGATGGCTTTTCAGTACTTTTACTGACTTCTTTGCATGCTGTTTAGAGATCAGTGTGATGAACAAGCTCCTATGGATACACAACTTTTTAACAACTGAGGTACTGTTTACTTTATAAAAGTGTTATATTCTGCGCTAGCATGTACCCTCAATTTGTAACTTTTATGCATTCACTTAATCAAGTATGAATTTTATCAGGTCATTGCTGCAAAATTCACTTCATATTAAGTTCCCCACATCAGAAATTAATGTGAAATCCATCAACAGATCAATACACTAACTCTCAGATTTAATCATAAACATGTTACGAAATCTACATCAGATCTTTTCATTGATTCAGACCAAAGGGAGGCAACATTAAAACATTTATTGCTATATTTCTTAAGATGTTTATTTGGAAACTAACCTTAGAATTTATAGAATGATATATGCATTTCAGTGACAGACAACTTGAGTGGGCCAGTGGTGGATTGTATGATTCTATGTCACATGGCCAGTCAGTATGCATGAATTATGCATTTGAATTACCAAAATACTACTTTATGAGACAAGTACATTATCTGTAGAAAGCCAGAAATAGACAATAGAAAACCCATAAACAAAGGTATGGTGTAATTAAGAGATGGTCTCCACCTGTAATAATCGAGTCCTTAGTTAAGTCAGGGTGGAACCAATAAACTCTTAATTACATTCATCAGGATTGATAAGGTGCTGATCCTCGTAATACCCAGCTTAGATTATGTGACATAGTGATGCAGGTCTTGGAAAAGAGTTCTCCCTGTGTATCAGCTGTGTACTTGTGCAGGGCAGCACACTCTCAAGGCCTAATGAGGCATAATAATCTCCTGTTGTAATAGAGCTGGCAACTGAGGTGGAGTTGGGTGAGATAATGCCTTGTTAATTGGTTAGTGCAGAAATCCCTTTGGGTGCATTACTACAGTTGAGGTTTAGAAAATTAAGAAAAGTATCAGGTGTTTGTTACAAATTAGACTGTATGAAGTACAGTATCTGCCCTGAAGGCTTATGAGACACAATATGGCCTATATATATTGCGTCTTTACTATCAGCAATGAAAAAAGTCTTTAAATTTACATACAAGCGGTAGGGTAGATACTGGTGTAAACATTCACTCGTCATGCTTAAAATGCTTGGTTTGATTCCTCATGGATACAACATGTGAAGCCCATTGTTGGTGTCTCTCAGTGATATTGCTGACACAGACATAAGCACTCACTCACTCACTCACTCACCGTGTTGACACTATTCTCAGACTACATTACAGATTCCAACCTCTACTACTTTATCGTAGTTGCTACAAATTTTAGCCTCAAACTACGCCAGTAGGACCGCACTAGAAATTCCACAAAATTTGAAGAAAGTTAATCAAAATTCGGATATATAGTCAAAAAATATATTTTCAACGATTAGATAGATTTTCGCCCAAGAGAGAAGACAAGAGGAAATGTGCTCTCACATAACCTTTATTTGTGGATATAGGAGAACTGTGGCAAAAATCATGTTGTAAATGAGGGATTTCATTCTGTATGCGCACTGATTATTCAGTGATTCAACAAATTGAAAATGACTAATATTCCTCTCAGTGATTGAAACATCATTGTTTACCAAAACCATGTGCAATCATCACCCATTCTTGTGCCCACAAAATGTGACATCACCTTGATTCGTGGATTACATAGTTGGTGACTTCATGCCACTATGTACGACAGTCCATTGCAATAAGCATTGACACCAGGGAAAGCAGACACCAAGAAGTGAGAAGGCTGTAGCTAATGGTATCTTTTATATTTTTTTTACTTGATATTTTTTGGAACAATAATTGGTAATGGTGGCATTCGTGATCTTGTGCTATGTATCTCAGTGCTGGATAATTAAATTTAGTGTATACATGTAATGAAGAGATCTAGAACATTTTTGTCAATGATGCGTGGAGTTGTATGTACTTCAAAAGTACCCCATCATGACGTCAGTCAAGGTTTAATATACGAGCTAGCATGATAATTACTCTTTTGATCCACAAATCAAGGTTATCCATAAATTTTGGTTACAGTAAAAATTAAGGCATCACTGTTGATCAATGTCATATTATCTTTCTCAGAATCTGTTATATCTTAAGTGTTTAGTTGTCTAATAATCCTATGGTCAAACTTACTAATTTTTATCCTTGAAATATACTATTGGGGGTTGGCATCTTTTCTGTACAATACAAGAATCACACTTGCTTGTATTGTTTCATATGTTGATCCGATGGCATTTCACATATGGACACTTTGATTCATATTTAATGTAATTACAGTATGGTTCAAAATTATTGAGAATAGCTAAAGCATTTCATATTATTAAACGAGAACAAATCAGATAAAATTGAATGTATTGTGAAAGTGAACTGACCTTTTCATGTTGTGTAGGTAACAATTTAATATTTTATCAAGTCTCCTTGAGCTTCACGGCACAGTCTAAGACAGGTAGGCATACTTCCTATCAGAGAGGTTAGTGTTTCGTGAGTTATGCTGTCCCAGTATCGGACCACTTCTCTCTTCATGTCTTCAATTTTTGTCAACCCCTTTTGATTCACACATTCCTTCATCATCCCCCAAATGTTCTCAATGGGATTTAAGTCAGGACTATATGCAGGAAATGGTAATGCAGTCACATTTTTCTCCTGAAACCACTGCTTGGCATGTTTTGCGGTGTGTTTAGGAACATTATCTTGCTGCAAAATCCAGTCATTTCCATAAAACACATGTGCACTTGGAAGGAGAAAATTATCTAATATGTTAGTGTAGCGTTGACTTGTCAGATTTCCCTCAAACACACACAGCGGGGTCGTTCCTAATAAGGATATCCCTCCCCATACATGAAACTTTGGGCTGTATTTAGGTCGTCGATACAACGGTGCTGACGCAGACTTTGTCCACATTTTCACATTATTGGGATATACCCATATTGAGCTTTCATCAGTAAAAATCACATTTTCCCAGTCAAAGTTTTCATGTGCCAAACACCACTCAACACGCCTGTCTTTATGTTCTTGTTTCATGAGAGGAGAAGGAATTCCAGTCTTTTTCTCCCATCCAAGATCAATCAAATTTCTTCTAACTGTAGATTTTGATACAACTGTTGATCCCCTTTCTATCATTTCATACCTGATGTTGGAGATGCTTGCCCTTTGCTTTTTAGACGCTAAAATTCCCAGCCGGACGCGATCTGAGAAGTCCAATTTTCTGGGTCTCCCTGCTCCTTTCTGGTGCCCAAAATCCTTTCCCTCTTTAAAATTCTTCCTAATCCTATACACAGTAGAAAGAGGAGTTCCTGTTCTCTCTGCCAATGTATTTACATCATCAATTCCTTGATTACACAACTCAAAAATCAACCTTCTTTTATCTTCAGCAGACATTGTTGACAGTGCTGAGGAAAATGACGTCTGCTACAAATTCAGGGGAGGTAACTCTAATTGTACTATACTCAGTAGGCCAAGATGAGTTACCTCCCTTATACCATTACTTAGTTTTAAGTATCAGTGAATCAGTTGAGGTGTTAGGATAGCTCAAAGTAAGAAGAAAAATTCTCAATAATTATGAACCAGACTATATGTCAAAGATATTTCATGGACAGGGAATTCATCATGATATATCATATCCTGACATATATCGCATTATGAGATTGTCATATGATGACGTGCCTTGTGTTGGGTTCTGAGGGCTCTGACAGTTACACGAGAACGCCTACTACAATAACACAGAAAGAATCATGTATTTGTGAAGCATTACTTTATTTATGCATTTCTCTGTAACCCACTTAGTGATTGTGTAACAATGGGTTACAAAGAGTAAAGGTTTGTGTGCATGCTACCATAGTTACAACTGAATGTATTGGTTTTAATCATTCAGACTACCATACTTTTTGTTGTCACATGGGACAGGCTGTGCCAGTTACGCCATCCTTTCTACAACTGACTTTAAGTAATTTTGTCTTGTTTTTTATTTTGTCTTAAATAATATACCAAGTTTAGTCTCTGTTAATGAGTTTCCACTGACTACTGGACTGACAACCAGCAAAGGAAACAGTATTGTATGCTGACTGAGGTACCTAATGGCATTTCAGTTGCAAATTGAGCCTGAATTTGTGTGTGTCATCTCCTATCATTCACCAACATATCTCCAGTATTACTGTACCTGAAAACAACCCATTGCTGTCAGCACTGGAACTTGATTTCTTTGTGTTCTTTTGTTGTTGATTTTGAGGACATGTATGGAGTTGGGGTCCAAAAGTTCAAAATTGTAGGTAGAGACTTAAGACTTGATACATTTCCATCTGGTTTTGATAAAACCAACAGTGAAAAAGTTGTGATTTCTTAACTTTGACCATGATCTGGTAGTTAAAGAGATCATACTTTATCTTCATTTTTGTCCTCTTCATTTTTTATCCTCCCCCCACGGCATGTAATGCGGGGGATATAGTCAACGGCTCATCCGTCCATCCGTAATCATTTTGTTTCCTGAGCATAACTCAGAAACCGTTCAATATTTTTAGACCAAACTTTATAGATATAATAATCTCAGCCTATGGTTGTGCCTTTTGCTGTTTACAGATTTTTGGCATTTATATTTTTTTTTGTTTTTCCATGGAGCATTTTGGTGTTAGTCTTATGGTGGGGTGGGCTTCGTTTCCGGAGCAGAACTCAAAAATGGTTCAATAATTTAGTGCCAAACTTGGTAGATATGTGTGGCAGACCCCAAAGTGGTGCCTTTTGCTATATACAGGTTTTTGTGATTTATCATTTTCTTGGTTTCCATGGAAACGTTTTGGACTTAGTCTCAAAATGGAGGGATGGGCTTCGTTTCCTGGGCAGAACTCAAAAACCATTCAATATTTTTCTTCAATACTTTATGGATATATTAATCTGAACCTATAGTGGTGCCTTTTGGTATTTACAGGTTTTTGTGATTTATTATTTTCTTGGTCTCCATGGAAACGTTTTTAACTTGCTCTCAAAATGAGAGGTGTGTTTCATTCCTGGAGCAGAACTGAAAAACTTCTTAATATCTGTTGGTAAAACTTGGCAGATATGTGTTGCAGACCCCAAAGTGGTGCCTTTTGCTAGGTACAGGTTGTTGTGATGTATTATTTTCTTGTTTTCCATGGAAACGTTTCGGACTTAGTCTCAAAATGGAGGGATGGGCTTTGTTCCCAGAGCACAACTCGAAAACCATTTCATATCTTTCAACAGATATATGAAACAGATCTTGAAATTTTGACTTTGCTGATTACAGATATATGGCATTTATAATTTTTATGAATTCCATGGAAACAATTCAAACTTAGCCTAAAAAAACAATGAGTAACTGTCAGATGATTTGTCCTTTCAAACATGTTGGGGCCAGGGGGATATGTCATCTTCTGATGACTCTCGTTTACACTTGTGTTTTTTGGAGTCCAGTGCTGATGGACTTTTGGGACCCTGAAACAAATAACAGTATGGAAGTCAAGGTCGGATAAGACATTAAAGTTAAACTGCACGATGTTCATCCCTGATATTAAGACTCGAGTTACGTTAAACCTCAAGGACTCCCTTCAACTCAGTTTTGTTTTGTGTTTGTTTTTCATTGTAGCCATGGTCACAATGGTTTGTTGGAAACTGCTGCATGACCAGCTCATCTCTCATGTTATTTGGAAATGACATGTCACCACTGGATTGTCATATAGGATAGATTCTACGCCATGAAAGCTGGCTACTTAGGCCACTCTCTGTACATGTGTTTGAGGTGATCCAACCAACCCATTATTTCATGTGCAACCCTGTGCAGTTATAACAGTAGAACGGTACCTTAAAGATTTCAGACATTTTCACATTTTTCAATTTTTCTTTTTAATATTGTTCTTGTTGTCACTTCTATTTTACCTACAGTTAGAAAAATGTGCTCCCAACATCATTTCTAAATCAAATGTATGTTAATGTTAAAAATGAATTATTTATAATGTACAGGTCATAATATTTCAACAAAATATCTACTAACTTATGTGACTCCTTTGTTACTGAACTACCCACTCAGATACTCACTCATATCTGTTGAGCTGAAACACATGCCTTTACCTTGAGGCTTGTTACCAACTACAGCCACGGTTGAAAACAAGTGTTTGTTTTGCCACGTTGTTATCATGTTGCTGCCTGTCAGAAACAGGATTTGATACCATGTATAAATTCATTCAATCAATCAAATTTCAAAATCTTGTGTATCTACGAACGCAACCAGTAGAGCAAGTTCTACAGCTCGTCCTGAAATAGTTAAACCCTTGCTTCAAACATGGGGCTTAAAACGTCTAAGTAGTGACCCAAGCCAAGGTTGAAGTACTTATGAGTTGCTTTGAAGGCCTGGAAACTGTCATTATTAAGCTTACAGTACCATGTGGGATATGCATACATAATGATTTCATAGTACTTACTGAAGTATGCTTTGTTTAAGTCATTTGTATGCTTGGTTTCATGTTCCCAAAAGGGGAACATGCAAGGTGCTGGTTGCTGTGAAGCTGCATATTTGTTTTAGAGAATGTAGTTCCTTACTCTCAGTTCATAAACGTGTTGGTTTGTTTATTTAGGAATGGTTACTATTGATTTAAATTGTGGTTTGTGATATATACTATAAGTATGTTGGATAAAGGTTATTGATAAATAGTGTTGGGAATCAGAAACCATATTTGCTATGGATTATTGGTGAACTTATGGTGAACAATTATCAATAATTATCGAAGTACACACATGTTGAATGTAGTCATCAATTTTAAAGGTTTTTCTCTAGTTTTTTTCTAATTCATGTCAATGCCGTTATTCTGTTATTTATACAAAGATTTATGCTGTTGGGTGCATGTTGGTGAAGATTCGTCAAATTTAATAGTTTACTTCATTCAGTTGTGTTATACTAAAACAACAAAATTCTGATTAATCGAAAATATGTATTTTACAATTGATAATTATTTTTAATCCTTCTTTCAGTCGATTTTCGATTACTTTCATCATCAGAACGCCATTATCAATGAGACATAATTTAATTTGTCAGAATGTTAGCTAACACTGACTACTCTGAACTTATGTTGAAGTCAATGAAATGACATTCACTGAATATCAACCCATTACAAGACTTGGAACTGAGACTGAGACGAAAAAAAGACATATTTAGTATTCATGTTACAATGCTTCCAAGGCCTTTCACTTGTGTTTCTGTTCTTCTGTTGTGCCCTCATGTAAAGCTTGTTCAACAGTGTTACAGCCATAGTTGTCCTCACTTGTGTCACTGTGCTTGTGAACAACCACCATTATACAAAGAAGCCAGTCCACCCGGATTAATCTCATATTAGCTGCTGTGTGTGGCTTGCAAGCACCCAGAGGCATTGATAAAAACCCTTCTGCAAACACAGAATCGATCAGTGAATATTCTACCTATTCTACCTTTGCATTGGTGTTGAACATACCTGACTAGAACTGTGTCCTTCAGTGTCCCCAAAATATCATTTTGAGTCAGTGATTATTCAACAACTTGTCCATAGGCTGGATGGGGAATGTTAAGCTGGAACAAGTGAAAATCTTTTGAAGAGGTCTTCTTTTGCAGAGAGACAATGTCAAGCAAGTGTCCTCTGATTTTCTTTTCATTTTATCACTTGTTTGTTGAATATGTTTGGAACAGGGAGGTCATGATGGCAATGTTTGGAACAGGGTGGTCGTGATGGTGATGTTTGGAACAGGGTGGTCGTGATGGTGATGTTTGGAACAGGGCGGTCATGATGGCAGTTTTTGGAACAGGGTAGTCATGATGGTGATGTTTGGAACAGGGTGGCTGTGATGGTGATGTTTGGAACAGGGAGGTTGTGATGGTGATGTTAAGAACAGGGAGGTGGTGATGGTGATGTTTGGAACAGGGAGGTGGTGATGGTGATGTTTGGAACAGGGAGGTGATGGTGATGTTTGGAACAGGGAGGTCGTGATGGTGATGTTTGGAACAGGGAGGTGGTGATGGTGATGTTTGGAACAGGGAGGTCGTGATGGTGATGTTTGGAACAGATGGTGATTGGGATCTTTCTAACAGTGATTTCATGGTGGTAACATTTGAAATGATATTATGATAATGTTTGGAACAGTGAGGTTATGATGTTAGGAACACTGTGGTTGTGACAATGGTCATGAATGCTGCTAGTATAAAAGCCTGTTATACTTGAAATGGAAACCTCAGTGCAACCATTGCAGAGTTGATTAAGTGAGTCAGTACAAAGGAAGGGTTGTGCTGATAGTAGTATTTGCTAATGAGTTTCCCACTACTGAAGCTAGTGGAAGAATTGATTAGTATCTGATGTCATCATCTGTTTACATCTGTCCACACAATGGTTTCTTAGGAGTTGTGACTAGGTACAGAATATACTGTGACTTCTTGTACTTCGATGTACTTAAACAGTCAATACATGGGGTGCTGGGTGGCCTGATGATGAAATCCAGTGTTCCATACTTGGGTACAATGTGTGAAACCCACAGCTGAAGCTTATTCTGCAACTAATAAAAGAACACCCATCAGCATAATTGGATTGGGGCCAGCATTGATTTACATGATTACCATGTCAGGTTTTACCAAAATAAATCGTTTCTTATTATCCTCATTATCATACTAAAGCTCAGCACATTTTCTCATGTCCTCATGGGATTTGGCTATATGTTTTCAATAGGTCTGAAGAGTGACACTGAAAACACATCATTACAGATCTCATGGCAGTGGTTTCTCTGCTTCCAGCAATGAGTTAGAATGTCACCAGGTTAGATACTCAGTGTGTGAAACCTTCCATTGTGGTAAGGCAGCCTGTGTCAACAACAGTTTTATCGCACAGACTGAACTTGTGTTTCTGATGTGTGTTCTTTTTTTTTCAGTTTGATTTAAATGACATAGGACATGGTTGCTGCACAGCTTGTTTGAGATTTGTCTAATGTGGTAAATGTTGCAGGCAGTAACAGGACCATGCAAACCCATTAATTCAGTCTAGTGAAAGATGCTTTGTCAGCATGAGTCTAGAACAATGATCAAGTTCTATTTGTATCCATCCATAGGGCTATACACTGATTGTCAGTAGTGTAAATTACAAGCTGTATTGCCTAGTTACTATCGGGTTTTATGATATTGTCTACTGTCCTGTATCAGTCTTCTAAGTGTGTAAATGCAAACACTTTCATTTTTCAGTGGGGCAATATCACCTCTAAGCTGTGTTTGTCACTTATGACCATGATCACAGTAAATGTGTTACGCTGTGTATTTAGGGTCATAGTGGGTCGTTGTGACCCTGTGTTGTAAATTGTTGCTCTTGCTTTCTGTCACTGCAGCAGATTTGATTCAAGCTTGACCCTTCACAAATCGTAATGATGCTGGAATATTGCAGTCTTCAAAGCCGAGTTAAATCACATAAAGAAATTATCAATGATATGGATATCAGCATATAATGTAACTATCTGAACTGAACTTGAAATGTTTTGATTTCAGCAATTTTTGCGCCGTCTCCAAAAGGTGAAGCCAACGCGAGGAATGTCTCGCGATGATCAGATCAATCACTACCAACGCACCATGCTGTATGGAGTCCCCATTGCTGCAGGAGACAACCTACTCAAGTCTGGTCGCAGGTCACGACCAGGATCAGCAGGATCGACTATGAGTCAGAGGTCACGGAGCATGTGCAGTGTGACCAGTGCATCAACCACGGCCTCTGCTGCATCTACTGTGCGATCTGCATCTTCTAAAAGATCAGGTCGTTTAACTCAAAGTGCTAAAAGAATAATTGATGCTCGTCCAGAATGGTCAGACCGATGGTGAAGTGGTCACATTTAGATCATTTACATCTAGTATGGCTCTCAGTTATTTTCTAAAGAATGTAGTTAAGCAACCCAGAATATTTTATTTAATTTGGGGACCTTATTTTGTCTTATTCTGGTAAGATTAGGAGTATGACAAGAGCCCCATGACCATGACTTTTGTGCTGTATGTTTTTTACATTCATGTGAAGGCAAGTAGATCATAAATTATCAGATGTAAGATGCAGGACATTTTGTTTGTAGCTTGTCTGTATTATCATCTGTTAATGTTACATATGGTCATCTTTAACATATGAAATGTGTGCTAGTTGACATGGAGGTAAATTTGTGGAACAAACAAACACCCTCTTACCACTCTATATAGCTACAAAATATGAAACCAGTTTGTCATCTCCTATTAGAAGTTTCAAGGGGTTTACAAGGGTATGTTTTAGGAACATATTTATTCTTTTGTTATCATAATTAAAATTAGTCATTCTTGTTGTAGCGGTCAGCTGGCTTGATAGAGTAAGGTCATGTGGGTGGGACAGGATGAAAGGAGTTGCTTCATCGTGGGATGTACTTAGTTATGTTACCAGTTATTAATATCTCCCCTCATATTATACAAGGTTCCTGTAATCCTGGGAGGTCACAGACATAATATGTGTCATTTTTTACCTGTGTTTTTTGTAAATAGTGTTTCTAATGGTAATAATAGCTGTAATTATAATTTCATCTTTGGTGCAGACTTTAACCCTCTGCTTCATTGTTGAATAGTTTCACTGATATTTTCATATCCTTGTTTCATATCCGTCCAGATTGAAATCAGGTTGAATTCTAGGATTGCAATGTCAGAAAACATTTCTTTGATATTTGTTGTCCACAACTGTGGAACAAACATTTAAGCAATGGCTGTGTACTAATTATAGACTTCATTGTCCCCAGACATAATGATGGACTGAATGCCAGTAACATGGTTCAGGAAGTACATCTACATGACCTCAGGCCACACATCAAGTGTATTTTCACTATGTTGTTATTTTCCTCTGTCAAGTTTACATGTGGAATATAAGAATAAGAAAAATTATAATTGATTTCTTGGAACATTTGTCTCAAAAATTTTGATATTTTCTTATCCTTCATCAAGGTATATACCGATGCCATACATGTGTTGTTGTTCCCATGGTTACTGAATCTAAACACTCACTTGTGCAAAGTACATTTGTTAATATAGGTCAAAGCAAATTAGAAATTAGCACAGCTATCCTAGTGGAATTCTGCTTGCCCTGCTGGATGGTACCCAATGGAGAGTTACTACAGCTACCTTAGTATACTAAGATGTTGTTGACAGATGTGGAATGCAGTATATGGTTTTAATGCAGTCAATTTCCTTTCCTTTATATTGAAAGCATTGCATGTTTTTGCCACTGATTACGTCTTAAAACAGTAACTTTATACCAAGTAATTAAAGAGAAGGAAGTCACTGCAAAAAATATATTACTAGCTTTGAAATTTGTCACCTCCACGCAGAAAACACAAAACAGACGACAGACGACATATGGCTGTTGGGAGTGTTAGTTTGCGAGACTGAGATCATGTGTTGTATACATATAGACATGACTAGTGCTGTTTAGGCCTACCATGTATGGATCATTTCATTATCTGGAAACACTTGGTCCAGTAATTCATTATCAAGAAATGGAGGATGTACGGTGGATGTAATGCCCTGTCTACTTCAGTATCATTAGCGCATCGTGCATGGTGGCCAGAGTTTCACCATTACAGGGCATTCTGAATATATTCTCCATATTTCATCTCAAGTGTTAATCACCTGATCAATAGTGTTATTTCCAGGAGTCAGTATCGGGGAATAAGTTCGTGGCATTGTGGCATTGGTGAGGCTGCACATGGGGGGGGCTTTGTCAGTAGGTCTTAGTCAAGGAGGGCTTAACCAGTACAACAGAGAAACCTTTAAGGGTCAATATCTGTTTTTATGGACTAATAAAAGTCAGTATTGATCGAAGCAAATATTCAATAAAAACATTTTGTTACATCTTACCTACAAGATTGACATTATAAAGCAGCTATTTCTCATTGGTTGTATTGAACTAAGACATGTACAATAGGTTTGTTCTGAAGATTTGCAGATCTGCTTTGAAAGGACAGGATATATTTTCATTGTATTGCTGTTGCTTTGTAGTGACATTATTGCTATTGACCGTATTTCCTTCATAGACTACCATCATGTAAGTGATCATCAGCCAGTAGGAATAGTGAATGTTTACTGTACTCCAAGTAAGTATAATCTATCCTCATTTTGGTCACAAGTTTAGTAAGGGTTGAAGTTCCACTTTTTCAAAAGTGAAGTCAAAATAGTGATGCTTAACAATATTTTCATTATTTATATGCCATTTCTTGAACTAAACAGTCGAGATGAAATCACAAAAGGTTCACTGAGGCGTGACAACCGGTGTCTGATAAGCCCCAGGAAGCCAACACTCTCCACCCTCGTTAATGAAGGTATATATCAGGTGATCAATATCACTGATTGGCTATTGATTATGCATTCTCTCCAGGTATTGTGAAACATTATGTCACACTACACAGTCACATTGATATGATTGAGTACCAGCCTCAAGAGAAGCTTTTCAATTCCAATGACCCATTCCCTTCACACAGCTGCAGATGTTTGAATGATGTCCACGGCCCAAGTTGTACTTGCTTCTGTCACCTTGTATTGGTTACCAGAGTGGTTACTGATCAACAACATTGTTGTGTGGATATGGAATAACGTTCAGGTTGAAGCAAGACAGTAATTCTTCACAGCATTTTCACTGTGTAAGCAGTTTTTAATTAAACAGTTGAAAACATGAAAATATCTATTTGCCTCACTTTATATATATTTCAGAATGATTTATTGTAAACCTGAAACTGAAATATGTTTTCTACATGTCTGATTTAAGCAATTTTAATCTGTTTCTTGTCTGTAGCAGAGGTTTGTGATGTAACACTGTTCATTACAGCAATAGCAACACCATTAACTTACTGGTTTACTGAAAGATATGCCTTAAACTGTAGAGCTGTTCAGGTGACATGTAAAACAAAAGGTAATCTTACAAACAGATGATAATCATCATCGTCATCGTTATATATTCCATGCGGCCAACAGTACAACTTGTGTAAAATTTGAGAGAACATACATAATGCCCTACAAGCAAAATTCATTTGAATTTAACATATTGCATTTACAATACACAATACTTAATCGGCCAGTTTGTGAGGTGTTTTAGATATATTGAAAATGAATGATCCATACTGAAGGCAAGACTGTCATGTATGTGTTATTGTATTGTACATGTGCACATGAATAATTTATTGAAAGGTTTTGGTAAAGTGGAAAATGTTCTATGCATGTGTAAACACAAGCATTTTATCTATTGAAGATCAGTTTGAAGGAGCTCTTTTCACATGGCATGACATGCAAGGGATCAATTGTCATGACCTTGAATTTAAAGCGTGTGTACATCATGTTGGCGTCTGATGTTAGAACACAAAGGGTCATCATGACATCAACCTATAACATGGACTGATTCACCTTCCCATTTATTTCACCCATAAAGATAACAATACATTGTTTTATGAAGTCTAGCAGGCTTAGGTTCCATGCAGTACATATAACAAGAATTGTAAGTATCGGTAATGTCTTGTTAAACTGAGTTGATATCCTGCAGAAAATTGTTAGAAAATGCATCACAAATGTCTGATGCATACATGGTTTTGTTTTTTTTTTAAAAAAAAAAATTCACACTATAGTGTAGTTTTCATATTTATTTATTTATATGTATGTATATTTTTCAAACTATGGAAGTAATAACAGTAAATACAGTTCAGCTTGGCCTGATTAGTACAGCTGTATGGGTTGTATTCCGTGGCTCATTACAAGCTGGGGTCCTGGTAGTTTTAGTCAGGGTTGACATTTGTAGAGCAAGCAGATCTATATTTATCTTTAGTGTTTTTACTTTGTGTATAAACAGAGAACTTTGCCTCATGGTGGTATACTTGCAATTTCTTTTGTCAGCTTACCTCAGTTTGTATCATCTAGAGAGTTTCTCCTGCTATTGTTATACTGTAAACTGTCAGTGATGTAAATAGCATGTGTAAATATATATACATCTTTGTAATGTCAGTCATGAAGCTGGAAGTACCATGTGTTGAATGTCTCGAAAGAAGTGGATCTCTGTGGCAACATCCAGTGGTGTCATACTCAGATAGCATTTCTCTCTCTCCAGATAAAATAAGTTTGGGCAAGCACATATTATACATGTAGAAAAAAAACATTGTTATTCCAGAGCTTTATAGTGTGTTAAAACATCAGGTAGACAATTAGCTGTTGACAGGCCAATTATCAGTTACCTTCAGTAAGTACCACTTGTACTGAAACACCCTGTTTCCAATGCTATTTGTTTGTAGCTTGTTGGGACCTGTTGTCTTGTTATCTTATATATTTTTATGTATATTACCTCCTCTACTCTTCCCTTGTCTCAAGGTTGTGAAGTAGTGTCTAAGTGGGACCTGATAGTTAGCAACTGTCAGACCAATGCAAGGTATTGTTAAATCGATGAGAGCTCGTGTGGCTTGATGTCACATTTTGGTAGTCCGGTAGGTGTTGAAGCCCAGAGCACCATGTCTGTTAGCCTGTGCCTTACTCCATGTGAGTCAACCGTTCATCTTACGTGTATCTAGGACAGTGCCTGTAATGTGTGTGGCAGAATAAACCAGGACAGTACAGGGTGTGTTTGTCTTCAGTCAGCCAGCGGGGTCAGATTAGATACTCTGAACATGGATCTACGAAGTTATTGAGCCTGACCTCATGTTTCCTTTAGTCAGATCTTGTGAGAAACATGAACTACCATGACAACGCACTGGGTCCAGTAGTTACACCTACTGGCTCAGGGTTGGGGGCGTAGCCCAATGGTTTAAGTGTGTGCTCATCATGCTGAAGACCAGTCCCCAAAGTAGGTCAATGTGTACCCCGCTGTGATATTGCTGGAATATTGCTAAAAGCAGCATAATCCATTGGCACAGTGAGTGTCATGTGTTGACATTCACAAACATGGGTATAACAAAGGGACCACTGGTGATTGGTGCACTAACAAGCCATGAGGACCAGTCTTTAGAAGACACAAGACTTCACAGCAAGTTCTAGCACCTGCATTGAGGATGCACATGCTCTGACACAGACAACAGATTCCAATTCACATGACCAATATCCCCGCTTACTAGAGACATATACTGACCCAGAAATCCCTTGCCCTAAACATACTGTGCAGATCAGTGTACACATTACAGAAGGTTGAGAATATTATACTACATTTATGTTTGTGTGTAACTAATCAAATCTGGACCAGTCAGTCAAGTAACGGACGGCCTGAGCAACAATCAATCCATGTTTACAGACTGCCATCTTATAGTTTGAAAACTGTGAAGGGCAGCATTTAACAACAAACCAATGACAAGAACATGTGCATGTACTGTTGTTTACGCAATGGTGGTTTCCTGTAGTGTCATGAGAAGACAACAGTAAAGTGTGTCTGGCTGAATGCCATGGAGTGCTTGTTTCTTGTTAACATTTGCACTCAGCAATATTCAAGCTTTACACAACCAATGGGCAAAGAATGTATGGATTTCTGTGTCAAAACATCACCTGCTGAAATAGTACTGCTCTATTCATCAATAACAACAATCAATAAATATAGCAAAGACAAGAATTACACCTGTATGTACTGTAAAGTAAGTAATCAACTGGTGTCGCCAAATGCCTTAGGCCATAACAGATCAATTGTTATCAAACTTTCATCCACCTTGCTGTACTCTAGAACAGGTAATGGATGGAAAAATTTGTACCTTCTTTCACTATTTAATGAAATAAAGATCGATAAAGGTTTTAATTGGTCAACATTCTCTTCCCACAGAGGTTACTTGTCATATCCTCCTATGAACTTCTGTTCTAATACAGCGCTTTCATAGTGTAAGGGTTCTGGACTCCTGATTGCCTGCAATCAGATTTAGTTGTGCAGTGAGCGACATTGTTTCAAGAGTGATCATTCATAAGACCTTGGATATTTCCGTATACTCTTCCTCTTCCCCAGGGAGATGCACAAATGTTTCTTGCAGACAAAACTGAAATGGCAGTTCAGTGGTGTCTCCATTGAAATGCCTTGTGAGTCACACGAACACAAGTGGATGTCTGAGGAAAGATATTTGTGGCACAATATTCGCTTGTGTTGGTCAACTTGGATCTAAGCCAATGACACACATGTTCTAATTGGATAGAGAGATGGGAGATAATTCGTGCCGTAATTGTTTTTTGCTGGGAGATTTTTTTGAGAACTGGGAAATATCTCCGTATTAGAACAGAGGTACATAGGAAGATATGACAAGTAGCCTCTGTGGGAAGAGAATTATAGGTCTTCAGCAACCCATGCTTCTTGTTAAAAAATTATGAAATGAAGAAAAAAGTCCATGAAAAGGCAACTGATTTTCTTGTACATGTTGATGTATTATCAAAGATGGAAGAAAGCAGATGAAGTTTCTGATCAATCTTTGTATCACTTTCAGGGTTGTTGATTCACACAACACACACCTCATCAAAACAGAACTCAATACAATATCTTAACTTTCCAATATTGTACAGTAAGGGTTCATGTGAAAGGTAGAGTAAAAATAAGAGTATTCAATTGCAACAGGCTCTCTCAAATTGGCAGTACAAGATTCAAGAGTCACAATATTTCTTTGTGAGTTCAAATGTTAAATGCTACAGATAAGTCTCACACTTACTGTTTTAACATCAAACACATTACCAAAAGCAGGACACCTGTTGCCTCCCTTGACAAGAGCAACATTCTGCATATCATGACAACAAAACAGGGCATAATGACAGGGTCTGTTTTATTGCTGTAATATATTACTCCAATACAATAAAATACAAATATTTAGATTTCTCTCGCAAAATAGGACTAAATCCAGATCAGCTAGAAAAATACATATAGCACTGCACAACTAACACCACGCCCATCAGGTGCCATCTCACAGCTGGACGTCAGAACACATGTTCAGAGCCAGTACTTCACTGGTATGCATAAACTATATTCCTCCTCTGCCCAGGAATACATTCATCCACTGGTTATGTTTACAGCCTTTCTGTGGCATAGTCCATAATCTGACCAATGAATCAAGCGATGGCCTGCTCCTGCACGGACATTTTAGAGTTATGCATGATATACCCCTGATGTACCCATGGTATGCCTGATATATTCACAAGTGTTAGAAGTAGTGTAAACAAACCAGTGACGTAATGATTATGCATGATGTGCATGCATGCATGCATGGTTGAGTCAGGGATGAAACTCACATCGTCAACATGCAGGCAGCCAACGGTCTCTGAAGACATGTTGGGCAGGAGTATACTTCACACAGAAACGTGCACCCAGAACAGAATGGAAGCAGGACAAAATTTACTTTCCCTCAATATTCATTGTATTCAAATACTTGATAAAAATTGCTGTAAGCTCTTGTTAAAATGAACTAAAAGGGGCCACTAATTTTTGTTACAAGTGGAGGTCATTAAATGACACAAGCATAAACCAAAAGGACAGTACTGAAAATGGAATATAATTAATAATAAGTGTAGTATACTGCCAGAAGGTCCTGAACTCGAGGTAACTGTCAAATGTTACTGAGCAGTATACAAAAACACTTACCATTTTCAGCTTGGTTGAATGATTGTATGTATTTTTTCCCAGTTTATGTAAAAACAGTTAAAACTAATGTGAAGGCTTGGGTGTGGTGACTGGTAATTTGTTGGACAAATAGAGAAAGCAGTTTAGTACTCATTTCATATTTTAATGCAGGTACATATTGAACCTCAAAATTAGGATATTTTCTGAAAATTCCACATTTAGAAGTAAAGAATTATTTTCCCCCAACTTGCTTGCAAACATCCAATCCATATTGTTAGAAAATCCCAACAAAACCTTGTGTCCTTGGCACAGAAATAATAACTTTGAAGGGTCCTCTAAGATAATTTTTTATGCAATGATGTAGAAGGCAAGCTTTTCTTTTGAGCATTCTGAGGTTAATAAAAGCATCAATGATTATAGGCGTAAAGCTGACAATTTCAGATGTAATATCAATAAATATTTGCATGTTATTACAGGAAGCATGTATATATGAAGTCTACTTTGATATTTCCAACATATCGCTGTGGTTCCGCTTGACACCAAGCACAAAATGACACAAGTCTTAATGTTAACCATTTTGGTTAAACCCATTACCATAGGAATAATCCCATGATAAACAGATCCTCACAAAGCAAGGGGATGCAATCCTACCCATCAAACTGCAGTATCCCTAACCATGTGACCACCTATCCCACTTTGAGATCATTGGAGACTTTGGACTAAGGATGTAATAACACAATCTGACATGATACGACATGTATATCACTGCAAGGTTACAATACGCAGGCCACACAATGTCTGTGATACTCCCAATGCTTAATCCCTGTAGCCTCTCTTGTGTTTATCATTAACTAATAAATAAAAAGGTCAACACTTAAGTCATTCACACTGCGGCAAGATCTGCAACAATCAGTGCAAACTTATAAACACATTCAACACAATAAACATACATATGCCTTAAATAGAGTGATATTGATGAAGAGCGAGCAAAACTGATCAATGTATCTAGATGTCAAATTTTAGATTTTCACAGAATAACATCCATTAAATCGATTGAGTGTGGAGTGAATACAAACACTTAAACACCACTGCTCTCTGACTGTCAGGCAATAGTACACTGTGTCTTTGTGCTTTTGTCAACATGTTACATGTAAATCCACATCGACAGAACACTATATGTTGGATAATCAAGGGTGTGATGGGACAATAGATCATTATTGTTTGCAAGCTGTAGACGACTTATATCCCAAGATGTGGACCACAATGGTCATACAAAGGAGACACAGAGGGCTGAAGAGGTGACTCAATGAAATATGAATGAGCAAAGACACCATTCTTTTAACTTAATCACAGTCAAATTTGCACCAATAAAATGTACTTCTATCTTTTATAGAAGGTATGTCAGTTTGTAACAGCGTACTAAATATTGTGACAGTTCATTATTTGAATGCTCCAAGTAACGCAGGAAGTGTGAAACTGAAGAGGCATGCTAGAATACCGTTGCCAATCACATCAATCGTATTGAACTGAGGAGTTTGTACACTAACCATAGTCTCAGTGTAACAAGCACTTCAGACAAACAACAGACCATGACAACTCAAGAATGTTATGAGGTCAAAGGAATCAGAAAATTTTGATCAAGATATGATCTGATGTCACAGGCTAGTTCCTTCATAATAATGGATCCTCTGAGCATACTGACCATATTGACCATGTTTCCAGACTGTGACTATTTGCATTAGACTATCTTCCCTTACGATACAAAGGCTGATTTTGCTTTAGTTCAGTTGTTGTTTAATGCCGCACTCAGCAATATTCAGCAATATGGAGGCGGTCTGTAAATACTAAAGTCTGGACCATACTATCTAGTGAACATCAGTCAATGCAACTGAGATACAATGACTGTCAGCCAAGCCTGGACGCTGGACCACTCCTTCTTGTAGAGGTAGTTTTTCATTAAATCAGTTTCTATCATTACGGTATTTTTCAACCCAACACACAGATCACCCCAGGAATCTCCTCACTCACTCCTCACAGTTGTCACTTAGCTAAAATTGTTATCAAAACTTTCAATATAAACATAGCTTGATGAATAATGTTCAGGGAAGGAGTCAAATCTCCACAACACCGGAAAAACCTGCCAAATATCCACGTTGTGGGATCTTCACATGCACAAATAGCTTTCCTCAGTCCGAACTGTCATCGTCGGAATCATCAGACGTCAGAGTCCAGGACGATGTTTTCCCATGATCCTGAAACGATCAACATGGCATTATTGTTTTCACTGCAGGCCAAATATTGACACTAGTAGTTTCAGGTCTGAAGACATAAATCAAAGTTTAAAGGCAACAAGACAAGTTTCATATATGACAGTACTAACCATGATCTGAACTTTGGCAGCCTTGAGATCATCCCTCACAACGTCACATGCGTGCAACAATGGTGACAGTACTTTGCGTCTGGCCTTCTTCTCAGTCAGACTTGGGTCAGCATCTACGAGGTTACAAGAGAAAATTACTGGGGTGACAACAGAAAATTACTGGGGTCTGTTAGATAATAATGGGTGTTACTTGGGACTGGGGTGGGTAGATCAAATGGTATACTTTAATGTACTGAAGGGGTGTATCAGTTGTTAAGTATTTTCTTTTGATCCTAGTATGAAAACTACAACAAAAAAATAACTGTAAATACCATGGACTAAAAGTTGTTCACCTACGAAAGCGAGTTTAGAATAAAATATTATTCATAGAAATAATCATATGAACCTTTGACTAGTATTTCTTGAGGAGGGTCGATAGAAAAGTTGCGAACTTTGGCCCTAAAGTCAACAACACTGTTCATGATGTGCTGAAACCTTCTGGTTGTCAGGTCCTGTCCTGGGGGCTGAAACAAGTGTCCAGATAACCAACATACAGACATCCAGATACCTAATGTACAGCTAGAGGAAACTTCATGTACTCCATGACGTAACTACACCACTTCATAATGTCAGTACAGTTCCCTCAAAGGAGTTAACAAAATACCAATTCATGTTAACACAGTCCTTACTATGCCATAGCCTTATACACTTTGAGCACTAATACAGAGGAAAAGGCTATACGTGAAGTTCGTACCTTCATATAAACCTAAAGTGTGCTTCTCACTATATATCATGTCATCTCTTGTTTTCCCAGAACAACCACATTTGAGGTTTTTGTTATGGAGATACAGGTTTGACTTTTCGTTAGTAAGACTGCTTCCCAGATTTTACTTTTAGAGTAAGAACGCTTCCCAGGTTTTACTTTTCCTAACTTTATAAGAACATTAACATTCAAATGATACATGAGTGTTTGAAATCAACTGAAAAATATCATTCCAGATTAAACTCACAACGCAAAGGTTTTCTGAAGCGGGATTGGAACAGCAGTTCTCTCATCCGTAAGGCAGATGCTCTAACGCACAGCCACTGGGCCAACGAAAGAGGTGGCGTTAAATTATCTACTTATAGTTACTGTCATTAAATTGATTTTACATGTGCTTCAGACACTGTTACGTAGCTTCATTAAATGATCATCTACATTCTAATTTCCCATCATTGTCAGCATATATGTTAGAGCAAACACTTCTCGGTTTTGGTAGACAATGTAAACCCAGGGATTTCCTTCCATCTACGGTTTTACATTGTCTACCAAAACCTTGGAGGCGTGTTTTCTCCTATACATGAAATGCACTGCTGTATAACAAGGTTAAACTACCTTAGATTACACAATATTTAAAGACATCTGATACTAAAATGAGTGGCTACATGTGACTGACCCACCTCTGCCAGATGGAGGTTGACTCCCAGCTTGGCCATGACATTCTGTAGATACGTGCTGCAGTATGAGACAACTGCAGGACTCCGCGCTCCCATCAGTGTCTGAAACATACCCCACAATAAGCCCATACATATTGTTGACAGGAAAAACTGTATTGTATTACAATATTAAAATCCATACAAAAGCAGTTAAATATTAAAAATATATTCTCGTTGCACGCGATAGTCTCCAAGCATTGTCCAGATAAATATTGGGACCAAATGTACTCATCATGAGCAATATTCCAGCTCTATGGCTGCGGTCTGAAAATAATAGTCTGGTCCAGACAATCCTGTGATCAACACCACAAGCCTCAATCTATGCTTACTGAGATACGATGACATGTGTCAACCAAGTCAGTGAGCACAACCACACAATCTAATCAGTCATCTCTTTCGACAAACATGGGTTACTGAAGATCTTCATGGGTAGCAAATGTATTGGGGTCAGTTCAGAAAATCCTGAAAAACTTAAGTTTTCCAAATGTGTTTCTGTTCCACCTGCTGCACCTACCTCCACCTTGGTGACAAGGGCAATGTTAAGACATTTGTCCAGGTAAATGCACCGTCCTAAACCTTAGTGACAAGGGCAATGTTAAGACATTTGTCCAGTTAAATGCACGTACCTAAACCTTGGTGCCCAGGGCAATGTTAAGAGACTTGACCACGTACATAAACCTACCTCCACCTTGGTGCCCAGCGCAATGTTGAGACAGCTGACCACGTACATAAACCTACCTCCACCTTGGTGCACAGGGCAACGTTGAGAGAGCTGACCACGTACATAAACCTACCTCCACCTTGGTGCCCAGCGCAATGTTGAGAGAGCTGACCACGTACATAAACCTACCTCCACCTTGGTGCACAGGGCAATGTTAAGAGAGCTGACCACGTACATAAACCTACCTCCACCTTGGTGCACAGGGCAATGTTGAGAGAGCTGACCAGGTACATAAACCTACCTCCACCTTGGTGCCCAGCGCAATGTTGAGAGAGCTGACCACGTACATAAACCTACCTCCACCTTGGTGCCCAGGGCAATGTCGAGACAGTTGACCAGGTACATAAACCTACCTCCACCTTGGTGCCCAGCGCAATGTTGAGAGAGCTGACCACGTACATAAACCTACCTCCACCTTGGTGCCCAGGGCAATGTTGAGAGAGCTGACCAAGTACATAAACCTACCTCCACCTTGGTGCCCAGGGCAATGTTGAGACGTTTGACCAAGTCCATGACACTCTCCATCACCAGGGCTGTGTTGAAGTCATCTGCCATGGCTGCCTCAATGTTCCGCCGAGCTCGAAATAAGCTGCCACAGATCAGTATCAAATAGACTTGAGACCAAGACTTATGTGCTACAAACACCATAGAGAAGAAGGGAGCAACAAAATCAACATAAATTGCTTGTTATAGCTCTGTGCTCTGTCTGACAACCACTAATTTGTGTGACTTAAACATGATATATGATGCTGGAACTGGGTTGGAGTATTGCCAGCCAAAACAGACCAGATGAATCAGTTGCTGGCTGTTGAGGTGTGTCATGACAACCTACAAAGAGGTGGCAACCCATTACAAAGCCTGTCATGATAATGATCTTTATGTCCTGTTTTAACAAAATACCTGCAAGGTACTCAAAAGACATTGCTAAATACACAACTCGCCAATATATTATGTTACACGTCAACAGCCTTTAACATTGGAAACTAGAACAACCAGAGATAAATGATAACAGCTGGGGTCGACATCATCCACCAATCAAGACACCAAACCAGACCATCCATTAAGTCTCCTTATACGACAGACAGGTGGCATGGAACCAATATATCCCTAGAATTAACTTGGCAAAGAAAGAACATGGCAGTCTAACTAAACTTAGCCCTAGTGTTATTCATTACACTCCTACACTGGTTCTAACAAAACCTAGTGGAAGGTCGCCTTTGAGCAACCTATGACCATCCAATCAAATGCAAGATGGCTAAACAGATTTTACCAATCAGACAACGGCTACTGGTTAGGCTTTAGTGGGACTTACAAAATACACCAGTCACTGACAATCATTTCCCAAAAACGAAAATCCGGATATAACACAAATATTTGACCTGCAGTACATATGCTTTTTTGTTTCTGTCGACATAGTTACCATTAACTAATACTTCCGCGAGCTGACATCCCTGAATATTGCCAAAAACTCTATTTTCAGCAACTGTTTATTCACTGTTGTGGCATGCTCCATGTGCATGCGCTGGAAGCAATTGTAGCGATAACATCATTCTGAATCGTTCGGGTACAAACCTTTGTGTGGGTAAAAGTTCAAAAGAATGTTCACTTTTGCAATTAGGTACACTGTGATCTGATTGGTCAATCTCAAAGGTTATCTGACGCGACCTCCTACTTGGTTTTGTTAGGCTAAGTTTACTCAGGCTGACAACATGCAGGAATCACTGATGTTGGGGATTGGTGCTAAGGGAGATAACTCTGCACTGTGCACTATAACATCTTACCGTGTTCTCGAATCCAAGAACTTTATGGAGTTTTATGAACAGGAAAAACATGAGTGATATGTACTTGGGGTAGATTAAATAGTCTCAGAGAAAGACTGTAAACTGACCTCTCGTGTAGTTTGGCCTCGTTGATTGGCTGAGTGAGGAGCTGACCCCTGACATATGCATCACACTGATGGAGACAACTCTGGATCTGTTTGGTGAGCTGCACTGCCTTCTGCATCCTCTCATCCGTATACTCGATATCTGGTGGGACAAACACGCCACACCCACACTTGTAATACACTAACAGGAGTAGGGTCTGATTTGGACCAAAAAGTAAAAACACTAAATATCAACAATTTTCAAGAAATATAGTATTCCATAAGGACATTCATGCCAAAGTTTTGTTTCCTCCGTTCATTGAACCAAATAGAGCTAGGTCAAAATTTAAAAGGTTCACAAAAAAACACAAAATACAGACATCATAGCTGATGCAACAGATTCCAGCTTCTTTAGGAAACTGAGGTACTATCATGAAAAGGAATAACAATTGTGACAACGCGCAACTGACAATAGTAAACAAAAAGACCAAAACATAATCCAATGTCAGGTTAGCTAAACATGTGGAAAATAATCTTAATATATAGAGCAGTGTTTTACATATCAAGGTCTGCTAATTACCTACTGCCATTAATAAGAATATGTGAGTTTGGTTTTATGCTGCATTTAGCAATATTCCAGCAATATCACAATAGGGGAATCAAACCCAGGCCTTCAGGGTCATGAATGAATTCTCCAATGACTTGGCTACCTCACTGCCCCTCATTAACAAGAACAACAAAGTTCTTTAAGATGTAAGGTGGAAACATGCAAAAGAAGAAATTCTTGAAAGAGCATTATTGTATTTCCCAGAGACTCACTGTTCCGGTAGGGTGTAAGGAGACAGAGGATACGGAACTGGTTGGCTGTGTACTTCTCCAGCAGTTCCGATATACTTATCACATTCTTTAGAGACTTCGACATTTTCTCTTTATCATCCTTCAAAAACAGGTGTCCTGGAAAGGAAATTGGAAATTTTAATTATAAATTGTATATTTATGCACTTGTCTTATCTCACGTTATGCATCTCTCTTGGTCACTTCGACCATGTGTGGAAACATGCTGCCAGCTCAGTTGAATCAAATCTTCCTGGCCTCTGACCACCCGACCTCTGCCCCCACCATAGACACCTGTCAATCATTTTGCTCGTGCAGCCATCTCAGCTGATCACGTGACGACTTGTACTTGACATTCTCATCTTGGAGCTACCCGTAAATATGTAAAGTGGGGCAGGTTGGATCGGTGTCCATTGCGTGAGATAGGATAAGTATATAAATATACAATTTATAGTTAAAATTTCCAAATTTTTAAACTTATCCCATCTCACGTTATGCATTATCCCACAGTTGGCAGGAGGGCCGCACAATACCCTCTGACACACTCCACACGCGAGTATGCATTCCACAAGGGGGCCAGGAGAAGCACCGACTCCCAATATGCTACTCCATACTTGTGATGGGTTGCTTCAATAAACCCCTTGGCCTACATGGCACAAAAACTCTAGGGACTGGGCTCTCCCAAATTAATGTGGTTTTCAGCCGCAACTTTTGATAGAGCAAACAGACGCAGTTTGGCAAGTAGGCCTGGCCGCCCCACGATTTATCAGGTGACCCCAGTGATCTGGCACGTCCCTGCTTCAGTACTACACCCTACATACACCCGCCCAGACGGCCGTGAAAGAAGGAGTAGCCCGGTTCCTCAACAAGTTTAACATTCAATACCTCCCCAACTTACCAAAGGCTTAGGAGCGGAACGCTTCGAAAACCATTGGGTAATCAGAAATTTAACGCTCCACTGATGTAATTGCTCAGAGAGTACAGGTCAGTAAGTGGAGTGTTGATCATCTCTGCCTGCACACAAGACTGGCCCTTCAGTCTATCTAACTATGAGTATGAGAGTGCAATAGGCCCTAGTTCCCTAGGTGAGAATGATCTTGGATATGGATAACATCGATATCTTTATTATGTACATAGCAAAACCGAACACGAGGAATTGCTTTATCTGTGACATCTGTGACAAGACCAAAGGACCAAACTGATGGAGACCCTCCATATCCGTGACCGATATATCCCAAAGGTAGTGAGCTGCAAACACTGTATCAGACTTCCAGAAACATCCTTCCATTATGGCTTGAAGCAAACAATTCCTGTGGAGTGCCATGGTGGAAACGAGCGCCCACGTCTCATGAGGCCTTGCCGATGACGGTGGTGGAAGACTCGCAAAACTATACACCCATAGAATCGTGGACCTCAACCAAAAGGCTAGAGTTGTATGAGACACTTCTGCAGTGAAAGTCGTCGAAAGTGGAATAAACAGTCTCTTAAGCAGCCTTCGCTGGTCCTTAGAGGCAGCTAAATAGGTCCTCAATGCCCGCACTAGGCACAAGGATAGATCTTCAGTGTCTTCTGGACCCAATATGGATGACAGTGGAGGAATACTGAAGGTACGATACGGCTGTCCTGGCAGTTGGTTCTTGGCAAGAAGGTCCAACCACAAACCAAGGGACACTGTAGCATGTCGAGACCTCTCAAAGCGTACCTGTGAAACATCTGGAGCATGTAACTCAGAAATATGCCAGCTGTAGTCAAGGCTTAAAGGAAAAAGGTCTTCAATGTGACATGCTCAAAATCCTCCTCATTCAGGGGCTCATTCTCACTCGATGTGAGATGATCAAGCTCAGGGACAGTAGATATCTTCACACCCGACGCTGACGCAATAACTGTGTTAAGCGCTGCTAGGTAACTAGACAGTGTGGAACCCTTCAGCTTCCTAGAGGATTGAAGGTACTGAAGGTACTCTGCAACCACCCGAGGCGATGCCGTAGTGGGAGACATTATGCCTTTCATTCTGCAGTATGATTAAAAATCTTATACTTGTCATCGTAGATAGATCTCATGGAAGTACGATGCTCTGTTGAGATAGCAGTCGCAACACACGAAGAATACCCCTTGGCAGTTAACGACCAATGTAAATGTGCAAAAAATGTGTGAATGAAGCGTTAGAAGAGACCAATGTAGTTGATTGGAGTGCGGATAAACCAGTAGGTCGAATCGATCAGGAGGTGGAACTGGATCTGGTTCGGCTAGCTCTAGAAGATCTACGAACCAACTCCTTGCCGGCCAGTAGGGCACGACCAAAAGCAGTATCATCTGCCGAGTCATATGCAGTTTGAGAAGCACACGTGGAAGAAGGACCGTTGGTGGAAACATGTATGCATCGAGACCGTCCCACGGATTTGTGAGAGCATATTGTTTCCAAGCCAACGGGTTTGGGATCGGAGACACGAACAGGTGCAGCTGATCGCTGAATCTGGTGGCGAGTAGGTCTACTGTCAGCTTCCTCAATGGAAGGCAAACAGTCCTGAACACCTGTGGGTGCAACTACCACTCCGTTGGGGATGGCCACTTCAGACGTGACAGAGAGTCTGTGATGACATTCTTGACCCCTGGAATATTGTTACGAGTGTGTACTTTCTGTACATTTCGTTATTAATTAAGTAATAATTATTATTGGGCCAATTATTATTGGATGGTTTTCTGATGAGGAAATTCAGGTCGCCAGATGTTCCTGCGGAGGATGAATGGAATTGTACCATCAAACTGTGGTACCGAAATTATTTCGGAAACATGTACTTTCATTGGCACATGAAAGTCCAATGGCAGGTCATTTGGGTGTAAGCAAAACTTGTGAGAGAAGTTTGGTACATTTCCTTTTGGCCCAGTTTGAGACAAGATGTGACTAAATTATGTAAGACCTGTCATGCATGCCAAATTGTTGGAAAACCATATCAGAAAATGCCTTCCACTCCCTTGAAACCTATACTGGCTTTTGAAGAAGCTTTCAGTAGAGTTATTATTGATTGTGTTGGTCCACTACCTAAGACTAAGTCTGGTAATCAGTATTTACTCACAATCATGTGCGCTTCTACCAGATTTCCTGAAGCAATTCCACTTCATAGGATTGTTGCTCCTGTAATTGTCAAGGCTTTGATCAAGTTTTTCACCTTAGTTGGTTTGCCAGATGTTGTTCAGTCTGATCAGGGCTCAAACTTTATGTGTAAGGTGTTTCAACAAGCTATGTACCAGTTAGGTATTAAGCAAGTTAAGTCTAGTGCTTATCATCGAGAGTCTCAGGGAGATTTAGAAAGGTTTCAGCAAACTTTGAAGAATATGATGAAGACTTATTGTTTTGAGACAGAAAGATTGGGATGAGGGTGTGCATTTGTTGTTGTTTGCTGTCAGAGAGTCAGTTCAGGAAAGTTTAGGGTTTAGCCCCATTGAACTTGTATTTGGTCACAGTGTGCGTGGGCCACTAAAACAATTAAAAGAACAATGGCTCAATGACAGACCTGAGATCAATCTCTTAGACAATGTGTCCACATTTTGGGACAGACTATCAAAAGGAAGTGAGATGGCCAGAAATAACTTGAAACTTTCACAAGAAAAAATGAAGCTGAACTATGACAGAAAGTCAAAAGACAGAAATTTTGCTTGTGGTGAGAAAGTGTTAGTTTTGCTTCCCATTCCTGGTTAGGCACTGAGATGTCATCCTGATGCCTGGTCGTCATAAACAGAAGAGATTGTGTCATGCCAACATGATTAAGAAATATCATAACAGGTTAGAAACCAAACATGTCAGTTGTATTGCCACACTCTCCCCAGTTACTGACTGTACTAAAGACAATTGTAAAAATGTTGACAACATTGATGATTGTGTTAGCAATGTGAAGTTTGATGATCTTAGTGATAATGTTTCACCAAAGTTGAGAAATTCTGATATGTTAGCTCACCTTGATAAGAAACTATCACATTTATCCCCTAAAGCAGAAAGTTCAAATGTCAGATTTGATTCATGAGTTCTCTCGCTTATTTTCTGATGTGCCTGGTCGAACTGATGTTGTTAGCCATGATATAGATGTAGGTGATGCTGTTCCTGTAAAACAATACCCTTATCGGATGAATCCAGTGAAGTGTGAAATTCTGCGGAAAGAGGTGAAATATATGCTGGACAATGACATTATTGAACCCAGTGACAGTCCCTGGAGTTCACCATGTGTTCTTGTGCCAAAGAGTAGGGGTGGTTGGCGCTGCTGTGCTGACATGAAAGCAGTCAATGTGCTGTCACGAACTGATTCGTATCCTATTCCGAGAGTGGACGATTGCATTGATCGCATTGGTCAAGCTAAGTATATAAGTAAGTTTGACTTAATGAAGGGCTTTTGGCAGATTCAACTCACAGACTGTGCAAAGAAAATATCGACATTCGCTACCAGCTGGACTGTATCAATACAAGGTGATGCCGTTTGGTCTGAAGAACGCTCCAGCGTCAACAATGTGGCATCAGGCCTTGATCATGTCAATTCTTACATGGATGATGTCATCGATTATGACATGGAGTGGGATGACCATCTGAAAAGGACTCGTGCTTACTTCGAAAGACTGTCTGAGGCGAAGTTAACAGTGAATCTCGCCAAGTGTGAATTCGGGAAGGCACAAGTGGAATTTTTAGGGCATGTTGTAGGGCATGGCCAGGTACAACCAGTTCATACTAAAGTTGAAGCAACTGTACATTTTCCAGTACCTCAATCTAAGAGAAAACACATGAGATTCTTGGGTATGGCTGGCTATTACAGAAAGTTTGACAAAATTTCTCAGATGTTGTATCTCCACTTACCAACCTTTTGGGGGAAAAGGTAAAATTTCAGTGGGATGGCAGTTGTCAGACTGCATTTGAAAAGGTCAAAGCCATACTCATGAATTCTCCAGTATTGCCGGCACCAACGTTTGAGAAAGCATTCAAGTTGCAAATTCATGCAAGTAATGTTGGTGCAGGTGCTGTCCTGATTCAAGAGGATGATTCAGGAACTGTACATCCAGTTTGTTATATTTCAAAGAAATTTGACAAGCACCAAAGAAATTATTCTACCACTGAAAAAGAAACATTAGGTCTTCTGCTAGCTTTACAGCATTTTGAAGTGTACCTTGGTACCACCACGCCAACTGATCACAATGCCTTGACTTTTCTTCTCAAAATGAAGAACAAGAATCAGAGACTTATGAGGTGGAGTTTGACCATGCAAGGGTTCAGTCTTGTGAACGCATTATAGGCAAAGACAATGTTTGTGCTGATGCACTTTTCCAGGGTGTAAATGTTTGATGACTTGATGATGCTGTATGCATGTATCTGCATTTTGTCTTAGTAATTCTGCAAGAAGTTTCTCATATTACTCACATTATGTCATGTTATTGTGTTATTATTGCTATGATTGTCATAGAAAGTCTCTACAAAACTTTCTTTTCCTCAAGGGGGAGAGTGTTACAAGTGTTTATTTTCTGTATTTTCTGTTATTAATTAAGTAATAATTATTATTGGGTCACAACGTTTAGTGTTTTGAATAATAATTATGATGGGTCACATTTCGTATAATAGATGGTCAACACTTTTAGGATCTTGGCAGCATTCTTTCCGGAAGTGCTAGGAAGTTTATGACGATTACTGCCACTTTGTTGAACATGATTAACAAAATACAAACTGAAGTATACAGTTTTCGTTGTTTCAAATTATTTTGCCCTAAGTCATTAATAAGTTCCATACCTACCTATTTACACACAATATTAACTTTAAAAAAGTTATAATCCTGTCCAGTCACCACTGGACGTGCCAGTCGGGTCAGCTGTATCACTTCACATACGGTGACTGCTTCCTGTTGTTTCGTAGATGCCATGCAAGCAATAGGGGGCTCGATTGCTATTGTTTTGTTGTTTGCATATGCACTTTCAAGAAGTGAGTGATTATTGGAGTAGGGGCATTCATTTGTAACATGTCATTATATCCCCCAGCTGAGAGCCCCGATGTGATACCGCTAAGTTATTTTCCCCAATATCCATGGCTTTCTGCTAGGTAAGGGGATACAACTGGGGCAAATACCTCCGTTTTCGAAATTCTGTACAAATAACATGTGAGGCGGCAACATCAACCTTGACAAGAGTATTTTCCGATTTGTAAGAAGCAATCTCATTGGATAAAAATCTGCTACAAGGACCGTGAATGGTTAAAATCAAACAAGTGACCTATGGGAGCCAATCAGATAACAGCAATCAATCATATCCATTGGATTCAGATGAAAGTTTCGAGTAAAATCATGCTATTCTGAACGTGTTAGACAACATACCACCACCTGTACATACATTACAGACCTTAGTGCATGATGTCACTTGAAGTACGGCACACAATCGCTCAAGAAAGATGGACATAGTAAGTTATAATGTTCATTTAACAACTTTTACGAATACTGTTGTTGATTGTATTCTTCTGCTTATTCACATTTATTAATTATTTCCCTGAAATATCATTACTTTGCTCTTTGACAACTTGATAATATGATATGCACGTGTAAGAGAATTTTTTCCAATAAAATAGGGAAAAAAAATTCTAATTCTAATTCTGTCGGGTTTAACGTATTATTGTGGATATAGAACAGAAAACAAACACAGAATTTCAGAATAATGGTCAGTATAATCTTTATTAGATAGTATTCTCCCTCTGCATACTTACGTTTTACATCCAAGACTGTAACTGGCCGATGTCTGATGCAGGGGGTCGGCTTATGCACGAAACATACCACTTTGACACTGATTTGGGGGGTCAAGTGAGACGGTCGGCTTATCTACGGGATCGGATTATACACAGTAATATACAGTAACTGTTTCCCTCTCCCACTAAGACTTTGGTGAGTTTGCTATGTATTTTGTGACCCATTGCCTTAGATTTTGTCTCAATTGTATTGTATTTGAAATTGGTATTGTGAAATTGACTTGTGACTTTGTATAACTTGCTCTTTGCTTAAAAATACAATATTTGAATGTTTCAGACTTGTTTTTGTTCTGTTTTGCTGGTTTTCAGGGGATTTCTTACACCTTTAGTCACAGTAAATTCTTAACCGTGACAAGATGATTGGCCCGAACTGATATTTTGAGAGAGTCCTCCCAATAGTTCCTGCCACTGGCGGAGTGTCCTGGATTGAGCTAACGCAAGGGGAATTAAGCGTTGCATCTTGCCGAAAAGCTCCCTCGGAACAAACTGTTTGTTGACCTCAGTGTCGAACACTGCCCCGATGAACTGAAGGCGTTGAGTAGGAATCAGTTCCGACTTCTGCCAATTCACTAACCAGCCTACCTGGTGAAGTAGCTGCATCGTGAACTCCATGTGACGCAGGAGAAGAGCAGAATCGGCCTGGACTTGAATGCAGTTGTCGATGTACGCTTCGAAGACTATCCCCTTGCCATGCAGGAAGCTGGTGATTGACTTCGTGACCTGCGTGAACAGCGACAGGCGCGGAAGAAATTCCTGCCACTGATATTGGGTGCCCTTGAAAACAAACCGAAGAAACTTGTGATGAAGATCGGGATGTGCAATATGCCTCCTGCAGATCGTGACTGACCATGTAATCCCCCAGTTTGATAATTGTTCTTAAAAGAGCTTCTGACACCATTCGGAAGTGAGGTGGAGCCTGTAGATACCTCTTGTTGAATACCTTCATGTTGAAAATTAGCCTCAACTTGTCCAAATCCTTCTTCGGGACAAGAAAAATCAGTGAATAAAATCCCGGATCGACTGGAGCTGGTCCCAGGCACTCTATCGCAAGTTTCAGGAGTAACGTATCTATTCTGGTTCGCAAGACATCCAGTTGCTGAACTGGATATGTTTTGTGTTCTGGTAACCGCGTTAAGGGAGGATTCCTCACAACCGGGAGTTCAAAACCTTTTGGACAGAGTGGGTAACACATACAGGTTTTCCAGAATGGTCCAGTTTGGTGCATAAAGTCTTTCGCCTACTGGTGAAGACTGGATAGGCAAGACTGGAGGCACAAGTACCCAGTCATGCTCTGATGTCATGCAGTCACTGCTTATCTGACTTCCTGTTGGAGGAAATGCCTAATGGCCTCAGAGCACCAGAGGAGAGACGCTGACGATTGGCACGACCTCTGCTTGCTCTCCCCCAAAAAGAGGATCCAGTCCTTGAGCGCAAGTCTGGGTAGGTGGGTTCATAACGGGCCGGCCACAGCTGTCACATAGATTCCTCCACCTGTAATCTCTGATACTTCAGGAGCTCAACCAAAACTTGTAGATGCGCATCTTGACTGACCTTGTTAGCCACTTCTCTAATAGCCCCATTGAAAAGTGAACTGCCAGGCCAAGGTTGGCGAATTAAATCTGTTTGGAACCTATCCTCCCAGGAAGATAGCTGTAGAGGTCCCCTCCAACTCATAGCAGTGACGTAGGAGAAAAAATGTGCAATCAAATCCAGGATGATGTTAAACTGTACCAAGACCATAGCTGCCCAGGTATACGCCTGCTGATGAGACGACGCATGAGAGCCGTAGCCACTCCCTCTGTCATTGTTAGCACCATGTTGAGTGGAGCCATGACCCTACAAATGGTTCCATCTAAATGAACCAACTCACAATCCTCAACCATGACGGGGAATAAGACCTCTGCTTAGACCCCAACAACGAAATATCATCATCCACAGATGGCAAAACAATCAGAGATGAAAATCCGTGCACATGCATAGATGCTAGACTGAACCAGGGAGCGCTAAAACCGTCCTTTATCTTCCTCAGGTTAGCAAACGCCATGTCAAGTGACGCTGCTAACTGCATAAAACATGGCCTTGGGGGAAAAGTAATAGAACCAAATCCCCCGTCTTCATAAAGAACGTTGATAACATGTCTGCCAGCGAAACGCTTCGCTGTAGTTGCAAATTGTTGGCAATCAACAATTTGCACTGAACCGAGACTGCCCTGTTGTAGTGGAAGCGCTGCTTTCGAGTGAATCGCTGAATCGACCATAAGTGGTTGAGTGAGTGCCGCATCTAAAAGAGGTTGTTGTTGAGAGCACATAACTTCAAAGTGAATTGAAGCATTCGCGTGAAGTGGATGGGAAAACACCAAATCGATTCCACCCCTACCACTTAAGTGAACCGCCGAATCAGACTCAATCGGCTAAGCTGCAACCATATCGTGTTCTTGAGTGGTAGACCGAATCGCACTAGAGAGTTCGTGAGTCAACTGATCGGTCGGGTGAATCGATGAATACTGCGGTATCGTCAGAATAGATGTCGGACACAATGAAGGTTGGGGTTGTGATAAAACCACCATACGTGGTGGCGACGACGATGCGCCCACGTCCCAAGAGGCTTCCAAATTACTAGGACAAAACAATCGTCTCAAATTCTCACTCAGGTATGAGGCCAAGGCCTTATTCAAAAAAAGCTCCATCTGCTGATTTCGAAGATGACCGTCTAGCAACTAATTTGTGTCGGTCTTTCCTCGGCTTTTTAGAAGCAGATTGCCCATCTGATGCTCGTTAACGATCTCTATCAGACGACCGTCTAACCCTTCACAATTTGTACATCTGTTAGACCTATCACTAATGCCTATGCAATCCACTAATAAGCTGTGAGGGTCTGTCGTTGAGAAGTTTCTATTACATTGACTGCAACGTTTACACTATTTAGATACCTTCTCTTTAGATCCACCCATGTTTATTCACAATTCCAACGTACATCTTCACAGAGACAACACATGTCCACACTGTGGTGTGACAAGAAAGAGAATGACAAGTACAAGTCGTCACGTGATCAGTTGAGACGGCTGCACGAGCAAGATGACTGACAGGTGTCTATGGCTGGGTCAGAGGTCCGGTGGTCAGAGGCCAGGAAGATTTGATTCAATTTAGCTGACAGCACGTTTATACACATGGTCAAAGTGAGGAAAAAAGATGCATAACGTGCGACAGGATAATTTTAAAAATTATGAACATTACGCAACTGGGTGACATGACACGCTTGTCACATAAGACATCATCCAGTAGTTGGCCCACTGGGTACAGCCTCACCCACCTGTGTGTATCCAGTAGTTGGCCCACTGGGTACAGCCACACCTACCTCTGTGTATCCAGTAGTTGACCCACTGGGTACAGCTACACTCACCTGTGTGTATCCAGTAGTTGACCCACTGGGTACAGTCACACTCACCTGTGTGTATCCAGTAGTTGACCCACTGGGTACAGTCACACTCACCTGTGTGTATCCAGTAGTTGACCCACTGGGTACAGTCACACCCACCTGTATGTATCCAGTAGTTGACCCACTGAGTACAGTTGTGATAGGCATGGGACTGAGCAAGTTCATTTTCATGATGAGGAAAAATCAAGTCTATCCCTCCAGAGTGAATATCCATCTTGTTGCCAAATATCTCACTGCAATCAAAAACAAGAAAGCCAATGTATCTACAAAAGTTACTTCCTGACCATACGGCATCATGCACATAGTCAATACCTGTATTTCTTGATACATAGATTTGATACAACATATGTCATATTTGGGATTTCACTTTCTTAGTAAAGTACAAATTCTAGTACTTTTTTCGGTTGAGTCCCATCCGGGATTCGAACCCGCACCCTCAGAGTCAGGCACCTAATCGCCAGCACACAAAGTCAGCCGCCTAGCCCGCTCAGCCACCGCGACTTCCACAAAAATGAAAGTCGGACAACTGGTAGTCTAGACTGCGTACTTTGTGTACCCCTCTGATGAGTGTAAATTGGCACGGCTCCCACGGCCGAAAGCTATGATTACACGATGCCATTTAGAAAGTGGTCAAATGCAACATATGTCATGTTTGGGATTTCACTTTCTTAGTAAAGTACAAATTCTAGTACTTTTTTCGGTTGAGTCCCATCCGGGATTCGAACCCGCACCCTCAGAGTCAGGCACCTAATCGCCAGCACACACGGGCTAGGCGGCTGACTTTGTGTGCTGGCGATTAGGTGCCTGACTCTGAGGGTGCGGGTTCGAATCCCGGATGGGACTCAACCGAAAAAAGTACTAGAATTTGTACTTTACTAAGAAAGTGAAATCCCAAATATGACATATGTTGCATTTGACCACTTTCTAAATGGCATCGTGTAATCATAGCTTTCGGCCGTGGGAGCCGTGCCAATTTACACTCATCAGAGGGGTACACAAAGTACGCAGTCTAGACTACCAGTTGTCCGACTTTCATTTTTGTGGAAGTCGCGGTGGCTGAGCGGGCTAGGCGGCTGACTTTGTGTGCTGGCGATTAGGTGCCTGACTCTGAGGGTGCGGGTTCGAATCCCGGATGGGACTCAACCGAAAAAAGTACTAGAATTTGTACTTTACTAAGAAAGTGAAATCCCAAATATGACATATGTTGCATTTGACCACTTTCTAAATGGCATCGTGTAATCATAGCTTTCGGCCGTGGGAGCCGTGCCAATTTACACTCATCAGAGGGGTACACAAAGTACGCAGTCTAGACTACCAGTTGTCCGACTTTCATTTTTGTGGAAGTCGCGGTGGCTGAGCGGGCTAGGCGGCTGACTTTGTGTGCTGGCGATTAGGTGCCTGACTCTGAGGGTGCGGGTTCGAATCCCGGATGGGACTCAACCGAAAAAAGTACTAGAATTTGTACTTTACTAAGAAAGTGAAATCCCAAATATGACATATGTTGCATTTGACCACTTTCTAAATGGCATCGTGTAATCATAGCTTTCGGCCGTGGGAGCCGTGCCAATTTACACTCATCAGAGGGGTACACAAAGTACGCAGTCTAGACTACCAGTTGTCCGACTTTCATTTTTGTGGAAGTCGCGGTGGCTGAGCGGGCTAGGCGGCTGACTTTGTGTGCTGGCGATTAGGTGCCTGACTCTGAGGGTGCGGGTTCGAATCCCGGATGGGACTCAACCGAAAAAAGTACTAGAATTTGTACTTTACTAAGAAAGTGAAATCCCAAATATGACATATGTTGCATTTGACCACTTTCTAAATGGCATCGTGTAATCATAGCTTTCGGCCGTGGGAGCCGTGCCAATTTACACTCATCAGAGGGGTACACAAAGTACGCAGTCTAGACTACCAGTTGTCCGACTTTCATTATTGTGGAAGTCGCGGTGGCTGAGCGGGCTAGGCGGCTGACTTTGTGTGCTGGCGATTAGGTGCCTGACTCTGAGGGTGCGGGTTCGAATCCCGGATGGGACTCAACCGAAAAAAGTACTAGAATTTGTACTTTACTAAGAAAGTGAAATCCCAAATATGACATATGTTGCATTTGACCACTTTCTAAATGGCATCGTGTAATCATAGCTTTCGGCCGTGGGAGCCGTGCCAATTTACACTCATCAGAGGGGTACACAAAGTACGCAGTCTAGACTACCAGTTGTCCGACTTTCATTTTTGTGGAAGTCGCGGTGGCTGAGCGGGCTAGGCGGCTGACTTTGTGTGCTGGCGATTAGGTGCCTGACTCTGAGGGTGCGGGTTCGAATCCCGGATGGGACTCAACCGAAAAAAAGTACTAGAATTTGTACTTTACTAAGAAAGTGAAATCCCAAATATGACATATGTTGCATTTGACCACTTTCTAAATGGCATCGTGTAATCATAGATTTGATAGTTTTAGCATTATGTAAAATTCTGATATATATCTATAACATGATTTACTTATTATCATATTATTGTGAGACATATAGTTCGCAAACATATGGGTACATTTATCAGCGTGATGAGCAAACACATTAAGAACAATGCTACCCCACCATCTCCAAATTTATACAAGAGTCATGAGAAGATGACATATCCCCCCGGCCCCAACATATTGGAAAGGACAAATCATCCGACAGTTACTTATTGTGTTTTTGCACCAAGTCAGAATTGTTTCCATGGAATTCATGAAAAGTATAAATGCCATATATCTGTAATCAGAGAAAGGTCACCATTTCAACATCTGTCTCGTATATCTGCCAAGATCTTTTGAAAGATATAAAATGAAACGGAAAGGAAGTCAGCAACGTGTTCATGCAACCATGAAAATAATACATCATAAAAAACTGTACATAGCAAAAGGCACCACTTTGGGGTCTGCCACCCATATCTACCACGTAACACTGATAGATATTAAGAAGTTTTTGAGTTCTGCTCCAGAAACGAAACACACCTCTCACTTTTGAGACTAAGTACAAAACGCTTCCATGGAAACTGAGAAAATTTATACATCACAAGATCCTGAACATAGCAAAAGGCACCATTTCAGGTTCTGACTGATATATCCAGCAAGTTTTGCAGAAAAATATTGAACGTTTTTTGAGTTCTGCTCCAGAAACGAAACACACCTCTCACTTTTGAGGCTATGCCTGAAACGTTTCCATGGAAACTGATAAAATAATAAATCACAAAAACCTGTAAATACCAAAAGGCACCACTATAGGTTCAGGTTGATTTATCTACCAAGTTTTGCAGAAAAATATTGAATAGTTTTTGAGTCCTGCTCCGGAAACGAAGCCCATCCCTCTGTTTTGTGACTATGTCCGAAATGTTTCCATGGAAACCAAGAAAATAATAAATCAGAAAAACCTGTACATAGCTAAAGGCACCACTTCAGCTTCCGACTGATATATCTACAAAGTTTGGCCGAAACATTTTGAATGGCTTTTGAGTTCTGCTTCAGAAACCAAACACACCTCTCATTTTTTAGACTATGTCCGAAACGTTTTCAAGGAAACCGAGAAAATAATAATCACAAAAACCTGTAGATAGCAAAAGTCACCACTTCAGGTTCTGACTGATATATCTACCATGTTTGGCAGAAACATATTGAGCGGTTTTTGAGTTCTGCTCCGGAAACGAAGCCCACCCCACCATAAGACTAACACCAAAACGTTCCATGGAAAAGCAAAAAAAATATAAATGCCAAAAATCTGTAAATAGCAAAAGGCACAACCATAGGCACAACCATCTATCATGTTTGGTCTAAAAATATTGAACGGTTTCTGAGTTGTGCTCCGGAAACAAAATGATTACAGACGGAGGGACGAACGGAGGATGGACGGACGGATGAGGCAACGACTATATCCCCCCGCATTACACGCCAGGGGGATAAAAAAGGTTTGTACCAAACTCTGAGAAAAGAGTTTAATAGTTTCTTTCTATTTTACACGTCACACTGGGCAATATTCCAGCTACATGATTCAATTGACCCAGTGACTAACATCATGAGCATCGAATGAATCAACTAGAGGAGACACAGATGCACAGAAATATAGTATGGTGGATTACAGAAAATATGTCAATGTTGATAAAACAACTCTATACTTTCTACTACATGGTTATGAATCAAACAAGACAACACGTGTGACATTTTGAGCATTACCTCGCCATTGTAGAGCATTCGATATGCCAGCCAGGTCGGCCCTTCCCCCATGGAGCCTCCCAGTGAGGCTCATTGGGCTTAGCTGCCTTCCACAGAACGAAGTCGGCTGTGTTCTTCTTCTCATGATCGTCTGTCAATATGCAAAAGTTTTACCAACACTGGAAACACAGGACACAGAGCTGGGAGTGTGAGTGGGTTTCTCTACAGTTTGAACACTATTTCAGTCATTCCAGTGTGTCAGCCTCACATTAGAGGAAAGCAGTGTACGAAATGAGTAAAAACCAGCTAAACAACAGGACTAGTAACTTCAAAATGTTATCAGCCCCAAATGGATTTAACCAGGTCAGAACAAATTGAACGCAGTTTATAATTACAAGAAGAAGACACAGTCATCAATATTCCAAGTATTACCGGTACCTTCAATTTCAGTCTAAATCACGCTTGTTGCCATGGAAATGCCCAAAATATTTTATTCAGAATTCCAAAACTATCAAAGGCACCAGTACACAACTAGACCAATCTATGTGTCAGGTTTGGTGAAGAAATATGAATGG
The DNA here is from genome assembly GCF_037392515.1 of Haliotis asinina. Taxonomy (NCBI): domain Eukaryota; kingdom Metazoa; phylum Mollusca; class Gastropoda; order Lepetellida; family Haliotidae; genus Haliotis; species Haliotis asinina. The sequence continues at coordinate 96,821,847 of NC_090281.1, read as the reverse complement.
TTTTAGAGTTTTACCGGAAAAGGTAAATGTGCACACAATGATGGACAGACACACAGACAGACGGACGAGGTGCATTTTAATACCGCCTGCAAAATGTTCCGCGGGGAATAATTAATAATTCAATGAACCTGATACATGTATTTATTATTGAACAGTCTGTTCACAACAGTCCTTTTCAGAGAAAACCAATTAAAATTGTATCTGAAATTTTTACCAGACCATTTAACTGGCCAGCTGTAAATTTTGACCGTCCGTCAGAAATCTAGTCTCGGTCGGTCGGATGGGCCTGATTTCATACACTGATATAGCCAGGAAAAATTAAAGTTTGTAATGTTTGGAAACTCTCGATCATCAGGACAGTGCTAACACACCAAGAACGGAGGGTATCTGGGCCTTGAATCAATGATCTTAGGACCACGGCTGTTGTTAGATAAGTATGATCGTGTATTAATCATGGAGATTAAATGGCAGCTGTTCTGACTGGAACCACTTCCCTCACTGAAGCAACACATACAGCCTGGGTGAGATCCAGTGACCAGAGGTGTTCACTATGAAACAAACCTTTCAGCAAACTTTCTGAATCATTCCTCAACGTCTGATGTGAAACAGAATAATTACCCATGACATTAATTGTAATTAAGACAGGATGTGGAATCAATATCCATTCTCACCTTGTAATCCTCCTGCATCTGCTGTGCTCAGGCTGGTTTTGATAAATCACCAAATTAACCATCTGACTGCCATAGGCCATGGCACACAGTATCCCATAGTGGCCAAACTTACCTGGCTGCTCACGGCTCCCAGAAGGTGCACACAGTATCCCATAGCAGACAACACTTACCTGACTGCTCACGGCTCCCAGAAGGTGCACACAGTATCCCATAGCAGACAACACTTACCTGACTGCTCACGGCTCCCAGAAGGTGTGCACAGTATCCCATAGCAGACAACACTTACCTGACTGCTCACGGCTCCCAGAAGGTGCGCACAGTATCCCATAGCAGACAACACTTACCAGACTGCTCACGGCTCCCAGAAGGTGTGCACAGTATCCCACAGCAGACAATACTTACCTGACTGCTCACGGCTCCCAGAAGGTGCGCACAGTATCCCACAGCAGACAACACTTACCTGACTGCTCACGGCTCCCAGAAGGTGCACACAGTATCCCACAGCAGACAACACTTACCTGACTGCTCACGGGTCCCTGAAGGTGCACACAGTATCCCACAGCAGACAACACTTACCTGACTGCTCACGGCTCCCAGAAGGTGCGCACAGTATCCCATAGCAGACAACACTTACCTGACTGCTCACGGCTCCCAGAAGGTGCACACAGTATCCCATAGTGGCCAAACTTCTCAACATCGAAGTACACACTACCTGCAGGATCAATACAGAACACTTATTTATCAGAGGTAACTGGATTATCATATTTCATTCAACAGCAGCATTAATTATACTCCAGAAAGTGAATGTCTAATCGTTATCAAGTTTTAACACTTATAAACATCTGCAGTCTTTTCACTGCCAAACAAACTTCTCATGAATGATGTATGACTAATCAATGTCTGATTAAATAAAGCAAAACACTGAATTAAGCACAGATGCTGCTTGTACTATCACTCCTCACTCTCTCACTCACTCACCAATCACACATGATACAGTAGTCTCTACACAGTACACTCATCAAGAGTTTCCATGGCTACAGACTTCCTGACCACTGAAACCAGTGGGTGGTCAAGGCAGCATGATATAGGGTGCAATCAGTCTGAACCAGAAAGTTGTCCCAATGGTGTTCCAGACACATGGTCCAGGACAAAGGAAACGGCATGACTGCTGCTCGCTATACTGATCATGTTATAAGACCCAACATTAAACAACATTTTAAACGTCACAGAAATCACATCTACCAACAAGACAACACTCGAACCCACACTGCTAGAGCAACAGTGGACTTCTTATGACACTGGACAGCAATCAATATAGATTGAGTCCAATACAACACCCCGGTACCTTCACAGGTTGATCTTAAAGGAACTCACCACTAGGCGCGGCGTAGGCGTAGCCCTTATTAATGAGTTCATTCACAAAGTCGATGATCTCTGGAACATACTCGGTGACCTGTGCTGACCTGCTGGGTGGGAGGATGTTCAGCGCCTCCATATCCTCGAAGAACTCAATCTTGTGTTGCCAGGTGATCTGTGAGAAAGGGATGCCAGTCTGGAAGAAACACCCAACTTTGTCAATGTTGTCATAACATCTACACCAAACTGTTCAAACTGACTAAAGCTGGAGTCTGGCAAGCAAAACAAGTGATTGATACTATGAACAACAGTATCTTCTTATGAGATTGAAGGATCAAGTCACCAAGAATCTTTCTGAAACATTCAATTCTTAAGCATGTGATCAGAAGTGTGAGAAGAGAAGCAGAGTTAGTTCTGTCAAGTAAGAGCACATCATGTTAAGAAATGACTTACTCTGTGAGAAACAGACTTTTTTCCTTCGCCTTTTGAATGTTATGACCAAACAGAATACTTTCGAATTAACACCACTAAGCTAAATTCCTGGGGAAACAAGGCAATGTTTTCTAACCCATCTGAACCCCCAGGCTTATGGTTAAAAGGACTTAATCATGGCTGAATTACCTCATTGGATCTGTCGATGATTTTGTCATCAATGTCCGTGATTCCCAGGACGACCATAAGATTAATGTCAAAGAAGTTTTCCATGATCCTTCGTATGATGTCGAATCTCATATATGTGCTGGCATGTCCGATATGTGCTGAGTCGTACACTGTTGGGCCACACATGTACCTGCAACATATACCTCCTGCTTCATAGTCTCCTCATACACAAGATTAGAACACTCATATGAGTGAGTGAGTGAGTGAGTGAGCGAGCAAGACACTGAACAAGTGTCTAGTCACACTTCTACTGATGGACAATCCGAGATAAAGATTCAAGATCGTAACTTCCTGGTATGCCTGTGGGTCTACATTCTGTACATAAAGACGTCTGACTGACAGCTACATTCTCAAACAAGGAATCAGGCACATGTTGATTGCTGAGCAAGCAGATTGTCAATGTGTCAATAAAACCTATGTTAGGTGAGCTACAGATCATTCCCTGCACTGTTACTATGGTTACAGACTTCTGGTTGGTTGTCTCGACTCATCTCAAGTACACTGTGACCTAATAGCATGCGATGTTGCTCAGAATATTTATCAGTGGTTTGTTTAGGCTATTTACAGGTTGTTGTATTGGCAGGAATTTTACAAAGCATCATGTCAGACACAAAAATAACAAACCTCCTTCATGACATGCATGATTCTCAATTTCAGGACTGTCAAAATATGGTGTATCACATGTAAACATGCAAGGTAACAAGTCTCAATATTTCTAAGTTTGTTTGTTTAACACCACAATGAGCAATATTCAGGCTTGTCAATGGTTATCTGTAAGCATTCAAGTCATCATGTGAGTGAGTTTATCTTCACAAGACACTCAGCAATATTCCTGCTAAATGGCGCTGTAAATAAGCTAGTCCAAACCAGACAATCCACTGATTAACAGCATGAGCATTGATGTATGCAAAGTGACATTCAATGACGTGTCAACCAAGTCAGTGAGCCAAAGCACCTGATCATGTTGGTCGCCTCATAAGACAAGCCCTGGTTACTGTAGATTAATTCTGACCTGGGTCAGGCAATCCAGGGACTGACATATATAACTGAAGGTTTCAATAATCATTACCTTGCACTTATATCTCAAACTGTTCATTGTAGCAACTTAGTTACTATCCTTTACATTAAAGATATAACTCACAACAGTACAAGAATCTGTACCAAAATGTCCAACTCTCATACTAAAGTTGTTATCCGTAAAGTTGTCAATTCTGAGTCATCAAGTGGGACAAAAACAACAATAATAACAATACTCAACCTGTTCTAGTGATTATCCCTATTATCACACACCACTCAGAAGATTTACACTGGTGAATGATGAGATGACATGCCAAACCTTAATTGTTTGCGCGTCAATATCCATTAAGGATTAAGGACACTTTATCTATTATCAAAGAGAAAAATGGCAACTTAAAACTGATTTTGAGTCAGTTTTACTTCCAGGCATTCATAGGATGCAGGAATTGTGTATTTTTACTTGATCGACTTTCTCATCTTGTCTCAGCAAGTCTTATTTGAGGAGGTGCACAGCACTAGTCTCAACAAAAACATAACAGGATGTGTAAGAGAAATTGTTTACTTTTCCATACCATTATGCATCACCAAACCATTCAGGTGTATTTCATATAAACATCTTGTAGACGATTATTTTGACTCATACTACAATTTCTAAATTCTGATAATAACTTGCAGTGAAAAATATAGACAAATATTTTATAGGTGAGGCACACTTTGGCTTCCAAATAATACATAGCAGGTTTACTTACTCTCTTTTTAACCATTTCCACTTATCAATCAACCTTAATTGTTTGTAATCCCTTGTCATCACATCACTGTTTTTCTCCGTTATCGTCTTGTTGTTTTGGTTACTGATGTACTGCCTACATTTAACTCTCCAACTTTTAGAAATGCCTCTAAGTAAGGAAGTCATCTGAATCTACTTTATAATCAAGCTGAATAATATCTGCTTTACTGTTATTACCATGTTCCCATTCTGTCATTCCTCAGAATTAACGGCTCCTTAGTCTTTGTTAAAGTGTTCCACACTTTAATTCCAGTGTCATAACCCTGTGGCTTCTCCCAGTTTGTATAACGCTGGGACGTTGAAATGCCACTGCTTAAGAATGCACAATTTCCGTTTGCAAATGGCAAATGACTGAAGTACTGATGCCATGCTCGCGAAAATCTGGGAATCAATTTAGCCGCCATTTCGATCCAAATGTCATAACAGCATTCCCAACTTATGATTTACTGCATCTTTCACTTGGATGAACAAGCTCTCTGGACACTTCAACGTTTCCGATAAGTTGTTTGAATATTCATGATCATTTGTGACCTCAAATCTGGCTGTACGAAGTGAGGGTGGCGGGGGTAGGGGTCCCAAATAACAATGCCGTATATGTTTAGATATCATTTCAACATTAACTTGATTTTAATCATGTCCGATCGTTGTCATCTGAGTTTTACCAACAAGGTGAAAAAACAACAGGCCAATACCACCACCGATATTTGAGTAAACACGTGTTTAAGTTTGTCATCACAAGCTGTGTCACTGTCAAGGTCGAACGAGTTCCCGGAAGCAAGTCCTCGATTTCATAGAATATTTAACTACAGGTTCTGAAACGGAAAGAGATTGACATATTAGGTAGACAGTCGGCTTTATTTCCCATTCTCATAAAATGTTAAATCACTGACATCTGTATTTGTAGACGAGTATCTCAACACATTAATTTCTTCATCAGATTTGAGACTATTTTTCAGGATGATGAGGTTATTCTTTTCGTTCATATTAATTTCGCTCGCATCATTTACACTCAACCGGTTTCATTCACCAGCGGGAGGGAAACTCGATGCGTAGGCCCAGTCAAATTTCCATGTCACACTGTTATGATTTGATTCAACATACTGAAGCTGCCAGACTTTAACTTTTATTTCAGTTTTGCGGTGAGTTCACGTGACATCTATCCAGGTATGAACATGCTCAACCAAGCCGCCGTAGAGGCCTTATGCTCTGGAACGTATCTCGAAAATTATTTGGAAACGATGGAGAATCTGCCCAACGATTTACAACGAAGTGTTTCCCAACTGCGAGAGTTAGATATACAGTGCAGAGGTAAGAATTAATTCACATCCAGTTCCTTAATTTACACAGAACCCGATTTAATATGAGTCCGAAGTCCGAGGTCTCATCGATGATGATAGTTTGAAAACCAAACGTGACAAATGTGAACCGTTTGTTTGTGTCGCCTAAATTTGTACCCCATGATAAAAGATCCGGTCTATGTTTATAGTGTACCGTTTTCAAGTACGACTTTATTTAGTTGATATTTTATATCTTTGAATTGCTAGTTATAGTTACGCCAACATTGCTTGCAAGATGTCACAGATTTGTAACATGTCATTTTCGATTAAGAGACATGCAAATAATTTTTTAAGGGAAGTGTACAAGAAACAAAATCACTTCTTTTTAGTGAAACAGAACAGGATTTTCGAAAGATTTCCACACGTAACTCTTTTTCTAAAATATGAAATGAAATAGATCGTTTTTATAGGAAGCCTACCCTAAACCTTATCATAATCCTGAATCTGACATAATTGTAAGTCCTGAACCTAAAGCCTAACCCCTAGAAATGATCCTAATAAATAAGTACATTTCAAACAGGGATTACAGACAGAACTGTTACCAGAATTTTATAATTAGTAATATCAATTATGAATATACACTCAGTTTTCTCACACTTGAGAAGAGCACTTAATGTTAAAATGTTATTTCATCATGAGACCATTGTTTTCCAAGGAAGGGAGTTCAGCGTTATCCTAAGTACCAGCTCACTGACATACGTTCTTTTTCTTTCCCTGATTCTTCTCATTTTCACATCTGATGTGTTGGGCTTGATTTCGCCATGACACTTTGTACTATGACTAGACCATCTGTCTTTTAAGCTAATGAAGAATTCAGGGAAAACCGCTAGTACAGACAGACAGTAGCACAAATAGGGTTGTGCAACAGAGTCAAATTACCAGTCTTCCTGTATGCTTGCCAAGATTGGCAAGATACTTTCCAGGCTATTTAAAAAATATGTATAATATAGAAAACAATATCGCCACCATCAAAGGTGCACACCCATTTCCTCATAGGTATGTGCTTTTGGATTTACAACAACATATGAAATAATTACTCATGTAAAATATGTTTAATTCAACATTTTACATGTCACTTATGACTTTTCAGATCATTCTTCGCCTCCCCAATGTCTTTCAGCTCAACAGAGTCAAGAACAGGGAATAAAAGATTTTTTTGTGTATCCATAGCAACAAATTTGACTTTGACTGAAATTGGTGTTGATACTCTTTTCCAGAACCGAAATTAAAAACATTTCAATAATTCGTTTCCCACAATGTGCAGTACCACTCCATATCAACATTACTGATGCACATCAAACCAAACATTTGACATAGTCATAACTAGTCAGTATTTTCATGAAGAGTATTTTACAGTTGTGGGGGACACTGATGACATTGTATTCTTCTTTTCTTTCCTTTTCTGTCAAAAAACACCCTCGGAAGTACATTTTATTTGGTTTTATTTCATTTTTTGACGATACACCATATGGCTTTGTTTGCTGTAGGTTAATTATGAAACGAACCCAAAATACATATGGTGTTCATCACTAGTCTCATTAAAAACTAATATTGTTTTAGTGTTAAAGAGTCTTTTTACATGTGTTATAACTTGTGCATTGTAGACATTATGCAAGACATGGACTATCAGCAAGAAGTATACAAGCAACAGGGCCCAATGAAGAAGAAGGCATTTTTTGCCATCCAACGAGCTCTGATTCGATGCCAGGAGATTGGAGATGAGAAACTTGTATTACTGTCTGTTATCATTGACTTCATTGAGAACAGAGCCAGGCAGCTTGAACAAGACAGGGAGAATCTAGGTGAGTTGTATGCCATTAATCCTTCATGTCTGTGGCCTAGATTTGGGTTTCTAAGTTACCATAGTGTATTTGGTGAGACAGGTAAATACTTTGTCAAATTTGGAGCCTTTAATAAACAGGCAGTATGTTTTTATCTTGGTGAAAAAATACCAAGCAAATATGAGAACAGGCTGTTGAGTTGAATATAAACTGTGAAGTCGTCATATGGATTGGCAGAAATAGGAAACACATGTTTAGGGTTCTGTGGTGACTGTATCAGTATAGGTTCACTGCTGTTGCTTCTCAAACCCACTGCCTTCTCTGTGGTGTAGAGGATAGATGTGCCTTTTGAGAGGGTTTACCCCCCGAGCTCTCTATATTAAGGTCATAAGACTGGTTGGCTCAAAGTCACTGTACTGTATTTTAGTGGAGATTCATTGTACTGAGTTTTAGCTGAATGTCAGTGTTACGTTCAGTAAGCTAGTCACCTGCTCTCATGTATTCCACATCATCAGTGCAGTGATTGTTAATGTGGTGTTACAAACCCATCACATGGTTGCAAACAATTTCTGATGTTGCAGATCCTGGATCCACAAAGGAGCCGGAGCCTGTAAAAGATCCTCCCAAGAAGGAAACAAAAGCTGCAGATACTGAGCGGTCTGAAAAGCCAGTCGCTAAGAGACAACGACGACAAAAGAATCATGATGTCAGTCAAGATGATGTCAAGGTATGAGTTATTGTTGTTTCTGTGTGCAATAAGATTCAATATTTCTTGTATTGGTCAATAAGGATAAGTTTCAACTAAGTTAAGATGATTAGGGTGATATTCACAATGTATATTTTGACAACAGCCATTTTGTCCTTTTGTGTGTAATTTGGCACATCAAACTCTTTGAAGTATTGTGTTTAACTTTTTTTGCGCTTTTCCTTAATCTTTAAGCAATTATTCCTGTGACTCATCCTCGTAGACTTTTGCTATTTGTCACTGCAGTCTTTGTTTCACTGGGAGTTGTGTCTTGATGTTTTCAGGAGGAGAAAGAAAAGGTTCCCAAAAAGAAAAAGAAGAGAAAAGTGAAGAAAGAGCGAGAAGACTCCCCCATCGATCCCCCCATTGACCCTGATGAGCCCACTTACTGTTTATGCAACCAAGTCTCCTATGGTGAGATGATAGGATGTGACAATGACAAGTGTGTGATTGAGTGGTTTCACTTTAACTGTGTTGGACTTACCACAAAACCAAAAGGAAAATGGTATTGCCCTAAATGTCGGGGAGACAAACCTACAGTGAAGCGTCCTGACAAGTAGAGGACTTCCTTCAATCTCGGTGCTACACAAAAGACAAGTCTTGTACAAGGGCCTGTTGTCATGTCATTTCTGCAAAGAAAACTACCTGTATTGTACATTTATTGTTGAGTATATGGTGTGGAAAGTGCAGTTGATCATCGACTTGGTATCAAATCAGTTACGTTGATCAGACAACCCAATACTGCTGACTGGCCTTGTGAAGCAGATTGTCTGATGTTTTGAGAAAATAGCAGATAAGCCAATATGAAAGATTTTATCCCACAGTTTAAGTTTTATTTCGAAGAATTTTCAGAAATTAAGATCCAGGGTATATGCTTTAGAAATGTATGATTTCATAAAACAAGTTAGACAAATATTGAAGTTGAACACATTCATCCACACGATGAAGTAAATCAAGTATTTTCATTCATTTTCATACATGGAATGAGATTCTTAAAATGTCAAACACTGAGACATGTTCTGCCACATGTGGCAAAATAGGTAACATGGATCAAATAGTTGTCGGTTATTAACAGTGATTTATTAGTTGGCACATGCCGATCGATGGTAGATGATAGCCCACCAGACTGTCACCCTGGGGAAGTCTCAACAGCAGAGTGCAGTGACAGCTCAGCAAATACTGGAAGTACCTGTGAACCTGATGAAGAAGTTGAAGTTACCATGGTTACTAATAACTTGTACAGGTGTCTAGTGATCTAATCATTATTCATGAGCGGTCAAGTTTATTTTTAGCAGTGAAAAGAAGGATGTATTAAATCAAATCAAAACTGTCTGAAACACAGTGTGGTGATCTGCTGAAATGTGATTCTGAAGTTCACAGGGTTGTCAAAATTGCCCTGGCACACGAACTGGAAAGATTCTTACATTCATGCTTAATGAGAGTTGGTGAATTGTCACAACTCAAAGTATCCATATATTTCAGACATGTTAATTAAGCATCAATGTTCTCAATAGTTAGGTTATCCCATATTTCACCTTACATCAGATTCATTGTGATACATCACCATGGTTGCCTGAATATGTCTGAAGCAGCCTTTAGCAATAATTACTTACTTCCTCACTCACAGTGATATTTGTAGGATGTGGGGCAAGGTAAAGAGTAACCATGGTAAATGTAAACTGACCAATGTTCTATGTTGATGTCATGGCATGTATAGATACTACATTACACAAAGTATTTGTTGTCTTGTTGATGAAGGAAGTTTTGGTGTGTATGCTGGTGATCTCCGTGCCGAGTATCAACATTAACATTTGATCATGTATCATTTGATTGAATGAAATGTCTCTTGAATATGTCTGTCCTCAACAATGTGGTGGCTAGCGTGCCCTGGCACCCACTGTCACAGAAGTATGTATCAGCATTTGATCACATTGAAGTCATGCAGGTTTTGATTACTATATGTTATAAACTTAACAATTAAGGGGATGGAAATTAGCAAAAGCCTGCTATCCAGAACAGTTTTGTCAGTATTAATTGCATGTGAAGATCAAGTAGAATTTCTGACCGTTTGAGGTATTGCTATATTTTATCACTCTTCATGCTTGTCAGTGTTCCAGGTGATTTCCTATCCCAGTATTTGTGGGGTGTTTCGGCATACGCGACCCGCCGTTAACTTCACGGGGAGTTTGTTGATCACAGTAGTCATGATGCATGTTATGTTTTATGAGCCTTTGTACTTCCATTGAAATTTTGTATGTTTGCTATGTTTTATATTTTCTATTGTGTTGGAAGTTTTGACTTAAGTCAACAATGAAAGAGTGCTTGTATGAAATGATATTCATATTGGTGATTGTGACTCAAACTATTGTTGTTTACAGAGCAAATTGTATTGCCAAGATAATCATGATTACATAATGCCAGGTTCTTATTGCTCTGAGGATGTTAAATAATGAATAGAGAATGAATCTCTTTATCTCAAAGTTAGAACATTTTACTTTAAAGGTTCTTCTTGTATTTATTAAGAACACAACTCTCTCTGATGTTCAGAGTAACATGACCTGTGAGTATGGCTTCAGTGGACGTTTAGAAATCATGAGCAGATTCTCTTTGTGAACACCTTTTCTGTAATCATATTTTCTTCACAAAGTGATGATTTTAAATGAGCAGTAGGATTTGGTTTTTTACAGTTTACATCTGCTGCACAAAATGAAAATACCATTCTGATCTGTGATTACATGTACTTGTCACAGAAACACAAATGCAAAGCCTTTGAAAGTATGCAATTCCACTGTCTCACTGTCTGTGTGGAGTTGATTCAATGAGTGGTTTCACAACTTGTGGACCTTAATAATTCCTCGTATCACCTCTTAGACCTCACCTCCTGGTGTAGATCTTCATGAATGTTTGAATAAAACCATTCACTTTAGAGAGGTGTTCTTAATAACAATTGGTGCAGTTGGGTAGCCTGTCACACCGAAGACACAGGTTCAATTCCCCATATGGTTATAATGTGTGAAGCCCATTCCTGAAGTCACCCACTTTGATACAGCTGGAATATTGCCAACAGCGGTGTAAGACTAGGCTCGCTCACTGACTCATTCATTCACGCGTTTTCACCAATTTACTGGTTTCATGTCTATACAGTCTAATCATTGTTTTTACTCCTTGTTGCCTGATGACTGATACAGGAAGAGTGTGTGTTTCCGGAAGCAGCAATAGTGACTAGTAAGGTTTTCTTCTTCGTTAAAATAAATGGAAAGCAGACATGATGAACATTACCACAACAGAAACATCTTTGCCAGAAATGACTCGAGATACGGCCAGCTGACAGGGCGTCATCTTTGTGTGTCCAGCAGCATCATCCATTGTACATTGTGTACATTACACTCATATTCACTCATCTCTCCATGTTAGTGTGTCGTCTATTTATTAGTCTATTCTCTCCAGCTCGGTCACAGTGGAGGGTACACAATCAACATTCATTAGTGGAGGTCTGTGGGACGTGGTTCAGCCATTGTCTCAACAGACAGACAAATAAATCATTTTAAATATGACTGGCCTATTGTGTTGTTTGTTGGGCTTAGATGGTTATTGGTGGCTCTGTTGTCTCAGCAATTCATGGGGATGTAACCATTTGTTGTGTGAGTACCACACGATCATGGATTTGTATTCTTGTATTGGGGCTAATCTTTCATGCTTGTGGAAGTAGTAAACATCACAGAAATGTGTTGGCTTTCTTCTCCATGAAGTTGTCGTGTTCTGACAATTACTGTCCAAAGAGATTTCAGACCCAGAAACCTTCCTCCATGTCTGTTGGTCAGTGATGACATTATCTTATATTATTAATTACTCTGTGTTGTGTATGTACAAGGGAAAGTGCAGAGGAAACTGGAAATGAATGGCAAAACAATGTTCCAGGATAAGATCAAAGTTGACCTTGACCTATGCACCAACTCTGAATGTGCTTGAAGATACATGCATACCACTTGTGCTGTTCTCATCACAACTATCCTTGTGTTTCACAAGGTAATTGTGAGTGAGCTTGAGTATTTGCCATGAAAACAGTTGAGACTGACATTCTCAGACTGAAGTATGTTTTAACAGATCTATGTGTCATGCATTCTGAATGAATTTTCTTTCATAGATGCTCTCAATCTGTGGAGTAGATCAGTGTAGTAAGCACCATTGATTGTCTTTTGACTTTCCGTGTAGTAAACATGAATGATGCCCTTAGCATCCCAGAACACTGTAGCCATAACTTTCTTCACTGACCACTGAGTGAGTATGGTTTTATGCCAGCAATATCACAAACACTTCAAACACTTTGCTATCCCACAGCAACATTTCCTTTGTGTACTTGCAGAAATGTACAAAAGACTGAAATAGTTATGAAATACCACAAAACACTGATCTCAGAAAATACAACAATTTTAATTTCAATTTCTTCACATCCATTAATAAAATCTTGTAGAAGTATTAACAAATGACCCTTGTTGGCAGTGGTATGACACCGCAAACAGCGCCTACACTGTCCCTGCTGGGAACATTCACCTACTCATGATACATCTGGTGCTGTTCCTAAAGATTAACATAGACATGGACTTTACATGGTCATCAGAAAGACCACCCCTTCTGTGTACTGCAGACAATTTGCAAACTGTCAGTTCTTATCTGTTTGAATTTCACTGCTGATGAATGTTAAACAAGGTATGACACTTTATGGATGACACCTTCTTTATTATGACACGCCATTTCTTGCCAAACAGTACAAGAACTGGAACATCACATTATAAGAAAGAAGTGTCATACCTTTCTTGTCTGTTCTACTGGATTTCCAAGGCACATACAATGGAGTCAGTTTCTTTTGTATAGAAGTGTAACACTTTCTTTCTCTTCACTAAAGGACTGTTCATATTTTATGGCTAGGGAGAGTGAGGATTATTTTTATTTTCACTATGGGTGGTGGGGTGGGGGTCATCAGTTTTGCACACATGTACTAGGGGCGAGGTCTGCAATTTTGTCTGCATGTAATAACATGCAGGGTGAACCACTAACTTTGTACATAAATTTCAGAGGGGTCATTCACACTGTACATTGTTTCTCCATAAAAATCATCATTATTCCTACCCACGCTTAGCCATCAATTATTAATGGTCCCTCCCAAACATGTTTTGCATTCTTTCATTTTAGGACAATATTATTCCACATGATGATCCATAATATACAGGGAAATTGTCAGCAATTCATTCACGGCAGAGATGAACTTAACCAGGTTAAACTCTAAAGCATGTATAATGACATTTCTTAAGTCACATGTTAACTATTGTGTGCAAGGCATGGGTTCATTGTCTCCCAGCAGGGCAGAGTATTTGCTGTAAATTAATATTTCCATCAAGCAAATCAAAGTTACAAGATCAGTCACTCACACTAAAACATACAAGCATGGATGAAGCATTCACAAACACAATGTACAGTTCAAGGCATATCCACAGTCAGCATCTTTCCAGTCTACAACAACCACTTAGAAAGACCATCAAACTTAAATAGATTGCTGAATACCCGCATGGTAGTGTCATTATTTCAACTCTTTACACAAATCTACTCAAGATATTAACATGGAAAAGCATGACCTGAATATGTACATATATAATGATAGTTGTTGCTGTTGTTAAAGTTTTACCTTTTAACACTTTCTAACTAAACAGCACTAATAAATGCCAATTATTTCAGAATCAAGTAATTACAAAATGACATATCAATAAAAACAATAAGAGGGAATAACTCTAATTATTCCAGAAACTCAAACTGTTTCAGTCAGTTCAAATGTATAGGTATAAATGTCTACAGCTAGGAGATAAGTAGTTGGGCATTTTTTCTTTAAACAAACTTTCAGAGTATATAGTAAGAAAAAGAATTTCTTAACTTCCCCAGAAATTATCTAAACAATTACATGCATGAAAAAACATATGATCTTAATAAAAGAAAACTACGGTAATAATCCACAACCAGAGCATAAATCTGCAGGATACAAGAGCATTATAAAGGTGTTATTGTCAGTCTACAATAGCAACACATGTATCGTACTTTCTCTGCTTCACTCATACAAACATCAATAGTGACCCTCATCATTGTCAATAGAATCTACTTTCCGTGAGAAGAATGTAAACAATGGCAGCCATCCACCTCCACCCATTTGGCAGAATCTCAACAGCATGTTACAGTGAACTGGAGTGCGTCACCATGGCAGGTATATTATGTAATTCTCTCACACAATCCAGAATCTGCATCCATAGCACATGTCTCATTTGTACATCCACACATACACAAGACATAATGTCCTTCATTGCTTGAAAGAGAGTTCACCTTTTTCTGACGTAGCATGAATAAATTTGGTTAATGATGCTTTGAAATGTATTTCTTCATGTAGACATTGCCACACAAGTATTGTATGGCATCAACTGATAGCTTGAGCAAATCGAGGAATGAATCTCACCTCACCAAATCCTGACAACTAAGGGACACAACTCTCTCCATTTTGAACAAACACATTGAACAGGACAAGCAGTTGTTTGCATTCCGACATGTTGAAACACACTGTACAGAATACATCCAGCATCAATACAGGTACATGAAATAATACATGGGACTAGGGGGTGTATGTACCCTATTGTTTGGAGAGTACACATGGCACCTCTACAGATAATCCACACCTGAATAACATGATCAATAGCTACAGAAACATGTTCAACAAAATCATAATCACTTCTCAAATGCCATTAATTCATATTTCTGTCCTTTTTATTTTTGAGAGAGATTATATCAACTGAATCTTAAAATGCCAGTCTGTTACATTACAAAATTGCCAAATGGTGTAAATCACATTGTTGAAAAAGGAAAACTGCCATACTTCCAAATGTCTATTGATGGTTGACTCACTCCTTAATCTATGGCAACAGAATTATGATAGAAAACTGTACATGGTACTTCAGCATTCTCACTTTTCATTTCACAAAACTTCAACGAAATATATTTCAACCTGGTTGTCATGTTTTTTCGCCACAGAATCGATTTCTAGAGGTATTACTTTCAAAGAACTCAGAACAATCATGAGTTGAACCCGTAATTTACTGAATGAACATCTTACCCCAACTAATTAAGTGGAATACTTAGTAAAGTTTTTTCAAAACTCCTGAGATGAAAGTATTTGTACTGGTTCATGCAACTGCATACATTAACATCATTAATGTAATCATACAAAATTATGTTATCTACAAATGTCACCATTCACAACAACCATCAGCACTATGAGACTACATGACCAATCTCAGTTCATCCCAGTCTATATCTGGTGCAATCAAGAAAACCATTACTAACTGGGAACTGTTTAACTCCACTAACAGTTCAAAAACTGAAAAAACTGAAAAGAGAAATGAAAGGAAGTG
Source organism: Haliotis asinina (assembly GCF_037392515.1). Taxonomy (NCBI): domain Eukaryota; kingdom Metazoa; phylum Mollusca; class Gastropoda; order Lepetellida; family Haliotidae; genus Haliotis; species Haliotis asinina. The sequence continues at coordinate 96,806,051 of NC_090281.1, read as the reverse complement.
AGAAAAGTAGTTGGTAATTCAGCCATCTTGGATTTAACTGACAGCCTTCTTGATTTCAACTAATAAACTGAAATAACAAATGTTGCACAGGCTTAACAGACAGACATTAAAGCATGACATAGAACTTCTGGAGACTACAGGAAAAAAGATTTTATCAACAGGCACATTTGTGCATAGCATGTTTGTGTTGTTAATACTGACATGTAGACTCTGAGATGAAGAAACTGAGATGCTCCTACAACAACGCGAACAGCATCTTCACAGATGGCAGCATGGCACTGAGTGAGTGAGTGAGTAAGCTGGGTTTTTACACCGCTTCTGCAATATTCCAGCAATATCACAGCGGGGACACCAGAAAACTTGCCACTGAAAAACATAACAGAAATGTCTGACAGATGCAACAGATAGCACTCACCTCACAATATCCATTTAAGTTCAACAGTGCCTAACAAGGTGTCTAAACCTTCTAACAGAAACTGGTAAACAACTATTTGAAATATTTAGCATGAACCTATGGATAATTAAACCTGGTGAACTTCATAAGGTAGAAATGAATAAAAACAAAATGTGATCTGTAAGTCAGGCTGATGTAACCTTAAACTAAGACTACTGATGTGCTGCAAATTAACACAAGTTGAGAAGATCATTAGGGACAGTATCCCTCATCCTAAAAACAGAGAAATTCTACATCACATTTTTTCCTAGATTTCTATGAGGTTGCCAATTTCTTGAAAAAAGTATCTCTTTGGAAGCTATACTTGTCATCATTCAGCAATTGCTTTCATTTGTTATGCCTTATCAGCAAAAGAAAAAAAAGAAAATAATAAATAATATAAAAAAATAATTTATTCTTTAGTTCAGAAATTCAACCTGTTTAACACATTTTGATCCTCCATTACCAGTAGCCAGCCTGAGACGTCAGTTTCACAAAAGATGCCAGAAAACACTTGTGTTCAAAGGTAACCGACTACAACCAGGGACATTCTGGTATCACTCTACCAAGTTCCACTTTCAGCGTGAATGTGGTTCAACACTAATTTGAAATGGACAGCAAGGTCTGTCAGCTTCATAAGGGAGGAAGTCTGAAGCAGGAAATGTTTAACACTTTGGTCACTATGAGACATTCGGCCATATTTAGCTGGATTCCTACCTATGGCAGCACATTCTGGAAATGCTTGTCAGTCTGCAGTTAACCTTACAGTCAAACAATACAGTAATAGGCATATATCAGACCAGGACACACAAACCAACTGTTTCAACCAACAGCCAAAGCATCTGTGGCTTTGAGATGATTGATTGTGACATCACAGTAACCAATGATATCACAGCGGTCTGCCAAGCAATATATTCGTTTCATTACAGCAATATCTTCAAGGTGATATCATTTGATATCACAAGGCCTACCTTTAGAATACAGCATCACAACATAATACTCTTTTATGTAATTGTTGGGGGCTGGGTTGGGTTGGGTTGGGTTGGGCTGGACTGGGCTGGGCTGGGCTGGGCTGGGCTGGGCTGGGCTGGGCTGAGCTGGACTGGGCTGGGGCTTGGGGCTGGGGCTTGGGGGCTGGGGCTGGGGCTGGGGCTGGGGCTGGGGGCTGGGGGCTGGGGGCTGGAGCTCAGCTCAGCTGGACTGGGCTTGGCTAACCCTAAAATCCTCACAAGGTGTGGTGCTGTTTTCTAAAAGTGCTTCACCCAAGCTGTATCTAATGTATAGGTCAGTTAGAAGGACAAAGGTCTTCATACATTCTTCTCCTTGAGTGTGCAGTGAAAGTACTGACAGTACCAACTGGAATGTATGGAATGGCAAGTGTACGGCAAGTCACATTCCTGCTGTGTTTCTATCTGAAGCATCTAGCACACATTGTTGGTTGTGAATGAGTTGACTGACACTTTATTATGGTCAAGGAAAACATGATGGTGAAATACTGATTGAATCAAATGCTTTGTTCACAACTTCTTTGGCATACACTGAGACCCTTTCAATCCTTTGTAAAATGGGCACCTTGCCTTCCAAACAATCACTGCAACACCTGGACAAAGCTATGGACAGCAAGTTCTATACTTTGGTAATTCCTAAAAATACTCATAAGGAACTGGAGTCTGAATTAACAGTTCAAGGGGTGGGACAGAGCTACCAAACCTTCAGGTTCTCAGCAGCCATCCTGCACAAGAGTTCACCAAATGCCACTCATATTCACCTCTCATCACCCCGAAGTGATGCAAGTCACAGACACACACTTACAACTTCAGTGACACCAACAGGCACAAACCTACAAACATTATCTAGGGCTTGAACACTCAGTCTGCAACTGTTCACTCCACACACAACTGCACCACCTGTTGCCTTTGTCGACGAAGCTGTCCATGGTCTGTGTAAATCAGTCTAATGTGTTTCACTTTAATAAGCGTTAATTAATGACCTAAAATCACCCTGACACTCTTCCTCTCACAACTAATATTTAGCCATTGGAGATGATAAGTTACACTGCTTGGCACAATCTATTTGTCTTCTAACAAACAAATCAGTGTAAAGTGATTCTGTTTAATGCCATGATAGCTAAACAAAGCCATTTTCACCATCACTGAAAAAGGTTTTTCAGTCATAGTACACTTTTGAGAGGAGAGAAGTACATCTAGAGCACCAACCAGTCAAAGATCAGATGATCATGTCATAACAAATGGAGACAACAAATGATATGCTAAGCTAACTTGGTCAACATGACCCTGACCTTCAACAGAAAGAACCCAGCTGAAATGTTGTTCGTTCTTTTAAACGCCAGTCAGAATTATTTTAGCCAAGTAATGGAAGCCTTTGAAGAATTAAGTCTGGACTAGACAATCCAGTGATTGATAACAAGATGAGAATCCAACACTGTCACAATGTAATGACTCAGTCAAATAATCTGTCAACATGACAAGGTTAATGAGGTTATTAATCATGACATAACTAGAATTCCCTGACTGCAAAAATTTGGATTATGCAGTGTTCATTCTCAAAGAAATTCATACTCAGACATCTTAGAACTAACTTCTAAGACGACAAAACTTACTCCTCACATTTTGTAAGTTCCAGTCTGATCATACACACACAATGCAATATTCACCCATGGGAATGTATTCCAAAGTATTCATTATTGAAGTGTTAAGTACTGATTAGATTGTGGTTCACACAGATATGTACATATGAAGGACATGGCCCAAGACAACAAACTATAGAAACAAAGTCTCCATGTTGAGCATAACACAAGTAGTGAGACACAACACCTGACATCTCTCCAATCAGTAGCTCAAGCGGGAGTACCATTAAATTTGGCAACAATCATAATGTGACCTTGGAAAGCTATACGAAGCCAAAACTGGTGATTATCACTCATGTTAAGAGTTTGTTTAACGCTTTTCTACAATCTTATTTGCTTTATTCCACTTATTTCCACTAAAACAACCAAAATCCCACACAACCATTTGTCACAGTTGTGTGTCATTTAATTATACTACTGAAGAGATAGAAAAAACACAAAAAGACAGTAACTGCAGTAATATGAAAGAATCAGGTTTCCTTAACTTCTTTTGCGAAGTATATTTCGACAAATTTTCAAAGCGTCTACAACATCTAATTACACTAAGGCAGATATGCAAGACAACATGAGCAATGTGCCATCTGTTCATACAATGAAACACCAGTCAAACATAGGACCCCTTATGACATGGGGACTCAGCATATGGCTTCTTAGGTGGTTGGAGAGTTAAGGGGGGCAACTCTGATTATGGTCTAACCCACAAATTATTCCAAAAGGATACATCTTCCAACAAAAGTTATATTTTGGTACTATTTCTTTTAGTTTTCATTATCTGTGTGCTGTGCGTTTCTTCAGAAATGGTACTGATGACAACAACCTATAAGGCAGCTAGTCCCCAGTGTACTGCACCAAGCTTGAGAAAATAACTCATGATTTATTGATTGGTTCACTACCATGCACCACAAGAAATTTGGCTGAAATGTGTTACCAGAAGTTATATGTTTGTGACTAATGAGTAATGAAATGAGAAGAGTTAACAAACAAAAAATAATGCAAGCAATCTTACCGTATAACAAAAAGTGCATCTTTAACAATGGAAAAAGAATTATGATGATAGATTATTAAAAATGTATATTTTATAACAATGTCTATAAATCATTTAAACACACAATAACATCCCACACAAAAGGAATCCACAGCCATCCTGGAAGTGATTAATTATAGTGCTAAGATGATTGTAACATTCGTTCACAGTGTTTTACAAGTTTCACAGATCTCTTAATGTTACAAGACCCAGAATCATCGAGTTTTCATCACCGATGTCTTGAAGCCATATTTCCTATCTGGCTATGAATTCCTGCTGTCTGAAAGATAACTAACATCAACAGCAGTATCGCCCCTCACAGAGGATTCAACATGACATCTCAACAGCACAGGGTACATATGTGTACATGTGGTTAGGACTTGAGACAGGAAAGCTACACAATACTGAGAGACAGGGACACATATATGGAAAACTGCTTACTAGGCACCTCTAAGAATTCCCCTCTTCCATCTAGTTCCCCAAACTGCGTGTCTATTTTCCTAACAAAGGATTTCCGATATTGACTTGATAAGACTAGTGTGTAAAATCTGTTATACTTGGAATTACCATTTCTTTCTAAAGCAGAGAACAGTGTGGGCTAGGAAAATGATTTTTGAAAGAAAACTACTGTCAAAGGTGTGGTAACCAGAAGTTAGATTCCTTTTGTCAATAACACCCAACGTTTGACTTGGGAATTGTGGTAGTCAAGTGGTTAAGGATCCACTCTGCTATAGGGTGAGGCTCAAATCCCCACATGTGTAAAAGGTTTGAAAAGACTGTTCCATGTCATCCACAGTGGTGATGCTGAAACTGGGAATCAAACATTACTTATGTGAGGTTAGTTTCACGCCGCACTCAGCAATATTCCAGCTATATGGCAACAGTCTGTAAAAAACCAAGTCTGGACAAGACAATCCATTGATCAACAGCAGGGTCATCAAGCTATTCAGTTGGGATACAATGACATGTGTCAACCAAGTCAGTGAGTTCGACCACCCAATCCAGTTAGTCGCCTCCTACGACAAACATGGGTTTATGATCAATTCAGTTCATGCAAATCTGGTTGTAGCTTTAAGCAGTATCATCACAAGGGAAATGAAGTATGAGATCGACAACACAGTCTTTAGAGTCACAAACAACCATTGCCAAAACTTCTAACAGAGGTATACAGAAACAAACACATGTGTACAGCATCAAATATCTATTCCCTTAAGAATGGTGTAGTATATATACTGAGTAGAGTTTGCCAATACAGAGAGTGTGAGATCCACATTGTACAGGTTTACTGTACCAGGACGTACATCTTGTTACAGCTTCACAGAAACCAAACATACATATAATGTATTTCAACTGGTTCAATTGGACAAACGACTAAGGATTGTGATTTCATACAACCAACAACATCTATAAAGAGACTCAGTCCACAGGTCAAACAAAAACAACAGAACAATAACTGCCCTTTACAAATGGAATAAAAATTCACGTTTTCTCCTGAAATTTTCCAACCTGAGGACTATTTTCATTAAACCTGCAGCTGACAAACACTGAAAGAACAACATGTTTCTTAAAGATAAATCCAGCAGTTCAATAGTCAATGATTATTACAAATGATGTATCTTTTGGACACTTAAGATGATAATCCTACAAAAAATGGAACACCTGACATAAAACAGAGTTGTATACTCACTGTTCTTTACTTCTATATGTACGGTGAATTGTAAAGCTCTTTCTTACGTGTCCATGGCATTGCTAGTGTTTCAGCACACATGCAATGCCCAATCATCTACATATCAGGATCCTGTTGAGAGGTGCTGCAGCAGGGAAGAAGGAGGACGTACAAGCCTGATACTTGACATGTGTTCACATTACAACCCTTTCACATCTGAACCTCTGCTCACCCACATACAACAGTACAGCTATGGTGAACACTGAGGAGTAGAATGTTCCACAATGGACAGTTACCGATGTCTACCATCAAGCTTGGAAAGTTTATCACAAGAATGTCCTCCTCCTGTAAGAGCAGTGACCCCACGATCAGAGAGGTCGAGGAATGTGGAGTGCCTCCACCGGAGGAATGAGGCTTGGTTCATGTTGGCTGTGAGGGGTGGGCCCCCAGTCTCCCAGTCCAAAACTGGGGATTGTCATGCGATGCTTGAGACATCTGGACAGGTGATACATCTGAGACCTCTCCAGGTGGGATAACACCATCAACACTTGTCTGTAACAGAGGCAACAGAACACACTCAACAGATGTGAAACTCACATCAGAATTCAACATTTCCCTATGACTCATAGTCAAATGATAAAACAAAATTCTGTCATTTACATTCAAAACAGAGATTTTCTGTAAATAATCTGTAAAAACTGTATCATTAACAAGTCAAGAATCTCAATTGAGTGTGTAATATGTGGTCATTAATGCAGAACCAGAACTGGCTCACAGTAGGAAAATTTCAAGGCTCCTGTAGACAAAGATACTGAGGTGGATCCAGGTTGGGGTGCTGCCTTCTACCCTGAAACACACACACATGCATGCACTCTCCTAAATCTGACCCAGAGATGATTACCATAGGGTACTATGAGACACAGTCATCCAATCATCAGGTTTGACAATTTGATCCATTTAGACCCCACTTGTGACAAATACAGGTTGCTAGCAACTTGCAGAACCCACACATGGCAACCTTTCACATACTCACACAGAAGCCATTGGAATCCAGACAGAAGATGTACTGACCTGTGAAGTGGTGGGATCACATCCTTGCTGATCAACGAGCCTCTGGTGCTGACAACGTTAGAACTCTCAGTGCAGTCACACCACATCACAACATTGTTGCTGGGCAAGCGATTCTCAGCTACAAATATTCCCCCTGCCCATCCATTGAGGAGACTGTATACCGTGATGCCTTTCCGAACCTGAAACACCAACAACTTCAATGGATGAAAGAACAGATGTGGCAGGTGACATGAGCCATGAGTGTGTGAGAGAGAGAGGGAGAGAGAGAGGGAGAGAGAGAGCTATATTTCAGCTACATGGTCTGTAAATAATCGAGCCCCGATTTCTCGAAACAAACTTAAGTCAGAGTTTTGACTTAAGTTCAAGTTTTTGCTCAAATATGAGAAAATGCAGGAACATGCATTTTCCAGAATGAAAGGAAATCGGTATCCAGCTCAAACATAGTAGACAATCTGAATTTGGTGGACAGATTTCTTTAGTTGTTTGGACTTTTTTAGCCTAAAAATGCAGTTGAGATAAAAATTCAGTTCGAGATTTGAGTTAAAACTTAAGTTTGTTTCGAGAAATCGGGCCCGAGTCAATCCAGTGATCAACATCATAAGCATCAATATACGGAAATGGGCTATGATGACATGTCAACCAAGTCTGAGAGCCTGGCCACCTGATCCCATCAGTTGCCTCTTATAGAGAAGATCAATTCTATCCCAGACCTTCACGAGTGACAACAGCATTAAGATTACTGCCTTTACATTTTGATGAGAGAGAGGTATGTATACATACACGTGTGCAGGTATGCTGACAGAATATGGAATCTGACACTATTACAACCAAGTGAAACTGTCACATTATTTTTCTCAATATGTTAAGTTGTACAAAAGCTGAACCAAAACATGGCAAATGAAATTCATAAAAATTGATAAATGTAATTTTCTGAATAAAATTGACATTTTATACTTATCCTGACTCATGCTTAATTGCTTATCTCCTCTTCCTGGCGAAGGTAGTGAAACACCTGAAATCCCTTGAAGTTCCCTTCTAAAAGAAGTGGACGAAAAAATACACTCACCCATGAGTAGCCTCCCCTCCTCCTCTTATGGTAAACATGGGTTGTTGAAGGCCTATTCTACCCCGGGACCTTCATGGGTCGTCAGTGATATCAACCAGTGGTGGATGGCATAAACGACCGCTTTCATTTCCGACTGGTTGATGGGAAGAGCCTGTTCCTCTTTGTTCCACATTCCTGCTGCTACCTCACTCTCTAGATGAGCTCCCCATCCTTGTAGAGGTGCGTCTACATAGAGATGGCTGTTGAATACCAGCTCTAACATATAAGTTCCTGGGCTGACATTCGATCGGCGAGTTCTTCAAAGCAGAAAGGGCTTCACAGTGTCTGGGAGCAGAATCTGGCCTCTGTTGTTGAAGATGAAGATTCAAGAAACGTAACGGACGCAGCTGCAGTCTTCCTCTTCTGGTCATATCTTGCACAGACATGAGGAGACCCAGTAGACACTGCCATTGTCGAAGTGTCAACAGAGAGTAGAGATTGCTTTATCATTTCTTGAATCTTGACCCACCAGTTCTCCAGGACTACAATCTTATTCAATGTAGTGATGAAACGAATCCTGAGGAATTTCAGATCTTGTTGAGGTTCCAATTCAGACTTTAGGTGAATTACTAACCATCCCAGTTGTGTTAGTAGCCTGATTGTGAAGTCAAAATGTAGTCTGAGTTGACTTTTCTCTTAATGCGCTTGTATGCCATCGTCCACGTAGAAAGCGCTGCATAGCCCCCTGAGTTGTAGATAACTGACGATGGGTTTGGTTACCCAAGTAAATAGCCATGGGGCCGAAGATTTTCCAAATGGTAGGACCATCCACTGGAAGTGCTGACTGTTGAAAAGGAAACGCAGATATTTCCTGGATTCTCGATGATTCGGGATACATAGGTACGCATCTTGCAGATCTATGCAGATCTGCTACTCGTGGGTGAGTGTATTTTACATCTGCTTCTTTCAGAAGGGAGCTTCAAGGGATTTCAAGTGTTCCACTACCCTCGCCAGGAAAAGGAGATAAGCAATTAAGCATGAGTCAGGATAAGGAAAAATATATAGTCATAAATGGTTACAAGAGTGAATCAATACATTCTTCCTTTTCTAGTTAAACGTCTTACTAATTCACAAAAAGAATCAGCACCATGTAAAACTGTACTGGGCAAGTCCCTCATCAGTGGGCCTTGTGTGACCGTGGAAACACAGTTTTGCTAGTCACATCACATGGCAGTGTTGGTTGCTGGGAGCCTACTAAAACTGCATCACCACAAGATAGCACCCACCTCCTCCTTTGTTCCCTTAGCAACAGCTAGTTGGATAAGGGCATCGGCAAGGACATTCTCATACTGCCTGTTGCGGAATGTGTTGATCTGGTCGACCATCAGGGCCTTGGAACTGTGCACCGACAACACATAGCGATGGCTCATCTTAGTGCCCGGAACTGGAACCAGGGCACAGAAAACAAAGTGAACAAAAATAGGATCAATTAGTATACATCAGTTTGGATTTGTTAACATACTTTTCCAGTGTGAAATGATCTGACAGAGGACAGACAGAGTACCAAACACTCTCACTGCTACAACTAATCTCAAAGTCCTCACCTGTCGTCCAGTGACTGAAGGCCAGACAGAGGACCAAACACTCTCACTGCTACAACTAATCTCAATGTCCTCACCTGTCGTCCAGTGACTGAAGGCCAGACAGAGGACCACATACTCTCGCTGCTACAACTAATCTCAAAGTCCTCACCTGTCATCCAGTGACTGAAGGCCAGACAGAGGACCACACACTCTCGCTGCTACAACTAATTTATACAAACCTGTAGAGGTTATGAATTCTTTGAAGAATGTCCTCCTTGGGGTACATATATAGCATTAAAATGTCCATTTAAAAATGCCTACGACAGTTGTAACAATATTGAATAAATATTTTACAAAACAAAAAACTCGTTTTTGTCTTGTGAGACCACCCCTACAGGGCCCCCACTCGGGCCCCTTAACAGCCAAGAGCAGGTAACTCTCGCTGCGTACCTCATACCTCACTTTTCATGCTGAGATTGTCAGACAGAATGTGGGGAGGCGGGTGGCCGTACCCCAAGGAGGACATTCTTCAAAGAATTCATAACCTCTACAGGTTTGTATAATTCTTTTTCAGAAGAAGTCCTCCTTGGGGTACATATATAGCATAAGACAGACTCCCAACGAACGTGAGTCGGGAGCGGCATTCTGTCTGCTGATGTGTACCCTACACACACTCTCATACACTGCCGAAGCTGCGAGAGATAGAGAAATACACTTACCCAATCACCAAGCCGCTGATGTCAATCAGGCGGGGGCGGGGCAACATAAGGCCGAAAGAGCCAATCGATAATAACCCAGCAAAGGTGATTGACATATGACCACACCTCATGCCATTCACTGTAAATATTCCCCCAAACCAGCGAAGTAGTGCCGGGAATAACAGTGCAAGAGTAAATATGAGCGTATGTCGACGCTAATAGTGAAAAAACCGTCTATAGGTAGTTTCTCTTTGTGTGTTTTTTTTTTTTTTTTTTTTTTTATATATATATATATAAAAACACCACCACCAGGGGATATCCGTCACCAATATAACAAGAAATGTTTCGTGAAAACCCCACCACCTCATGATAAACAAAGTCGAGATCTCCGACGCTCATTCAGCTAGGGGAATCACGACTCTGCCCACTGGTGAGAACTGTATGGCCAAACCGAGCACGTTCCCGTGAATGTTTGTCCAGTTGGTAGTGACGGATAAACGTGCTCGGTCGGCTCCAAATAGCCGCAGAGCAGATCTCCTCAATGGGCAGAGCCGCGGCATAAGCCTGTGACGTAGCCACTGCCCTAACAGAATGAGCCTTTAACCCATTAGGGATAGGTAACCCTTTATGAGTATATGCCATACAAATGGCAGAGACAAGCCACCTAGATATGGTTTGCTTGTTCGCCGGCAGACCAGCTCTTCCCCCGCCATAACAACAAAACAACTGGTTATCTTTTCGGATATCAGCAGTTCGTTTGATATAAGCCCTAAGGGTCTTACGGACATCTAAGACGTGAGCACGTCGAAGAGAGGTACCGGGCGAGGGAGGCTGCATGAGCTTAGGGAGCTCGATAGGCGCTGTAACATGAAAAGCGCCTGCGATCTTAGGACGGTAAGAATCCGGCAGTCTAATACTGACCCTGTCTTTGTGAAAGACGGTCAAAGCAGGATCCGCTGACATTGCATGAATGTCACCTACCCGCCTGCCAGACGTTACCGCCACAAGAAAGGCAGCCCTCCACGTTAACAGCTGGAGAGAAAGAGACGATAGCTCGTGAAAAAGAGGACCGGACAACCAGTCAAGAACGACTGACAAGTCCCACGGGGGACTAATCCGCCGGACAGTCGGACGGATCCTATCCACACCCGCTAAAAAACGCTGAACAAGAGGGTGCTGCCCCAAGAGAGCACCGTCAACAGGAATATGGAATGCCGAAATGGCCGTGGAATAGCCCCGAATAGTAGAGGCGGCTAGGCCTGACTCTAACCGGGACTGCAAAAATTCCAGTACTTCAACTAGAGTTGAAGAAAAGGGATCAAGAATCCCCCTGTTGACACACCAGCGCGCATAACAGGCCCATCTATCCTCATATTGAACGTTTGTCGAATCCCTCCGCGAAGCCAGAATTGTGTCTGCAACTGGTGCAGAAATTCCGCTCGCTTGGAGGCGATTCCTGACAGTGGCCAGGCCACCCACTGAATCCTGGGATTCGGGTGCGGCGCTCCGTTCTGGGATAGTAAGTCCGGTCGAAAGGGTAAAAGGACAGGAGGCAATGCCAGAAACCTCATCATTACCGGAAACCAGCTTTGAGACGACCAAAGAGGAGCAAGAAGCACTAACAGTCGAGCTGGTTGGGTGGCAAGCTGCGAGAGGACCCTGGGAATCAGCGGCAGAGGTGGGAACGCCCACAATACCCTGTCCGTCCAATCGAGCTGGAAAGCGTCCTGAGCGATGGCTCTCGGATCCGGTATCCGAGAACAAAACACCGGAATCTGGTTCGTCCCCCCAGAGGCAAACAGATCCACCTGGAACGATCCGAACAACCGGGAGATAATCCCGAATATCTCCCGATGCAACATCCACTCGTGAGGAGCTAGGACACGTCGAGAGAGCGCGTCTGCTCGAACATTGTCCACCCCGGGGAGATACACGGGACACACCCGAACATTGAACCGGTCGCACCACTGTAGAAAGTGCCACGCCTCCTCTAGGAGGGACGGAGAAACCGTACCGCCCTGTTTCAGGATATAGGTCATTGCCGTCTGGTTGTCCATCTCTAGACGTACCACACAGCCTCGAACCGTCTCCCGAAAGTGTTGGAACACTAGCCGGACAGCTCTCAATTCGAGCACATTGATGTGCAGGCGCGTTTCGTGCCGTAACCATAGGCCCGAAACTGAATGGGCGCCCAGCACGCCACCCCACCCTGTGAGGGAAGCGTCCGTCTGAATTGAAAGGGTTGGTGAGGGAGCGTCCAGGTGTAACCCCCTGGATAGATTCCCTACCACTGTCCACCACCGTAAATGAGGAAGGAGCCACTCCGGAGTGAGGAGAATCATCTCGTAACTCCTGCCGTGGGACCACATTCGCGCCAAGGCGTACTGAATAGGTCGCATCCTCAACCGCGCCCTCCAAACAACGTCCACCGTCGCTGCCATGTTGCCTAGCAACTGGAGCCAAACCCGAGCCGAAGCCGAGGGGGACTCGAGGAATTGCATAACAACTCTCTGAACTTTGGAGATCCGATCCGGCGAGAGGGAGACTACGCCTCTCGCTGTGTCGAACCGAGCGCCTAAGAAGATCAGATCCTGTGTAGGAACTAGGTCTGACTTCTTGAGATTGATAATCCAGCCCAACCTGGTGAGAATACACATTATGGCGAATGTTGCGTCTCGACTCAAGTGAGCGGCAAGTGCTCGTATAAGCCAATCGTCCAGGTACGGGTGACAACACCTGCCCTGTGACCTGGCCACTTGCGCTGGGATTAACATAAGCTTGGTGAATACCCTCGGAGCCGTAGCGATGCCGAAGGGAAGCACCCGAAACTGATAGCATACCCCGTCGAAGGAGAACCGCAGGTACTTCCTGAACTCGGGATGCATCGGAACATGCAGGTACGCATCCTTGAGGTCGATGGACGTAAGCCAGTCGCCTCTTTCTACAGATGAGATCACTGACCGTAGTGTCTCCATCTTGAATGACGGTACCTGCAGCATAGTGTTCAGCCGTTTGAGATTGAGAATCGGTCTGAACCCTCCGTCCTTTTTGGTGACCAGGAAATAAGTGGAGTAAAATCCCTCTTGTTCCTGGCCCCCTGGAACCACCTCGATGGCCGCCTTGTCCAGTAAAGACTGAACCTCGGCGCGGAGAACCTCGGCTTTCTCCGGAACTACCGGCACAGGAGTGCGCCGAATTCCGGAAAAGGGAGGCGGGTCTCTCTTCCATAGTGGTAAGTGGCCGTCCCTGAGTGTGGATAGGACCCAGGGGTTGGAGGTTACCTTTTCCCAATCCGACAGGAAGTGGGAAAGGCGGCCACCCACAGGAAGGTTTGGCAGAAGGCAATGAATGCCCGACGTCGGCAGTGCTCCGACTGCTTGATTCGGGTTCACTTGCAAGGGCTCCGGAGGATGACTTACTGGGAAGCCGGGGCCGACTTCCCTTTCCTCGGAAAAGGATGCTGGGGCGCCGCAGCCTTGCCCTTGCCCCTACCCTTACCCTTACCCTTCCGCGCCTGCAAGGGCTGTGCCCACTTAGCAGAGTCCTTGGCCGGAGCCGAAGGATAAGCGGAGGAAAGCACCGGGGGACGCGCACGAGAAGTGTGAGGCTGTTCTAACAAGGGTTTAGACTCCTTGAATGTAGACACAGCCTCCGCGGCCTCCCGGACTACTGATGCCGCTCCCGGGAAGAGAGTAGATCCCATCCGGAATGGCAGTGAAAGTAGCGCTTGCTGAGTGGCCGGCGAATACCGTGCCACGGACAGCCACAGTCTACGGAGGCCCATAACTGCAGACATCATCTGACACGCCGAGGACCTGATCGAGTCCCGCGCCAGATGTGACTGCACCTCCGTAAGCTGTTGAGCGAGCGTAGGGGAAACACACTCTTCCTCAACACCGCCGCCGTCAACAAGCCGACGCTGCAATACCGAAGTATATGCGGCGTGTATTGTGACTTTCAGGCACTGAGCTGCATTTCGGTACTGCTCCTCAAACGACCTATAAGCCGATTTGAGGGCAGTAACGTTAGAGGTGAACGGAGGCAGGCGGCGTCCTTGCTTAGCCGAAGCTAAGGAGCTGCCAGAGGAACCCCCCAGGGCGACCGACGCATAGATACAGTCGTCGACCACTGGAGGGTTATACAAGTCAAGATCACCCATAAGGTAACGTCGGTCTAGCTCCGGCAAATCGAAGCGTGACCGCGCTCCCGTTAAAAGAGGGTTAATCACTTCTGACAATATAGAAGGGAGGATGCGCAACCGAGAATCCACCACCTTGGCTGGGGCAAAAGCCTCACCCGGCAGTCGGAATTCCTCGGGGTCAGGTGTCGCCGAAGCAACCACGACCTGCGGCAGGACAGAAGCAATACGCTCCCGTACCTGCCTCAGCGAGGCGCCGAGCGAAAACGAAAACTCACTCGGCCCACCCCGGTCCTCCCCCTCCTCCATTATCTCCTCGGCGCGATCCCCCATGAGTGACACCTCAGATCTGTCATCTAAGGATAGCTCCGGGGGATCGGTCGAGGGAACATCCGAAAGAGAGAAAGGCCCGAGCAGAGCCGAGCGGCCCGACGCCATAGACCCGACGCCCGAGACTGAGTCTGGGTGGCGGATCGCCGGCAACGCTCCCAACATAGGCATGGTCCCATGACCAACACTGGCAACCTCGGAGTGGCTGGCAACCGACTCTAAAGTCGGTTCCTGCGCACCCCTAATGGAAGTCCCCACACCGGCGCCAGAGGCGTGGCTGGGGAGTCCCACGGAAGCCGAAGCCGGATACACACCCGACTCCGGACGAACGCCGATCTCCTGACGGAGACCGGACATCGCATCCGAAATCAGGGTATGCACCGACGCCATTTGCTGCTGCAACAAAGACGACAGTAAATCAAATGTTAACGGTTGCGAGGGTTCAGTGGGAGGTGCTGCGGAGGTAGAAGCCACCGCTGGAGGTGGAACCGAAGTACCCTTCGCTGGTTTTGCCGTATCCCCCCCCGAGACTGAAGCCGAAGACGCCTTCTTAATATCTTTTTTAGCTTTTTTTGAAGGCGGCTCCTGAGCCCAAATATCCCCCCCCGCCTGGATCAAAGATCTATAAAAGATCAAGTCTGCATGACGGGATTTTTGAGCCCTGGGGGAAAAGTCCTGACATACGGCGCATCCTTGCTCGTCGTGAGCTTCCTCCGCCAAGCAACGCAGGCACAGAATATGCTTATCCCTCGGGGGGAGTCTTGCGTTACAAGTAGCACACCCCTTGAACTGGAAAAAACCGAACCGTG
Source organism: Haliotis asinina (assembly GCF_037392515.1). Classification (NCBI taxonomy): domain Eukaryota; kingdom Metazoa; phylum Mollusca; class Gastropoda; order Lepetellida; family Haliotidae; genus Haliotis; species Haliotis asinina. Next base: position 96,790,607 of record NC_090281.1, on the reverse strand, counting down.
CTATGATTAATAGCAAGGCCCGTTAATCCAACAAACACATGAGTATTTAACAGAAACAATAATACGCACTGGCGATATTTAACCGTTAAATAATAAGAAAGCTATTTATGAAAACATACAATAGCATATAAGGATTTTTTTTTTTTTTTTTTTTTTTACCATGGAAAAGAAAGGTAAAAAACCATACAAATATCCGGTTTGTATTTAAAACCACCTAAAAGAATAGGCAGAAGAAATAACCACCAGGTACGTGCCGCCCGCCATCTTGTCAGCCACATGGCTGAAGACCACGGTAGCCACGGAAAGTTACAACATTTCATGAATGAAAAAGAGTGAAATATGCATTCCTAATACCGCCCGTGCGTTAAAAAGGAACCATACATACGGTTTTCGTAGCTTTCTCACTCATTCTCTTCAATTCGTAGGTTTCTCTAAGTATGAGAGCTTGCTGATGGACGACTGTCCTCAATGACGACAGCATGAAAAGTGAGGTATGAGGTACGCAGCGAGAGTTACCTGCTCTTGGCTGTTAAGGGGCCCGAGTGGGGGCCCTGTAGGGGTGGTCTCACAAGACAAAAACGAGTTTTTTGTTTTGTAAAATATTTATTCAATATTGTTACAACTGTCGTAGGCATTTTTAAATGGACATTTTAATGCTATATATGTACCCCAAGGAGGACTTCTTCTGAAAAAGAACTCAAAGTCCTCACCTGTCGTCCAGTGACTGAAGGCCAGGCAGAGGACCAAACACTCTCAATGCAACAACTACTCTCAAAGTCCTCACCTGTCGTCCAGTGACTGAAGGCCAGACAGAGGACCACATACTCTCCTGGTTCCAACATCAGGTTACATCCAATGAAACATCGCAGCTGTCTCTGGCTATGGCCAATCAGCTTGCCCACGGAAAAGTTAGGATGTTTGGACTCTTGGAGGACCAGGATGAACAGGTCAAGAGGAGATTTCCCAGAGTTGTCATTTCCTCTGAAAAAGTGCATGCACATGTTTATGAGTAATAAAGTATTAATTAGACAAACAGAGATCATATCATACCATTAATTCTAAATATACTGTAAAATCTCATCTAATAGATGTTTCAAATTTTTTTATATGATAATTCAATAGGTGAATATACCAATACAGATACTGTCATAAATTTAGACGAACTTGTAGTGGATTCCAATTCTTTGAAGAGAATCGTCCTTGCGATACATATATGAATTTTCTGCTGCCGGAAAATGTCATGTGACAGTATCAATGTTTTAATAAAATATTGTACAATAAACAAAAGTCTTTTTCGTTCATTATACAGCCCCACCGACCACGTGCAGTGACCCCTCTGCCGCGTATGCGCAGGCAACCAGGTAAGCATCCAAGCCCATATCATCATTTCTTCTGCTGAATAAAGCAGGGAACAGAAGTGCGGGGAAGCGGGTGGCCCTACCCCAAGGACGATTCTCTTCAAAGAATTGGAAACCTCTGCAGTTTGTCTAATTCTTTTTCATAGCGATTGTCCTTGGGGTATATATATGCATAAACTCAGACTCCCAAAGACTGGAGGCTAGGGAGGAGGGAATTCTGGCACAGTACGTAATAATAGTGATAGTACGTAATAATAGTGATTGTAATTATGAAAATTAACTTACGCAGAAACGCTCACCTGTGATCTCCCGAAGCTTCCAATAAAGGCATTATGGGAGGGAAGTGACAGGGAGCAACTGCACTGATAACCGACCGGAGAGCTAAGCATGATGTATAGCACTGTAAAAAGTGCGAACATAACCCCGCCCACATTGTGGTTTCTATAGAGAGCACCATAAGGGGAAAAAGCTAGATCATCAGTCATGGGGCACGTCAACAGTGGAGACATAGCAATAATACGCAGTAACAGCAGCGTCAACTGTCAATTAACCAAGACTCACTCGGCCAGCACAGTAAATCTCTTCAATGGGTAGGGACGATGCGAATGCTTTGGAAGCGGTGACTGCCCTGACTGAGTGAGCCTTCAACCCCTTAGGCTGAGGCTTGCCCTCAGCCTGGTAAGCAGCACAGATGACCAAAATTAGCCAGCAGGAAAGGGTCTGTTTACTAGCTGGCAACCCAATGTTCCCACCACCATAAATGCAGAACAGATGGGTACCCGTATGGATCCCTTGTGTTCGTTTGATATAGACCTTGGGGGTCTTACGGATATCCAACGGGTAAGTGCTCGTTGCAGAGGTCCCCGATGTAGAAGGCTGGATGAGTGTGGGAAGTTCGATAGGAGCTGTAACATGGAAAGCATGATCGATCTTCCGACAGTAAGAATCCAGGAGGCAAATACTGACACAGTCAGGATGATAGACAGTCAGCTACGGGTCTGCAGACATGGCATGTAAATCACCAACCCTTCTCAGATGTTACCGCCACCAGAAATACGGCCTTCCATGTTAACAGCTGAATGGAAATTGCTGATAGACGTGAGAAAGTAGAATCGGACAGCCAATCAAGCACGATTGACAAATCCCAAGGTGGGCTGGTACATCTCACAGCAGGTCAAACCCAATCCACGCCATCTAAAAAGCACTGCACAAGAGGGTGCTGCCCCAGAAGAGCACCATTGATAGGGTGTGAAAAGAGAAAATAGCGGCTGAGTAGCCACGAATGGTCGAAGCAGCCAAACGAGCTTGCAAATACTCAGACTAAATCCGCAGAAAAGGGATCTCCAATCCCCCTATCTGAACACCAGCGCGCATAGTGGGTCCACCTATCCTCATATTGAACGTTTGTTGAATCGATGGAATGAAGACACCACCTCCCGTACTCTGCTGACCTGGTCGGGTGATAAAGACACTAGACCCTGATGTGTTGTGAACCTCGTCCTGAGAAAGACCAAGTCATGGGTGGTTACATGAGGTTGATGATCCATCCCAGTCGAAGTAGTATGTCTATCACTGTGAGAGTAGAATCTTGACTCACTGGTTGAGAAAGCACATTGAGCAACCAGTCGTCCAGGTAAGGGTGACAACACCTTCCTTGCGAACTGGCTAGAGTAGCCCGCTCTAACATGAGTTGTGGCTGTAGAGATGCCGAAGGGGAGCACCGTGAACTGGTAACACACCCCGTCATAAGAGAACCAAAGGAACTGCTTGAACGACGAGTGTATTGACACGATACACATACACATACAGATACACATCCTTCAGGTCGATCGATGTAAGCCAACCGCCAGGCTGAACAGTGGAGATCACCGAGCAAAGTGTCTCCATCTTGAAGGATGGAACTTTTATCATGCAGTTCAACCCCTAAAGGTTGAGAATGAGACAGAACCCGCCTTCCTTCTTCGGAACAAGGAAGTACATGGAGTAAATTCCCGCCTGTTCCTCACCCATTAGTACACGCCAGCAAAGCCTGAAACTCGTCTCGCAGAATACCCGCCTGGATCGGACAGGATAGCACCGAAGTGTGCCTTACGCCAACAACTCAGGCTGGCCTTGCTTCCACAGTGGTATATGGTCAACACAAATGGCGGACAGCACCCAAGGATTTCTCATTGTCTTCTCCTATTCCTGTAGAAAGAGGAGAGGGAGATGGAGAGGCAACCACCCACTGGGACATGAGGCAGGAGGGCGTAAGTAGTCCCTTGCAGCTGAAGTGACTGGGACTGTGGGAACATCCGGCGCGTCCAACAGTGGGGGTCAGGGCAAGCATCTGAAGCCAACCCTCGGACTCGGACGTAAGCTGTGTCATGTGCTGCTGAAACGACTGTGCAATTAAAGACATGTCAAAACCATGACAAGACTGAGATGAAGAGGGCTGCGACTTAGGGGCAGAAGACTTAGGTTTCCTGCTAGACTTAGCCTTATCCTTAGACTTATCACGCATAGTCTTTTTAGCCTTAGACGGGGGAAACTCCTATCAGCTCCCCACCCACCTCACGCAACCCTTTATGAAAGAGAAAGTCCGCTGCTCTTCTCTTTCGGGCCCGGGGGAAGAAGCCCAAACATAGCTCACACACATTGGGCACATGACCCTCCTTTTCTAAACAGCACAAACACTTGTCATGCTTATCTTGAGAAGGAATGTTCGTCCAACAAGCCGAACATGCCGTAAAAGCCTGCAAGCCAATATGCAAGCATAAGCTTACACAGCGGCACATATCTAGCATGTACAAAACATTAAAAATTACATGGACACCCGCGACATGAACTAATTGATAATAAAACACAATAATTCAGCACGCGGGACGCTCACTTCCAGCCATGGGAAAGCAACACATGCGTAACCCATGAGAAAGCCAGCGCAAAATACAATTGTCACAGACAATACAACTCAACTGTCAGGTTTAATAAAACGTTTGGTTCCCTATTAAATGAACAAATAAACCATACATACAGCAGAGGAAGACTCAGACATCCTCTATTCATGCAAGAGTAAACTCTCAGCATTTTTTCCAGCACACACGTCTTGACAGAACGATGACAGCACAAGCAATGATGATAAAGATGCCTGCAGATGCATGGCAGAGGGGGGACTCCACGTGGCGAGGGGCCATATACTGAACAAAAAACTTTTGTTTATTGTACAATATTTCATTAAAACATTGATACAACTGTCACATGACATTTTCCGGCAGCAGAAAATGTGCATATGTATTCCAAGGACAATCTCTATGAAAACGATTACTGTTATATATAAATATTGTAACCGCTGTCTGACCTGACTCCCTCCTGGAACAGCCCAAGCTCCACCTCCGTCGTGTGGAATACAGTCAACTTTACAACACTCATAGGCTGTGATGCATCACTTGGAAACTCTGCTGCCAGGCGAGACTCACGCCAGTTGGGACGGATCTTGCACACATCGACACTGTCAAAGTACCTGGAAACAACATGACTGATACATAAGCAATGATGTAATTGTACAAAACATCTCAATTCCTTAACTGAAAACAAGGTTTCTTCTAAATACATCAAGCATATCTGATATTTCAGCTATACGGCAGCAGGCTGTAAATATTTGAGTCTGGGCCAGACAATCAATAGTATGAACATTGATATATGCAACTGGGATACTATGACAAGAGTCAGTCAAGTCACCGAGTCTAACCACCAGATAATGACAGTCACCTCTTACGACAAGCAAAGGTTAATGAAGATCAGTTCTAACCAGGATCTTCACAGGACCCTTAAAAAAAAACAAGTGAGGCAATACACACGATTCGCCACAACAGTATTTTGATTTGGGAAATAACCAACAACAACTAATTGATAAGGATTTGCTGAGACCTATATATTTTTACGAATCATTAACGCACATAATTCTTTTCCCATTTTAAAAAAACGTCCATACCTGAGTAGATCTTCAAATGACATCCAGAAGACACCCTCTGTTTCACCATGGACCATCAGCTCCTGCCGCACAGAGCTACCAATTGTGTTCCATTTGGGTGAGCTGTCTGACCAGTCCCCCTTCCATGAGAACCGACCCCAGGGATTCCGCAGTCGGATCAACCTGTCAGCAAACCAGTTTACTATGGCTGATTGCATGGACACAAGATGCGAAAGTTGATAAAGTATCAGGCATGGAAGACATAAAACAGACAATTGACACACCATTTCATTCTCAGGGGCAGGACAATATTTGCAGTAAGCAATAGAATTTGTCTTCAATGAAATTAAAGAGGTACACATTATTTTCAAGAACTACCTGTTAGAAGACAAGTTGCTGTTTGAAGATCTGATTTCACTTGGGACCCAAAAATGACCCATTTCCTACCCATAGGTTCAGGTTTGTAAACTCTTGCATGCACACCAACAAAGCAGCAAACACTACTTGAGTTATTTTGCTCAAGAATGGCCAAAGTAACGAACTCACTTATTTTCCTTGACTACCTTCACGTCAAGTATGGAATAAGCATGTCTGGGTCGGAGGCCGTTGTTCTCGTATTCCGCATGATCTATTTTCATGTTCCCTCCCCCACATGATGCCCCCATCAAGAATCTGAAATGTACGTGAAGGTGAAGGTGACAAGACTAACACAGCCACACTGGAGAAACTCATTACACAATCTCTGCTGACTCTAGAAATCTGAACAATGATGTTGATAAACACCTGTCCTGGAGAGAAGCTTTACACTATTCCGACGTTTTTAAGTCATGAATCATGAATTCTCATACTGAGACAGATGCACAACTACAACACCTGATTCTTCAGTTTGGAGCTTCAGACCTTAAGAAAGCCTACATAAGACTTCACTGAATTTTATCAAACTAAAAGGGAACAGAAAAGAAAGTATTTTTTCTGAATGAAATGTAATGAGCTTCAAGCCACAGGAAAACACAAGGCTGATTTATCCTATTGTCATACAATGTCATTCTTAACTCAGTCCGGTTCAGATGTTATAAATACAAGTGTCCCTGCAGCAATAGCTCAACTTATCATACAGGTCCACATGTTTGTTAGTGAAGTAGTCAAACTTACTTCATATACAATGCAGTAGTTTATCACAGGCACTTATACATCATGACAGTGTTTACAGCAGCATCAAAGTAGTAGTAGAAAACCTCATCTTTCATAATTTGTAGATCATAATACAATATGCAAATGTATCAGTTTGATTTCTTAACTCAAAACAAAACCCATGACAAAACCAGCTACCCTAGATCTCGACAGCTCAGCAGTTTAGCCCAGATGAGGTCCGGTTCAACCAGCTTGTTCCGTATTGGGTTTGCTGAAATATACAACATTTTATTATCAGCCTCCTTCCATAGCGACAGCAGGCAGCATTATGACAAACTTCGGGAGAAGTTGTGAAGCCAGACGTCTACCCCTACCAAGAGTAGCAGAAATAAGCAGCTAAGAAACAGAGCACTGTTCCACATGCAGCAGATATATTCTCTCACTGGGTGCCCACTGAAGACATTAAGCAATTGCCACTCACGCTGCAGACATATACTTTCGCAAGGTGCCCCTGTGAGTGTGGCCAGTCCCTCGATGCATTTCCCTGCCACCATAGCCTCATAGCTGCCATGCAACTTTGCCATTGCCTTCTCTATTAAAGGAACCCAGAGTTGTCTTCTCTTGGCCTGAAAATCACAAATTGAAGGTCAGGGTAAAATTTTCACAAAAAATCAGAGATTATGACAAATAAAAATGTCTTTCTGTTATTCCTAAATAAAGGATAGAGGTATTATTTCAGAAAAAGTATGTCAGTAACATTACTGCATGTCAGCTTAAGTTTATAAAAATCCACAGCAATTCTGTAAAATATATAGCAGACAGCTAAGAAGGGCTTATGATCTGGAGCTTTTTTGTACCATTCCAATGTGTGCAACTGGAACAGAAGTAACTGTTGGACATGGGAGGCTTACCTGAGAGAATATCAGCATTCCGTGCATATTGCAGGGTAGTAAATCGTCAATGAGGACAATCTGCCAAGTCCCATCTTTACACAGGCGCACTTGATACGCTCCCTCCTCACAGTATTTCTTTGTCAGAATTATCTTCTCCACGAGCTCAGGTCTTTCCGCCAGCACAGCCAGGGAACTTAAAAACCTGAAAATATTTGCATTATCTTATAAATCTCAGCCAAATCTCAAATGTTCACGTGTGGACTGGCTCCAGACAGTAGGCACTGATGCTCATCACAACACCCCAATCGGTCAGTGTTGTTTCAGTATTCCAGTTACATCATGACAGCACAAGAATCAACAAAGGCAGGAACAGATTTGCATGTGCTGTGATTCAATTCTCTCTACATTTATAACCTCATGGACGCTTTCCTGACATGGAAACAGACACATGACCTCTACTCACCAGCAATTTCCAAGAATTCCTTGGGAGATGTCCTCAGGCATTGGAGTCCTATAAACCACCCAGGGCTGTTTCATCTCAGCTCGGCTAGACGGTGCAATCTTGTCTGGCCGTAGCCACTGAATCTCCATATTAGCAAAGGGTTTGGGAGGTTCAATATACAGAGACTTTGGGGCTGGCAGAAAGGAGTCATCAACAAATGGCGTTTTGTTCTGTAACAAGGACAAAAAAAATCAGCAATATTCTTCACATAAAGGAGGACAGTGATCAAGTAACACTAAACTGACAATCCAGACCTGAACATGTTCTCATGGTGTGTTTGACTACAATAGTAAAGGCTTGAAGCCTGGAGCTAGTTTGGACTCTGTCATGGTAAAGAGTTTTTCATGAGGCTTACAATAATGAAACACGGAAAACATCAAATAGTTCAGCTAATGATATGTGTGAGTGCAGCTAAGCAACACAGATCAGCTACTGTTAAAGGTAAAGGACAACTTTGCAGATTCTGATATTTTTCGGTATGCACTTACTGAAACAATTCACCAAAAATGCCAATTCAAGTTGAAAAAAACGCGATGAAAAAATAGCCCACGAAATCGGAGTTCACAATTCACTAAATTTCCTTCAGCATTGAGGGAAAAACTGGTTTCAACAGCTGTGCTGCGCTGTGTCCATGACGCATGCGAAGTGAACAGGTTCATGGAGCTTGAAACAGAATGCCATAGCAGAGTATGAGGTCATGAGCAGTAGTCTAATCTCGGTTGTGTACACAAAGAAGTAAATAATGTACTCATTACATAAAAAAAACTTGTTGATATATTGTGGTAAGCAGCCTCTGTCACAGAGAAAGCTCAATGTCTGGTTTATTGACAGCTATATGTCTGCCTGCCTTTCTGCTAACGACAATATGCAATAGACAGCTTCCATCACTGACCATATGTAGTTTGAACTTGACACGCAATTTGAACTTAACACCTATCAGGCTATATGCCATAAACAAAATAAATTGATTTATGACTTGTGCGTCCAAGTCCTGTCTCTGCCACATTATGTAATTAGGAAGGTGTGATACTTGTACACATGACATGTTTTTATGTCTGTGGGTTGCAAACAAACTACATCCACTTTTCTTGGATGACTGGACCTGACTAAAACTGGTGCAAACTCAGTTTCAAGTCCTGCTTTGTACTTGGACGAATGACAGTTTCCAGCCACGCAGTAGTTCACCATCTCTACTGAGATGATATTTGACTGGATCAAACGCAAACTTCAGAGAACGTGTATTTACAAAATCCAACATCCCTATATACATTCTTTATGGATAACAACTCTTCTAGTGCATACGATTTATATATGAGTATATGAACCCATACTGAAACAATGCATCAAGTACAATAAAAGAAGTTGTTATCAACAAAGAATCTTACTTTCTTGTGACTCGCCATACTTGTAAAATGCTCATCAAACAGATCATCTTTCTGAACACACGATGAGCCATCAGCATATCAGCAAATGAACTGGCCAATCCGAAGCCGTCATTACACTTGAGTGCACCCCCACCAGCTATGACTGGGTTCGGTCTCCCAAGGGCTTCGTTTCAAGGGAAGTAAGCCCAAGTACAAAATATCGCGATTGTACGCTTATAATTTTGTTTATTTGTTTTTTTTACATGCAGCAATGTATATTATATGTCATGAATAATTGATAATCATATTTTAATTATGTTTGATTTTTGGTTGCATGTGGCCTTTAAGGACTACGGTCCGTTTGAGTCAGAAACAGACCAATGAATTGCAAATTTCACAAAATTGCCACTTAAATATAAATAGTACACATGTTTATCATTTACTAATACCCAACAGCTTTTTTATATTCAAAAATTTGTTTAAGAAACTATCATCATTGAAAACGCAAAAGTTGTTATCTGTCGCTGCTGGGTGAAACCGCAGAAATGGAACAGCTAGTCATGGCAGGGGACATCTCAAAATCGGTTCTGTCGGTTCTTCTTCTGTCGTAGTGTCATAGTCACGACTTAAAGAGCGAATAAACTCAAATTTTTGGTACTCTTTTTATCACTGCATATGGTTAGTCATAAACGGAACACCATTTTGTTTTTGCTAAAAAGACGACTGCTTCTCTCTCGTCCACAAACGAAACCACAGACAGGTTACGTAATTCTGTCGCCAAAGCCCTGCAGTGATGTCACAGAAGGAACGATTTTCAGTTAAATGTATACAAAATGTGTAGGAAGCTCGTCATTTTGCTGATTTCTCGACATCACCAAAGATATGCCGAACTGTTGTGTTGGCGTCGATTGCTCCTTGGGGTCAGGTGATGGTGTCACTATGCACAGATTTCCACCAGACCCCGTAATTTGTGCTTTGTGTGTGCGAAGCCTGGAAGCCTGTGGTATATACTAAATCGGATGGTTCACCCCCACCATGCTTCCAGGATAGAAAATGGGGTTCAAGTTTCATCAAGTTTATAAAACCAAGACTGCACATCTACACATTGCTGACCAAAAGGAAGGTGCATGAATACAACGCTTTCTTCCTCAGAAGCGAGGTTGTGGTCAAAGTGACAATATTATCATAATCCAAGAGTTAAATTGTCATGTTATGTCCATCAATAACATACATATTTGACTACCAGTGAAAAGTAATTCAGTAATTGTAAGTCAGTGAAAACAAACTTAAATAGCATTTATCCTCAGACAGGGCACCACATTTTTTAAAATAATGAAGTCACAGGCTAAAGTCTGTTAGAATTATTGAGATTATGGTTTGTTTTCACCAAGTTAGAAAATCAAAACTACTTTTTCTAGAAGTTAAACATGCATTTGAATCATGGCCGAAAGGATTTGGCATGACACAACTTGTAACAAAACTTCTTCCACGGAAGCAATATTATATTCACCTCCGTCTCACTTCTAAGAGTGAAATTGTTATATTATAAGCAATGCCATGCAAAATCCTATTGTCCATCAATAAAATACATATTTTACTACCAGTAGATAGTAATTTTGATTTTGTAAGTCAGTGAAAACAAACTTAAATAACATTCATTCTCAGACAGGGCACCATCATTTTTGAAAATCATGAAGTCAAGAACCAAAGTCCATTTGAATTAATGAGATCAAATTTCCCAAGTACCGTGAAGTAGATAACGCTGAAATGAATAGGGTGCTGCTATGTAGACGCTTCTAAAATGGAGTATATGCCGCAAAGTAGACACATTCATTAAATCAAACACCGAGAAAAAAAAACTCCTAACAATTAACGACATTTTACAATAAAAGGAGATCTTAATCTCAACACTCGGATGAGACAAGTCATGAATTGATAAGATTTACTTATCACTGCTCAATTTAATTTGAACTTACTTACATTATAAAAACACATGTATACAGAAAGAAATTACCGCTAGGTACGCTGAGAATGGTATTGTTATCATATTATTATCTACTCTTTTACTATGAAAACACTGTGGGAGCAGAACTATTCGTTGTTTTTGTGCATTGGGCATATAAGTATGGTGTCATTAAAGTTTACAGAGAGCGTCCATAAGGGAAGACATCTACAATTCAACAAGAACAAGTTTCGCCTTAATCGTCAGAGGGGAGAGAAGACCTACCGGAAGTGTGTAGAATCAACCTGTTCATCTTACATCATGACATGTCAAGATCGACTCCAGACAGCAGAAAACGCCCACAACCATGCGGATCCTGTATTCATCTTTGAAGTTGATGCATTCAAATCCAAGCTGAATAACACAGCGAAGACTGAGACAACGCTGATCCCTAAGATTTACGACGACGAGATAGCCAACTTACGAAAGCACCATGATACAGTGCCTGAGGGTCTTCTTCGAGGGATTCCAGCGTTTACATCACTGAAGACAGTGCTCTACCATCAACGCCAGAAAACCCTGCCTGGTCTTCCCAAGACATGACAAGACATCAGACTCGAAGGACAGTGGGCTTTGTCTGATGCTGGTGACCAGTTCCTACACACTACCGTTGACGGACACCAAATAGTTATCATCACAACTGACAAGAACCTTGAACTTTTGTGTGATGTTGACACAGTCTTTGGAGATGGTACATTTTCCTCAGCACCCAGGATATTTGACCAAATATATACTTTGCATGCAACAGTTCAAGGACACATGTTTCCACTGGTGTTTTGCTTGTTGCCAAATAGGACTGAACAAACATACATACGTATGTTTGAGTAATTGAGGAAGTCGCACAGAGCCTTGGTCATCATCTTTCTCCTCCGACTATACAGCCAGACTTTGAAAGAGCGACCCATAACACCGTCAAGCATGATTTTCCCAACACCAAGATCCGAGGATGCTTCTTTCACTTCACTCAGTACATCTGGCATTACACCCAGAAGGTTGGATTATCTGTGGAATATTCGGAAGTTCCTGAAGTGAAGAAGCTGGTCTGCAGAGCTGCTGCATTGCCTCTTGTTCCCCTTGACAAGGTTGAAGATGTGTGGGCTGAGAATGTTTTGTGATAGCCCAGGTGGAGAAAGGTCAAGCGCCTTATGGACTATGTTACAACCACTTGGATCGAAGGACCATGAAGTCCTACCATGTGGAATCACTTTGGAAACGACGGTCATCAGACGAATAACAACCTCGAAGGATTTCACCACAAGATTAACAGAGTCGCAGCAAAGAAACACCCAAACATCTACGAGGTTGTTGGTCTTCTGAAATGAGAGTAGTCAAGTCACCGAGGTCAAGATGCAGCAACTCCAAGGTCACTGGCATGAACCACTACGCAAGAAGAAATATCGCACAATCAACGCACGACTACGATCCCTCAAGCAAGACCTCATCGGCCAAACATTGAGTGAGATTGACTGCACGGATCACGTGTCTGAACTTTTAAAGCTTGGCTAAATGTGTGTATATTTAGTGACTCTGACTCTGACAGCAATTCCAATGTGACTTTGGTCCCGCCAGTGACCTTTCAATTATAGTTTCAGTGACATCTCTGAGTAATATCACAGTTCAAATTTTAGTGCTTGATTGATTAAGTCTAAATAGAAAAAAACTTTTAAAATGACAGATTAATAGCGCTTGTAAATCACGTTTTGTTATTGTTATCTGTATTTGTCGTACTATGTCCTATGTTGAATAATATGTCCACATTAAAGAGTGTCCGCTTTATGGTAGCCTTAGCCTTTTTCTTGCGTCCCACGACACTTTAAGATCACTCAGCTATGTCACGTCTCACTAAGTAGATGCCAGTATTTTCGGTCTCTCTCACTAAATAGACACTATTTTCAAAGAAGGAAATTCTGTTTGTCTCCTTCCCGGCCCGGATTATGATTTGTTTTCATCAAGTTAGAAAATCAAAACTACTTGTCAGGCTATTACTTTGTTCATGGAATGTATCCATCAATACCCACAAAAACAAGTGATATATAATTCACCTGCAGACTTCCCAAGTAATGTGCCTTTTAACAGTCAAATATACGAAAATGGGATGTATCATTTCAGGTTTTTCACATTGCTGTATAGTCTCAATGGTTACCCAAGATAGCACACCTGGCAACTACCTGCATTATGTGCATCTTTTTTTTAAATAGGTAATTTAGTTAGCCAGTAATGAACAATCAATCAATGTATTGGCGGTTAATCCTTTGAAAGAAGGGTGTTGCTTTTACATAGACACAGAAACGACAGAGTGTATTCAGCATAGATTATATGTTGTTCAATGGTCACCGGGGGCATGGTCTCATGTACTGTCGCCTGTAAGCGGGGTACATTGAAAATAATAGAATAGTGCTTGGCCAATCAGAAAGCGACATTCATGTGTGAGGTAAGATAATAGTAAATGTACATACATAAACACTACCTTTTGACAAATCCCCATATAAATCTGCATAAAAGTAATTAATCAATCAGCATGTTATCCTTTGATCGATCCAGACACAAGAAATGCCAAATGGGGAACTTTGTTGGGTAATCTAAGTGGCGTTACCACTAATTATACCTGTTATAAATTCATTAATTGAGCATCAAGTGAATGATGACAAGTAACATGTAGGTTTATACCACCTAACACGGACTACAACTTAGCGACACCAAGTGATTTTGACAGAATCGTCTATGAAACCAGGGGTTGTAACTTGGAAACTAAGCAGATCAGGAGACAAAACTGAATGATAGTAGATTGTGAGCTTTCATTTTTCACAACAGCTGTCACGATTTCAGCTTTGTAAAAACCTGTCAACAATATAGTTTACTCCCTGAAATGTAGACAAATTCTGTATAGACCCTCATATCTATACCTACCATTACGTCACGCACCGCTCTGATTGCTTGAAATTTCGTTTGCGGATGAGAATTGTGCACTGTTGTCATTAATGTCAAAGAGGTCGATTTAAGGTAATTAAAGATCGAAATGAGCAGTTTTAATGACGGGGTTTCATTTATAAAGATGTCATTGAGTGATTTATGCATTTTCACATCCTAGAGTATATGTTATCTTTAAAGGGATGACAAGTGGTGCCACAGTTGCCTGTTGTAAGCCATCCCGAGACCAGTTATCTTTAAAGGGATGACAAGTGGTGCCACAGTTGCCTGTTGTAAGCCATCCCAAGACCAGTTATCTTTAAAGGGATGACAAGTGGTGCCACAGTTGCCTGTTGTAAGCCATCCCGAGACCAGTAACCATGCTCACTGACGTTAACTACCTTGCTGACACAATTTTGCCAAGTTTCAGTTGTGACTTTGTTAAGGGTTTCCTTAACTGAAATCTCTATGTCAGGTAATCTTAAAGTTGTGTTTGATCTGGCAACATCTCCTTCGACAATACCCCATATCATTTCAATGGGGTTAAGGTCACAGTGATAGGGTGGAAGATATCGTGACCCTTACTTTTTATGTAATTGTCAGCTTTGTTGAAAGGTTCACCTTCGTGGGTTTTTAAGATCTCAGATAGCTGTGACTTCGTTGCCTTTGAAGGCTAAATTTGTCAAGCCATCATATCACCTTTTCCACTGTTCAATGTCGAGGCTTTATTGTCGGGGTCCTGCACACTTTGGTATGGGGCACTGTCCATTACCATGATTACAATAAAAGACTTCTCTGGTACAGCTGGTATCAACTCGTTTTTAACCCAATCAAGGAAAACCGCACCCCTCATCTCGGAATGGTAGTCTCTGTTATATGTGGACTTTGCCCTGAATATCAAGTCGCAGCCTGGGAGAAAGCCTTCGCTGGAGCAACCAGCATTAAGAATGATTCGTCTCTCACCTTTAGAGGCAGCTTTCTATGTGATCCCTCATCACCCCATCGGGTACCCACTGACTGCTGGCAGTGTGCGAGGCATTGTACAAGTACACTGGCTCAAAAAACTTCCCTGTGCTTCTTCTTTATTACACTGAGAAAATTCTTTCTAAAGAAAATGATATCAATGCGTTCACAGAGCACTGACCTATTCTCCCCCGAACTTTTCTTATAATGATACCTAAAAAAGTGTAACAGTTGCCACTTTGATACTCTGAGGTTGTGTTCTTGATTCAAAAGTGTTTTTAACAGCCTTACAAGATTCTTTTGAAAGTTGTCCAAATGTTTTAATTTGTGTGACTTTGACACAACCCCTACCTGCTGCGCATCACCCTAACAATGTTTGTGTTCCAGAACATTTGTCATTATCCTTTATGATACTCGTAAAGCTTTTGATGACCGCTTACAGAATTTATTACCAGCACAAAATTGTTTGCCCCTTTTGGCTTCAGCATGGAAAAAATCGTACACTTTAAGTTTAATGATCAACTGTTTCACATCAGCATTCAACTTCGTTTTTCATCAGGCATGTGTATCCTGTGCACGATGAGACAGTGGCTGTTCCCTTTCTGGGGTTTCACCCCGCCGCCAGATAACAACTTTTGTGTTTTCAATGATGATAGTTTCTTAAAGAACTTTTTGTTGGAGTCCAGAAAATGTCCAAATACAAGCAAGTTGATGGGTATTAGTAACTAATAAACATGTGTACTATTTATATTTATGAGGCAATTTTGTACAATGATAAAATTTGCGTTTCATCGGTCCACTTCCCTGAGAGCAGCTATCAAATTTATCGCTGATTTATTTACTTCATATTATGGGTTTTCAAAAACTTGAGAAATATTTGTTGTTATATTGCTTATCACGGAAACAGCTGTGAACCAACTCCCTCACTTATAATAGATGTGTTTACCTAAAATGCAAGTGTGTGTGATGCAATAAGTATAGCACAATTAAATACCAAAAACATATGTATGTACCTACAACATGCATATTAATTTTATGTAAGTAGGTAGGTATGTACAAATGTATACAGATTCAGTAATAAAGAGAAACCCACCTGCTTGCAGAATAGAACTATAGTTTCCCATAATTCCAGAGCCTCATTTTCTTCTGATTTCCTCATTTCTTCCATCAAGGAGCTCTCCTGTCTTGTTAGTGTTCCTGGACCAGCAGGAACAAGAGCCTTAGAACGTTTATTTCTAGCCGACTTACACATATTGCACTTCACAGCTGAAGCATTGTTTCGATACGTGCACATGGAACATTGCCAGTTTGTGGGAGTTGATCCTGACCCTACCCCAACTTCCCGTCTGCTTGACTCAGACTCATGCCGAGCATGTCCACAAGCCCCACACTCAGCCAGCTCATTGCTGTTCAGTAGAGTACACTGCCGACACTGCCATTTAGACTTACTGCTCTGTGCAGCGGTCTTGGCACAACCACACATAAAACACACATGATGCTGGTCTGTATTGTCATATGTACACCTTATACAGGACCACACCTCTGTGCCTAAACTTGGAAATGGTCCTGGCTCTGGTGAGAGAGGTCCACGAGGGGACCGGTGAAAATATCTCACTGAATCTTGTTTAAATTCTATAGGAGTCTTTGGAGCTGTGTCAGTTTGATCTCTTGGGCAACTGCAATGATCACACTGCTTGGCCCAGGAAGGGTTGCACGAAAAGCTGCATCGTCTGCAAGTCCATTCACTATCAGTATTAAGCTGTCCACTTGTAGAGGGTTTCAGGACCTGTTTAGATCCACTTGGCTTGGGGGTAATTGTTCCTGCTGCAGTCTTAATTGCCTTCATTACCTCCTCACCATCTGGCTCGCCTCGAGGAGCAGACGGCACAAAGTCTGCCAAGTCAATGACATCTGGGACTGAGGTTGGGACTCTAGACACTCGTGGAGCTCCACACATGCTACATCTTTTATCAGGGGCACTGTTTAACAATGTGCACTTACTACAACTCCATTCCTTGTCACCATTTTGTTTGCCACCAGACGCTCCATTTAACTGAGACTGGTTTTCTTCACCAACCAAAATGCTTTCTCTCTCATGATTTTGTATGTCAAGCTTCATTTTGGGTCTTGTAACTGGAGAGGAAACAGACCCTGTTGATGAGCTTGTAGACTTTTTTCCATCCTTTGAGTTTTTCTCTTTCCAAGTTTTTTTCTCTTTGGCAGTTTGTTCCCCATCTTCAAAGACATCATCTGAAGTTGAGGATATTCTTGTGTTTTTCTTAATAGATGTGGCCACTCCATTTAACTTTGACTTTTCTGTCGGCTGTTCTTCCCCATTGGTTGAGTTTGAAAATGATGTCCCACAAGCTGAACACTCAATAGTGTTGATATCATTGATGAGAGTACAAGTGTCACACTTCCAGTCTTGGAGAGTCTCA
The DNA here is from genome assembly GCF_037392515.1 of Haliotis asinina. Lineage (NCBI taxonomy): Eukaryota > Metazoa > Mollusca > Gastropoda > Lepetellida > Haliotidae > Haliotis > Haliotis asinina. The sequence goes on along the minus strand of NC_090281.1, from coordinate 96,773,100 downwards.
TAGTCCATAGGTTCTCCCATGCTTGAATGACTCTAACAGCAGTCCTCCTTCAGTTATAATAAAGACTCATTCTAACCTTCTTGAGAGAAGGAACATCCATTCTGAAAAAGCAATAATCATGTATTTAATGAGTGAGATTGCTCAGGAGATCATGCCTCAGATTAACTAAATGAGTGAGTGAGTTTAGTTTTACGCAATATTCCAGCTATACAGCAACAACTGTAAATATTCAAGTCTGGACCAGACAATCCAGCGATCAACAGCACGAGCACTGATCTACTCAAGTGGGATATGATTACGAGTCGACCAAGTCAGCGAGCCTGACAAGAAGATTCAAGTAGTCGCTTCTTATGACAAGCTTGGGTTACTGAAGATCAGTTCTCAGCCAGATCTTGACAGGTTAAGATAAATTAAGAAAGGACAAGGTAACGAACAAATAAACATTCTGAGCAACACTGCAGGACTTTTTCATGTGTCAGCTAATATAGGAAGAAAAATACACAAGAGTGAGTGTGTGAGTCTACTCTGAACCACAAATATGGAACAGACATTCACACAACACAATCTGCACAATGTGGTGTTTGAGTCACTCAGTGAGTTGCCTTGAAAGTGTTTCAGACAGTCAAGTCTGAATATCTCTAAATCTTAAGGTGAAAACACTTTTATGAAACTGCTTAACATGTTTGGATTTTTGCCGAAAAACATACAGTGAGAAATCAAAAACGTTATTGAAATGAAAGCATTTACCTCAAAAGACCTGAACAGAGCTACAGGTAAACCAAAGCACGAGAAAGTGCTGTCATACATTCGTCCTGAGTGAGCAGTGGGTGAGTAAATAACATTGTGCAATGTCAGTCAGTACACATTATACCATATCAAATGGTGGCAATGCATTGCACACTGAAAGCAATATACTGAATAAAAACCTTTTGAAACATGTCACAAAAAGTACACATTAACACAGATCCAAAAAATTCATATCTGATTTCACCGTCATCTAAAAAGCAACAAACAGTTTCCCTGATCCTAAAGTAGTGCTTATATACATTTAGAAATCCGAGCTTTAGATGAACACTTTGACATCAGTGAAGCGATATACATGTACACCATTTTGTTTTGTTTACTGCACATTTATCTACATGACAATGAAGTGATATTCTACTTTTCTCAAGTATATACAAGATGCTAAATGTGGTATTGTGTTGTGGGAATCATACTAAGTCATCAAACAAAAGCCTAAGTGCTATCTTTCTAGACTTCAAAATGCAAAGACCAATTTAAAGATGAAGAAAGTTTGACTACACCGATGTCAGCATGGAGAAAAATGTAAAATATTTTTCTCTCTGATCACATGAGTAAGCATAAAACATGTCACTTACTTAAAAGGACAACTTATGTACAACACTAGCCATCAACTAAGTATTTACAGGGCAGGTGTGATGTTACACGCCTCCTTTTCAGCAGTATTACAGAAAATAACTTAACATTTCTTTTCAGATGAACTATGATTTCAAATATCTCATAATTAGCCAGCTCTTGGCCCAAAATGCAGACTGAAATCTGAGCTAAATTCAAGTTTGCCTGTAAATGTGATGAATGAGCATTAACATGATTACGGATGATTTTTTTACCATGATGATGCCAACTTGATTTTTTTCCCATGCATGTGTCTGTTTGCACATCTAACAATGTCCAGCATCAGAATATGGTTAATATGTATGAGGTATGCTATAAGCATACTGACATTTTCATAACATTTTTTTTATCTTCAGCAAGACATTCTGAAATCTTACCAAATTTGAAATATATATTCAGTATATTTAGATGATGTGTCATACCATCATCTGTTTTCGTTCAACATTGGTTTTCGGTCAGCCATTTTGCATACATTTTCTCGCCAATATGCTACAATATTTTGCAACATCAGGTGGATGCATGCAGCTGATAGTCAGATTTCTATCGATCAGACTATGAAAATGCTTTGTGTCAAGTTGCACAAGGTAAATATCAGTACATATGGTTGAAGCTCCAATTTTACAACTGAGACTACTAATGTAAAAGATTTACTTGTAAAGAATGCTACATCTAGATAAATCATAGCTTCAAAAATACACAGTAACTTGTCATCTGCTTGTTTACGTCTTGTCATCATCTTGTCACGTGATAGATCACGTGACAGTGTTGTAAAAAAGTCTTTGGAAGATGGGAAGGGTCATCTCATCATGTTTTTTGAAAAAAAATCAAATTGTTGTTTTTGAACAGAAAATAATAACACATTTATTATCAAGGCTTTGATGAATGGGCAGTCTACTGGAAGGGAAAGGGGGAAATACCACCAATATTCATCTGACGCCCTGGAAAACGCATATGAAGCTGTTATTGATGGAATGTCTGTCAGAAAAGCTGGTAAAAACTATTCAGTTCCATCTGCTGCTCTCTGTGACCGTACTAGTGGGATTATTGGGATGGAGTGTTTAAAGTCTGGACCTGGGCCTTTGTTGTCTACTGAAAAGGAAAGAAATATTCTTGTCCAAATTCAAGCAATGGCCAACTTTGGCTTTGGATGTACACATTCAGAAGTTGTCGCCCTTGGTACTGACTTAGCAGTTTATCGGGGGAAGAAAAACGACAAACCACTGTCTATGCAATGGTTTTATAACTACCTGTCGCATGGGCCTGATCTATAAGTCCAAAAAGCAAGATCACTAGAGTTACAGCATGTGAAGACTACACCTAAGGAAACGGTCCGACACTACTTCCAGGAACTTGGACAGATTCTTGTGTGGTAGTGCTTCACTCACCAAAATACCGCCATATTTTGTATTTGATGGGAAAAGAAAAGAAAAGAAAATATGACAGGATTGACACCTGGTGCAGCGGGAACCGCTGGATGGTCGAATTCCAAAGTATTCTGATATTACCTTGAACACCACTTCCTGAAGGGACAAATTGTTAATCATCCCTTGCTTATTCTCTGTCATGGACATAGATCTCAGTTTCATTATCACTGATAACCTCGGCTTGTGAACACAACATTATCTTGTTTACAGCCAATGGACACTGGCTGTTTTGGACCATTTTCGCTGATTTGCAACAATCTCCAACATAAATTCATGCGGAACAATTCCATCTTTGCTGTTGCAAAACATTCCACTTGTGAACTGGCATGTAAAACGTACTCCTTGGCACTAACTCCATCATATCTACAATAATCGCTGAAGACGTGTGGGATTTATCCATTTCATATCAGTGCTGTAAGTCACATTAACTTTGTGCCTTGAATTGTTTTTCACACCCCATGCAAAGATGCTGATAGATCAAAACGTGTCCACAATTCTGACGAAAGAAAACATAACATCATCTTTCAAGAACTTTCTTTACTCAAAACAAAGCATTTTGACTGATTATCCACAGTCTACAAAGAAGAAGAAAGTTCTTTGTGCAGTCATCGGTGGCAAAGCCATTACAGTGGATTAAAAAACTAGAGAACTACAAGTTAGCCATCCCCCTGTGAAAAAAAGAAAATCTGCACATAAAACACCAAACTCGAGACAAAACCTCATGACAGATAAACCATTGTCTCTTCAGACAGGAACATCACACATTTCCTTCTGTAGAAGGATCGTCATTGATTCTTCCAGTGAAGAAACTGAGATCGCACATGATGAAGTTTGCTGTTACTGTCACAGATTTACACCACAGGAACTCATAGGACGGCAGAGCATCTTGTTTGTCTCATGAGCAGAATGCACACACCCAGTATGCCAACACTGGGTATGCCCACCCTTAAGAGTTGTTTGTGAAACCTCAGTGAGTGAGTGAGTTTAGTTTATACACCGCACTCAGCAATATTCCAGCTATATGGTGGCGGTCTGTAAATAATCAAGTCTGGGCCAGACAATCCAGTGATCAACAACATCAGCATCGATCTGTGCTATTGGGAACCAATGATGTGACAACCAAGTTAGCGAGCATGACCACCCAATCCTTTTATTGCCTTTTACGACCACCATAGTCGCCTCTTACGGCAAGCATAGTTGCCTTTTATGGCAAGCATGGGTTGCTGAAGGCTTATTCTACCCCAGGACTCTCACAGGTCTGTGCCACCTCAAAATTCTGGTATACAAGCCATGATGAGAAGAAGGAATAACCTGTGATATATTATTTATCATGCCAGTGTTGTACATAGGATTTTTCTAGTGAAATATTTTGGAATTATGCTGTCATTGTTACTGTGTGCAACATATGCTGACTTGTAGAAATATTTCTGAGACTTTTTGATTGACACCAGCATCCTATATAATCATGTCCATGCTACACCACCATACTGCCTACTGTAAACTGTAAAACAGTTTACCAATCATTTGACCGAAATCTGATGTTTTGGACAGCAAAGTTTGCAGACAACAAAAGTGTTGAAACTAGGTAATCTTATCTCATTTGTTCATATTGTCAAGAAATAACCACGTTCAAGTGTAACTTAAACAATATTAAGATTTATAATGCATAGTCTGAAATACGTAGCATGATTTCTTATGTGACACAAAACCGATTATACGAGGATAGTTGTTGTTCAGTATGTGAAAAGTATCAATTCGGGAGAATATCATGACATGGGTGCCAACGGCAGACCTAAAACATGGATCCTCAGTATATACACATAGCCTCGATTGACTAATGGACACACATCCTGTATAATTTATGGACATCTGTTACTGAAAACAGAGACCATATACCGAGGGGATTTTAACGTTTCGGTTAGACTTAGAGATCATATTGTTGTGTCTTTAGTTCAAAATCTTAATGAAATTTCCTGATCTCATAACGATAGGCAACCGAATACGGGGAACAATCGTTGTGTACCGTCAAAAATTATTAACCAGCGTTTGTTTATGTTCATAATCTTCACAACTCACCGGAAATCAGAGACATCTGACAAAACAAACAGTAGACAAATATAAGATTTCACTTTCTCCTTCGTTTGCCGTCGCTGGCAGCATTCTTGACAAGCTGGATATATTACTGGATATATCATTCTGTCGATTACAATAACTATCGTGCCAACGTCAAAAGGAAAATGAGAGAAATGGCACAAACGGCGACAAACAACCACTTAGAACAGAAAAACTTACAGATAGAGACGGTATCCTTCACGAATTTATGTTGCGATTGCACTTACCTACCCAAAACATATACGAAATTGTAATATCGGTTGTCATTGGTTTACTGCCTACTTAACAGCCAATCAAATGACACATAACATGTCAGCCAGATATGTATACTGTTTGCCTAAAACATAATTTAGCATCATTTGTATTTGAAGAGACGCCTTCAATTCAACTCATAATTTTCGGTCTTGTTTGCAGCCATCCCTCTAAACATAATAAGTATGACCGGAATCCGTGTGCTGGAAATATTCTGACATCTTCCAAATCTGCCTGGGAAAGAATTTAACTAATCTCCATTTACTTTGTTGCTCATAAATAAAACTTTCCCGTTAATGATCTAAACGAAAGTAAATCCCAACTTAAAGGATAAAGAAATTTCTCTTAATGCTGATGCCACTACTATGTATCTTTATTTCAAATATTTTAATACTGTATCATATCCTACACAATTTTGCATTTTGTGGGTAAGTTAAAAAAATGTAATATGAAATATTCATACTGAAATGTATATTATTTAGTGTATATGTAGCATATACATGTATATCTTTTAATCTTTATTGTTTATTTATTTACTTTTTTTTATCTTTCAAACTTAAACCTGTTTATCTATTGGTACATAGCGTTAAAGTCTGGTTATGTCTGAGACATGTCTTACTAACAACACACTACAAAAAACAGCAACCCGCTACATCCAAGGACATATTATTCAGAAATAATTCCATCAACCCATGCTACCAATGGCCACTTGCCTACGGGGTCAAGTTCAGCCTCGTTGTGACTGAAGTATGCCATCGTGTCTTGATAGAGTAGAACGATGTGAATGACTGGATTGTTTGGACAGTGGTAGGCACGATTATTTACTGACCACAGTATTATAGCTGGAACATTGCTTAGGGCAGCGTTGTAAAACAAATATAATTACAAATACAAAGCATTAATAATAATTACGATCTTACTGTAAAATCAGATCTCTATGACACAAGGAACGGTGGAGCAGCCAAGTGGGGAAAGAATTCGCCCTTCACGCAGAAAACCCGAGTTCAATTCCCCACGTGAAATTCCTGAAGTATTGCTGAAAGCGGCGTAAAACAAAACTCACTCACTAACTCACTCTTTGGCAGAGACTGTTTTTTTTTTGTTTTTTTGTTTTTTGTTTTGTTTTGGTTTTTTTTTTTTTTTGGGGGGGGGGGGTGGGGGTTGTATTTCATTGTTACCGAGGAACTGGCTGCTGCGTAAAATGACATTACGTCACTCCACACATCATGAGATATGTACTGTGAAGGACAGGGAGCGCTACTACAGGAGGATACTATACAATGAGGAAGACATGTAACATTGACGGGAACACTTACCTAGTCGATCCGGTTTATATAACCGGTGACGTAGATGCTAAGTAATACCGAGAAATGAATTAGGAGAACGTAGTCCCAACAGTTACCGACACATGGGAACCACTGAGACACAGAGACATACGGATATTTTACGAGCGATCCCAGCATCGAACACAAACCACCAAACCCGATTTTGTCCTTCGACATGTGTAGCGTTTAATAAAGTCATAGTCCGAACTTCTGGTAAGAGCACTTTGTTATTTGATTGTCAGCTGCACACGTTATTGAGTTGCAGTTTGGTTGTAAGGTTAAAGAAGACACATATAACAGGTAACCCGCATAGGAAGGTGGGCCCTGAGGGATGTAGTGAGTGAGTGAGTTGAGTTTTACCCCGCACTCAGCAATATTCCAGTTATATGACGGCGGTCTGTAAATAATCGAGTCTGGACCAGACAATCAACCTGAGGGATATAAATCACAATTTCATTTGATGAAACAAACGTGAATGAAGCAGACACACACGTACACTCAGGGAATCTATGCTCGCACCTACATAACAAAAATAAAAGTTACGTATAATGTGGAATGTTTTAACCCGATTATACATCAGCTGTTCTGTTCACTGTCAGTAAGGGTACAATGTATTGCCACTAGCGGGAATTACTGAAGAGGTCCACTTTCACAACCACACCTGGATGTATCCCTTGGATCAGGGCTGGAATCTTGTAACTCGAGGCACACGGAGAATTGAGCTCGTGTATCAATTATTTGTGACAATGATGCAGTGCTGGGTCAATAGCTTGTATACAGAAATATACATGACATGTACATATAGAAACGGACAGCACTGGGTAAATGACATGTACATGTAGACACTGGCAGTACTGTGTAAACGGCATGTACAAAAAGATACTGACAGTACTGGATAAATGACATGTACATACAAATACTGACAGTACTGGGTAAATGACATGTACCTATAGATACTGACAGTACTGGGTAAATGACATGTACATATAGATACTGACAGTATTGAGTAAATGACATGTACATACAAATACTGACAGCACTGGGTAAATGACATGTACCTACAGATACTGACAGTACTGGGCAAATGACATGCACATATAGATACTGACAGTACTGGGTAAATGACATGTACATACAAATACTGATAGTACTGGGTAAATGGCATGTACATACAAATACTGACAGTACTGGGTAAATGACAACAGGTACATATAGATACTGACAGTACCGGGTAAATGGCATGTACATATAGATACTGACAGTACTGGGTAAATGACATGTACATACAAATACTGATAGTACTGGGTAAATGACAACAGGTACATATAGATACTGACGGTACCGGGTAAATGGCATGTACATACAAATACTGACAGTACTGGGTAAATGACATGTACATATAGATACTGACAGTACTGGGTAAATGACATGTACATACAAATACTGATAGTACTGGGTAAATGGCATGTACATCCAAATACTGACAGTACTGGGTAAATGACAACAGGTACATATAGATACTGACAGTACTGGGTAAATGGCATGTACATACAAATACTGACAGTACTGGGTAAATGACATGTACATATAGATACTGACAGTATTGAGTAAATGACATGTACATACAAATACTGACAGCACTGGGTAAATGACATGTACCTACAGATACTGACAGTACTGGGTAAATGACAGCAAGTACATATAGATACTGGCAGTACTGGGTAAATGACATGTACAAACAGATACTGACAGTACTGGGTAAATGACATACACACACAGATACTGACAGTATTGGTTAACTAGCATATATGCATACACGGACAGCATTAGGTAAACAGCGTGTATACGTATACGTGGTAAATATATTCTGTAGAAATAGAAACGTAACAACTACATTATTGGTAATGACCTTGTAGAATAACAAAGAACAATGACAAGGGCTTGGCACTATGTAAACAGAATTATCACTGACGAGCTTGACAGCGGTACTGATATCCTCAATTGTAAACATATCTATGTAATATTTAGAGGCATAAATAATGTTTATGAGATATTAGTAGCCAACTAGAGAGTAATTCCAAGCATAATTACTGATATCTTAAAAAGTTCCCAAGGCAATCAAAAACATGCCTTGATAACTGTGTTTTTATATATAATATCACAAATTACCATCATATTGTACATATAATTATACATATTATCACTTTGTTGAGATTATGTCTTTAATTACACTCAATATTTTTCCAATTCTGAAAATCAAACGAACGATATCATAAAACAAAATCAGTACACAGAGATTATTGACCGAGTGTGTTTCCGTATCATTAATATCATATTATTAAGGATAAAAATTGTATTATACGAGCCTTCGGCGATGATCCTTCTATAAGATAATAATATCTTATTACTGCATCGATAACACTCTCCATTGTATGATAAATGTTTATATCAGTTGTTGACTACTACAAAACAGGTAACAGGAAGGAAAGGCAAGCAGGCTATTCCGGTCCCAAATAGGGCTGAAAATGAGTAACAGACATATTCTATATTTCCATCAACAAATCCATGATGTTTTTCTGTCCCAAAACGACAGCAAATGATGCCTAAAGACTGTAGTGAACTTTACTGTGTCCGCACACCTCATAAGTTGTCGCAACGTACATTGAATCAGGAACCAGACCAGAATCATTTCCAAAACGCAGTGCTTTCACGAAATTGGACGATTTGGAAGGGTCGCGCAAATGGTTGAGGGGACATTTTGTGCCAATGTTCGCCCAGGCATGTGTTACGTTCATCTAGTTTCGGGACAGGCGTTTGCTCCCAGTCCCTCTGCTATTTGTGCAGCTGTCAGTGTGAGAAGTAGCCACTGGAACACTGGCCTGCTAAGCCGTGGGTAGTAAAAATCCAGTCGGGCCAGTAAATGGTCACATTCATTGGCCTGACTGGCGCGTGAATTTTTTACGGGGTCGTTTTGTAAATTCATCACCCTCTCCGACTTGTTAAGCAATAACATAAATCATAGTCTGTCGTACAGACCCTGAAGTATATATATCCAAGAAAGCCCACGCAAGTCTAGAAAATGTGGCAAGTCTAGATTTCTGAAAATGAAGAAAGTCTCAGGGCTCCATTTCATGATATTATTTTTTTTCACTGTGAACGTTTTTTCAGTAAAATATGTTCATTTCAGAGACTAGCTGTTAGTCTACATAAATCATGCAAGATTGCAGTGTGTTAAAATGTTCGCTATATTAGCAGCTTGATGAAACACGAGTCATGCCGACACTATCTTGTTCTCATCGATTTTGTCACCTTTTCTTATTATCTGCATTCAAATTCGGGCTAGTGAATTATTTTGTGGGCTTAGCTAGCCCGACTGCCAACCAAAGATTTGAAATAATTTCGCACGCTAGGCATGGTCCTAGACTGACATTTGAACATGACAACCTACGATCCACGCTTCAGGCACGACGGGCAACTTCATATGTCATGGACTGGCTTCAGTAACCGCCATATCCAGAATTTGTTAAAGAACATGCCGCAATCCACTTCTCACCGTCCGCTTTGTCACCTGGTTTATATTAGTATGATACATATCTATATTCATAATATCAAGAGCAGTCTCAACAGGAGTAGTCATCGGACGATAACGGTAGGCTGGAAAACCGGAAGTACCTAGTGAGCTCAGACGGTGTCCTCCCATTTGTGAGACGCATTAATTAATGGTTCATGCACATAGCTAATGCTTTCCCAACCCTACAGTGAAAGGGGGAACAGCCGAAGATGAGCACTCACAGGAGGCATGAGCTAATTAACGCAGAGGACATTGTTCATTGAAGACCTTTCATATAGTGGTGCTCGAAAAGAGCACCCAAAGGTCAGTGGATACTTTATATTACGTTATAGTTTAACAGTTTCTTGCAGTCAAATGTTATGTTGTGATGATAAATTAAATACCATCTTTCATAATTGTTATCAGGTGTCAAGCGTATCGTATCATAGAGTAGACTGGATTGTATTATATTTCACTCATTCAATATGTACTTGGTTGCAAAATACATCTAATGTACAATTCAAACTCACAGAACAGGTAAGGAGTTAAATGTAATATTACTATATAAAGTATAAGCATTCGCTTTTTAGAACCTTACACATTATATTATACCGTCCAGCACTAAATACCCATAGACATCAATTTCCTCCCCACTATATTAATTTTCCTATTACTGAAAACTATGAGTAACTAATGAAATGTGATTGTTCACGACTTCACTTAAAGTTAAATATTATCAAAACTGGACTAACCCGTGAAGGTCCGGGGTAGTATAAGCCTTCATCAGTCCACAAAAGGCCATATGCTTGTCATAAGAGGCGACTAACGGGATTGGGTGGTCTGGCTCACTGACTTGGTTGACACATGGTTCTCAGTTGCGCCGATCGATGCTTATGCTGTTGATCACTGGATTGTCTGGTTCAGACTCGATTATTTACAGACCGACGCCATATAGCTGGAATCTTGCAGAGTGCGGCGTAAAACTCAACCCACTCACTCAAAACTGGACTTTGTACAGTGTTGTAATGTGTATCAATATGTTGTGTGTTCTATGTGTCACTACAGTGCTTTTTTAGAATAAAATGTCTCTTTTGCTCGCAAGTTCCAGTTACAGATCGGGGAGTAAGGTGGATTTTCTTTGCTAATTACCAGCTCTATTGTTTCTCTATTGTCTTACAGTTGGGAGTTCTTACAAATGGGAGTACACCGCTGAGACATCACAGTTGATTGTTTCCTTTGCACACGACAACAGTGTAAAGCAGTAAAATCTATGTAAATTATCGCGAGACTAAATAAAAACAAGACAAGCCTGGTCCTTGGATGAAACAGAAGTTTGCACTCAATGACAAAACAACTATAGCACATGGTATTTCTCCTGTTGACTGAGTGAGTGAGCACAATTTTACGTAATCTTTGCCACTGTCACGGAGAGAGCGGCCTAAACTACTGAGTCTACTCCCATTTGTGAGACTCGCAGTTGTGAGACAGTGGAGAAGGTAATTAGCAAAGAAATCACACCTTACTCCCCTATCTGATAGAATACGGTACAGCGGTGTACTCCCATTTGTAAGACCCCTAGCTATTTAGGTTTTAGCAAGCTAATTAGGGTTTATTTATGTAACTGAATCTTGTATATAACAGATATTTTATTCTATAAAATCATATTCAAACATGGAACAAAGTTCAGTTTTGGTAAACTTAATTGTAACATTTATTGGGAGAGAAACTGGTGGGCATTTGGTTCTGGGCAGTATAATGTAACGTAGAGTACGTCACAGACAGATGATGTATATCTGTTATATCGTTACCATTCTGTAACAATTGTCTGTTTCAAAGGGCAACCTGTGGTTTGAAGTTCTAAATTTGATTAACCAGAGTTAATAGTAATAAGGTAATTGTAACAAATAAGGTTCTGAAAAAGCAAATAATACGATACACTTGACACTTGATAACAATGGAACATTAAAATCAGCATTTGGAGAATACAAATTGTACATAACATTATGTAACATGGTATTATAATTTGTGATTCTACTATGACTTCGGTAAATACTGGATTGTGATTGTTTAATCAAAGTCTTTTAGAGGTATATAGTCACGTTATATACCTCTGATTTTCCAACACATTACGTATTTGTTTAAAATCTGAAAAACACGGTTATGGCAGAATGGAGATAAACGTATTGTGTTAGAAAATCATAGGTATATAACGGATTTATAATAGCTCTATATTTTATATTTATAACCTCACGCTACTCGTTCGGTTTTAAATCAAATTTAGAGCTAATAGAAGTTCGTTATATACCTCTGATTTTCCAACACAGTATGTTTATCTCCCAATCACAACATAACATTTTAGTCCAGTTTGATATAACTTTTACTTTTACGGATATACTGATAGGTTATCTAACTAATTCATTGTAAATGATAAAATCTGACTGCAATAACTGTTTAACCATAATTTATGTAAATGTCTCTATCAACCTTTGACTGCTCTTTTCGATCACCATTATATGACAGCTAAAGTCCCGATGTCGACTTGGTCGCTCCTTATTCTTGATAATCTGTTATATTATTTCTCTATCTATTGATTTTCTCTACTGGAAACAAAAAATGCTCTTCAGCGAACAATGCCTTCTGCGTTAATAAACTCATCAATGAACCATTCCTCCTGTGGGTACTCGTTAGCATTAGGACTGTTCCCACTTTCATTGTAGGGATGTGGAAGTACCACCTATATGAAAGTATGTGCTCAGAGCAGAGATAATTTCAAATTTGCCTGTCAAATTTAACCAAGATCCATTCTAAACTCACTTCATGAAAAATATTTATGCTACACTGAAACAACAGGTAAATCTAAGGAAATTGCGCCAAGTGTCCAAATACTTTTTGCAAAGGTCTGTTCCTTCATGCACTGATCAATTCAGGCTAAAGAAGGAAGGTACGTTTTAGATAACACCTTCTTTATTATATATAATGCGTCGTTTCGGTATAGATTCTTATGCCCTTGTCAAGCAAGAGTGGGACATCGGTTCTCGAAAGATTTACCACTGTACATTATGTCAAAAACACCTATTTGTGCAGGAACCATACTTAAACATAAACGAAGTTTATTACTAACAATTTACTCCCCATGTCCACTGACCCCTAACTGGGAATTCACACCGAACGGTAATTCGTCGTCGCGAGCAGGTGCACGCAGAAGGAAATACCCATGTCAATGACATCAATTAGCGCCGGCGAGACCACACCACTCGTCGCCAGACCGGTAACAACTCATGTGTGTTGCATGTAAATTACACGAATGTCGACCAGTGTCATGCCAATCGATGATGTGTTTATTGGTTTGGTAAATGAGTGATTGATTTGACACGAATCAGGTACATAATGTGCATTAGGGCTCGCGAACAAATCTAAAGATTTCTGAACTGTATTGGCAAACATATGTTTCTGATATATATACATATAAAACTCAGAAATATCTGTTCGCCAATGCATATATATGTGTGTGTGTGAGAGAGAGAGAGGAGAGAGATAGAGGAGAGAGAGGGGGGAGAGAGAGATGAGAGAGAGAGAGAGAGAGGAGACAGAGTGATTCTGCACGGGAGTGTTAAGAGGAGAGTTGAGAGATTAGTATCTGACATCTGTGTGTTGGATGTTTGATAGTTGACATATATTAGATGATTTGGTTATAATCGGACTTCAATAAGATATTGCAGACTTTGAGCAGTGTCTTACATTCGTTAGTGTATTATAAACTAACGATTGTGGGGAAACAAAATTTGGGGTTAATAATTAGAATTTTTGCTTTATTTTGTAATTCCTCTGCAAACAGTTAGAATTCACTTCAGTTCGAGGAGGAAGGTTGAGGAAGAAGTTACAGCAGTTGCCAGGCAACTGACGCGAGATTCCTCAGGAAAAGGCGTTACATGAACATTGATTCCCGACTCCAAACACTGATGGACAATATTGTAAACATCATTGGGGACATCGTCTACACAGACCACGTGTCCGAACTTCTTAAACTGTCTTAAACTCAAAGACAGTGAATGTGATACCACGGATAATAACCGTGTAAATATCTTTATTGATATTTTTGATATTGATATATGAATCAATGAAATGTTTATTTATGTCTCATCTGTATACATAAAATCGGATATTTTAGAAACAAATAAGTACATATAATCTCTTTACATGCCATTTTCATATGTGCCCAAATTAAAGAACGTCCACGTTAATTCTGTTTCCTTTGTAATTTGTCAGAGGCTCCGAGTAGGGCGTACTGTGTTCATTCAGCCATAACATTGCATTGGAAGTACCGCGAGGGCTACGCTCATTGAACCGAGAAGCGTCACGATGTTAACCTTCCCGGTCATGAGCCGCTCAAAGCTGAGAGAAGATTCAGGGAGATGATTCTGATGGCGGTGTTCTTTCTGTAAGGGACAGAACACCAAAGAGGACACTGTTACAGAAGTCCAGTCTCGAGACTACAAGGAAAAGAACTAAAATTTTGGTGGAGTCTGCGGTCAGATATTTTGTGATGTTCCGGATGTTCCTGAGCAGAAAATAGGACGTTTTGGCAAGGTGGTTGACGTGTCCTTCGAGACAAAGCTCTTGGGTCGACGCTGACCCCAAGATCTCTGACAAGGGAATGATTCACTGCCCACATGCGACAGAGTTAAAGTCTGTATGTTTCCGTTGGTCCCGGTTACATTGTTGCAGCATTGTTGATACTTATGCTGGAACATCTTCATCATTGATGGCAAAGAATGTCCTGATGTCGAACAACGTTGTCAAGGCTTTCCTGTACATGGTCAGAAGCCTAGGGCTCGAGGTACTTCACATGTCAGTTCCTGGATATAAAAAAAGCTCCCACCAATGAGGCCAGGTTGCTGTCTCAGCGAGAGGCATGAGTGAAACCACGATCTGAACTCAGATCCAGCAAAACGAGTGTGGAAGGCTGACCTATGTCCAGACCATAGGTCAAGCCACTTTGGTGCTTTCTACACGCAGCTGAAACTCATCAAACAGTCATTGCTGATCGAGGTGCGAGGAGAGGTAGCTCTTTCCACAAGTTTTGCTAGGAGTGATATATTTGAAACAGGGTCTAATTTGTCAGAGTCTAAGGATGTTTTTTTCTTCAAAAGATGCTTTACAGTTGCTTGTGTTAGAACTGACGGCATCCGTCCTGATTGGAGACAAGCGTTGATGAGGGAGGAAATCACCGGAAGAAGAATACCCAAGTTTTGCAGGAGGAGTTTTGTTGGAATCAAGTATGATGCCGTCGTAGATTTCGTTATGAGTTTCCGGACTTCCGGACAGTGGCTCAAAGGGTAAAATTCACACAGCAAATTCTCCGGTGGATCTGGGCCATCATACTGGTTAGTTGACTGATGGTGATCTGGGAATGTGGATCTGATTGCCTCTGTCTTGTCCATGAAATACTTGGGAAAGGTGTTCGTTACCTTCAAAGCCTGTATCAGGAAGAGCATGACTGACCGTTGTCCATGAGAGAAAACATGAGCTTGAAAAGTGCATTAGAATCTTTCATGCTCTCAGTTATTCCAGTGTACAAGAATTCTTTCTTGACCATATTACATCTGTACTGAAACGTGAATCCTAGCATTGCAGTTGATTTGTCTGTCGACCTCAAACATGACTTGCGCCACCGTCTCTCTGCTGCTCTTCTTTCAGTCATACTCTCGCTTATTTCTGATGTGAATATCCAGTGTTTTTCAGTTCTGTGAGGAATGCGTTTGTCCTTTCCGGGTCATGTTTGTCCAGAAGATTGAGACGAGACGAGACGAGACGAGACGAACTCGAGAGGTCAGACCTAAGAGGTCCGATAACTCTCCACTATGCCCTGGATGCATCTGTAGCCCGATAGTTTTATTAACCCCCTTGCTGTCGCCGTTTTCTCACAGCATTCGCACAGTATAGTCTGGCAGAAAATGTTTCAGGACTTTACTTTAAAATAGTAAGTGCTATCCGTTTCCAATTTGGTATGAGGCTTTATAATTCTTCTACCATTGAGGATTTTAATTGTCATAATTTAGCACTCGCTAATAAGAAAGTTGTCTATAAGGGTGTCGAGCTACTTACCGGAACAGCGACCCGGTCATGCAAATAGGCAGGTCACATGTAAAATACTTTGATTATGCTCGACAGATCATGTCACGTGACTTCAAGCACGTGCATTGCACGAAGTGCACACACATCTACACATGGTGAAATGTCCACATCCAATTTGTCGGCTGACGCGAAAGACATTATTAGAAACATCTATAATTATTTCAAACGAGAAAGTGAAAGGGGCCGTCCATATGTAGCTCCTGAAAAGTATTTCATCCAACATGGATCCAACATGCCTTGGATCTCTCAAAGGGCGTGCTGAATGGAATTATCCATGCCTCGTCTACGGACATTCCAGGGACCATCTCAAAAGTTGGTAGGAATTTAAAACTGGATAGTTTTTATCATAGGCTTGTCAGGGACACAATTAGAAAAATAACACGTCAAAGTGAGCATGTGTCGGTACGCCGATTGAAACAAATCCTTGCTCAAGACCACCAGCTTGATGTCTCTCGTTATACTATCTGGTTACAAATATAAAAGTGTTCAGGAGATAAAACTTGCCATGGAACGGCATGACATCGCAAAATCAAGAATAAAATACTTGAGAACAATTAGAGAAAACGCGCTGATGGTTACGAACCGGTGTATCTGGACGAGACATGGGTAAATGCCTCCCATACAGCATCTTACCAATGGCAGCATCCTCACAGACAGGAGCCGACGCTGAAGGTACCAGCTGGTAGAGGACAGAGACTTATAATTCTGCAGGCTGGCTCACACAAAGGGTTTCTGCCTGGGTGTGATTTGGTATTTATATCTAAATCCACAGACGGGAGAGACTACCATACGGAAATGAACGGTACTGTCTTTACACAGTATGTAGAAGAACAACTGATCACAACCCTTCCAGAAAAGTCCTTGGTAGTAATGGACAATGCTCCATGTCACAGTTGCCGTGAGTCCGACAATCGGTGTCTAACATCCAATTGTCGTAAAGCAGAGACCATTGAATGGCTTGACAGAAACAACATCGTAAGACCTGACACAGCAACAGAACCAGTGTTGTATGAGCTTGTGTAAAAGCACAAACCATCACCTTCCTATGCCATCGACAATATGTTGAAGAGCGCTGGTGACGAGGTTCTACGACTACCGCCATACCATTGCGAGTTGAATCCAATTGAACTGATATGGGGGATATCAAGGGGAAGGTATCACGCTACAACACGACATTCAAGTTATCTGATTTTGAAAAAAATTGTTCACATTGCAATAGGGGAGATTGATATCAGTCGGAAGCCTGTCTCAAACATGTATTGGCAGTTGAAAATGAGTACAGGAAACTAGATGGTATTAGAGAGGAGATCATCCCACCAGTCTTAATACATCTTGGAGATGAATCAGATACTGACCTGTCCGAAGAAGAGATGCTTTGTGATTGAAAAATCTTGAACAATTCGAGAAAAACAAGTAAGTGATCACCCACCACCCACCCACCCCAAACTACAAATCAAACACCCACTTCAGTAATGTGTACATGCATAGTTTCACAACTACTTCCAACCTCAACATATTTTCATGGAAACTAAACAATCAAAATTGTCCTTTATGTACATGTGCATGAAAAGACATCGCAATAGCAATTTGAAAACATCATATAAATTATGTGACATATTTGATTATGAGATGACCCCTTCTGCCCTACACCGGGATTGACGCCGTTAACTAATGCAAAATGCACGTGCTTTAAGTCATGTGACATGATCTGCCGAGCGTAATGTAAGAATGTGACTTATAACCTGCCTATTTGCATGACCGGGTCGCTGTTCCGGTAATTGGGTCAGTAGGTGTTGTGACATCATACAGACAAATTGACAGCTCCCAAAGCTAGACACTACATGCAATAACTCATTCTACCTCTGTCATGTACCTCTGCGCGGTTTGTGTTGCCAAGTTTCATCGGTTAGATAATTTAAGAGGCGAAAGTGAGTTCTGATTTGGTACGCTCAGGTTCCTAGCGTAGACACCTGATTGGAAAAAAAAAGCCAACACATCGAGCCGAGCCCATTTTAACTGTGTGATCGAACTGACGCAGAACCGCCACTGACGTCATGAAAATTGACGACATTCAGAGAATGTGCTTTGATATGGCACATTGCTATATTGTGCCCTTCTCAAGCAATGAAACAATGAGATAATTGGCATAACAGGACAATCAGCTTGAAGGAAAAACAGTCACGATTAGTGATATTGAAAGTAATTACACCACTAACCGTCCATTTAAGGATCTAATGAAGTTCATGGCCTCGACTGCGCTTTATCATTTTTTTTAATTTTTAAAATATTTTGTGTGTGTTAATGATGAAGAGATGGAACCCAGTGTCAACGTAGTGGATGTGTAGCGTTTGTTATGACATCAATCACTCATCACAACTAGTTCGGCTGTACTCAGAGGAAAAGAAGACAGACCGATGTTGCACAACATACTTCCACAAGAATATATTCGGAGGGAATTTTCTGTACACCCAAATGATATTGACGACATGGTGTGTGTTGCCAAGCGTGATGTAAAACAATAAACCAGGGAGCCTATATAGAGGGGGAGAAGAAACTCCTCGAAAAGCCGCTGAAGGTATGTCTTGGGTTGTTACGTAACCAGTGTAGCCAATATGGTGGCAGCGTTCTATTGAAGATTGAGCCCGGTTTATTTTCTACAGCTGACTAAGTTCGCTGAGTGTTGTAACACATGAAATCCTACATGTAGGTTAACTATTTTGTCACTTCAGCTTAAGTCAAATAATTGGTATTAGTGTCGTATTAAGACAGTAGATTTGTAGTAAAGTTTCAAGTCGGTATGTCATAGCATACTGGCTTCTATTCTCGATTCACCGCGAAGATAGACTAAATTGTGCGCGATAAAGACTTCTATCACACATTCGTTTAATATTTAGAAGAAAAACATAGCTTTAGTTGAAAGGTATTTGCAGGTAATAGTGACAGTTATGACTTTAATAAACTGTTAGGGTGTAATTGAGGTATGTGAAAATTATGACATTTCGCCGATATGTTCTGATCCGCCATTAAATTGCTACACGCCAATGTTTGAGTGTTTCTAGTTATTTCTTCACAAACATCTTTCACATACACCTGTAATTCATGTGACGGGAATATCCTACCAGATGAAATGTGTTTGCAAGTAATAGTGATAGTTTCGTAATCTAAGAAAGTATGTTAGGTGTATTTGAGGTGTGTGAAAATATGACATATTGCCGATCTGATCTGATTGAGGGTTATAGTTCAATAACTTCTTTCTTTCTTGTTGATCTTATTATTTGACAAAACTGGAAAGGTGTTTTAGCACGCTTTGTGACAGTTCTACACTTTATTTTTGAGGGCAGTGTGACACTGTCAGTTAACATTTTGTTAATGTCCATTCCATTCCCCACGTGCAATAAGATATCTGAATTAATTATTAATGTAAACAAAAATGTCTCAAAGTAGATTTTTTAAAAGGACAGCTGATGTTAACACGTGTTCTCGCGATACTTTTGCGTTCTTTAACATGTTTTTGGAGGGAAGGCCGCGGTGTATCATTTATTCTTTCATTCATTCACATATGTACTTCTTTCTTTTATTCCTTTTCTTTCTTTCTTTCATTCATTCGTTCATATAATTTTTGCTCTTAATTCTTACTGTAATTCATTCATTCATTCGTTGTAAAATTCCGACTGATACAATAAACTGGCTGATGTTCTGTTAAACACAACTGAAGTTTCACTTGGAACGAGCCAAGTGTGTGCGTTGTAGCATGACCAGGCACACGTTAGTTAGTACAATGGTAAAGAAAGCAAGCGAGTGACTATCCCTGTTGTAGAGTACCCCTGAATAAACAAAACAACGAGATCACGCGTAGAGACAAATATCTCAGTTCCTGTGACGACACATTACACACCGGAAGTCAAAACACACAAGATGTAATTTCCAGGTTAGTACTTGATCACAATACGACCTTATATGAGATCATGTCTCTGTGCTTTCGGTATGAGCAGTGTGCCAATTCAGTAATTTCCGTCTTTGCATAATTTCATTTTTTCATTGCTTTGTTGTTTAGAACAGAGACCATGCACCACATGTCCCACTGAATTCCTCATTCCAACCAGTCACAGATGTTTGTCTTCTTTTAAACTCAACTTGGTGTTATATAGAGATGAATGTTGCTCTCCAATAACCTCATGAGTGGGTGAATTGATGGTTTACTTCAGAGTCGACCATAGTCCATTGCGCGTGTTACTGAGCCCTCATCGGACAATTTAGTTCGTGATCATCCTCATTAACTGTTGCGACAGGATGCCGGGCTCTGTTTTATGTTCCGGGATCTTCCATGGATGATATATAAATCTAAGCAAGTCGGAAATAACGTAGCGTTTATCTTCTCATTTTCTAGTAATAGTCGCAAGTATTACAACTGGTAGCGAAGTATGACAGTGGGTGTTGTGGTGTCGAAAGGGATCCTGACGGGCAATAGATATAAGACTGGACAGCTGAGATGGCGTGATATGTACGTTACAATTTGTGATATATCCATTCACCCGACGAGTGATACAGCGCCTGTCGATT
Source organism: Haliotis asinina (assembly GCF_037392515.1). Taxonomy (NCBI): domain Eukaryota; kingdom Metazoa; phylum Mollusca; class Gastropoda; order Lepetellida; family Haliotidae; genus Haliotis; species Haliotis asinina. The sequence goes on along the minus strand of NC_090281.1, from coordinate 96,752,326 downwards.
TGAGACATTTGGTCTCACTCATCTTGCAGCGCATGACCAAGTTCAGTCAACGTCGTTGGAAGTCTGTATTGTTGACGCACAGGTCTGTTTATCAAGTTCCTTATGCGTCTTGCAGAGAAGGCTCTGACCACATTACTTGGCATTTTACTGTGTGAACGTTGTGCTGCCAGAGTTCCGCACTCACAGTTCGTGGCCATCCTGAGGACAAAACGTCCGTCACTCTCCTTGCAGTCGGGACAACAAAAGGTACCAACATGTCTGCCCAGAAACCCTTCCTAGCACAATAAGTAGCGAGGTTTGTTTAATAACAAGTACCCGATTCACCACCCAATCTAGCATGAGTTCTCAGGTTGACATTGGCTTGAAGTTCATTTCGACAAAATTGATCACTGTCTCCAGCCATGGAAGTGCAAATTGAATTCTGACTCGTCTGAATATCTCATACGATTAACCCACTTTCTGCGCTGAAAACACCATTAACGTATGTTGGCAACATGACAGTTTCTAAAGAGAGGCGCACTACGGGTCGTGGAACATGGAGATAAGCTGTATACAGACCCTGTATACTCTAACAGACAGATGGGCGTTTGAATTCGTAGAACCTGGTTTCGGAGCCATCGAATCCTGAATCTGAATGGGTTCGATCGTTTGGGTTTGTTGGTACTTTTTACGTAATTTGTTAATCACTGACACATTTCGCACGATGCATCGGACACTGAATGATGGCATTCCCGACTTAAGCTAGTATTCAAGGAGCACTACCACCAAATTCAGTTGAAGGCAAACTTGTTGCCATGGAAACGCAAAAAATATTTTATTCAGAAATCCAAATCTATTAAAAGGCACCAGTCCACGCCACATTTTCTATGTGCAAGCTTTGGCAATGAAGTATTGAACGTTTTTTGTTTAAGTTCTAGGCATCTATTTTCGTTAATATCAACTTACCACTATCTTAGTGCTTAGAGAGCTTCGAAAATCGTGACACCCAACGTACATGGGTGTGTGAGGCACGTGCAGGTTTTGGTATGTGTTTCAGACACGCACGCGCACACTGGATCAGTCACTGTTTTTTCTTGTGTGTGTGTGAGTGTGTGTGTGCGCGCGCTCGCGCGTGTATGTGGTGTGGTGTGTGTGCGTGCGTACGTGCGTACGTGCGTAAAAACAATAAGACGTACTTGAATATGTTCTTTTCTGAGAGAGTTCAGTTTAACGCCGCTTGTAGCAATACTCCAGCAATATTATGGTGGGGACACCAGAAATGGGCTTCACATATTATACCATAGTGGAGAACAGAAAGTGTAATCTAAAGATAACATGTTACATTTGACAACTAGTAGTATAGGGAATGATAGTTCTGGCTCACTTTCAAGAAATGTCTCTACAAAGCCTTATTTACTAAATAAGGCTTTGGTTGGGCCATTAGCTCTTGCTACTATTACCCCTACTACAAAAAAGTTGGCGGTAATTACTGTGCCTTGGTAGGAGGTAACACTGTGCCGTACGGTACGATCAATAATTCTTCTCTTACAAACCCCCTACCCGGCCCATCCCTCAAGTAGTATAAGTTAGGTTCGTCGGCTTTTATATCCACTTTATCTATGTTGTAAGTTTTGACTGACCATATAGGATCGGTGGCTCGCTTACGGCTATCGCCCTCGTGTTCCCCCGGCTGGTATAGATACCTCACTAGGGCCCTATCTGGTATCTGTTTCTCCTTCCCACGTAATGGAGCGGCCGACTCTGCAACTATTGATTTTAGTTTGATAGCGTCTGCCGGTTTCTTACCGGTGAGACGGGTGACTTCATGGTTGATTGCCGACACCACCTTGGGTAACCTCGTGACCCATTCAGTCGATCGTTTTCCAGGGGTGGTCATCTCCCTAGCATACTGATAACCGAACAAGCGCTCAGCCAAAGTCCTATTAAATCTCTCAACTATGGCTTGGCTGCGATGGGCTCCGGCCGTGCCACGCCTGACCTTTGTATCGTGTTTGACTAGCAGTTGTGACACGGCACCCATGAACTCCCGTCCGGGGTCAACTTGCAGCTCTGTTGGCCACGTCAATGGGCTGCGTTTGTATATGCGTTCAAATCCTCTGGCTACCTGGGCCGCATCTTTCGTGGTCAAGGGTTCGGCTTCCTTGTAACGACTGGCTACATCCACTACGGTTAAGGCATACTTGTACCTCTTGTCGTGGGGTAGGAACAGTAGGTCTGCCTGGTGAATGCTATTAGGTATGTTAATACCGAACCTCCTTCTAGGCACGTAGCGTGGTGCCGGTAAATAGATCTGCCACAGGGCTTGTTTTTCAAGCCACGCTTTGGCTTCCTCCGGGGGTACTCGCGCTAGTTTAGCTAGCTTATCTACTGCGCTAGCTCCTTTCCAGTACCCACGCGGGCTGTAGTAAATAGCCTCAAATTTTTTCATGTCCATACGCGTATGTGTTTATACCATCAATAGCTATCCAACGTTTCGTGTCCATAGGCGACAGGGACGTCTTGTTTATCGACAGTCCGTATATCTTATGCCCATCACTTCTAAGTGTGTTCATTTTATGTCTAAAGGTACGGGTCTTGAACAGGGCTTCCTTGAATCTGGCGTGTTTGATGTGTTGTTTCACCACATACTTCTTAACCCCCCTAGCCTTCCGGATCTCACTATTGTCGGCTTTCAGTATGGAGTACATCTTAGGTCTCAAACCTATGTACTCGGCTATGGGCGTGCCAGCACACTCGTCCTTCATCTTACCTAGGACCTTTTTATTTACCGTGCTGTGTAGGGTATGGGTCTTAGGGTAGTCGCTGGTGTCGTATAAATCGAGGTGTTTTTTCATGTCCTCGTACACGTCCTCGGTTCGAATCTCCATCAGCAGGGAATCCGTGTCAGTGTACAGCACTTCACACCTGTCGCCGTACTGTTTCTTGAGCTCGTTGTAGTAAAAGTCGTACATCAGGTGTTTGGATAAATCGAGGATGCTCATCCCCACGTAAACAGGCCGGTTGAATTTTATGTGGCTTTTCTTCATGTGTATGGCAACCAGGTTGTCTGTAAATATTTTATTACGGTTGAATGCCGGACTGGCTATCAATTTCCTGAGCTTGTCTTCCTCACTAGATCTAACCAGCTTCACGGTCACGCGTTTCCTCAGGTTTTCCATAGTCTTACCAAACACCGAGTTATTCATGAGCTTGTAGAGATTTTTCTCAAAATCACTGGTGGCTTTTTTTCGTAGGTCTGTGTTCATTCTGATGTAGGGCTCCATCCATGGGCTCTGGTCGAACATGAGCACCCTGTGTATTTTGGTCAGCCTCATACCCAACGACAGGTACAGCTGTAGGTTGCGATAGTGAACGATGTACTTGGTCTTATTCATTAAGTTAGGCACGAGTTTTTCAACGTCTGTCACACGACCACCTGACAAGTTATGTTGGTACTCAGACATCCAGTCTGGGTTAACCCTCATACGTTCGGGGGCCAGGGGGTAGCTGTTGTGCGATGTGTGTAATTCCTTGGGATACTCTAAGTCAACTTCGAGGATATACCCTTTGTTCGAATCTGGTGCGACCCCCATAACATCAACGTGGGGTACCCATTCGAATCCCCCTGTAGGTAGATACTGGCTCATGGCCCAGCCGTACAGGTTGTTTGCGTCGAGGTATAGAATGTGATTGGTTGGTTTGTTAGGATCGTAACCTTTCACGTATTGATTATTTGCTTTCGCGTATCGTTTGGATGCCATGGAAATCCCACCTCGCAAGCCTTTCTCAATGAATAGGTGCATGTCGTAATCTGTGAGCAATTCCAAATTAACTCCGGTCTTTTTAAGCAAGGCGTCCCACGACAGACCTGGGCTGGTGTAATACCATGCGGGGTCGAGTTTATACTGCTTGAAACATGTCTGCCTAAACGTTTCAAACACGTCGGCTAACAGCAGTACATCTGTCCTCAAGTACAGGTCGTGATAATCGCCCAGGTTCTTACAACCCAGTTTATTCCATACGTTAGTCGCGTGCGAGTAATCATCTCGTGAGATGGACGCCTCATTCAGCTTGCTATAAAAGCAGTCAATAGGGGGTAGTCTGGTCTCGGTGAACTTGGCCCAACTATCCATGTACTCATAGGGGTACACACCCTTCCTCATAAGCAGGGGTCTAGTCTCGGCGTCTGTGTATCGATCGGTGATAGGGAAGGTATTGTTGGCCTTGACCAGACTGTCGAGTGACGACAGGAGGAACTGAAACGAGTCAATGAACCTAAGTCCGTTTAAGCTGAAGGAGATGTATCTCTCCATGTTGTTGGGGATGCACGTTATATTACCATCGATTTTCGCGATGGCCTGCATGATCAAGTGTGAGTCGTACCCTCTCAAGTTGTGAAAGACAACGGGGATGTTTATTGTCTTAGGGTTGATTTTAAGCTTGAGGTTGCACGCGCTGTGAGCGGCGCCTCTATACTTACCAGTTATGTGGCAGTGATCTCTCACCGAATCACCGTTAAGTGGTGAGTCGCACACGTGACAGTTAGTGCTACTACCGTGAGCTAGCCTGTCGACTCGGGTCATACGCATGGGAGCGATTCTATACAATGCATTCCTAATAATTTTTTCTTCCTCCTGCAAACACTTTAGAAACCTTTCAGCCGCGTCAGGCCCCCTATACACTACCGGAGCTTTCGTTTCCCCGTCACAACGGACGACAATGTATCCAAACGAACAGGCTTTATGCTCTTGTGTCTTGTGGGTAAAGGTACCACTGGGAGCCTCGCCGGCGGCAGCACTGGGGTGTGTGGGGGATTCCCCCACAACTAAGGCTTCGAAGTCGGCGTATATAATATAAGGTACAGACATTTGGTTCTTGTGGTTACTGAATTTTAGGATATTTTCACCTTCCTTAGGCATGTCGACTCGTATGGCCGTCTGCCCCACACCTTGGCAATCATCCCGGTGGGATTCTAATAAATCAGCTCGACTGAAACCGTGTAGGCATCGTACACAAAAGTGTTTTTCCCCAACGTGTTTCGACTGGTCGTGCAACAACCGGCTGAGATGTTTTATCCACGTGTAGTGATACTTTTCACCTCGCTGGATCATGAATATATTGATAACTTGGCGATCCTTCACCGGGCTGACCCTGTGTACTATTGTTGTGTTACCTTCGTGCCCAAAGACATTTATAGCCAGATTATTCTGTTTTTCTACTTTAGTGATCTGGGATATTGGGGTGGGTTCATCTATACCATCCCAATTAAGCCCATCATCTTGGGGATAGCTAGAAAGCCTATCTGAATTCTTGCCAGCTGGAAATAAGGCTGACCTGATAGCTAACCTCAGGCAATCGTTTCCTCTATTCTTAACGTTTACTATGGCATGTTTGTTCCTATAGTAGGGAGGCAAGGCTAGGTATGACCCGCCTCTGAACGGCACGTAGTTAGCTATGTCTAGATAGACATTATCGATTTTATCTACAACCCACCCGGACCCCAAGTGTGTGTAGCGTTCTAGGTATTCTCGTATCTGCTGAAAACTGGTATCGATTGATGCGTCAATGGTCTCTGCATGTGTGACGACCTCTTGTTTACCTCGGAAGTAAGGCTGAACATACTCAGTGGTACTCCCAACCTGCTTATCGAGCGACATTTTCACTGTGATCTGAAACTTGATACTTCCTAGGTTATTTAGTTCCTGGTTGATCTTATCAGCTATCAGAGGCTTGATATCTGTAATGTCTATGTTTCTATCAACGTGCATGCGCCAACCTCTCAAATAATTGCCTACGGCGTGCTCAGTGCGCACGAACTGTAGGTCAATAGCTCTATTCTGTCGTAATAATTCTACAAGCTGTGGTTTTCTCATACGGGAATACCCGCCTAAACCCAAATCGTGTGCCTCGGCTTTCAGTTGTTTTACAGTGGGAGGTTTTGCTACGGGGGCATGTGATAACAATGCGGTTAACCCGGCTCTCCCCAGGTTTGAATAACCCGTGTGTCCAAGCTGTTTTGCTTGAGCTTTTAATTGTTTTACCGTAGGAGGGGCTTCTAAACCTAGTAATCTCAACAATGCTGACTTCCGCATTCGAGAATACCCGATGACACCTCTCTGTTTTGCGACCCGCTTGAGCTCGCTTACAGTAGACATCGTGTTTACACCTAAGAGAACCAATGTCTAATTGGTTCACAGTAAGGGGAGGTAACCCTTAAGTGGCTATCTTGAGCAGTCGCCTACGTTCTTTTATGTAGCCTTTTTTATTCTCGTAGATGAGTTGATGTCTGACTACGTTCGCTCCGTGAGCTTTACATAGACAGTAGTGTCCTTTAACCCCGATACCACACACAGAACACGTGTAGTTAGGACTTCCCATATGGAAACAACAGAACCCCTTATTCCTGCATTTCCTACCACAGGCCTCGGTCTTCCCCATAAGTATATATTCGCATCGGTATGGAGCGGGTCTCATGTTTACTTATATAGGTATTTTAATTTAATTGCTTCGCAACCAACGCAGTAGCTGCTATACCCAACACTATGAAGCCCAGTTCACGATTCATTTGTCCCTTGGATGGTGTGTAGTACTGAGCGAGTGTGGGTTTATTGAGCGGTTCCAATTGTTTACCAGTTAGTAGGTAGTATTCTTTCATTGCTTCATCGACATCGTTGAATGTTTGAACGGCATGGTTTTCACGCGTGAGTTGTTCGTTAATAAAATCGATCCTCTGGAGACGTTTTTTAGCGTACTCGGCCTGTGCCCTTTGTAATTTCTCAGTAGCGAGATCGTGCCGCTTCCTTTCTTCCTGTATTTCAGCCGCGTGATCATCTCGTAGTTTCGAGAAGAGGAAATTACTCCCGGAAAATGCCAGGGCATTCACTAACGCCCCACCGACCATCATAGCTATCGTGGCCATCCCTATATTTATTTCATTATATTATCAGGTATTATTCCTTGTTTTACTAGGATGTCTTTTGTGGCCATCGCCATACCAAGGTTCATTATGAGCATACCCATATCCTGCAGGTTGAAATCTAGCTTGATAGTTGGTTGTTTAAGCACCATTTTAGTCAACCGAGCGTACCCTACAGCTAGACTGGCTACCACTGTGGCGTGGTATGCGTCGTTGACGAACGTTTTCCCCTCAGACATTATGTATATGATATAAAATATTAAAATTATAACATGATATGCGGGTCGACAGTGGGGCCTGCCGGCGGCGTGGGGGATACCCCCACACCCCCACTGTTGGGGGTTACCTCACTGTTGTGGGGCTCACTGTGGGAGGGTACCCCCACGTATAACCATGTTATAACCACGGCAGCAGTTACGCCTACAGCCAACAACAGTCGGGTTGGGTTGGTCACTTTATGTTGGTTACACCACCGTTTTTTACCGGCAGCTACTCTCTTAGGATTCTTCTGCCTGGTTACTGTTGGGGGTACCCCCACTGGTGTCACTGGTTCCTGTGAACCCACTGTTTCCACTGGGGTTTCCTGTGCAGCATCCATCTATACTATTATTATTATTCTTTCTCTCAAATTGACAATGTTTTGCTGTGATAATCGCCGCCGTCACTGGAGCCAACAACATACCATATTTGTGGTACAGCCCGCAGCTGATAGAGCTCACGGCGTGTTCGATAAAAGGGTCTTTCTCGAGGTCCTCCCACAGGTAAAGTCGGCGCTCTGGTGGAATGGGAAGGAAGTGTGACACAATACCGGTGTATATCTGGGTCATAGCCGATCCTATTGTCTTTGTCATTTCTGCTCCGAGCCGGGACTCGTATCTAGCGTACAGCTTATCGATTTCTTCGGCTGACATTTTGTGAATTTTATCCGGAGTGTAGTCTCCAAAGTAATGTTTGGCTTTGCCACCAACAGCCAACGCCACCAGTTTCTCTCGTTTGGGGGAATCCCCCACAGTGGGGCCTGCCGGCGGCGTGGTGGAGACCCCCAACTGTTCGAGCAATTCCTCACACTCCATCTTATAATATAACAAGTAAGATTTAGTTTTAACTATATAATACCCGATACAGACAAAACACAGAGAAATGAAGGTTAAGTTGCACACGACAAATACTTCAAATATCATAGCTTTGCTTAGCTTTGCTTAGCTTTGCTTAGCATACTATATATGCTACTGGTTGGTCGGTCTTTAGCACGAGCTTAGCGTGTTTAGTTTCAGCGAGCTGTTTCTTTACCCGTTCCCGTTCTAATTTGCTCATCACATCGTTCTCTCTCAAACACTCCTCGAACGAATCCCTGTCCTTGCAGTGAAATAAGGCCACCCATCGCGTCTGCTCCCTGAGGTCTTTCAACACCGAGTTGAACTTCTGCGTTAGCACCCAGACGCTGTGATTTGCATGACGGCCGGAGAAGGCCAGGTACGATAGCATGTCTCTCTTTTTTGTTATCTCGCGATTAGCGCTGCAGTCGTCCAGTATGAACAGCGTCGGTTCCCCTTTAAATTTCTCGTGAAGAGCTTTCAACCAGTCCTGCAGACGTGTTCCAGGGTCGATTTTGTGTACGTCCGGGTCCGTCATCACCCAAGGTCGCGCGTACGTTTTATTCATGCTCAGAGTAGGGCACATGATAACGATGTTATCGAACACATCCTTGTAGTAACCCTCCAACATATCCAACACGAAAACGGTCTTCCCACAGCCAGTCTGCCCGCACACTATGGCGCAGTGTGGGTCAGTGGGTAGTTGTGGGTACCCCTGGGGGGTGTGGGGGTCTCCCCCACTAGTAGATGGCTTGCACGAATCTCCCATTGTCTATATTAAGTTGCGCGTCCATAATAACGTACAGATATAATTTCAACTTACCAGCGGTTTGAGCCTTCTTAGTAATCTGGATGGTTATCCCTTCGCTGCCGTTATCTATACGGCACCCGCTACCGTGCAGTTTATCATCATCCGTGGATCGCATGTCCAACCATAGGGCGTACTTGGTGGTCAGGTATTCACCGATCTGCACGGAGCCGAGGTCCAGGTCCTTTGTTATGTATTCCCCCACTGGTAGCTTTTTTATCTCATCCCACTGCTGGTGTGGTCTCATACCATGACTGAACAGCTGGTTGGGCACGCCCTCGATGGTCACTTCCACCTTTTCAATCTCGGGGTTGAAAAACTTCTCGCTGTCCCTCCGGAATGGATCGTAATCCTCCACGGGGACGACCAGGATACCTTTCATCGATCGCGCCGGCACGTTCAGGTTGATATTCCACACAGTGTCGCTCTTATCTCGCACGACTGATCTATGCCTCAGTACGCGATCGTACAGGATAGCCATCTTCCCAGAGTACTGGCTTCGAACCTGCCTGGCCAGCTCCGGGCTAGTGACCATGTCGAACTCCAGAGAGATGTTGTCTATGGCATAACTGGCCTCATCACCGTTCGGCGTACGCACTACTTTGCTATAGTCGTTAAACGTGAGCTCGTATTCGAGCCTATCACCCAGCGCGGCCTGGTAAAACGGCGCGTGTCCCGTGAGCAACTCGAAGTCGAGCGGCACGCAGAATCGATTCCCGTATGCTAGAGCGATGGCCTTTTCACCGTCCGATAGCTTGTCTTGCTGGTCTTGCGTGAAGACATACCCTATGCGCGCCCGGGTTGATTTGCTGATGCCCTGGTACACATCATTGACTCGTTCTCTCTCGCTTTTCCAGAGATCCTTGTAGCAATGAAACACGTCGCTGTCGTCGATGCTCAGCACCTCGTTACCGCTGATCTTGACGGTCGTTTTCTTGATGATAGCTCGACCCACGTTCCGCACTAGCTCGCGTTTGTCGTTGTCGGAGGTCAACGTGATATTGAACGCCAGTCGAACAGTGCCTGGTACAATGAGGTCATTCTCACCAAGGTTTGGAAATCTAACCAGCAGAGTTTGATTCTGGTCTATCTTGCTGGGATTGTTGGTGATGGTCACCGACTGGCGCACGGCTCTGGCTCCTAATGGCTCTCTCAATCTTCTGAAAGGATCTAATTTTCTGCCGTACATTGTTATATAAAAGAAATATATTTTTAATACTAATGGATGAAGACATAGATATGACGGAGATGCCGGGCGCTAGTGCCCAGGCATTCGATGATGAGCAGGAGACCTCATTTACTAGTTCACCATTGAACCAAGAACTCTTGGAAACAACGGTAAATGATTATTTCGAAAGTTTAAGAAGAGATAAAAACTACGTTGAACCACAGGGTCGATACCATAAGAATTTTTTTATTGATACAAAGGGTGTTCTACGCCTTAAGTCTGACCCAGGGGTTGACCTCTTTAACAAGAGCAATAAAAAACCACTGGCCTTGTCAACTCTAGCCAGCCGCCATGGTGTCGAATTTATCCGTAAAAATCTAAACATGAATGATTACGGTGGTGCAATACCTAAGGCCGTTAAAGAAGATCTGCAAGCTACCAGATCCCACCTCACCACTAGAGATGAAATGACACCACAGCGTGCTACAGAAGCCTCGGACAGCATAGAAAAACTGTTGAGCACCTACTGGGACAAACCGTTACCGGGGTTTGACTTTCCGGTAAGGGAACTGCGCGGCTTAGACGAAGCCGTGAAACGCGTGCGTGGAGAACTCGTGAACAACATGGGGAAACTGAACGAAATCGACGAGCACATCGCTAGGGAAAAAACCAAACTCAACGAAACTGAAAACGATGATATGAAGCGTCGTATCAATGAACGACTACGCGATTTAGAAGACGAGAGACGTACACGATTGGAATCCGCTTCCTCAAATCGTGAACAGCTTCGATCCCAGATCAGTCGTATTCGGGAAACAATCGATAGAATACTGAATGAGGATACAACTTTAGCCAACAGGATTCGGATATTGTTCCGGGAGCAAGGGATCACCATCGCCAGTATTCTGACTGCATTGGGTTTCATCACATCAACCCTGGTGGTGTCACTGACAGGGGGAACCCCTGTGGGGGGAGTTACCCCCACACCCCCAGGCGGTGTTAAAGACTGGATAAAAAAACTCGGGGAAGGCCTAGCTAAACTGGCTGGTAAAGCCGCCGAAGCCCTTCCCGGCATCCTGGGTAGCATCGTCTCGTGGTTGTTGAGCGCTCTGTCTAAAACTGCCATGTGGCTCAGTCAAAACCTGTGGGCAGCCATCGTCGCCGTGGCGGGTCTGGTGTACGTAGCGGCTAAGAAATCTTTAACCAAATAAGTCCCAAAGTTACCCCACCAACCACTAGGGCTGTTTTATTATCGATGTGATTGGAGGCCTGAATATGGGGGTGTGTGGGGGGTACCCCCACATGAACTTTAGGCTCCGGGGGTGGCGCCACTATACCCTTTTCACGTGGTGGGATGTGTGGGATATAGGTGGTGTTAATATCGGGGTTGATACCCAACTTTTGGTCCGCTGTGGCTATGACTATTTTGTTGTTATAACCCACCACTTTTTTTATTCTCAGTTGCATATCACTCGGAGCCATGTACAACCCCACGCCGAACACGTAATTGACTTTCGATCTGGCGTATTCTAACACGTTTTGGTAGCGTTCGATGGCCCGCGGGAGATCAACTGGAGAATTAATAGCATCCTCAACGTTGGCAACGAACTGTTTCTGAGCGTCGTAAGCAGTTCCCTTACCGAGGATGTTGGAACGCGTCATCGACTGCGCACCCAACAGCGCCCACACGTACGTTCGAATCGAGTCGTTCAACCTGACTACCCCGGCACGAGTGAATCCTTTCGACGTGTCCAGCATGAATATTTTCCACCCGTCTGAGGTTGACTGCTCCACTTTCTGGACTGTGAAAGCAACACCACCTTTAAAATTCATACGATCATCCCTCCATTCATTACTCGACAAAGCAAAGTCCTGGCGTAGTATATCTCGTTTCAGTAAATCATCACTGACTTCTTTCACTGGTCGCGCGCCATCATAAGGAATACCCAACCCGTGGTTCGGCCCCTGCAAACGCCAATCCGTCTTCGGGTTTATTTCGAATTCATTGCAAATACGTTCGTAGGCCCGTCTATCGTACGGGTTGTTTGTTGCGTCCCACGCTTTGTCCTGTGGGAGGGGGGCGCTGATCTCTTTAAGGATACGTCTGACCTGGTAGTACACGTGGAACTTGAACACAGACTGACTCAGCGGTCCACGCCGAGTGTCGGCCAATGTCACACCACATCCCGTTGTAGCGCACCACACAGCAAAGTTGAATTGATTCTGCCAGAACTGCATAGGGTTGTTGAACCAAGCGTGGACTGCCTTGATGTTAGTCACCGAAAGCTTATACTTATCGAACACATCTAAAAGCTGGGCATTGAAATACAACTCAGGAGCAACCACGATCTTCATGGGGGAGAAATCTACATCCAGTTTAGGGTAAAACACACCAGGGGAATACATTTTAAAACTATTATATAATGAACATATATACTCTAACATGTACATAACACTTCCAGGAATAACGAGCGGTGAGGCCGTTCAGCTGACGCACGCGATCGATAACACGTCAGGTCAACTCGAAGTCGCACTCTGCGATATCACCTACCTACCGCAATGGACTAACATTAATATCAGCAACAATAAGCTGTTCGTCAGTGGAACTCGCAGTCAGATAACTGACGGCTACTACAGTGTGTGCTCTCTAAACGACGAGGTCTTCAAACCCCTGGGAGCCGAACTCAAGATGAACGACTCAAACGGCACAGTGGTGTTAATCAACAACGGAAGAACCTCATTGAGGCTAGGCCGACCATTAGCGAGGATACTCGGTATGTCTCCTGACGAGATAAAACCAACAACAACCGTCACAGGCACGAAGTTACCCGATCTAGTACCGTACCGAGAGCTGTACATTCATCTCGATCAGGTGAGCACAACGTACAACATTCAAGGAGGTCACCCTTCCACTATACTGAGAGCAGTGCCGGTGAAAACTGAGAAATTCAACGACGGTAGAACCGAGTCGTTTTCACCACTGCAGTATAAGAGATTAACCCAGGGCAACATACCTGAGCTGACAATATCGGTGTTAGATATAAATCATAATCCTGTAAATATAGGATACCTCAGCTTAACACTTCATGTAACATGACCAGCGCACAAGGGCCCGGAGTGAAAAAATGCGTCAATATCGGGATCTCCGACCTCGGAGACACACGCGGTTTCGACGCTCCCGGAGTAGATGGTAAATCGTATGCCTTGCAACTGAAAAACAACATTTACAAACGCGTTGAAATCCCCTCCGGTGGAACCCTAAGTGATATGATAGATACCACAAGAGCAACAGTCAACACTAAGTACGTCCTTGTCAACACCGGTGATAATAATTGGGTAATATACCCATCGTTCGGGGGTAAACTATTCGACTTAGACGATGTTGAGAGCACTACCGTCGTCCAAAACAAACCATATATGCTCGTCTTCACCGAAGATGACAAGTGGGTGTTGTTACCCGATAACAACTGGTTTATCAATATTAGACTCGTCTCCCCCTACGTGTTCACTGATAACAAAGACAACCACCTAAACAAAGTCGTGAACAATGGAACCCTGCTCGTGGCTTACGTCCCAACTCAGAGACGTAGCATAGTCGTCAGCCCAGTCAACACTATGGCAGCCCACATGCTATCGAGTAAACCGGCCATGCAAAACGTGAAATTGCAGTTGGTGTCTGAATTCGAAGGCGTGGTCAAGATACTAGAGAGTCTACCGGCAAACTCAACATTAATCATCAAAGTCTACCTAGGGGAACCATCGGTGAATGAGGTCGAGATCGTGAAGGGGATCAAACTCGGGTGGGTGAAACGACACCAGTATCAAGTTTGCAACGTTTACGTGCGGGTGGGTGTCGGCTCCAACACCAGTCTGCAGGGGGTCAACGTTATCGTGGAAAACAAGATATCACTAATCAATATCTTCCTGCCTGACAACATACACTTCATGGGTATGAAGTTAACCCCTGAATTATTATCAGAAAACCAGTTGGAAATTATATCGTAATAGTATAATAATGACCAGTCATCATCCCAACACTACGCTTAACGACCTGGGAGATACGGAGGGATTCGATCAGCCTGGTGAGGAAGATGAATTATACATCCTGCACTTCAAAGACAACGTGTACAGACGGGTGCCGTTACCAGATTTAAAAGAGCCCAAATGGCTGATCAACTTAACACTCGCCTCACCTTATATCACATTAAAAGAGGGGGGTGGAGGATTGGGGTTTGTCTCTAAGATTAGGAATAACGGTATCTGGCCCGGGGATTTCATTCTGGAGCATAACGTGAATAAAGTAGCTACGATAGATTTTAGGGAAGAAAAAATTTTGTTAAGTACTGGAACAGTAGATCATAAATTAACATTTAACAGTAATCTTTATCCCCAGAGGGTTCTTGATAGAACATCCTACTCCTACACAATCATCATAGAAGTCTTCTTTATGTATTTTGACAATGAAAACTCCTCGAAAGGACAACAAATTTTACCCGGGTTGGTAATACACTGGTATACCGAACACGTAGGTCAATATTGCCGTATTGTTATACAACGGGATACCCCCACGGGTCCTATAAACCGTTTAATAAGCCTCCGTGGGGTTTTTATTACAACAGAAAAGTCTATTAGCCTCTCACCTCTTAACATTAGTTATAATCTATCCCTTATAGGTTTCAAATACATTGATAGAGTATTAACTGAAACCCAATTAAAATATCTTTCAAAATATATATTATAGGATGGGTCTGTACCCAGTCGTAGAGGAAGTAGCGAAGACGCTGGAAACCGTAGATGGGTTCCGCTTGAGGCAGTTATGTGATGTGAAACGCCAACTAGAACAAGACCGTGACACGCGGAAAGCACTATGTAAGAAGTACAATAGAGCTTTCAATATCGTGGACGGGGCTGACACTACCCTTATGGCAACCAGCATGGGACTAGGGGCGGCAGGTGTTGGGTTGTTAGCTACCATCGTGGCTGCACCTATAGTGCTAGGTATTGAAATAACGGCTGGGGTGACAGGGTTGGTAGGGTTGGCGCTTAAGTTAGTATCACGCAGACTTAATCGTAAGGCATTGAAACACGACGAGATCAGGGTTCTGGCCGAAGCAAAGCTGAACACAGTGAGTGAGCGAATTTCCACGGCACTCTCTGACAGTAAGATCTCAGAAGAGGAGTTTCGTTCAATCCTATCTGAACTCAAAAAAAATAACGGAATGAAACAAGATATTCGGTCCAAATCTCGTAAGTCTGCTATCAGCGAGGACGAGAAAAAAAAGTACATAGAACAGGGGATACAAAAAGCCCAGCAAGCCTTTATTATGAACACCAAAGAGATCGTAGGCGGTTCACGTTAAACTGTTTCATCGATATAAACATAACATAGGGGAACACGAGGGTGATAACCGTAAGCGAGCCACCGATCCTATATGGTCAGTCAAAACTTACAACATAGATAAAGTGGATATGAAAGCCGACGAACCTAACTTATACTACTTGAGGGATGGGCCGGGTAGGGGGTTTGTAAGAGAAGAATTATTGATCGTACCGTACGGCACAGTGTTACCTCCTACCAAGGCACAGTAATTACCGCCAACTTTTTTGTAGTAGGGGTAATAGTAGCAAGAGCTAATGGCCCAACCAAAGCCTTATTTAGTAAATAAGGCTTTGTAGAGACATTTCTTGAAAGTGAGCCAGAACTATCATTCCCTATACTACTCAACTTTCTAAATGTCACTATGCATTCATCATAGTCCATTACTTTGAGGTGTTCGGGCTAAGGGAACATAAACAAACATCGAGGGTGCATCAACCCATGCACCCCTCATGACCAGTGCACAACTCACAGTAAAAGCAAAACGTTCTGAAATTAATATATGATCAATCAATATTTAAATCTTTGTGTTTCTCTTTTTAAAACACCTGATTGCTTTGAAAAGCAGATAACGCATCCTCTGTAGTTAGTCACATGTTACTCATCGACTAGTTGTAGCGGATATATGTGGCAGACACAACTATGTACATAGGGATTTTATTATTTTAATGTTTTCTGTTCTGTATATGTATATCTGTAGGCTGCTTAATAGGTCATGTGTCCCTCAAGCCCTTAACGAACCCAAGCCATGACGTGATCAACTGATTGGCCAAGCTAAACCTCCAAATTAAAATCTTTGTCTAATAGCCTGCACTCTGCACAAAGTCACCACACAGACAAGTTGACAGACACTTGACAAATCAGATATATTCGGGATACAGACTGTTGCTTAGCTCGGTTGTCACCCCAGTCTCACCCACAGGGGTGACTTATCGACCACGAAAATAAAGATTGCTCTGGCAATAGCTCACACCCGTAGCGTGTGTTTGTCGTCTGTACATTCACTGCCCTGCTACATATACATTCTCTAGGACCACTGTTTACTTCCGGGTGGGTAGCATATAAATACACCGTGTTAGTCACGGGTATATAAATGGACGTGGAAGTCACGCGTATCACGCATGTTCCCCTGATCAAAACCGGTCAAATGATGTAGAATTTGCAACAAATAGTATATCAATCCACTTGAAGATGGAGTTTGATCTTGGTCCTCATCAGAATGAATCGAGGGAAATTGATAAATTGCGTATTTGTGCAGTTGTCGCTGTTAATCAGCCGTCGGTTAATCAGCATGAACATTGTAATCAGCAAAACATTGTACTAATTGTCTATTAACTATGCATATATCCTGGCCATGCAGCGGCGACAAGATGTCAAACAATAAAGTCATGGTGTGGTTACTTGATATGCACCGACAAAAGTGGGCGTTGACACTTCCGATTGTTGATAGGTGGAATTATAATTCCTAAATTGGTGATCACTGAGTCACTCGATGCATTGAGAATGCATGTAGAATCTTTCGGGATACTATTGAATTGTTCTCATAACTGTAATCCTAAAATATATGGATTTCGGTACGTGAACATGGATTAAGAGAAGTGCAAATCAGTTCATCTGAAATCGGGCATCGGCTTAGCGTGCTCTGACTAGTTGTTAGGGGAGTAGTACGGTCAATCGGAAAAGGTCTCGTTTACGTTTCCCGAGTTGTCAGAAACTTCCTGCATCGATGTGAAAAGAACCGAACATGTTGACAGTGTCAAACTTTGGTAACATTATTCTGGAGACTTCGTCGACATGACTTTCTGAACGGATTTTACAGTGCCTCGGATATTATGGGGCAAGCTAAAATGAACAAAATAGGAAATGTAGTTTACTCGGGGTGGCTGATCAAATCGCCCCCGGAGAGAAAAACAACTTGGAAAATCTTTCGAGCGGTAAGTTGTTGTGAAACAATTTAACATAGCAAGTTATCAACCAGCGTCAAACTCACATACTTTATGTCGGAACTTTACGAGTAGAAATGGAACATCTTTCATTTGTCCGTTTGGTAAATCGTGCATGGACGGTTTTCCCGGATTTTCCACAATGACCCATTTTATTGAGCACACTCATAACCCCGTAATCGTTTATAAACTTGACCTACATTCCATTCACCAAGTCATGCACAGACATAAAGAATGGCTTGTAGAATTCATAATCTTACTTGCATACCGCCCTGAATAATTGTTCTCATGTGCACTGAGGGCCTATCTCAGTTCACCAATCGGCCGAATGTTATAGATCTAGTTGGTCCTTAACATTACAAGGTGAAAGTCCAACAGCAGAAGTTGTGAAGGCATCATTCTCACCATTCTTTCATACTGCAGTATATTTTGTTGTTGATTTATTCATTTTTAACTGATCTTTATTAAGATAGAGGATTTTGAAATTATTCTCTTATCACGTGCGTGTTTGACTAGTTATTTTTCATCATGCACCCTTTCAGCATTGACAATAACACACCACATATTAACTTATTACAAGTACACATTTAGAACGGCACATTAAGCCAGCTTCCAGTTACTAACAATGCTGTCTTTGAAGACATCACCTTTGCTCTGTCTTCTTGTGTTTTTGTGCGCACATTGAATTTTATGTAAACATGTACATACATTCATATTATCTGACTGTATGTCTTCATGTTGTCTGATTTTAGTTGATGAAAAATTATTTTCTGACTGATCCCTGTACACCTGAACAACATGTCACTAACTTTGTCTGAAACACAAGCCATCTTGCAAGTTTCTACAATGTCTGTGTGAAGCAACACACCTTGTTATAGTATGAATAGGCACTACTGTCCACAAACACGTGACATGTATCATTGTATGAAAACAGATAATGTGATGATATTATCATAGGTATGTATTGTCATGGTATTTTGAATTTTTCTTATTCAGGCACCATGTTTGCTGTTTATATATACAACTCTATGCGGTAAATGCAATATCTTATCACTTGGTGATCAACCGGAATAACTTCTAATTGTGACAGCTTCTCATAGGTAAACATATTAACTTATTCCTATTGTTTGTGGAATATTTTCATGTGGCCTCCATTCAAAATAGAATGGAAAAGAGCTGATATATTTTATTATGTCCATTGACCAAAACTGTCTTAGAATGTATCAAGATCATGTATGCAGTATTAGTTGATGCATTCTTCCAGACTACAAGTATTTAGTTTCTGTTGATTTAAACAAACTATTTCTTGCTAAGCTTACATCCAAAATGATTCTTTCTTTTCTATGAATCGACCAGGACTCTGGTTCCAGTCAGTTTAAGACATAAATATTTGATGTTCTTGACTTTTGCCTACTTCTGCTTGTTTGAGCAAGTCTCTATGCTTTATATGTATAGGAAGTGTCTTCACTGTTGCCAGGCTGGGTCTAGACGCTTCAGGGGTCAGATTAAGATATCTTATCTGTGTAATTATGGTATAACTTCCACACTGATAGACAGAATGTATTCGAGTTAATTATCAGACATACGAAATTGTATTTGTCTATTCAAATGAAATTTAAGCCTTCTTGGACTATTAAGACACAGATCTAGTTTCTTCAGAAATACCTTGAAGTTATTACAGTTTTAATGGACTTATCTCTCCCTGGAATAACTGACAAAGTACAGATAATTTTAGATATTTTTCTCATGACCTGACATCCCCTAACTTCGACTGCCTGTAATATTTTGATTGCGTTTAAAACTTACACATGAAATAATTGTTTTGGTTCCAGTTTCATTGTGATACAAGGATCTGATTAGTCTGATGTGGCAGAGGTGTATGATGCAATCCTACATTCCTAGATTGACTTGATTTGACAGACAGGGGCATGCCATTCCTAAACACTTATCTTTCTTGAATGCAAAATTATTATCTTGTAGAGATATTGTTTATGACGACTGTAACTATTTCTCCTGTTAGCTAGACTAAACCTTTTTCCAAGGACCAGAAGTATATTAATGGTTACATGATACTTTAACAATGATAAACAAGGCAATTAATACAGAAGGTTTTGATATCCTCTTACTATATTACTTTGCCCGGACCTGTTTGTCATACACTGAATGATACAGTTTTAGACTAGACTGGTAGTCTATTCCTGATATATGAACTAACTGTATAAAAATTGCATCCAATTTTGAGTACCTTACTACTTAATGTGACACCTATTTTGAAATTCTAATATCAGTATTAGGAACCAAAGATTTCCTCAATACTATGTCAGAAAACTGTATATGATGGTGTACCGTGGTGTACAACAAATGGTGTAAATTGTAATAGATTTACTGAATGTTTGAGATGGTTTCGAAACATTCATGTGATATCTCGAGATGCAAGTGAATGGGGAATATGCATTAATGAGCCTCAGACAATTTTGTTTTTGTGTCCATCACAAATTTGACCTCCTGGAGCCAAAGGGCAAAGGGTTGTACTTGAGTTGAAATAAACGTAGTGTAACTATAAGTTAATAACATTATTTACAGCTGTATCCTTGACGGATTAAGAACCTGGAATGACAAGGCAATAATTCTCATATTTATAGCTGCTATCAAACTCTTGCACAGCCTTGTCTGACTAAAGACAATTTCAACCCTTGAAATAGTAAACATTCTGCTTTTTACACAGAATAAGCATTTAGTTCCCCACCAAACCAACTTTTTTTCCACAAATCTATTCTACAGCATTTTACAGCAATTTGTTTAAATGAAAGGTACGACATTCCAGTGCGGGCATAAAACAAGAGAGATTCACATTAATAGATAATGATAGTTTGACAAAATATGTAGAAAATGCTAATATTCTACTTACCTTTTGCTGAACACCTAGTCACAAGTCAAATTTCTGACTAGTAAGTTCAAACATATGGTTAGTTGCACAAGTTAATCGTGATTTCAGCCAACCCATGGTGATTGGATTAAATATGTTAGTCTTGTATACAAATATAGGACTTGTTGGACATAGTCTAGTTGTGGCTGATGGTATGATAGTCTGATGCATGTCATGCCATTCTGTTCCATAGATTCAGGAAGACAGGAAAACATTTTGAATTAAAACATTTCATAAAGTATGTGTTTTGCTAGTAGTAGTGGATTATGTGAATTACAGTTCGTGGAAAGTCCAAATCTTTGTCCCCTTGGCTAGACATTCCAGAGCAATCCATGTACCTCAGTAGTGCTGGCAATTGGTTATGATCTTATAATTGATGACTGGTTCATTACTACTGATTAGTCATTGAAAAATAATTGGTTAGTGTAATTTATCAAATTTTCTTGGTAATGTTTGTTAATACACACACAAAAAAGAGAAAATATGTAGATCTTTAATTTTTTTGCAAATCGCACAATATGCATTTGCAAATTTCACATCTTTGAAGGATGACTAGTAGTAGTGTGTTCGGAACATGAACTTCCTGGAGTCTCTAAGATAAGTTCAAGCTTGTAGTGCGTATGATATGTAGCAGACAAAACCAACTTGTGACAAATATTGTTCATGCAAACAAGTATTGAAAAATGTGTGTTTGATTATGAGGAAACGTGATTGATTGATCAGTTGATTGCTTGGTTGTTTAGACCAATGTTCGATTATTTCAATTAATCTAACCACCACTTTCCCAGTCACTGTCATCAGGAATCCCTTTGGAAAGTGGAGAATCTTTGGCCAGGTGAAATTAATGCATCTTCACTATAACTTGTATACATTTCCTCTGATTGAGATTTAGTCACTGAAAAGACATATTTCCTGAATTGTTAACTTATCTTCTGGCCCCAGTATGATGGACCATGAGGAAATTTCCATATACAGTTAAGTCCCATTAATCCGACTTCTGTTTAGCCGACTCTTTTGTCGGTAACAAAGTGAATGTATTTTTGTTTCAGGGACTTTGTAAGTAGGAGTATTGAGTATTATGTGTGGCCTGGTGAAACTTGAAACCTTCGTCCTGTTTGATTGTGAGCCTTGCTGCATGTCTTGCAGTATATGCAGGTCGGATGGGACCTGTCACAGAGGAGCATTACAAACGGCCTGGATCAGCTCGATACAAAGCTGCAATAGACTGACAGTGTGCGGACAATTCCCCACGAGGACACTTCCCCATCTTAACATTTCACCACACCTGTTTTGTAACAAGTGGGAAAATTCCCAACACCAATCACAAGTTTGCAGTACTACAGATGCGATAGGATTAACTATTCTGTGTATGATGCATATAGCTGTATAACCTTCTGCAAGATTAACACTCTCCAAGATAAAATGAGATTACAGAAATGTATAAATATTCTGGTAAAGCATTGTAATGGCCTTACTGACCAGCATACCCCAAGTGTCCAGATTAGTTGATCCCATCGCATCTATAGTACTACAAAGTTGTGATGGGGTGGGGGAATTGTCCTATTGGTCACAAAACAGCAATTGTTAAATGTCCTCGTGGGGAATTGTCCTGATGGGGAATTTTCCTGCACTCAACATGACGTTATCATCTTCCTTGATACATTGCTGCAGGCTGTAGGTCACAGTGTTTGCTATCAGTATTTGTGTAAGCAGCTGGAGCTGTCATGTCTATATTAGCCATGGACAGTAATGGACGCTTCACATCTCCCACATTGCAGTGTTATTATGGGACATATGTATGTGTCTATATGCAGGCCTGATGCTTTTTTGTTATCTCGTACCTTCATGTCTAATGAACAACAGCTTTTGCAGGTATATACTGCTGGGAGAGGCTGGATTGTGACATTTAACTTCCTGTTTGTTATCAATCTGTGGATTAAAAAACACTAAAGTTGAATTTGGTACAATGATACCTTGAAGTTGTTGACTGCAAACTGAATAATGTGATGATATGCTGTTTAGATTTACCTCCCTTTGCTGTTCCATGATCCACTGATTATTTTGAATCCAACATGCCAATCCTTAAACACCCAACACCAATCACATTTTGTGCATTACATTGAATTACTGAAACAAACTGGGATACTTCTGAAATATTATTCAAAGGTTTATTGAGCTGATGTCACTTGATCCAGCGTGACATGGGCAAAAGGACATAGGTTATTCCTTCATATTTTCATTTTATTAACCAAAAACCTAGCAGAAAATTGATGGTTTAAGAAATCTTACCAACGCTTGCAACCATTCTATATTTGACCCCATTGGATATTGAACTGATAAAGATCCCGCTTATGCTGGTCGTAGGACGTGACTGATGAAATCAAGTAGTATCATATAACGTCATATGAATGGAATGTTGATTAATGCAGTGTAGAAATAAATTCAATCACCCATTGGATATTGAATTGACTTCATTGATTTGCTTCATCCTAATTGTTACTGACACAAACTGTTGGATCTTGTTGAAACAGTATTCAAGGCTTTCCTATGAAAAGCAGCACTGTGAATGTTTAAGTTCCAGTTTACAGTGCATGCTATAGTTAATTGATCATTGTTAACTGATAAATACGATCAAATGAGGGCTGGATATTTTGATTAAAGGAAATTGTCTCTTTCTATAATAGACATAAGTCTCATCAATAAACTATATTCTGTAGGGTCAGTGGTCACTGTAGAACCAGCATTTTCTTGGACTCCAAAAGCAACATTTAAACGTCCCTGTACCAAGCCTTGTAATGTATGGACATATAAATCCCTGTATACCAGATAGCCTGACCTGACAGGCAGCTGTAACAACCTTGACCTCACAACCTTTACAAGGCCATTGTATCAGACTGTAGTTTGTCAGTGTCACCATGTCAGAGTTACGGAATAAAGGAAAGTTTTAGTCTATTGATTGAGCCTGTTTCCACCATTAGTTGTGAGGCCTGGTGCACAACTGTGTGGTTATGTTTATTGTTACAGGCTGGTGTTCCCAGCTTGTGTACAGGTATCTGGCAGCAGGGTTAACTCTCAACCAGCAAAGTATAGTCATTGACTGTAGAAAAGTAATAAACATATTTCATAGAGTTTATTGCTGTATATGCACAGCTTCATGCACTTGTAACTCTGAGTTGTTGGGTGGGTAGCCCAGTAGGTAAAGTGTTGGATCACATCCAAGAAGACCAGGTTTCATTTAACCTGCAGGTATGGCTGACAGTTTCATCTCTGAAAACATGTTTTTATTTTTGTTAGAAACAGGTATTCCCATTTAAACTGGAAAGGTGCCTCAGTGAGGTAGTAGAACATCTTCATCCTGCAGAAAATCGTTACTGGCTTCTTTTGGTGTTTTTGTGTTACAGTACAGCCTGGGTGAGATGAAACAGGGTTCAGGGATTAACAGGATTAGTTGGTTAAGAAACCCAAATTTGTGTATCTTTGCATTAAAATAGAATAAGATTCTAATACAAAACTTGAATACTGACAATTCTTGGACTTATCTTTTAGCTAGGGCAGTGCACCTACGAACATTTCCATGGCCGTCTGTTTATAGAAGTTGGCTCCCCACATTTCTGAGGTAGAAGCCTACCACCTGTGTGAGAATCAGTCTGTCTTTTATATACCATGTTTACACTGCTGAGCAAGAAAGTCGGATCATTTGATAGCGGGAGGGAATTCCACAGTTCCAAAGAGGGCTTCATTGCTTTGACCTTCAACTAGAATACGTGTTTAGGGGATAAAACCATCCAATTATTCTGCAACATAAAAATTCCAAATTTGCAGGTTGCTAACCTTTGTCATTTGCTGTATGAGAGAGCAGAGCTGCATGCAGCATAAATAGTTCGGCTTTCTCATAAGAATTCAGCATCTGTTAACTTTAGCTATGTCTGCAGGCCCTGTGGATCACAGTTACGAGTGGTGCCAGCACCTCCCAGCTTAGGGAGGCTGTCCAAGAAAACGAGGTTAACATTTCACACTACAGTCCTGCAGAGCCAGAGTTAACTTTAACCAATGATAATTTGCTTGTATCTTAGAACTTAACTTGTTTTAAAGGCATGGTCGAACTCTCTTCTCTTGAAAAGAATTATTTTGTCCTGTTTGTGTTTCTGCTGGTTAATAGACTTGTTGGACATTTGGTAATGTTACAGAAACAATTACCAGTCTGAAAACAAAATACCATTTATTATCATATTAGCAACCACAATTGTTTTAGCAATAATATTGCTCTTTCCATAACACAATATTCCACATGACTGAGAGAAATGTAGACTAACATTTACTTTCTTATTTGAACATATTGTACGTATCATAATGTTAAATGAGTGAGTGAGTGAGTTTAGTTTTATCCCGTTTTTAGCAATATTCCAGCAACATCACGGCAGGGGACACCAGAAAATGGACTTCACTCATTGTACCCATGTGGGGAATCGAACCCGGGTCTTCAGCGTGACGAGCGAACGCTTTAACCACTAGGCTACCCCACCGCCCTAATGTGAAATGAAAAGGAGCAGAGAGACTTTGAAAATTTTGTGGTAATCTCAACTTGTCACATATTTTTCTTGCAATGGCTTTTGTGGATATA
The DNA here is from genome assembly GCF_037392515.1 of Haliotis asinina. NCBI lineage: Eukaryota > Metazoa > Mollusca > Gastropoda > Lepetellida > Haliotidae > Haliotis > Haliotis asinina. The sequence continues at coordinate 96,727,494 of NC_090281.1, read as the reverse complement.
TTTGGTTCAGGGTCTGTATGACAGAGTAAGGGACATTCTCATTGGGGTTTCTCAAGGTGGCAGTTTGCATGTTCTCTCATGACTGCTGTAAGTATGATGGTGGTCATGTACTATGACACTCAGGCTAACTTTTGACATTGCTTGGCTTGCTACAAATGGCCTTATCCATTTCCTCATCTGTATTTAGCAGCAAATGATATTCTTCACTAATATCCCCTTCAAAATATATCTGAAGGTCATTTTGTAAATACAGTAATGGCATGCTATGTTGAAACATAGCAGATCTCCACACAGGGTTTTTGGTGTCCTTATTTTGTATTTTTCTCTTGTACATATTTACACAACCAAAATATGCTTAACCCAGATCACGAAATAGATAAAATTAGTTGATGATGTTTTGTCTGTGTCCAGCTCCTTTTCCGTCTGTTTTATGAATGATACAACTACCTAATGTAATCCATTTAATACAGACATTATCCATTTAGTACACATTATCCATGTAATACAAACATTATCCATTTAGTACACATTATCCATGTAATACAGACATTATCCATGTAATACAGACATTATCCATGTTGTGCACATTATCCATGTAATACACACATCCATATTGGACACATTATCCGTGTAATACAGACATTATCCATGTTGTACACATTATCCATGTTATACAGATATTATCCATGTAATACAGACAACGTCCATGTAGTAGCACACATTATCCTTGTAATACAGACATTATCCATGTAATGCAGACATTATCCATGTAGTACAGACATTATCCATGTTGTACACATTATCCCTGTAATACAGACATTATCCATGTTGTACACATTATCCATGTAATACAGACATTATCCATGTTGTGCACATTATCCATGTAATACACACATCCATATTGGACACATTATCCATGTAATACAGCCATTATCCATGTTGTACACATTATCCATGTTATACAGATATTATCCATGTAATACAGACAACATCCATGTAGTAGCACACATTATCCTTGTAATACAGACATTATCCATGTAATACAGACATTATCCATGTCGTGCACATTATCCATGTAATACACACATCCATATTGGACACATTATCCATGTAATACAGACATTATCCATGTTGTACACCTTATCCATGTAATACAGACATTATCCATGTAGTACAAACATTATCCATGTAATACAGACAACCATTTAATACTGAGATTATCCATGAAATACAGACATCCATGTAATACAGCGATTATTCATGTAGTACAGACGTTATCCATGTAAGACATCCATTATACATGTAATACAAAGATTGTTGTAATACAGAAAAAGAAAGGAAGTTTTTGAAAGGGTACTTATATAACTTGTAACTTGGACCAGTCAAAACACATGACCCATTTTGCTATCTGTAATTCATTATTAATATTTTGTCAAAATACTACACAAATATTGAACATCATGAACTTTAAATATGGTAAGAATTTAGTTTATCACAAGATTTTGTGCCTAAGGGGGTTTATTGAAGTAATCTACACAATCTACACAGTGTTCTCATTTGAGGTGCTATGTTACAGTGTTACATTAGTAAACAGTCTGATAAGGAATGGTTTGACCAGCACAGTTCAGTGCACTAGTACTTGAGCTCATCTCCCATACACTGATTATGGAACAACCATTTGATATTCTGGGGTGGAGGAGGCTTTGTCCCAGGAGGTGGTGCAAAAAATAGTCATGCTTCACAATGCTGAAAGAAGACATTTCCTTCACATAGATTGTAGTGTTGCTACATAGATTGTAGATATTTAGAACAGATATTTAGGCTTACACTGTATAATATAAAAACTATTTGGTTTTGCAGCTTTAATTGAAACAATATGTCATCCCCGCCCAGTATCCGGCCCTCTCCATCCCCAAATATCAAAAGGTCTTTCATTTGTCAAGAAGAGAAATCTACTGTCCCTCATCTATTGAACTTACAAACATGGTGAGGGCCTCAAAGAAAGGTTTAGAAAGCGTCAGATCAGAGGTAATCTCATCTCTCAAGCACTAGTGGGGATCTTTCAGATGCTCATAAAACATACTTTGGTGTCATTACCAAGAAACTGATGATGCGAAGATTTTTAATTTAATTAATTTATTTATGAAGACTAGTATTGAATTGTAACCTTAGGTCCAGTTGGAAGTGTGGAGCCAATCTTTAATAATAACATGCCCTTCCTTAATGTGATTGGAATTTTGAATAAGTAACACAAAACTGACATGCTTGTCTACCTTAGCATTGATCCACTGGACATGTCCTGAAGCCCATGTTTGGACCCAGTTCTCCAGTTACTGATGATAAAGCTTCCCAATCTACTGTGAAGCCTGTTAAAGATTTCCCGACATTGTATATGTGATTTGGTGGACATTATTGTATTGCTGTGGGCACGTTGATAGATAAATCTTTTAATACATATCTCACCTTTTGATCATTGATGTCACAGTGCCATAATTTGATGTGACTGTAAGCTGAGATATGGGTGTAAAGTTACTTAATTTTTCATGTCAAAATGAGAGAGGTATCACAGAAGTTTTTATCAAGGTAAACTTGTTATACTTCACTGTAAGGATTGGTCCCACTGGTGGCACCCAGTCATGTAACAATATGGCAATACCAAATCATAGGTGAAAAACAACCTCCCTCTCTCTCTCTCTTTCTCTCTCATGTCTTGTTGTGTAATACTGTCGGTTAAATTTTTGTCATTTGCTCTAATGTATGGGGTAGCACAATGTGTGTAAATTTTACTGTGACACAGGCCATCAGGTTCAGTTTGATCATACTACTTTCTGTGTGTCCACTGGAAGGGACACAAGTCATCAGGCTCAGTTTGGTTCATACCACTTCCATTGGTGGAAGGGACACAAGTCATCAGGCTCAGTTTGGTTCATACCACTTCCATTGGTGGAAGGGACACAAGTCATCAGGCTCAGTTTGGTTCATACCACCACCACTGATGGAAGGGACACAAGTCATCAGGCTCAGTTTGGTTCATACCACTTCCACTGGTGGAAGGGACACAAGTCATCAGGCTCAGTTTGGTTCATACCACTTCCACTGGTGGAAGGGACACAGGTCATCAGGCTCAGTTTGGTTCATACCACTTCCACTGATGGAAGGGTTGAGTGGTAATGACACTCCAGCCTCTGCAGTGCAGCTTGGTGTAAGTTATGGCGAGAAGTCAGGATGTTGAGTGTTTTCTTGACATGACAACTGTTGTAAGTGGAATGTATAAACATTTGATACTGACTTGTCAAGACCAAATTCAGTCTCCACCTGATTCACACCTAGGATCACTAGTAATGATTATTTCCTAGGGTATTTGAAACATGTTGATATTATCATGATAATGTTGAAGACAAGCCATTAGAAATTTGATGCTGACTTTGACTGAACCACTTGTCTAAAGTCAGAGTGGGAGTTTGTTTTGGTGTAGTTTTATAAGAACATGCCTGTTACGATTCTGATTTAGGTCAACGCTCACTCATTCCTGTTTGATGGCCAGCATTGTAGATCCATGCTCATGCTGACAAATGTTTTAGTGTTATTTACAAACAAATGTCAATTGCTCTAAATATTGAAATCAAAAGCACCTTGAAGTGAATGCACCTGCTGACATCAAAGACTGACTCAGTATTAATGTGACTTCTCTCCATTCCTAGTTGGATATGTATTACAAGATGGCTTCTCTGATATATACTGAAGATGTGTTGAGCCTTACTTTACTCCAAGCTCACACAGACCCAATCAAACAAGCAACAAGCACCAGTAGTAAACATGGAGGGAGCTTCTGTTGCACAGAACTGTTTAAAACCATGATCAAATAACAGTTCACTGATTGGTATGTGGAAAATTGTCATCAAATTTGTAGGCTTACAAATACACAAAGACTGTAGATCTGAGTGTTTGGGTGAACCATGTCTGCTGGTGTATGCTGGTGTTCGATGGAGTCACCAAGAACAAAGAAACTGTTTTGTGAGAGGCGGCTGTCTTGACTGGCTGGTGTACTTAGTGATGCCTAGTTTAACACAAGTAGAGCTCTTGACCACAGCAACTTGCCGGATGTCCATTATGCAGTTTCCAGTCCTTGAAGGACATATTGTTAATGCTATGCTGTATACAGGTTACAACTGCTGTACAATAATGGGTGGTGTGGAGGAGGTGGAGTATTTCCAAAGTGTCACCATCACATTAACAGTCATTTTTTAAATATAATTGTGAAGTTTAATTAATGCGACCAAGTATAATAATGACTTAAGTTCCCTCTGACTTTAATTTCAAGATGAACATTAGCTGCAATAATGTTTATTTCAGATCTAAACTCTTTCTGTAATGCTCATACTATGAGCCACTGGTTGAGCCAAGGCCTCCATTATGTGGCTAACTACTGCCTCTAGCCACTCAAGTTGATCTTTGGTCTTTGAAGGTTTTAAGCACCCTCTGTAAGGGTGATGAGTGACTGTGGTGAATAGGGTTCCAGTTGTATTGTGTCAGCTTAATGTGAGAAAGAAAACCTGAAGTAAAGTTGATCTCAAATGCTGACAAACTTGTACCCATGATCATAGTTTTCAGGTGTGTGAGTTTTAATATGACAAATACATTTTACCATCATGTTCAGCTTCCAACTCCATATGTTCAGCTCCTTGAATCTTTAACCTGGCAGGAAATCAAGAGAGAACCAATAAAAGAATCACATTCTTAACCTTCAACCTTATCTGCGGTGGCTGTTTTGACTGGTGCTGCACGGTTAGTGATGAGGCTGAAGCACGTGTCTGCACCCTCTGATGCCTTCTCCATCTTATCAGACTCTGTTAACACTGCACCACTGTTCCCAGAGAACAGAATGGTGGCAGATTGCACTTCCTTGTTTTTGCAAGTCTTTTATGCTTGGTTACCATAGTTACATGTAATTAGAAAATATAGTTCCAGGATTTTACTTTCATCTGGCATCACTGGTAGCCATTTAATCCCGTTACAAACACTCTGCCTTTTGGATATGGGATAGTCAGTGCACATGGAGAGGGGGGTTTATAACATCTTGTATTTGTAAGAGGACTGAACTTGAAGGTGTTTATATGATATGATATCAGAAATATGTAAGACACCATGTTGAAGTCCTCATAACTCTGTGCAAGTGATTAATCATGTAATTAGGGTTAATTGATTTATCAGGATGTAATTATTATCTGTCATGGATGACAACTAATCAATATTTTTAAGCAATGAATTTCGTAGGCATACTGAGAAATGAATTCGTTCTCGGCTATTCTACCTTGGAAGCTACAAGAACTTTTTTTGTAGATGTTTCATGCAAAAGCTGAAAAAATGATGCTATTATCAACTGATTTTTGCAAATCACGTTTGTTATGACCTGCGAGGGGAGATTCACAGTGACAACTAAGAAGGTGAGAAGTGTGTGGTACCATCCACAGGAATGAAATAGTGATGTCATCATGTTACTGTGAAATACAAAGAAAAACATGATTAAACCATATCTCACCACATCTTTTATCACAAGTTTACTGATATTATTCAGAAAATTTTATGACGGAAGCTTGGAAAATTTTCTGATTTTGTTTTTGTTTATTTTAATATGTTCCCAGGTGAGATTTAACTATCAGGCCAGTTTGATGGTACTTAGCATGAGAAGAAAATTCTGTTTTGGGGGGTTTTCTGTTTTCCACTTGCTATAAACCCTAAGCATGTGTGGCTTGTTAGGTCTGGTCATTCACTCTGGTCAATATTTGTGATGTGGTGGGATCCCAAGTGTCTCTGTCTCCTCATTCATGAGGGTCAGATCTCCAGTGTCTGTCTCCTCGTTCATGAGGGTCGGATCCCCAGTGTCTCTGTCTCCTCATTCATGAGGTTCAGATCCCCAATGTCTGTCTCCTCATTCATGAAGGTCAGATCCCCAGTGTCTCTGTCTCCTCATTCATGAGGGTCAGATCCCCAGTATCTGTCTCCTCGTTCATGAGGGTCGGATCCCCAGTGTCTCTGTCTCCTTATTCATGAGGATCCCTGGTGTGTCCCAGTATCCCTGTCTCATTGTGGATGATTGGTCAAGCTCTGTGATGAGTCAGTCACATTCAGCATGTGTAGAAAGGGTGTAGAAACTTGCAGACAACTATACATGACTGGGATATGAAGGTTTTTGGGTGATATAAGGTATTTATATCTTTTTTCAGAGTAAAGTCTCCAGGCTTCTCTGCACGTGAAGTCTTTACCTCATACAAAACACTACAGACTTACTCTTCCAGAAGTTTTCTCATCTATAAGGCCAAGTTGAAAAGTGTTCTCAAATTCTTAGCCAAGATTTTTATCTCAATCAAACTTTTCCATCCACAATTAAAGTCTGTTCCTTCAAGATTGCGGTGTTGGCAATTTGATAAGAGCATGAAAACAACATATATATATATATATATATAAGCTTGTATTCTTATCCTATTAATGTCTGCCACTTTGATCCCAGTCAACCTTGTTGAGATGCCCTTTCAGATAACGCTAAAGCTTGTTTATATGTCTCCTTTTTTCAAGACATGAACATATGTCAGTAAAAAAATCTGAAAAACATCTCACCAGTTAATCCATAAAAGTCGCCAAATTTCAATGGACCGTGTGGTTTATGTTGAGCGACAAGTCGCTTCCTTAACAGATGTTTTGAATGAATCCGTTCCAACTTCCGCTGAAAGAAGACTGAGGCCTTTGAAGTATGATTCAAGCATGATTAGTTTCCAGGGCATATGTATTTGACACAGCTTATTACATTCAAGTAATCCATGTGGTTGCTGGAACACAATGTTTGATAAATCTTAGTCCTGACACTGAAGATGCTAAGGAATTAAAGATAGGTAACAGGGAATGTCGACTGATTCAGACAAATGCTTTCCATACTTTAACATGCTTGTATATTTTTTAATGAATATTTCACTTTTATTTGGGATCATTGGATATCATATTTTCTGTAATGTAATACTTCATAAAATCATGGAAATATTACATTTACGTGAGTTTTACTGACGTTCATATCAACGTGTTAATAATTGTTCAGATTCATATTCGTGGACTGTTGCTTAGTATTCGTTTACCATGGTTACACTACAAAGTAGTAAATGTCTTCAACACAGCATCCCAGTGTTTATTATGTCTCAGTATAACTGACACTGGGCTTTAAACAAATACATTGAAAAAAAACTGTTTCTTTAGTTTGAAGCTTAAAATGTTCATATCTGAACATGGTCAAGTTTGTGTTTTACAAACCCTTTTATAGATGTCTCAAGTTAGAAACTGGGGATATGACACAACAATGCAGGAGAGCAGAAGTTCTGTCTGGTCATGGAGAGAGTAATGACACCAGTATAAATAGTCCAGTCACTTTCAAGAATGTTTCACCTAAGGATTACATGTATGTGCTGACCTGTACTTTAATACAATGACAATTGGAGGATTAAGAAATAGACTGGACGCACATAACTGGAAAAACACTGAAAGGTGTGTAGTTTTTGGCTTTCGCTAGTTTCAGAGGATAAAAGCTATAACTATCTATGCATGGTTCACCAAAAGAAATGTACAGGATCAGGGGTTTATTTGTTTTGGTCTATTTATTGTAATCTTGAGGCCTGTGAATGAACCAACGGTCCCAGGCTGACGATATTACCAACTTCATAAATAAGTCTACTGGCAAGTTCAGAAACCCTTGGGTTGTTGTTGATGGTGATTTCAATATCAGACTGAACAAAGTCCACCTCTGTCCAGCTGTCAACAACAACAGTATATGTTTTTGTTTGTTGTTTAGGGTCTTTTCTAGGTCTTGAATTGCCTTGTGTTATCATGGTTAATACATGTAACAAGCAGGACATATTTCAGGACTGTTGCAGTTTCCTGTCCTCAGCTTTTGTTTCAGCATTGATGTTTGATCAAGGCAGTTTCTCATGTTGCAGCTGACATGCAGAAGGTCTAGTATATAAGTAACAGTGTTCCAAGGAACTCATTTGTTCCAGAACAAGACAATCCAGTGATTGACATTATTAACTTCAATCATTGCAATCAGGAAATGCCAGTTTACCAAAACATTTTTAAAACGATCAAAGGCAGTTGTGATTGTGTGTTATGAATCATACATCATGTTTCAGGTTTCATCTTGGTTTCTGCTAATAGACATGATTACAAAGTATTGTTGTCAAATTTAGAGTCACCACAAGCACGTGTTGTTTGTACCAGTTTAAGTTTAGCCACATCATTGTCATGAAAACATGGGAATTTGAAACCTGTATTGTGAAGCCATGATAGAAGGCATGATCTGAATCACATGTTTAAGTTTTATATTAAGGATGAGGCACAAGTAACTGCACATAGTAACAAAGTATGCACCAGAAAACTGGCAAGTGTCAGTACTTGTAAAACTTGTGGTTGGGAAGGCCATTGGTTAAAGTGATCACTTGTCAGGCCAAAGATCCATTCCCCAGATGGGTACAATGTGTTTACACTATTTCAAGTCCCCCACCAAGAAGATATTGGTGGAAATTTCTAAAAGCAGGGGAAAAACCACACTCACTCATTACGCATAATAACAAGTGTCATTATGCGTCTTTAAATACACCATCAAAGTAACAAATACTGCATGATCACATACAGATTACATGTAATTATGGCAGTAAGTGTGTGCTTTGATGTATTTTCAGGCATGTCACGCATCACGGCTTAAAGTGCTGCTTGGAATGATGCCTTCAAGAGTTACTTCCCATGCATTGTCATTCCCATTGCTAAACCCAGAAGTTTTTCATAGACTTTTAAATATAAGTATTTTTACCACTGTAGTATATAACAGATATGGTGGCTGTGGTTGAAGTTTTTGTTCGTCTGGCTGAAGGCACTGGTTCAATTCCCCACATGGGTACAATGTGTGAAGCCCATTTATAATGCTCCCTGCTGCAATATCCATAACCATAGCCACACACATATATCAGATATTATCAAAGGCAGAATTTTCATATTGACATCATTATTTGTTTCCATCAGTGATATTTGCAACTGTCAGTCTGTCGGCATGGTCAGACAACTCTAGTTGTAAGTTTAAATGGCTGACAAAGTTCAACATATTGATCTTTGGATACAAAGTCAACATCATTATATGTGAATGATCCAGTGTAAGGTGTTAGACTCAAAACATTTGAAGATGTGTTATATCCAACCCAGAAGCATTTATAAAATAACATATTAACAAAGGTAACTGATACGATGAAGAAAAGAGGGTGCTTTAACTTCTTTTGAGCTGTGTGATTGTGAAACAGACTAACAGCTAGTCTCTGAAATGAACATATTTTACTGAAAAAACGTTCATAGTGAAAAAAAATAATATAATGAAATGAAGCCCTGAGACTTTCTTCATTTCCTGAAGGTAAGGAAATCTACCCTTGCCACATTTTCTAGACTTGCGTGGGCTTTCTTGGATATATATACTTCAGGGTCTGTATGACAGACTAATTGTGAAACTGTAGGACACTATTCGCTCAAGAGGGTATTGACAGAGTACAACCCAGCAACCCAATACTTTATTTTATCCATCCTGACATTGGACTCTTGCTAAAGACATTGTGATACCTTCTTCGTTGGTGAACTTCATCTGGTAGGGCTTATGAAAGTCATGACTTCTTAGGTCACTACCTACTGTGTTCCCTTTCATGTTTCTGGTGTTCTGATACAAGGGAAGTAACTCTAGTCAGACTCATGCAGCACAATTCATACCTGGTATTTTTAAAAATGTTTTTGAATGGTGGAAATATATTTTGATACTTCATATCTCCTTTGAACACTTTGAATGAATGTGTTTCTAATTCACCTGAGTTATCAGTTTTTCACTTTAAAGAGATTTTATGAAACTTCACTTACTTGCCAATGCAGTAAATCAACTATAAACAGGCAGCCAGAAACATGCAATGATCATCTCTGCCAGTAGACGGTGTGTCTAAGTGAAATTTTACTTCTGTGTTTTGTTTGACAGATTTTATTATTCCAATACATAAATGAATCATTCTATTAATGTCATCAAAGTTAATAGACCAAGAACAGAAATTTTAGAACATGGAACAGTTACATTCAGCTCATTATCAGATGCACGGATATCAAATTCAAATTTGAACACAATTTATGTACATTTTCACATGTATTCTGAGAAGGCCAAGTTTTGGTAAAAATTATATATTCAGTGGGGTGTGGGTGTTTGTTGTTAGAGTTGTCCTACCCTTCATTCTTGTGTTTCTTTGGGAATTGGTATCAGAATTGTCCTAGACCCTATGTTCATGTTTTTCCACATTGATTTGATATCAGAATTGTCCTTGCTCCTTTATCCATGTCTCTCTGTGGGGATTTGGTATTAGAATTGTCTCAACTCCTTCATCCTTGTCTCTCTGTTGGGATTTGATATCAGAATTGTCCTAGCTCCTTCATGCTTGTCTCTCTTTGGAGATTTGGGGTGAAAATTGTCCCATCATGGTTTTAGACCCGACTAAATTGGAAATTTTATTCATTCTGTCAGTCACCAGTATTCGTGATCCATACGTTGTTAATTACAGATCACTGTGATACAGCTAGAATATTGATGACAGTGAGGCTAACATCTTCCAGTCACTGGAACAGATTTTCTTTAACTATTACGAAAGTTAAAACTATACAATAACAGTGTTAGGGTGTTAACCGGTCGTGCCGGTTGGCTGTTTTGCCCAAGCCTGCAATATGCTGTTTTCCCAAGCCTGCAAACCTGGGGAAAACAGTATACAGCTGGCTTAGGAACAAAGCATATAGCAGGCTTAGGCAAACATCAGATAGCAGGCTGAGGAAAACAGTATATAGCAGGCTGGGGAAAACAGCATATATCAGGCTTGGGAAAACAGCATATAGCAGGCTTGGGAAAACAGCATATAGCAGGCTTGGGAAAACAGTATATAGCGGACTTGGGAAAACAGTATATAGCAGGCTTAAGAGCACCACATATTGCAGGCTTAGGAACACAGCATATTATACTGTTTTCCCCTGCCTGCTATATACTGTTTTCCCAAGCCTGCTATGTACTGTGTTCCTAAGCCTGCAATATGCTGTTTTCCCAAGCCTGCTATGTACTGTGTTCCTAAGCCTGCTATATGATGTTTGCCTAAGCCTGCAATATGCTTTGTTCCTAAGCCTGCTACATACTGTATACTGTTTTCCAAAGCCTGCTATATACTGTTTACTGTTTTCACAAGCTTGCTATATACTGTTGACTATTTTCCCAAGCCTGCTATATACTGTTATCCCAAGCCTGCTATATACTGTTTTCCCAAGCCTGCTATATACTGTTTTCTCAACCCCACTATATACTGTTTTCCTAAGCCTGCTATATGATGTTTCCCTAAGCCTGCTATATACTGTTTTCTCAAGCCCACTATATACTGTTATCCCAAGCCTGCTATATACTGTTTTCCTAAGCCTGCTATATACTGTTTTCCCAAGCCTGCTATATGCTGTTTTCCCAAGCCTGCTATGTACTGTGTTCCTAAGCCTGCTATATGATGTTTGCCTAAGCCTGCAATATGCTTTGTTCCTAAGCCTGCTACATACTGTATACTGTTTTCCAAAGCCTGCTATATACTGTTTACTGTTTTCACAAGCCTGCTATATACTGTTGACTATTTTCCCAAGCCTGCTATATACTGTTATCCCAAGCCTGCTATATACTGTTTTCCCAAGCCTGCTATATACTGTTTTCTCAACCCCACTATATACTGTTTTCCTAAGCCTGCTATATGATGTTTCCCTAAGCCTGCTATATACTGTTTTCTCAAGCCCACTATATACTGTTATCCCAAGCCTGCTATATACTGTTTTCCTAAGCCTGCTATATACTGTTTTCTCAAGTCCGCTATATACTGTTATCCCCAGCCTGCTATATACTGTTTTCCCAAGCCTGCTATATACTGTTTTCTCAAGCCCGCTATATACTGTTATCCCAAGCCTGCTATATACTGTTTTCCCCAGCCTGCTATATACTGTGTTCCTAAGCCTGCTATATGATGTTTCCCTAAGCCTGCAATATGCTGTGTTCCTGAGCCTGCTGTATACTGTTTCCCCAGCCTGCTATATACTGTGTCATGTCAGAGTTTAGATTTCATTCCAGATTTTGGTTATGCTACTCAAAATAAGTTGAAGAACACCTCATTCTTTCTTGTAACTGTGTTTTTTTCTGTGATGCCTATAGTCTATAGTAGCCATGGTAACTGTGGCAACAAGGGCAATTTGGTTTCTTTAGCTTACTTTGAGTAGTATAAATAAACCATTGTACAAGTGGAGTTCTTTAACTTCCTTTGAGGAGTATTGATATGTGTAATGAATTGGTGATGACTCGTGTGTCATTTTCATGTATATTTAATTCTCATTTTTAATCTATGAACAGAAATGAACAATTAATTTCTTCACAAAGCATTATATGATTTCTGTCTAAAGGTGGCAAGATACAGGAAGTAATTATACATACAGATTGCTGAAGGATATCATGTATATAATGCATTGTGAGGTGTCAGTACATGAACATTTACATTTAAATGCCAGGATGGAAAACTTCAAAGGGTATATTTCTTTAAATGGTGGATTTATTTGCAACAAGGTTTTACAGAAAAATTCAATAAAAACTATGACATACTTAGACTATATTAGACTCGAAGGAACTTCATTAAGGCAGATGTTCACTCATGTCTTATGGTTGTTTTTTTCTCCTACTCTGTCACAAGTTTCCATAAAAAAGTGGTAATAGCCAGAGGAGGAAATGGTTATCTGACATAAAATAGAGATTGAGGTCTATCTTTCTAAATGATCAAGATGCTGTCATCATACTGGGGTTGGGGGAGGCTTGATGTTTAAGCAAGACAATCTAGTAACTGATATTCTGAGCAGTATTCCACATGTGAGACCTTGCTATGCTGACACGTCTGTTGTAGGCAGTGATAACATGTAACACACTGTCTTGAGCTGAGAAATTATCTTGCTGTCATGACTGTGTTGTTATACGCCACATTCAGTAACATTCCAGGTATATGGCGGCAATCCGTAAATAGTTAAAACTGGACATTCAAGCCAGTGATCACTATCATGAGCATCGACCGGCATGATTGGAAACAGATGACGTGTCAACCAAGACGACAAACCTGACAACCTGATCCCATTAGTCGCCTCTTATTACAAGCATGAGTTGCTGAAGATACATTATAACCCGGACCTTCACGGGGTTGTGAAGCCTTAGTAATACATGTCAGGTGTGTCTGGACGAGTCCTTACCAGACACACCTGCATGTGATGTGGCCTACTTTGATGCTGAATCAAGCATTCTCCATGTCACTCGTGTACCTACCTGAATATTATTTGCTTCTTTCAATTGATGTGAACAGTATTTTGTCAGGTAAGGTATGTTATTGATTTTGTTCAGTTTGACCATGGTGACACTTGCTGTCATGAATTCATTCCAGTCATTACTTATGCGGTCCTACTAATGAGACCCAGCCCTGAATGTACCTTCACTGTGCCCACAGAGGTCCCTCACTCCCCTGAAAGTGCCATGAAAGTATTTTCTCTGAATGTACCTTCACTCTGCACAGAGTTCCCTCCCTCCCCTAGAAGTACCCTGAAAGTACCTTCGCCTTTCTCTGAATGTACCTTCACTGTGCCCACAGAGATCCCTCCCTCCCCTAGAAGTACCCTGAAAGTACTGTCGCCATTCTCTAAATGTACCTTTACTGTGCTGACAGAGTTCCCTCCCTCCCCTAGAAGTACCCTGAAAGTACCTTTGTCTTTCTCTGAATGTACCTTCACTGTGCCCACATAGTTCCCTCACTCCCCAGTAGAAGTATCCTGAAAGTTCCTTCGCCTTTCTCTGAATGTACCTTCACTGTGCCCACATAGTTCCCTCCCTCCCCTAGAAGTACCCTGAAAGTACCTTTGTCTTTCTCTGAATGTACCTTGACTGTGCCCACATAGTTCCCTCACTCCCCAGTAGAAGTATCCTGAAAGTACCTTCGCCTTTCTCTGAATGTACCTTGACTGTGCCCACAGAGTTCCCTCCCTCCCCAGTAGAAGTACCCTGAAAGTACCTTCGCCTTTCTCTGAATGTACCTTGACTTTACCCACAGAGTTCCCTCACTCCCCAGTAGAAGTACCCTGAAAGTACCTTCGTCTTCCTCTGAATGTACCTTGACTGTGCCCACAGAGATCCCTCCCTCCCCTAGAAGTACCCTGAAAGTACTGTCGCCATTCTCTAAATGTACCTTTACTGTGCTGACAGAGTTCCCTCCCTCCCCTCGAAGTACCCTGAAAGTACGTTTGTCTTTCTCTGAATGTACCTTCACTGTGCCCACAGAGTTCCCTCACTCCCCAGTAGAAGTACCCTGAAAGTACCTTTGTCTTTCTCTGAATGTACCTTGACTGTGCCCACAGAGTTCCCTCACTCCCCAGTAGAAGTACCCTGAAAGTACCTTCGCCTTTCTCTGAATGTACCTTGACTGTGCCCACAGAGTTCTATCACTCCCTTAAAAGTGCCTTGACAGTGACTTTGGCATACACTGATCTTACAGTTCACCTTTCATGCTTTGCTACAGTAAGCTTGTCCCCACTTTTGCTTATGGCCATACCACTATGATGTAGGTACACTGTGGAGTAAATGAAGTTCTATCCAAATACTTTTTTATTACATAGTAAGATAAACAGTACTATAGTTTTTACCTATAATCATGTCTTTTTTACATTTTCTGACATCTTGAGTTCTTGGATTTTCAATGGGAAATTAATATGTTTATGTTGTTTATGAGGCTTTGATACTGTTCCTCAGTTCTGACTGTTTGACTCATTCTGCTGAATCTGTTCAAAACAGTCCGCTCCCCTTCACTACCCCCTCCCCTACTACCCTTCTCTACCACCTCCCCTACTACCCTTCACTACCCCCTCCCCTACTACCCTTCACTACCCCCTCCCCTACTACCCTTCACTACCCCTCCCCTACTACCCTTCACTACCCCCTCCCCTAGCTACCCTTCACTTCCCCCTCCCTTACTACCCTTCACTAACTACTAACTAACTAACTAACCCCTAACTACCTCATCCCTCTCCTTTTTCCCCAATATGAAATGGCGGGAGCCTTACCGTTGAATCACCTGTTCACTTGTCTATAGATTATGGCCAATTATTTCCTCAACAGAACAGTTAAAGCACCCCAGCAATTAGATCCAGCAGGCAAACCTGAGAGAGGAGGTGAAGAAAACACCCTTCGAAATATTTTCTTTCATAAACATTTCAAGTAAAGTCTAGTTTTCATGTAAATGATTTTGTAGTTTTTTGACAGAACTGTATTATGAGGTTTATGGAAAGTGCAGTAGACAAACCTGAAAAAACGTTACAAGTTAGCAACAGATTGTGGATAGCACCAAACCTGATAAATACAAAACATGAAAGTAGCAATTTGCATAATTTGTTTGAAGATCTAGAGTGACCTCCATGAAGAAAAAAAATCATCAGGTGTGGATATTATGGATAGAAGAGGTAATAATATTGGATTCTATATAGACAATCAGTGCCTAGTTGTATGCAAGGATACCTTGCACGTGACTCATACACCATATGGTAGGCGAGGTGACGCTGCGCTTCACTGACCCTAAACCCACATTTCTTCACAGCCCTGTACACAATACTGAGCAGGTGCCCTGGATCATTACCCCAAACTTCTTACGTTTGTTTTTTTAAGCAGTATGTATTCATCATATTAAACTGATTAAATTTCAAGAAATATGAATACGCTTACAACTGAAGCACGGGAGATGTTTGAGACGCGCTTGCGATACCTGATTTTGGGGAAGCTTCGTAGGTCTATTGTATTCCTGGCTCGCCTGCAATCTGGTGTCTGTCTGTCTTGGCCCTCTATGGAGGACTGCTTGTGTGTGGACTATTGTGTGTTTGGATTGGTGTTGCTTTGATCAGATATTGTGGTCCTGGTGTTGATGGTAGTTGTACTAGTTAGAAATATTCTGCAAGGTGTTGGTAATTGATGTCCTGAAGGCTTGGCACCTACTTGGCTTGGACAAATTTGAATTAATGATGCAGGTAGTCTTCATTAAATTTTGATTGTGTTATGTGTAAATGTTCAATGTATTTTAGGTACTCAGGGAAAATATTTATTTTTTCGTTGATTAAGTGAGTTGGGATTAAGTCGTTTAAAGTCTTTAGATGAAGGAAATATGTATATGTTGTGAAATGTAGTTACCTTCCTCCCATCAACATGACTAGGATGCCTTCCACCCATCAATGTGACATCACCTTCCACCCATCAATGTGACATCACCTTCCACCCATCAATGTGACATCACCTTCCACCCATCAATGTGACATCCACCTTCCACCCATCAATGTGACATCCACCCTCCACCCATCAATGTGACATCACCTTCCACCCATCAATGTGACATCCACCTTCCACCCATCAATGTGACATCCACTCTCCACCCATCAATGTGACATCCATCTTCCACCCATCAATGTGACATCCACCTTCCACCCATCAATGTGACATCACCTTCCACCCATAAATGTGACATCCACCTTCCACCCATAAATGTGACATCCACCCTCCACCCATCAATGTGACATCCACCTTCCACCCATCAATGTGACATCCACCTTCCACCCATCAATGTGACATCCACCCTCCACCCATCTACGTGACATCCACCTTCCACCCATCTACGTGACATCCACCCTCCACCCATCTACGTGACATCCACCTTCCAGCCATCAATGTGACATCCATCTTCCACCCATCAATGTGACATCCACCTTCCACCCATCTACGTGACATCCACCCTCCACCCATCTACGTGACATCCACCTTCCAGCCATCAATGTGACATCCATCTTCCACCCATCAATGTGACATCCACCTTCCACCCATCTACGTGACATCCACCTTCCACCCATCTACGTGACATCCACCTTCCAGCCATCAATGTGACATCCACCCTCCACCCATCAATGTGACATCCACCCTCCACCCATCAATGTGACATCCACCTTCCACCCATCAATGTGACATCCATCTTCCACCCATCAATGTGACATCCACCTTCCACCCATCAATGTGACATCACCTTCCACCCATCAATGTGACATCCACCTTCCACCCATCTACGTGACATCCACCCTCCACCCATCTACGTGACATCACCTTCCACCCATCAATGTGACATCACCTTCCACCCATCAATGTGACATCCACCTTCCACCCATCTACGTGACATCCACCCTCCACCCATCAATGTGACATCCACCTTCCACCCATCAATGTGACATCACCTTCCACCCATCAATGTGACATCCACATTCCACCCATCAATGTGACATCCACCCTTCACCCATCAATGTGACATCCACCTTCCACCTATCAATGTGACATCCACCTTCCACCCATCAATGTGACATCCACCTTCTACCCATCAATGTGACACCCACCTTCTGCCCATCAATGTGACGTCCAACCTCTACCAATCAATATGACTTCCACCTATCAATGTGACATCACCACCCATCAATGTCACATTCACCTTCTACCCATTAATGTGACATCCATGGTCTACCCATCAATGTCACATTCACTTTCCTCCCATCAATTTGTCATATACCCTCTACCCATCAATGTCACATCCACCTTCCACCCATCAGTGTGACATCAACCCTCTACCCATCAATGTGCCATCCATCAACATGACATCCATCTGATCAGTATGGCATTTTCCCAACTATATGATCCTCATCTTCCACCAGCATCACATCTTTCGAACATGGTGCTCACTTTCAATGAACATGACGCCCATATTCCTTAAACCTGACTACCACCTCCCATCAGTATGACAGTTTCACATCACCATGATACCTGTCCCCCATGAAAATGATACCCGTGTTCCCATCAACATAACATGCACCTCCAATCAATGTTATATTTCCACTGACTGAAATTTGCCTTCTTGAAAACAGTACAGGTTTAAGGTCACCATAAGAATTGAGCAATAAGGACAATTGTGTGTGCTCAGACTCTGTAATGAGACAAGCATCACGAGACAACTCTACTTAATGCAATGACACATCGTGACCTTCCATGCAGGAGGCATTGGGATAAAACAAGCACTGTAGGCAATCAAATGGGACCAGAGCTGACTATTGAGCTGCAAGTATTTCAAAGTACACTTGGAATATTTTCAGAATAGATAAGAGGAATAAAACCAATCTGTATGGTAAAGCGCTTAATTTGGGTACAGTCACAAGAAAACTGTTGCCTTCAATTTGCCTGACCTTTTATGGTTGCCAGAGAGATGAAAATGTTCTTGATTTTGATTGAAGCAATCCAATAACATTACAACATTTTGTGGGGTGTACTCATCAGGATTCCATTTTATATCTTGCACCATCTAAATATTATTTTACTTGTGTTTTTTGATGCATGTTTGTCCTATTTATGGGGTGATGTTTCAGATTACTGCAGTCAAATTGTATTCTGTGCATGGGAATTTATTAGTCACTACTAATTTCTCTAAGATACCATGCTGCCACGTTTAGATATAAGATGTTGACTTCATGCTGGCCAGTTATTTTCTTATCCCCTTAAGTTTGAAAATCAGGCATGGTAACATCTAATACCATGATTGACATTATTTGTAGGACAAAGAATCTGTCACTGACCTCTCCAGTTAAACATCAGGCAAGGCAACATGAAATACCATGTTATTTGTAAGACAGAGGATCAGTCACTGGCATCTACAGGTGTCCACTACTCTGATATATTTAATTATGAGATGATGATTTTTATACTTTTATTGACAGAGCAGTCAGTCGATGTGTTCCTGACAGTGAAGGTAAATTATGATTCTTTCATCTGTGAAGTATTGTTTAGGTTATGTTCACGGTGCGTTACTGATATAAAGGAGTATCTCTGTGTAACCGTGGCTCTGCACTGGCTTGGGGCAACATTAAGAGTGAAATAAAATCACTTCAATTTTCTCTTTTGATATTTATCTTTATATCCTGGGTCATTAAAGAGATGATCATTCAGATTCTGATAAAGCAGTGTTTAATGAGAAGTAGAATGGCGGGAGGCACGAGCGGCTTGTTTTCAATGCAGTTCCATGCAAAGATGATTTTCAAGTGAAATCTGAATGGTAGAGAGAGCAGGACAATGATGACATCGTTATGGTTACTGATGTGTGAACTATAGCACCTGCTGGTGACGCTGTCTGAGGTGACTGAGGCAAAAGGAAGTGGCGTGTGCTGGACATGGGATTAAGACGTGATCACAAGTGTGGGATGACGTGATGGTGGGTATGGGATAAACCTGGGTAGGTGGGGTTGACTGCAAGAGTTAAGGTGGCATGTAGTGAGGATGGAAATGGGATGGACTTGGTACTGTGAGGTTGACTACAAGAGTTCAGGTGGCATGTAGTGAGGATGGAAATGGGATGGACTTGGTATGGTGAGGTTGACTACAAGAGTTCAGGTGGCATGTAGTGAGGGTGGAGATTGGATGGACTGTGGGCTTGTAGGGTGAGGGTGGGGCCAGGTTTGATATCGAATGGTCAGGTTGATTGCAAGAGTTAAGGTGACATGAAGTGAGGGTGGGGATTAGGTGGAGGCGGGACAGTGGGTTCTTAAGGTAGCATACAGTGAGGGTGGGGATTAGGTGGAGGCGTGACAGTGGGTTCATAAGGTAGCGTACAGTGAGGGTGGGGATTAGGTGGAGGTGGTGCGGTGGGTTCTTAAGGTAGCATACAGTGAAGGTGGGGATTAGGTGGAGGTTGGGCGGTGGGTTCTTAAGGTTACTGTACAGTGAAGGTAGGGTCATGTTGGGCTCATACAGTCATAGTTACTTCATTGCACTAGATTTGTCAGCAATGAGACTCGCCTCTTTTACAAGGGATATCAAAAAGTAGTGAGTCTAACTATATTCTTGATGTCCAATGTTTGTACAGTTCCCATATTATTTTGAAGGGATCTTTAGCAAAACCCTTTCCAAAGTTTCCCACATGTGGGTATTGTGGTTCATGAGATATGAGTCATCACAACACATTAGGGTATAATTATTTGTAAAATAATTGCAAAAAAAGAAAATATGTCATTTGGTACCTCTTGGATAATGTTATGGCTTCAGATAATATCATATAACATATGTTCAGAATGGTACTGGATGAATTCCCTTCATAATCAACAGCCAGAGAGTTGGACTGATTGATTTATATTTAGACTGAGGCTGTTTTTCAAGGACGTCCCCATTTTGATCTTTCAAAAACATTGTGTCCAGATTTTCAGATTTGGACTTTGCAATATATTGTCAGCTGAAACTTGTGTGATCATTCAGTATTTAGTTTGAACACTTGGCATTATGTATGAATAGTGAAAACATATGAATAGTAGAATCAGTTACATCCTTATGATGAAGTCATCTGGAAGAGGGTGTGTAGTGTCTCCAAAACAAGCTCTTTCAGTAAACATGAAAGGGATGAGTCACTTTAACAAGTGATTGTAATTTCAAATTGCTTTTTGAATATCTCAGTTTGATTCGAAGGGACTTCTACCTATCTCAAACACACAAAATGTTTCTTCATATTTCTTACGACCCAGGAAGGTCCCGGGGTAGAATAGGCCTCCAGCAACCCATGCTTGCCATAGAAGGCGACTATGCTTGTCGTAAGAGGCGACTAACGGGATAGAGTGGTCAGGCTCGCAGGCTTGGTTGATACATGTCATCAGTTCCCAGTTGCGCAGATCGATTCTCATGTTGTTGATCACTGGATTGTCTGGTCCAGACTCGATTATTTACAGACCGCGGCCATATAGCTGGAATATTGCTGAGTGCGGCATCAAACTAAACTCACTCACTCACTCACTCATTTTTCTTGCATATAAGATTAAAAGTCAAACAAAATGGGGATCGTGAGGCTGGAACGTAGCAAACCAATTTGCTTTAGGTTGACATATTATGTAGAAAAATAAAACATAAAAACAGTTGCATTCATATCATTGTCCAGGTGAGGCTGAATACTTGGTCAAACCCCCTTGTAGCAACATTCCAGCAATATCATGACGGGGATTGTCGACAGCAAAGATCACTTCCAAAATACTAGTAGGAGTTCATCAAAAAATGTTCAAACTTGCTCAGGGACGCTAATTCTGATTTCTGTTACTGAAATGCTAAGCTTCCACTAGCTGGTTGGTTATTTCTATTATTTTTCACCATGTTCAGTAATGCTGGTGCTCTGTCATGACATCTGCGAAGTTCTAACTGATGCAATGAGCCTGAGTCTGTACAGGTGGGATCTGACGACATGTATCTGCTAAGTCAGCATGCCTAAGCACCCAATCCTGTCTCTTGTGACAAGCAGGCCAGGGGGCTAATGTGCTGGTTTAAGTGTAAGCTCCTCCCACCAAGAAATAGTGAGTGAGTGAAATTAATTTTATTCCGGGCTCAGCGATATTCCAACAGTATCATGGTGGTGGACACCAGAAATGTGCTTCACACATTGTATCCATGTGGGAATCAAACCCAGACCTTCATCATGACAAGTAAATGTTCCTTCTAGGCTTCCACCTCCCCTCATCCCACCATAGGCCTAGGTTTCATTCCCTGTTTATCTGTTAAGGATGGTTCTGGTGTCCCCTGCCACAATATTGCTAGAATATTACTAAAATCATTCTTACAACAACCATGTACTAGAGCAGAATTCAAGCTCTTTATATTTTCCAGTTTATTTGAATGCCTGAAAACAAACATGTAATAATTTATTTTTTTTCCAATTTCTGTCCATTATGACGTAAAGAAATCTAATTGAAATGAGCCTGAACTAAAACATCATGAAGAGTGTTAGCAAATCAACAAACAGCTTGAGCATTTAACCTGATTTAAACCCTTCCCTTAATATTTCTGTTGTGAGGCTCAACACTAATAGTTTACGCAGTAACACGCAGTGCAGTACAATAGGCCAGAGTATAAAGGTTCAGACCCACTCCTCATGAGCCCTGTGTGAAAGGCAGCTGATTGGCTGACCTGTGATGTCATGTTGGGAGTATAAATACTGTGATATTTTTGTGTAGACCATGCATTTGTTCAAGCAGAGAAACAAGCCAGTTAACAGCTTCGGGTACGGCTCATGTTCACACCCATATACACATTGTTAATTTTATAGAAGTTGTACAGAAGACCTAAATGACACGAGGATTTAGCCCTTTCCCTGCCATGTGTAAAACAAGATTACACCTGAGGAACTAGTTTCAGTTGTATTCAGTGGAACAGACTACTAGAGATTGCAAGTCATACCTTGGAATGACAGCCTAATCAGAAGTTGAGGAATTTTACAGTGCTGTTTGGGTGTTTGTCAAGCACCTCTTCCCTTCAAGCTCTTCCATATAAGTTGAATGTGTTTTGGGTCGAGAATCACACGTTCCAAGTGGTATAAGGTGAGATTAATGTTTACTTACTCTGAGACCCCCTACTGGACTCTCACTGCCTTTGCTCCCAAGCTTTGTTGATGTATTTTACTTCACAGTTTAGTTACTCCTTACAGGAGTACAGCATTTCATCATATATGAGCTTATTGAATGTATTTCACAAATATGGTAATTCTGTAACATTCATGCTTTGAGATAAAAATGTTTAATATGATTTTAATGTTTACAGTAATCACATGTTGCTGTTTTGACATACACTTGTGTTATAATGAATTTTCTGAGTACCTTGTTGCACCTTTTTAATGAATTTAATGCTGAAAAGAATGTTTAATTTGTATTAACTATATTGTGAGATAATTTTAGAAATATTGTGCCAGTGTGAAATAGCTTGGTTTCTCACAAATACCTCACTGCACATCTTATGCAGCTCATCTTGAAATAGATCTGAAAAAAAGATGTGGAATGCTAGAAATCTCAGTTGAGATTTGAAAAACAATATTCCTAGTCATCTCTTGTTTAATACAGAGAAACAGAGCCCATGGTAAATCCATCAGGAGTAATGGAACAGATTGCAGTGACCTTGCTGTACTAATTATGTAAAGTTTAAGCACTGATGTATGGAGAAACAGAGTAGAACAATGACAAGGGTTACTAAATGGACATGTTTCTATTGCTTAATTAAGGAAATGCTTGAGTTGTTAAAACTGAAAATCCTTTTCCCTTTGGAGTTGTCAAGACCTTGTCAAGTATAACATGTCAACAGAACGCAGAGCAGGATTTGAGGAGTTAAACCTTCACATGGTAAAGGCATGGTCACACCTTTCACAAACATGGCTTTTCAGTTGGAGAGACTTATCCTGTTGTTGAACTTTTTGCCCAATTTTTCATGATTGTCTCTTTTTTTGTTGTTGAGAAAGCATGATATTCAGTTAGATATGGTTGTTTACTTGTCACACTGTTTCACCTTGAGCAGTGTACTGTTATCTGAGGGTAACCTGAGTCATTTAGAGTTGAATATTTGTCAAATGTATTTTAAAATGTTCAACTCTAAATGTCCTGGTTATAATACTCACTGACATAATAGTCTCCATAGATATTGGAAACAACTTGTGACAGTTGAATAGGAAAGAAAGGTTTTTGTGGTTTTCTTCATATTTTGGGGAATATTTGTTTTGGCAATGTCATCTATCAGGTCTGAACAAATTAATCACTTGTCTGTCTTGTATTCATCAAGAAATGGCTGAACCAGACAAACCAGTGATTGACAGAATGACCATTGTCTCTGCTTAGGGCAAAATGGCAATAATTCTGTCAAGCAGATCTTGATTAAGTCAGTTAGTTCAGATTTTGAGATAACTGTTTTGTACTAGGGTCCTTGTCACAATTATGACCCAGTCATACATTTTATGATTTCTCCTTTTGATTCTGAAGTTATCAATCCATCTAGCTAGTGTAAACCAACACACTTCTTCAATATAGCATTATTGATCCATTTTTATCTCAAACTCTCAAATCATCCTTTGAATAGCAATGGTTTAAACTAGCTGTTTCTGAAAATTGATAATGTATTGACAATTTGAGCCTGAAACATATTATGATTTAACAGCACCTTTTAGCCAGCCATCTTCTTGAAAACATTTTTTGCTTCTGTTGACAAGTCAACTGATTGTGCTTGTCATGGTGTGTTGGACAACCTGTTGGCCAGTGTGTGTGATAACGACTACAATGGCCACCACTCGAGTGCATGTTCACTGAGCCCCTCCCTCACCCACACACAGTCAGGATATACGGCTGGCAACTTCAATAGCCACCATGTCAGTGTTTAATCATGTGGGTACACTTCATACAGATTTGTAGGGCATGCGAGGAGTGTGCTCTCTTCTCTCACTTTAAGGTTGGTCTACTGCTCTGGTGTTTCATATCCGTGTATTTCTTGGTTTTGTTTGCTGTCTAATGTCACTGTCAACTGAAATATGGGCTTGAAAAGTTTAGGAGTGCATGTGTGAGACGTGGCTAAGGGAGCTCTGTTTTCAATTGTGTGAAATATATCAATGTTTTATTCAGTTGACCATTTTGTTATAAGTTACCATTCAGAAAAAATAGCAATAAAAATAGGAAAATTGTCAAAACTGTTTCGGTTAAACAGGCTTAAATCACTTGACTTCCTGAGGTCAGACATACCTTGAAACTGCTATAAACTGACTATAAAGGTTAAACTGTGAAAAGTATTTGAAATATTTACAGCATTTGAAGCTTAATAGCAGAGATAGAAAAGTACATTCATGAAAAAAAACAGATACATAACCTTTTGACAAGTTAAATACCCTTAGTTTTCCAAAACAAACCCAAACAAAGTAAGTTCAAGGATGTTACTTTCGGCTGGATTGGATTGGACAATGACAAGTTGGCCATTATTGTTCATTATCACAGCGCCATGGGTCAAGCAGAATTATTGGAAAATGAGCCTCAGTTGATACCCTATTACTGAGGAGAGGGAAAGGTTAGGTGATCCTTTGACACTTAAATTACCATTTGAAACACGTCCTAAAATAAGGCACCACTATCCTGCTTCACTCTAATGGGGCTGTGGACTAGCCTAGTGGTTAAAGCATTTGTTCGTCACACTGAAGACTCCGGTTTGATTCCCTCCATTGGTATAATGTGTGAAACCCATTTCTGGTGTCCCCAACCATGATATTGCTGGAATATATTACTAAAAGCGATGTAGAAAACCAAGAAGGAACGAACTCATCAATCTTTCAATCAAACAATCAGTCAGTCAGTCAATTGGTCAATCAACCAGTCAATCATTTAGTTTGAATCCAGACTGATAATTCAAACCTACCAGCAGATTCATCTGTAGTCTTATCAAGACATTGTTTTTCCATTTGTTGTGTTCATGATATCTAGGTGCCCTGTAAGATGTAACAACTTGCATCATGAGCCAGGGTGGAGTGATTGCTGTCGGGGCTGTGTGACTTTGTCAGCACTGTTATCAAAGTGATGTGTGTTTGTTCTAAGGCCTTTACACTCTGCTGACACCATTTGATGATGTGTCTTTGTTTTGTTTTGTTTATACTAGCGACACAAACAACAACAGTCACGCTGCCCTTGAGCTGACTTGTTACATATGTTAGCAGGACCCAGGGGTTGCATGCTTGAAATTCATGCATACCTACGTGACTAAATAGTCAATTAGAAACATTTGGCAGTGCTGGATATGCTGTTGTATGTGCAGGTGTGGTAGGGAAGTGTCTGATAGCTCTCAAGGAATGTTGCATAAACAACTGATACGGAACAGGAGAACGACAGGGTAAATACCTGTCACCTTCCTTTTGCGGATTTTAGCTGCATTTTTTATTCCTTAAGGTTTGATGGGGGGATACTTAATTGACAGATATCTCTATTTCAACCATTTTTTCTTTTTGGGGGGTCCTACATTTACTAGTATTTTCAATTAATAGTATAAAATATCGCTTCCTCAGTAGAGGTATGGTTGTAGTAGGGTTAACAGTGTTTCCATGTATATAGCACCACACCAAGTATGCTCATTGCACTAACAACACAAGAAAGGATGTACATTTTGTTGAGTAAGCCTTTTAGCCACAAAATTCAACACTTGTGACTGTAGTAGAACATTTAAGTCTTCTGCAGTGTTTGAAGTTTGACATTATTATCTATTTGTATAAACTGTCTTCCAAATCTGTCAGATAATGTTCATGACATAATAAAATATAGTTTATTCTATTTTGGTGTAAATTGTATGTTGTCATTATTCACAGAATGTCAGTTAAAGACAGAAAAAAAACCCCATAGAACTGGTTTGAAGAAACTTGCTTAATAGTTAAAAAGATTTTCTTTTGGTACTATGCTGTAGTGGTTGTGCAAATGTGATGCTTGTCATGGTGGTTCGGCTGCATTGGAGGCTCTTCATTTGACCTTCAGCCATTTCCATGGACCTTGACAGTGTCCGAGAAGATTAATCCCTTCATGTTTTAACTGGAAAATAAGCTCTATCCCAGTAATTATCACTAAGTAAGTAGAGTTTGGAAAAGTCATTTGAGAGTTATATTAATGACGATTACAGAAATTCTACAGCATACCACAGAATTAAAAGAAATAGTTGGATGAGGATTTGGTCATAGCTGACCCTTCAAAAGGCCCAGGTTGAGGAGCCTCACCTCTTGTCACCATTCCCCTAAAAATCTCATTTTTCATGTTCTCCATGAAAGCTGAAGTGTTGTATCAGGAACTTCTTCCCAGTGAGAATCATCATTTGAAAAACATTTTAGCCCCTGTTCAGTTGAGTATTTCAGAGCAAAAGAAAATGCTCATTCCTACTCTCTCAGTGATGAATCTGAAGTGTTACTGTAATCTGTGTGCTCACACTACTCACTCATCTCTGAATGTCCCTTTAAGAATGAACAATTAGACTATCATTTGACCCATCCTCCATCATGTCACAGCAAGAGAAAGTGTTCTCCACGCATGTATGTATATATAGCATGTACTTGCCTACCTGCTTGTCACTGTTTGGACAGGGGTGGAGCGGAGCTGACAACTGAGAAGTACGCCTCATTACAAAGGCAATTACAACCTTTGTACATATACTCACAGCCATTGTGCGGATCAGTGCCGTGATTACTGGTCTTCTTGCTACACCTGACCAGTGGTCAAGGACATTATGATCAAAATGGTTACACGTGTTTGTTGTGAAGGCAAGGTTGTTGGAGTACTGAGTTCATTCATAGTGTGAGAGACAGGACAAGCGAATTGATATTTGAAGAGCTTTAGACAGACTGGGAGTGAGGGACTGCAGTCTTAAAGGGAAGCTGTCACTTCAGTGTAACTCCTGTTGGATAGCCTTTGGATACAACTACCTTGGTTTGTAAAACTGTTTTCACTGTGGACTGAATGATGAGAGTTGACTTGTTTACCTCCTTAGCTCATTTGTTATTTCAGCAGGAATCCACCTTTATTTGTCTTTTAAGTCGTGATAGAAGTTTATTTTACACTCGTACATCATCATCAACAAGCATGATCACTATCATGTAAATATTTGTAGGTCAAGAAATGCCAGAAATATTGTATTGTATTCTCCTCCAGAATCAGGAATATGATGTTACACTGTTGATAAACAGAGGCAACTTGTTTCTGTATGAATCTCTTTTTTCATCTTGTTCAACAAATACAATGAAATATCTTCTGAGAAAAATTTAGTGAAATCTAAAATTGTCAGTTTATAAACCATCAGAGTTGTCCTCCATGTTGTCCATAAAAAACCTAGTTTATTGGTAGCATTTATGTATACCTTCCCACAGTCATCAAAATACCAACTGTAATAAATGTCAACATAGGCGACAGCTACAATTTGGTTTGTCAGTTTTGTGTACATTCACCTCGACTCTGGCAGCTGCAGGTTACATGGTATGCACAGTTACGACTACCCTGTTATGTAAGCTGCAAGCTGGATATCTTGAACCAGATGCAATATTAAATATTGAATTGGAGGAATCTCTACCAACAGCCTTAATAAGGACTTCTTGTCAATTTTTGTGGTAAATGTGAAGAATATACAAATTACATGTGATTTCATGGTATTTGATCGACTGACCCAGCTAGTTTGTGTGTAGTTATGTTCCCATGAACCCAAATAAATAGGCCATGCCCTCAAGTGGACCACTACTGCACTTAACATTCATAGCAAGTGAAAGGCAACAAGAGCAAAAAGGAAAATAAATGATGGAAACAAACTAATTTTACAATGGAAAATAGTTGTTGTAAATATATGTCTGTTTACAATCAAGCACTATATTTTGTTGTTACTTTTTTGTGGGAACTATATGTTAACAGAATAGAAAAATTAAACAACCACTCAGGCACTATGTTTTATTACCTTTTGTGTTGGTACTATATGTTAACAGTATAGAAAAATTAAACAACCATTTGGGCAGTGTAAAAACATGATCTCACACAAGCCTTGTATAAATTCTTTTCTTTTGTTTCATGAATCATGCAACAAAGACTCACAAAGAAGAAAGGAAATAGAAAATACAAAGTCTGAAATTATGAATGTCTTTTGTTATGCCTCTTGGGTTCTTTTCATAATATTGTGGCTCCTAACATGAAATAGAATTATATTGTACCCTAATCTTGTTTTCTGACTGACATGATCATGACTCTGCTATCAGCTGGAGTTTAGTTAATGTATGGAAAAGGATCATTTTCCAATGTTGTTCATGTAAGATTTGCAAGTTATCTTGCTTGGTCAGCACCTGAAGGAAACAGTAACCCATTTAGGCACAATCTACATTTGGCCATGTCAGCAATTTGTAGATACAAATATGAACCATTATAAACATCCAGTACAGGCTGGAGTCCAACAAACAGTCGATTATTGGGTCCAATAAATCCCTTGACAGAGGTCATTTTTTAAATGAGCTGAATGAATCGTCATAAACAATCTGTGATCAGTCAATACCAACCCTGTTCCCAATCTTATGTCACTGAACTAGGTTATGAAGGGAATCTTATGAGTGAATGGAAATTTGATAATAGCCACAGGTTGTCTACACTCACTTCATATGACATCTTTTTGGAGAGCAACAACATGGAAGTGAGTCATTCATCAGACTGAAAGGAATATGTGTGATTTGTAAGTGGAGGAAATGCCTGGCCACCTACTCCCTGATGTGGGGGATTCTGGTGTAGATGGAGATAATTCTGGTGGTGTGCTGTACAGGAGACAGTGTCTGTGAACGACTGGAGACTGGTATGTGAAGTATAGAAGACTCTGGTACATGAATTATAGAAGACTGGGATATGTGAAGCATGAGAAACAGTGGTGTGTGAAGTATAGAAGACTGTGCCATATAAAGTAGAAAAGAGAGTGGTATGTAACTGTAGGAGACTGTGGTACATGAAGTACAGAAGACTGTGGTATGTGAAGTACAGAAGACTGTGGTATGTGAAGTATAGAAGACTTTGTTATGTAACAATAGGAGGCTGTGGTATGTGATGTATCTTGGACTGTGGTTTGTAAAGTATTAAAGACTGTTGTATGTGAAGTATCGTGGACTGTGGTATGTGAAGTATAGACTGCTTTGTGGAGTATGAGAGACTGGTATGTGAAGTACAGAAGAGTTTGGTATGTAACAATAGGAGACTGTGGTTAGTAAAGTATAAAAGACTGTGTTATGTGTAGTATAGGAGACTTGGTATATAACAATAGGAGACAGTAGTTAGTAAAGTATAAAAGACTGTGTTATGTGTAGTATAGGAGACTTGGTATGTAACAATAGGAGACAGTAGTTAGTAAAGTATAAAAGACTGTGTTATGTGTGGTGTAGGAGACTTGGTATATAACAGTAGGAGACTGTAGTTAGTAAAGTATAAAAGACTGTTATGTGTGGTGTAGGAGACTTGGTATATAACAATAGGAGACAGTAGTTAGTAAAGTATAAAAGACTTTGTTATGTGTGGTATAGGAGACTTGGTATGTAACAATAGGAGACTGTAGTTAGTAAAGTATAGAGACTGCTTTGTGAAGTATGAGAGACTGGTATGTGAAGGACAGTAGACCGTGGTATGAGAGGAACTATAGGAGACCTGATGACAAGCACCTGTTTGCTAAGACCTCCATGACTTCCATCTGTCTCAATTCCTGCCATGAAAGCCTGTCAGACTGATGGCACTCACATGCACAGCTCCTCATATTTATAGCCAGGCAAGAAAATGGCATCTCATTTCGAAACATGTGGCATGGTAGGTATAGCCACCAGTGCAAGGTGGGTTGTATTACTTATGACTGATGCCATTTCCACCCATCTCGCGGTGATCACGGGCACAGGTACAAGGAAGTGGTTGGCAAAATACCTCAGATACTTGAGAAGAAATGAATAGGTCATAGCTGGTTAGGAATGAAAATTATGTAGAAATGTGAAGCGATTATTGTGACTTGCATGCTGATTGTATATTGTAGATTTCATCAGTTTTGGATGTTTTCATCAATATTGAGGTGAGAGCTGTTCACAAACAGGTGTGTGAGGGTGGATTGTACTTGGGACAGTTTCTGTGTAAACCACAGTCTTTTATGTGTGTGTGTGACCACATGGTGATGGGTGCTTGTTGTAGCATTTGTGAGGGTGGATTGTACTTGGGACAGTTTCTGTGTAAACCACTGTCTTTTATGTGTGTGTGTGACCACATGGTGATGGGTGCTTGTTGTAGCATTTCAGTTGCTGTGGAAATGTGAAGTGGTTATTTGGTTGAGTGTAGTAGTAATATTTCTTAATCCTGAGGCAATGTTACCTACAACATCAGCCTGGAAACTGTTACATAAGGCCGAAGATATTCTTTGTCTGGTTCATAGACTGATGACTGCATGTGACCAGATACACTGTGCAACATAACACCTGTATTGTTTTGCCATCTAAGAGGATGTTTTGTTTAGATTTGAACAGATGTTAGCAATTTTCAAGAACAGGGCAAGTTCTGTTTGACGTAACTAAAATTGTTTGAGTGAAGGAACATGTAATTCCTGAATCTGGTGCATATGTGCTTGAAAGATTGCAGTCATCTGAGGATTACCCACACTCTAGAGCTTTTGTTTCCTGGTGAAGGGAGTGGCTGTGTGTTGCTAATGGTAACAACAGCGTTACAGAATGTGGACAAGAATAACAGTGTAGTGTTATTGAAAAGAACGTTTCTAACCCGCTCTAAGGCGTCTAACAGTACTCACTATCAAGGAGGGGTGGGGATGGGGTTTAAAAATAAGTTTCATTCATCTTAAAATGAAAATATTTAGGGAGTCAGTATCCAGTTTGAAACCCCTGAAGGACCTGGTTGACTATCAGAAGACTGTGTTATGCCACACAAGCTATCTCAGGTAGGCAAGGTATGATATGCCTTGAATGCTGGGTGGTACCTCCGGCAAGGGAGGGTTTTCCTGGGTATTTCCTGTTATGTTGTGAACGTGCCGACCTACCCACCAGTTGTTAATGCGTGTTTATCTACACATAAAACCATTATATACTTGACTGTAGATTTATGAGGCTCATGGCCAACTTTATGATTTCATATTTCTTTCAGATTGCTGTTGAAATATGATTAATGTTAGGATTTCTAATGTTTATTGACAATGAGGAATGTAATGCTGTTTCTGTTAATGACAGCATTACCTCCCTTTACACCTGACCCCATTCTCTTGGAGTTATCTTTGTTCCAAAGCAGACTACACCCCAGTACCACCTGCTTGTAAGAGCTGACAAGAACTGGATTGTTGGTTATATATTATTGGAATATCTGGTTGTGCTGATTAGTGTTTACACTATCAACCACCAGTTTAACAAGTTTAGATTATCAACAAGTTACCTGATCTGGTGCTAAATGGCAATATGTTTGTTTTCAAACAATCAGTGAATTAGTGATTTATGTACCTCGTTACCACTCCAGGTTAGACATATGTATAACACATCTATTTCCATGTCACTATACTAGACACATGATTATTTGTTGTAATAAAGTCGGACTATTGCCGAATACTGTGTGATAAACAACAGACTAACTTTGCCTCAGTGTTTGAAACTAAGCATGAATGTTGACAGTTAAAGGTTTAGGTATTGTCTGATTCAGATGTTAAGGTAGTCTCCTGGACTGACATAATTCAAGACATTTTGTGGGTTTGTGTTTATTGAAACAATGTTAAGTGAAAGAGAATCTGATGTAATGGTTGTCAATCAACATGTAGGTTTGTAGCAGTCCACTGTGACCTCTGTAATGGAAGCTACATGTGATAAGGTTATTCTCTGCCTGGGGAATAACCATGTTGTGTAAACACTTTTTCTCCCCCTCAAAATGTTCCTCTTCCTACAGAAGTCACAAAGTCAAACGTTTTGAAGAGCAAAGAGCGTGTGAGTGCAGTGGCTGTTGTTGGTGCATGACGTTGCTCACATAAAGATCCGTGAAGTTGGGTGTAAAGTCATGTCCACTCTCAAGGATAGGAGTGAAGGCTCTGATACGCTATCGCCCTGACCTTGCGTTAAATCTCGGCAAGCACACCACATACACAAAAGCAAATACAATGTTTGCTGCGAAAAACACTTTGTTAAAAAGCTGCTGGTCAACTATGTGGTAACTTTGCCACAGGCTGGGGACAGTGAATGCTGCCACAGGTTGCACTCATGAGATGTGTAGTGTTTATGACTCTCAAATAATGAGTGTGGCATTCTGGGAGGTATTTCAACCAAGGAATGTGTTATATTTAGTGAGACTTTGTCAGGCTAATGGCAGTCTCTTTAAGGATTTGAACATGAACATTTTTTTTTTAATTAGTTACATTTGATGATTCTGTGTGATGGCTATGGTGCCATAGATTATGTGACTTGAGTTGTCTCAACGGTAGCATAGTCTCATCAGACTAAGACTCAACATGCTTTGTTTGGAGATGTTGTTAACTTGGACTTTTCATGTTTACTGGTATTGTTGGTCTGCTGTGTGTGTACATATGTTTGAAACACTGTATGAATGTTCCAACAAAATTAGACCAACATGCCTTCTGTGTGGAAATGAGCAATAGACATTGATGATTGAAGTAAACCTGTAAGTTATACTATAACAACATTCACTTTGTTGGAAATTTTGAACATGATTAAACATGTTTGTTCGATTTCATATATGAAGATGCAATCATGCATTGAGATGGGAAGATATTGTCCGAGAATGGAAGGTGTATGGTTGTGAGGTGAAAATGTAGGTTGAGTTTGGAAGATGCATTATTTTTGCTGTGTGATGTACAATTTCACAAAACTTCAGTCAATCACAGTTTGTGTACTGAGGAAATTGTGGTTGCGATGAGTTAAGCTATTCCATATTTGCCAGGGGCTTGACACTAAGTTCCTTGTTGTCTCTTTCAGAAATGGAAACGTCGGTTCTTTGTTCTGTTCAAGCCATCAGGTAGCTTGCCAGGCCAGTATGAGTTGAGTTACTTCAACGATGAGCACTGCAGCAAGAAGAAGGGTTCCATCGACTTGGACCAATGTGAACAGATCATTGAGTCGCTGGACTCGGACCAGTTCAACTACCTGCTGGCAATCAAGACATTCTGTCGTGGCAAGGAACGCACCTACTTTCTAGCTGCAGACTCGGAGGAAGACATGACAGCCTGGGTCCGCAATCTGTGTGGAGCCTGCGACCTCAAGCAGGAAGAAAGTCGTGAGTTGTCTCCCTTACTTGCCTCCCTTTTCGCATCACTGTCTTCAATGAATGTTCATAGAAACATTGGTTCAGGTTATTTAACTGAATGTTGATGTTCATGATAACATAAATATGTTTGTCGATGTTAGGCGCATTGATCTCATGAGTGTTCAATGTTCACATTATTGGGGAGATTGTGTAGGATCTGTATTGGCTGTGTGAAACAGTAATGTGCAAAGTAATTAAGCACCTGTTTGATTGAATTTTGTATCTTTCAGCCACCGATATACCTCCGGAGCAGCAGCAAACACAACAGCAGACATCCAACTTGTCGGGAACATCCCCACCTACAGTGTCAGCTAATGGCAATGCTCACCACATAGCACCCAATGCTCACCACATAGCAACCAGTCAGCCTGTGTCAATCAGTGCCTCCCTGAAGACTCCCCCTGCCCCCACCAACGTCTCAACCTCCCCTTCCTACATCCCCCTCAATACCTGCAGAAGTGGCTCTCAAAAACAGCGTCAGACGCTCCCCAAATATGAACGTCGAGAAAGCGTGGACAGTGTGCCTGAGGAGGTAGCACCACCTCCTCCAGATAAGGGAGGTAAATCTCTGGGTGTTCGGGAGAGTCAGGAAGACAGTGTATTCTCAGAGGTGTACGATGTACCACCAAATCACAACGCTGATGAGCTGTACCAGGTTCCACCTCGTCGTCCATATGGCAGTGGACAGATGGAGGACTTCAGCCATGGCCTTGCATATGATGTACCTCCGAGACGCGGAAGCCCAAGCACCCCAAGGTCCAGCGGTAGTGATAAAGCCTCAATGGGACGCCCAGTGACACCCCAAGACTTACAACCTACATATGATACACCTCCACCCAGGCCCACGTCCAGTGGATCGGGGTCGGGTTCAGGGTCACAGCCAGACCAGACTCCCCCTAGACCCCCAAGACCAGCAACAATGAATCAGACTGTATATATGAATGTGCCCAAGAATAGCAAGTCATTCAATAATTTAGATCTTTCAGCTGTGCCTAGTGCCCCCAAACCTCCTGAGAGGCCTGCTCCATTAGACAGTTATGACATCCCCCGCTCAGGTTCTATAGGGTCTCGTGTCACCTCTTTGAATGTGGCACCCCCACCTCCCAAGAGCTGCAGTACCCGGAATGTTCACAAGTACATGAATGCTGCAGAGGGTGTAATGCAGGCTCCGAAGACTGACAGTGCGTATGTGCCAATGGACAAATCAGACTCCACTGTGGAGACTGTGTACACAGACATGGACGTGGTGTACACAGACATGAAGATGTCAGACATGAGGATGTCTGAGAGGATGTCCAGTTTGTACCAGTCTCCACCCCCATGTCGGATACCCCCCAGGACAAATAGCAGCTCTGTTGTCCGTGCCCCTCCCTGTCCCAACCCAGGTGAGTTTCCCACTGACTTCAAGTGTCAACCCATCTCCATGGCAACATCCTGTGCACAAGACCCTAGGTCAAATTGGACCTCACCAACCAGTGCAGTAAGACAAACATGTTCATGAAGTCATGCTTTTTGCCTAGGTTGATAGCATGTCATCGGACCTTAGATAATGTGGCTCATTATTTCAGTCACAGGATGGTCTGGTACAGACTTAGTTATTTATTGTCCTTTGTCATATAGCTACATCATGACTGAGGGGGCATAAAGCAACTGAAAAGCAACTCACATCACCAGAGTTTTTGTTTTTTGAGAGTTTTGAGATTTGTTCAGAAATAGTGTTGTTGCAGTACTATAGTGATAGGAGGATATGAGTTGATAAGGTCAGGAATGGAGACATTTGAAACATTGAATCTTTGTTTCACTGTTTACTGTTGAGTCTGACATGATATGGGCATCTGTATTCAAATTGTTGTCAGTATACTTCATATTCACAGTATTTCATGCCTGCATTATCTGCACTTGACTGATCAGTGTGTGGCCTCACGTTGAAGTGCGCTTGTCATGTCAACATATTAGGAAACAGTTTGTCATTAGTGCCCCAGTTGTTGCAAATTGGATTTTTAAATATTAAGGGTTTGTCAGAGGATTTCAGTGTTAGAGGTTTCTAAGTGTACATGAATATTATGGATGATAGAGGGACAAGAAGGTTCATGAAAATGGATGTGTGGACAGTATTTCAGTAATTGGCTGAATGGTCAGCCAGGTGTGGATGGTTGTCTATCTTGTGAAACTGACTCCCTTTTGTCATGGACATGTAGTGGAGAATTTGTGTTTGTCAACAGGTCATAACCACAAGCATCAGCATCGTCATCCTCATCATATGCCCCACCACCATCACCTCCCACAGCATCTCTGTGCAGGTTGGTACAGTCTGCAGGTGCTTTCTACCATGGTGTCGTTCAGGGCATGTAGGCCATGTTTGGGGCATGTGGTTCCAGGCTTGTTGTTATAGCATGTTTTTGTTGTTGCTCCAAGAGGATTGCTCCATTTGATGTCAGTGCATGTTGTTGTTGTGCTTATTGTAAAAGGCATGTTGTTGTTCAAAGCATGTTGTTGTACATGGTTGTAGATTGAGTCACAGTGTTGAACAAGAGTGGGTGGTAAGTGAATATGTGTGTTGTTCACTTTGTACCCTGCATGTTAATGTTTAAAGCATGTTGTCTGTACACACAGGTATTGTCTTTTCTAGGAAGTAGATTTTGGTCCCTGTGTATGATTTGCTTCTGTTTCAAACTTGGATTGTTGTAAAATAGACTACCAGCCCTGCATGTATGGACAAAGGGAGGTAACTCTGCATGCAGTTCTCCCTGCTCTGTCAATGTTTCTAAGTACAGTGAAAGTCATTGATATAGTTTGTTGACAACAGATATTTATTCATGTTAACTGAATGATTATTATGTTTTACAACTAGTTTGTGACTTTCTTGAATCCTTCAGGTAGGTGCATCATCAGAAGATCTAGGGTAGAATAACCCTTCAGCAAACCATGCCTGCCTTAACAGGTCACTATGTTTGTAGTGAGAGGTGACTAATGGGGTCAAGTGATCAGACTCGCTGACTTGGTGGACATATTAACATTGTCATTCCCCATTGTGCAGATCAAAGCTCATGCTGTTGATCGTTGGATTGTATGGTCCAGACTTGATTATTTACAGACTGCCGCCATATAGCTGGAATATTGCTGAGTTCAGCGTTAATAAAAACTCACTCTCTCTTATTTAGGAATAAGTAAGAGATACTGTGCTTGACAAGTACTTGAGTTACTGTGCTTGACAAGTACTTGAATTTCTGTGCATGATGAGTACATAAGTTACAGAGCTGTATGTCTAGTATTTGTGTTATTTACAAGTATTTTATCATCTGAGTCTTTCAGGGATCTGACAAAGACAGTACAAGTTCTACAGCTGACTGAGCAGACTAATATTGTCTTTTGATCCCTCAGTCTTGTGGATTCAGATTTTCTAGATTTATCAAGTGTACTACAGAATGAGCTTTCACTGACTCACACATGCGAGTTTTAAATCAGTTGCCCTTGGGTGGCCAAATTGTCTTGACATTTGCTGTGTATCTGGTTTCAGATTCAGAGACGTACGAGAATCAAATCTGGAGCTCTACTCGAACCAAGAGCTTCAAACGTAATGAACAGAACCGAATCAACAACCATAGCAGTCCCAGGTATGTATGTATGTCATACACTCCCAGACAACATCATTCTTGAGGCCAATTCCAAGTGTTTGTGACATGTATCTGGGTGGTGGGGTAGTTTGCATAGCGGCTAAGATGTTGCCCGTCACGTGGAACACCTAGGTTTCAATGGGTACAATGTGTGAAGCCCTATATCTGATGTCCCCCACTGTGATATTGCTGCAATATTGCTAAAAATGACCTAAATCTAAACTCACTCACTCACGAAATTTTTTTTCCTTATATTAACACTGTATTCAAGTAATTGTTGTTTCTGCCATATCTACAGTAATGCCAGGAAGTCTGCATCAGTGTCAAAGCCCATTCTGCAGCTGCCGTCGAAGTATGACACTGTCTCCAGCTCCGATGAAGAGGAGGATGCTGATGGAGGGATTCATGTAAGTTAGCTTGATTCTTGTCCACAGTCAGCTGGTCAGCTGGTCAGCTGGTTGTGATGGAGTTGGAATACCGCAGACATTCGCTGTCCATGTGACCAAACTTGTGTACAGGATGGGAATTCCTGCAGCCTATACACACAAAAAATTGACAACAGACACAATGAAATGTATTATCTAGTCCTCAGGGACGCAGAAAAAAATCCAGTTAGTTTTTCCAAACATTTTGATCAAGTAACCCCTTAGTTAGTCTGCTAATAGCCAGGTTGTGGCATCTTTTCAAATTAATTACTGCAACAACATGAAGATCATATGTAATAGTGAATTACATCAGTAAGACAATGTGGTATTAATAATAATATTTAAGTGTCTGGGTCCCTCATCTTGTAATCAAGGACCCCAGATAATTTAGAGTATGAGTCCCAGTTGCCATGCAGTTGCTTAGTTACACTCACCATCTTAGTGCTATAACTGGAGTTATATCTTTGCATGGTGCAAGTGAAGATTCGAATTAGGATTGATCTTTTGTCACCCATAGTTGTTGGAAGAGGTGCCAAGGACTCACTGACCTGGTTGACATATGTCAGTCAAGCCCAGTTACGTAGATCAATGATCATCCTGTTCATCACTGGTTTGTCTGTCCAGACGCAGTTATTTACAGACCATGGCCTTATACCAGGAATATTGCTGTGTGCACTCACTCACTCACTCTTTACAGTGTGTACCACAGGATTACTGTTACGAGAATTACCTGTTGGTTTCACTTCATTTGTCCTAGTTAGGTCATGTTGAGGAAAGTTTACGAAATATATGTGGGAGATGCAAAAAGCCCAGAGCCATTTATACACTGTTATATTGTTTTGTGCAGCTCCCGAGGGGTATGCGTGCCGTGCCACCCCCACCACAGGTACAGGAGGACAAGGAGTTGAAGTACCTGGATCTGGAGCTGGACGAATATACCCAGGAGACCAACACCCGGTCCCCATCCTCCGTCCACCTCCCACACTCCACTCCAACCGAGTACCGTGAAATCGACTTTGTCAAGACACAAGCCCTCAGCAACACTAAGAAATGGAAGGATGAACACATGCACCACTAGTACCTGGCAGGTGACTGGTCCTTCACATGCACCACTAGTACCTGGCAGGTGACTGGTCCTTCACATGCACCACTAGTAGCTGGCAGGTGACTGGTCCTTCACACACACAAGTGGGATGTGAATGTGATGAAATGTACCGATCTGATCGTCATATTGTCAGCTTCCATATACCAGCAACATACATAGAGCTTGAAACCTGAAGTCCACAGCATCAACTTGTGAACATAAGGCTGCTAAGAGGAATTATTCATGCCAACATCCCAAATCTGTAATTAAATTGTCTTGCCAGTCAGGATGAAATCAATGAGACTCAATTTAAACAAATTTGAGGCATTATAATTTTCATTTACTTACAGTCATTATGTTCAGTTGTACATTATACACCCCAGCAAATTGTAAATATCTGTCTTCATGTTGCGTACAATTGAAATGAAACTGTCGAAGTCAAAGTATGCATTGGCCATGTTAGTTCAGTACGTACTGTATAGAACGTCTCACTTGTTACTCTTAGTACTGCACATTTGTTCATAGTTTTCGTACATAATATTAATATATGATATCTTGCACTTGTTATGTTGATAGCAGCTTGTTTTGGGCTGTGCATAGGAACAGACTGTTGTCCTGCATCACTCTGTCAAAATCAAAAAGTGCTTCATGGTTTTAGAGATTGTACTTACATTTACAGAAATGTGCTCAATGTGTGATTACTGTAGTAAAGTGTTGATACCAATCACCCATGACATGCTGGTACATGTTGGAACCAGATGATCATCAGCTGTACATGTTTACTGTGATATCACTATAATGGCTGGCTAACTTCAATCACCTTTGTAGCAACTTTTTATACTTTACTTTCCCAATGTTTTGATAGTACTTTTGCTTCTTCATCATATTGAGAAAGACCAGTACTTTTTTCTCAGATACGATCTCTCTTTATTATTTTTTTTTTTTTTTTGACAAAAATTGATGACTGTAGTCCAAGTAGACTTGAACTTAGAGCTAGTCCTTAGGTTATGGACACTTGCAGATTGTCCCTTTCTTTTAGTATAGGGAGCTGACAGTCTGGTTTGTTTGAGAAGATCTTGTGATATGGCCACAATTTTAAACTTTTATGGGAGTCTTTATGTGGACAATATTGTAAAACTTTGAAGATAACATGACTCAGTTTAATTTTCAACTTTCTAATTTCAGGCCATATTCACTCAGCATTGTAATAATATATGTCAATGTGACAGTTTGAAACAATAGAATAATTTCTCATATGTTGACTGATGCATGATGTATTTTGCCTTAAACTGGCTGTAAGACTGAATCGATGAGTCAGCAAAAGTTTCATATTGCTTGTATATACTTTTGTATGAAGAAGATGATAAAATTGGTGATCAGTGTATGGTGAGATCAATAATATTTTACATTTTAGTAAAGTCAGCTACTTTTGTACTATTTTGTAATGAAAAGATTTTTTCAGTCAATGATAGCAATTGTATACTCCCATATTTAATCAAAACTGCATCATTTCACAAATGGCAACTGCAAACTTATAACTGTTTCTTGTAGAGATTGGTCTGTTGACTGCCAGCAGTGTTGTAGCCATGTTGATACAGTTTCTCTTATTAACATATACCAGGATTTTTGAAGCTGGTTTGTTATGTCCCCACTGAAATATTGCTATTAGTTACAGAGTCGTAAATACACTTAATCATTAATCATATACAGAGCGTGAACACATGGGACAGACAAAGTCACAATAACTGCTGATACTGTCTCTCCAGTTGTACAGCACATGCCACTTGTCTGACACACTGCATATGAACACCTACACCTCAACTTGGCCAGTTGGAACACTTGGGTGGTGAATTATATTCCAAGACATAGCAATAGCAGCATAAATAATCAAATTGGGTGCTCCTGAGAAGTGACACAGTCTTTTTCCTGACTTTGAGCTGCTATTCCTGCTGCAGAGACATAAGAGTTGTTAGAATGATTCCATAGATATTATTTATCTGCGTCATGAAATCCTCAAACTTGGGTAATGGAGCTCAACAGAACTTTTGTTTGAAGAAAGATTTCTCAATGACGCTGTTGTAGTGTTTCGTATTTTACTGTCAGACTGAGTATAGTGATTGGTTCAAACCAATGTTCACTCAAATGTTGGGATGAAAGATTTGTATGTGTTATTTTTAACTCTCAATCTGCAGGGAATATTGTAAACTCAGTGTAACTATTCTATTTTACAATATTTACACAACTGATATCACTAGTTTCATGTTGTTTTATTGAAATGATACTAACATGAAATGTTTGGTGTGTATTTTCATGTAAAGCCTGACTTTCGTACTGCATATGCAAGACGTCAAGCAAAGCTTTCGTGTTCAGACCAGCAATAATACTGTTCCTGTTATACAGTAACAAGTCCTAAAAATCTGTACACTGAACGTAACTGATGATTCTGGTGCTTTAGCTTGGTTTGTTGTGGATTATGCAGATTGATCAGTCATTTAACTGGGATCTCATCACGTCAACACAGGCCAGAAAACTCTTATGTCATGTTAGTACATGGATTCCTGGTGAAAAAAAAACAACCAAAAAAAAAAACACTCTAGAAAGGAAATTCGGTCCGCAACCATTCCACTGTACGTCGTCATAGAGGCAATGTTGTTTGTGTCCTTCACCTTAAAGAAACAGCGTTATGACAGGACCAGTTACTTTTGATGGCTATTTCATAGTACTTCCTGTGTGTGCAGTTTACAAGGAAGAGCATTCAGTGTCAATACTTTGGTATCAGTTGTC
This sequence comes from Haliotis asinina, assembly GCF_037392515.1. Taxonomy (NCBI): domain Eukaryota; kingdom Metazoa; phylum Mollusca; class Gastropoda; order Lepetellida; family Haliotidae; genus Haliotis; species Haliotis asinina. The sequence goes on along the minus strand of NC_090281.1, from coordinate 96,685,819 downwards.
ATGTTACCCAGGTTTCAGTGCATGAGACATGAAAAAGAAGAACATAACATGTTGTATTTTGGACTGTTTTAAATGACACTGTATTCAAGAAAAAAAATGAATGTGTTTACAAAAATGGGATTTCACACAGTTGGATGCAGCTCAAGGTTATGGCTGAATGATGTGAGACAGTTCACTTTGGGCTTCCACCATTATCTTTACACATGTATCACTACAACACCATTGTAGCAAGTCTTACACCAAACTACACATTGCCAGTAGCCTGGGTCACAAAGACCAAATCAAGACCAAATCAGACATTGCAGAATATCCCAACATTGACCTCATCTGATTTAGGTTCAAGTGATTATAACCTTTTCACCGATCACTAAGTATTATCCCCACAGGTACAGGTCAACAAATCTTTTACCACAGTGTTTATCTATAGCTTCTTAAAATCAAAGCCATTTTGATCATTTATATTCACAATTGTTACAATATGTGCCCATGTTAGATGTTCCATTTTGTGTTATAGGTATATGGTTCTTAAACTATTAGAGTTTTTTCTGGAGTATTAGAATTCTTTTTAAGTGCATCATTTGTAAATTGCAAGACAAAATGGCAGCCTCAGTGTAGCAGCATGCTTGTTCCGATTGTACTGTACACAAAATCAACATTATCTAGAATCTGAAGTGCTGCCCCGCTGTTCTCAGTGGGTTGTCTCAGGTCACAATTGTTGCGGCAGTTACCTGGTGTCAGGTACCCACTACGGTGCTTTTATAGGTTTTTAATTACTGCTTAGTTGATTTTATTGTTCTATATGTATATTTGTTTTAATAGTTATTTGAGTATTCATACTGCTATTGTAATTACATCTCCTATTCTGTCAGTGTCTGTTGACATGTAATTATTTCATTATAAAGTGACTGCTTGTTTTACAAACATCGAATGGTGATGACACAACTACGATAAACTCGCATAATAAAGACGATCATCCTTGCTGACACTCACATGAAGCATATAAGAAAATGGTATCACATTGATATTCCTTATTGTGTGTAGCAGTCTTGAGTCAGTTATTTCCATCAGAAAGTTTTATTTTATTTATTGCTACTTAATATCTTCAGTATTAGATTGATATATGACCACAGACATGCATCTCACTTCAGGAATGGGCTAAAGTACAATGTATATCATGAATGTGCTTTTTGAAAGGTAGTAGACCACATTGTGAGAATTAGTATCTGTGTGCTATGTCACAAGTTAAGAAGTTTCAGCACAGTTTTCTTGCCACATAACACAATAAACATACGTAACCCAGGACTTGTGTTTCCTTGGCTGCAGCAGTTTTGTTTTTTAACAGTTTTTCATTAACTTGGTCAACAGTCCCATGTCATGTTTTTGAGTAGGATCGAAGTTGTATACTACCCAGAGAGCTGAGAACATCCACATTGTTATCAGTGTAGCATGATGAGCTGTAGGGAGCTAACAGGATGTAGTGGTAGTAGTTTGTCAGTTGTATCTGAGACCTGAGAACTTGCAGACATGGAAATATTACTGAAGTATTAATTTGGAATACTGATGAAATGGACCAGCAATAATTTTATGTCTTATATGACAGGTGCTTGGATGTCTTGGAAGTGGCGATTTAAAGTTGTTACATGTCTTCTTAGCATCTCAAATTAATTCTCTTTTTATTAATGTTTTTATGACAAAATGACATTGCTTTTCATTTCCAATGCCAGCAAAGTATGGTTTGAGATGGAGACAAGATGACTCTTAGGATGTCAAAAACTGAATAAAAATGTCGAACAATGGTAAGTTGTTAAAGGTTTGTTTTTGTTTGCTCTCTACCACAGTTTTAAATGGATTGGATATGTGCATGTATTTTTATAATCATGTTGATATTTAATTGCTTCACATGACACTGGCAGTCGTGAGTGAGAGGAAGTATTGTTTGAACATATTCAGTTGCTTCACTATGATTAAACTTATTTGTCTTACAAACATGACTTGGTTATGTGTCCTTGTGGTATCACTGACATATGGCTTAGTGGTTAACCAACTGACCCAAGGGATAGTATAGGATGTTCAGGGGTTCACATAGATCATGTATTCAGTCCCTGAAGTGATTCCTCTACTCACACAGACTTGAGTGAGTGGTTTTACACTGCTTTTAGCAATATTCCAGCAATATCATGTCAGAAATGGTTATCACATATTGTAACCGAGTCTTTAACTGCATGACTTGAGCTTGACGCTCGCCAAGACAAGATGTCTGTAGACAAGTTCGTGTCTGTGACGACTGAAATCTGAGCTTGTCTGTAGAGACAATAGTCCTCCACCACAACCTAGGTGGATGGATCTTATTTAAGAATCTTGCTGAATGATGTTTTCAATGTAGTTGTGAGAGGATAAGTCATGTTGCGGATGACAGCTTACCCGCTTAATGATGTTTGCAGTTAGGGTAGATATGTCGACGTCCAGATATAGTCAGAGCAGTGGTCATTGCAGTCTATGGGTCACTTGTGTTCTGTCTACTTGGTGATGTCACATGTGGACATACTATACAAGGCAAACTTTATTTTTGTTCTGATAAACTCTTGACAGTGCAGAAATGTTTTCTCTGTGACAATAAAAGTAGTCACATGCATTTAGACATTTCCCAAGTCAAGGGTCCATAATAATAGCCTCATGACACAGTGCTATCAATCCACAGCAGTTTTTACCTATCTGAAATGTACACGCTCAAACATGTCTGTGCACATGCACATATTCAATTCAGATACCACTTCCAGCCCGGGGCCTCCTTTTGTGAAGCACTAAGGTCACTTAGTCACTAAGGTAACCTTAGTGCAATGTTAAAGACTGGGAGTTGAGGTTGACTTTAGCAAAGGTTGCTTCATGAAAGGAGGCCCAGGACATGAGCACAGAACAGTGAGTGAGTGAGTATGGTTATTGAGTGTGATCCTCAGGGATATATTTGTTGTATATGTGTTTTTGTTTTTTGTGAGTGGTCCTCATGATACGGCCATCTTAAGTTTCTCAGAGTGGTCCTTGAGATCCAGCCACCATAAGCTTGTATTCTGTGAGTGGTCTTCAGGATACAGCTGTTGTAATTTGTATATGTGTCTGATGCTGCATGCATCCCTGGTAAGAATGTTTCATAATTTAATCTCTTAAACAAACCCAAACTATATCAGTGTAAGTTGATTTGATTTATTTACTATTTGAGCTATAATCAACAATATGTACATCAGTATTATGAGGAGATACATGAGACAGTATAGCCTGTACAAACCTCACGGCATTTATCTGCACTGTAGTACTAGAATAAACAATCTAGCGTACTGGTACAGGACTACAGCTGTATATATATATATATATATCATGGTATCACCTCCCTTGGCACATATCAGTGTAGAATACACTCACCAGGCTGGCAATGCTGTGCAGTTTGGATACTGACAATGGTGAAGCCATAGTGACACAGGGAGAAAATAACACCAGCTACTAAATTATTGTCTATTGGAAACCTTTCAGGATGTCTTGAGAATTTAACTGTTTTGTCTTAAAGACTTCACTTACATATGTGAAAGTCTTGTTAAGCCAGATACTTCACTGATCTGGGCACCTGGTTAATCCAGATACTTCACAGATGTGGACACCTTGTTAATCCAGACACTTCACAGACACATACACCTTATTAATCCACACCAGATCTGGACACCTTGTTAACTTAACACCTCAGAAATATGACACTATGCTAATCCAGACTTTAAATGACCTGGTGAAAATGAAACTGCTAATCCAAGCAACTCATATGTATGGACATCTAGTCATTCAAGACATCTCACTTGTAGCATAATAATGTTAAGAAACAAGTTATCTATCATCTGATTGTTAAATTAATTTTAAATAATAATATTGCGAGTAATACGTTGTTGTCCTAAATCCGCTTGGTAAAATAGTCAATAAAAGACATAATATTAAATGTTACAGCCAATGCAGGTGTTTCCACACACTGTAGGTGAGTGACCTGGACACAGCTGTACTACAAAGCTGTACAGCAAGAAGAACTTCACTGCTCATAGATAATGTCATGGCCTATTCAGCCACTGGTGCTAGCAGAGGGAACCTTGATGCAGAGTGCCTGCTATGGATCAAATTCTGGTCAGACTGCCAACAATGGAGGCATGTCAAAGCATGTTGGTACCATAGAATTAAACACACTCTCATATCACACTAATACACAAACCACAGACTCGCTTAAGTACGGAATGTTTGCCTTGTTGCAAAGTCTCATCATAGAAAAGAATCCAGACAATAAAGTCAATTCTTTCCTCAATTTTTGTATAAAGAAAACTGTCTGACAAGTAACATCAATTTAGCAGGATCACTTGTTGCATCTGCTGTGGTCAAGAACATAATTATGCTGTAAAGGTTGACAGCCAAATTTAGCAACTACCAACTAGTAATACATGATATGAATTCAACATACATTGATCAGTAGAAGAGTGCAGTTAATCAGAATGCACTTTACACTGAAATTAACATTTCATTCTCAAACACAATGCTCCTCATTTATTCAAATCATAGTTGGTGAATATGGTTGCCAATGTGATAACTGAAATATCACATGACCTGCACTGTGATATCATGGGAATACCACTTGGTCATACCTGATAACTGGATGGTACTACATGGACACATCTGATAACACTGTGGTAAGTGACGGCTATAAGATCACCTATGTGATAATCACATGATTATCACTCAGAACACCACCACTACAATAACCGGCTGATATCAGATGATCTTCACTCATGACACAGTGCTAATGGACTGATATCACCTGGTAATCACTAATAACAGACTGATATAACTCGTTAATATCTGATAGCAGACTGACATCACCTGGTACTGATAACAAACTCAGATGGCAATCACTGATAAGAAACCAATATCACCTGATAATCACTGGTATCAATGATTATCATATGTAACACATGTTTCTGTAGATTGGTACTAAGTACTGAAAGAGTTGCTCAGGCAGCATCACTAAGATTGTCCACTACTATTGGAAACACATGCAAGAAGAATACTACACAGCTTGCTCTCTCTCTCTCTCTCTGAAAGTACTTCACTGAACACGCAAGTCTTTGATAAAATAATTACATACATATGTCTGTCTTCAAATTAAATCGTAATCTCTAAATACAGATGTGATGTTATTGAAATGACACACATGGATGAAAATAAATTAGGACAAACAAATATACTTTTGCAAAATATTGCACTTGTCACTTCCTCCAAAATAATCACATTGCTGTATATACAAATGTATGGTTATACACAGTTTTGTACATATACACAGTGATGGGAAGATGCATGCATGCCAATACTGAACAGATTGGGAACTAGAAACGGCGGAGTTGTGACCTTTAACTGTGATGCTAGTCATGACCTTCCCAAGGCAAGTGACAAAATGGACTGTAAAAGTTCAAATGTTGCTGAATTAGGCTAGAATTTCATAGAAATGTTCTGGTGGGATTAAGGCATATGCATGGTCCAATCAAAATCACATAATGAAACTGACTAGCAGGATTTGTGTTATTTGTATTATTTCATTTGGGCGGCTCTTCATGTTTTTGATGAAGGAGCTCAAGTAACTTCATGAACTTCAGAAGACAAGACTTATATTATAACAATGTACGTTTCAAAGATCAATAAGATCATCTTGATCAAGCCTGTTACTGGTTGAAGTAAATGATAGATAGAATCTGATTGTTTAGTGCAATGGATGTTACTCTTCATGGCTACTGGTGGTGCTACACGAGAGCTATGCAATTCCAGACAAGGAAACTAGACATTTCAGATGAGTTAACTCCCTTGCCTTGGTAAGATCCAGGTCAGGATACCAGTCAATGATCTGGTCACACAGTTTGATTGCTTTCTTTGGCAGGATAGCCCTGTATAGGTGAGTGAGTGAAAGTTTATTTCGTAATTACAAGATTAGTATTGTTGATACAAATATGTATCCTCTACAAACCTATACACCCTGACTACAATATTTATAGCAGAAATCTATAAAGGAGACAGAAGTTGTTGTCACACATCTGGAGGTTGAGTACAATTAGTCTAAAAGTAACAAAAATATTTATCACCATAGATACTAGGCATTATATATGCAGGTACAAGCTGGCATGTAGATGCCAGTCTTATTAGAGGGCTCTTAAAACAATTGCTTCTAAATGATTTTGAAGTTCGTGAGAGGGCGCTTACTAAGTTAGGGATTGTTACAGCGAAAACAGTAGATTTCAAAATAGTTAAAGCCATTCAACCCTCACATGTCCCTGACATCATCACCTCTTCATTCCTAGAAGAGGCCATTTCATAAGGGTTACAATCAAAGACTAGGGTGACTGTCAGGAAAATCATCTTGATAGTATTCTTAATGTCAAATCTTGATTGTAAGCATGATGAGTTTAATGATGAATTAAACAAGTCAAAATTCAGCTGAGTCAACATCCTATATGATTTGTTCAAATACAATATTCATATAAAAACACAGACAATTAATGTGGTCAGGTAGAAAAACATCAAAGAAATATGAAAAGTACAGAAAACAATAAAAGATATTATTGTGGCAACAAACAATCCCAGAACTGACAATACATCACTATCAACGGATGAAGATCATGCGTAGACTCTGACTTACAGGTGACCTTGCTTTTAGCTTGAAACACCGGTCTGACTGGGCAGAGTTCCTAGTTTCTTTTTCATGGGATTCAACACAGTTGTTTGTTGTTTCTCAAGGGGATTCACCACAATGATCCATTGTTTCTAATGGGGGAATTCAATACAATGATCTGTTTCGAAGGGAGGATTTAGCATAATGATCTGTGTCTAATGGGGAATTCTTCACAATCATCTGTTGTTTCCTAATGGGATTTAGCACAACTATCTGTTTCTAATGTGGGATTCAGCACATTTATCTGTTGTTTCTCAAAGGGATTCTCCACATTGATCTGTTGTTTCTAGTGAGGCATTCTTCAAAATGTTCGGTTGTTTCCCAATGGTATTCAGCCCAATTATCAGTTTCTAATGTGGGATTCAGCACAATTATCTGTTGTCTCTCATGAGGTGGACTTTCTCATTACACCATTTTATACATCAACATCCAGAGTGGACATGCTTAAACTGTATCTAATGCTCGTTCCGAGCTATGCAACTCTGCAGTGCAAGATATGAAAGGGTTAGTTGGCCAGCGAGGATTTGAGTTGTAGTAAATGAATCAACTGACTAACTGCTATAAGATCTGGACTGTGTGATAAGGAAGGACCCTGCTACATTCATTGTGGCGATAGACAGAAAATGAGAAATAAATGATAATGAGCTGATCTAGACACGAAACATCTGTGTCTTGTCTCAGGACAACAGTAACAACCCAGAAGTCAGATGAGCCGTGGAGATATCAATAATAATAATAACAGTCCCCTTTTATAGAACACTGTATGCCGAGCATGCTCTAAGTGCGTAGACATCGTTAGCCCAGCAGTTGACTGTGTGCTCAATATTCATTATCAGCTCCCTAGGGAGTGCACAACCAGTGCCCAGAAGTCACTGACTGACTCAAAACAACCTAATCTGTACCTGACATAATTGAGAGGAAAATCTATATACCTTATGTACATTCATGATCACAACCGAACAAAACAATAACTCAAATATGATATTTAGAACCTGAAATCAATCTTCAATTCTATTAAATCTCACATCATATACATACTGTAACTGAGAGAACATTGATAATCTATTGACATCGAGCATTTGCTTCAATAAATACTGTACACAGTTGTGGCACACTGAAGCCTATAGGGTTCTAGGAAAGTGTGCGGTGTGACAGACGATACACAGGTCTAGGGGCGTGGCTGTTGGGGTCGGTCTAGTGGTGGTGACATCAACTAGTGGGGAACTCCATTGACGGCGAGTGTCGGACTTGTCGATAGCATGGCTTACAGACTGGGACGGGCCGGCGTGAGTAGTGTCCAGGCAGTGGGATGTAGCGGGCAATGCAGCGAGTGCAGAACACCTCACCGCACTTCCAGCAGTGGAACTGAAACCAGAACAATATACACATATATATCTTCACAAGCCACCATAAGACAAGGGAGATAGTGGACTGACAATGAAAGAAATACTGCCTGCCTGTGCTACACTACAAGATTATTGTTTTCTCTCGTTCAGTTGACTTAATTAACATTCACTAATATCCATGTTGTATCTGCAAAATATACATGTATGAGCACAAATGATTTAACCTCTTGCAAACTACTACATGAAGACTTCACAAATGTCACCAAGAAAAATCTTTTTAAAAAATCTAAGTAACGTTTCCCAAGTACCAGGTCAAAATAAACACAAAGCAAAGAGTTGTTAGGTAACTATCGAGTGGCTTGAAAAGAACCCAATATGGGCCAGAACATCAGAGGATGATAACACAAGCAGCCCTGCCACACATTCACAATTGCGTGCTAGAGTCCTGCACTGTAGAAAAACTCTCTTACATCTGGTCAGCACATGAGTTATGGTAAATACGTTAATCCTTAATCAGCCGTTCAAGTTGGCTGGCTTCAAATTGGATCCGATATTTCATGCGTTTTAATGAAACAAATGACATGTTGTATCACTAACAATAAGACAGGAATTTCATTTGAAAGTTAGAACTAGGTTATGGTGTGCTTATCACCATCAGATTTGTGTTGACTGTATAGTATAGTCCAGCACAAACAGCAGTTGTCTCCCTTACACATGACACTAGGAAACAGACAAGTTTCAGTTTCAAAGGTTCTGCTACAAAGTATAAGATGTCCTCATAATGTGCAGAAAACATTGTGTTACTTTGAATGTACAGGACACATTGCATAACGTGGCATGTACAGTACAGGACACACTGTCATTCTTGGCATGTACAGTAAATGACACAATGTCATACTTGGCTTGTACAGGAAACATCGCGTTACTTGGCATGTACAGGACACATTGTCATACTTAGCATGTAGAAGACACATTGTGCTACTTGGCATGTACAGGATACAGTGTCTTACTTGGCATGTACAGGACACATTGTGCTACTTGGCATGTACAGGACACAGTGTCTTACTTGGCATGTACAGCACACATTGTCATACTTAGCATGTACAGGACACATTGTGCTACTTGGCATGTACAGGACACAGTGTCTTACTTGGCATGTACACGACACAGTGTCTTACTCGGCATGTAAAGGACACATTGCATTACTTGGCATGTACAGGACACAGTGTCTTACTTGGCATGTACAGGACACATTGCATTACTTGGCATGTACAGGACACAGTGTCTTACTTGGCATGTACAGGACACAGTGTCTTACTTAGCATGTACAGGACACAGTGTCTTACTCGGCATGTACAGGACACAGTGTCTTACTCGGCATGTACAGGACACATTGCATTACTTGGCATGTACAGGACACAGTGTCTTACTCGGCATGTACAGGACACATTGCATTACTTGGCATGTACAGGACACAGTGTCTTACTTGGCATGTACAGGACAAATTGCATTCCTTGGCATGTACAGGACACAGTGTCTTACTTGGCATGTACAGGACACAGTGTCTTACTTGGCATGTACACGACACAGTGTCTTACTTGGCATGTACAGGACACAGTGTCTTACTTGGCATGTACACGACACAGTGTCTTACTCGGCATGTAAAGGACACATTGCGCTACTTGGCATGTACAGGACACAGTGTCTTACTTGGCATGTACAGGACACATTGCATTACTTGGCATGTACAGGACACAGTGTCTTACTTGGCATGTACAGGACACAGTGTCTTACTTGGCATGTACAGGACACAGTGTCTTACTCAGCATGTACAGGACACAGTGTCTTACTCGGCATGTAAAGGACACATTGCATTACTTGGCATGTACAGGACACAGTGTCTTACTTGGCATGTACAGGACAAATTGCATTACTTGGCATGTACAGGACACAGTGTCTTACTTGGCATGTACAGGACACAGTGTCTTACTTGGCATGTACAGGACACAGTGTCTTACTTGGCATGTACAGGATACAGTTTCTTACTCGGCATGTAAAGGACACATTGCATTACTTGGCATGTACAGGACACAGTGTCTTACTCGGCATGTACAGGACACATTGCATTACTTGGCATGTACAGGACACAGTGTCTTACTCGGCATGTACAGGACACAGTGTCTTACTTGGCATGTACAGGACACAGTGTCTTACTTGGCATGTACAGGACACATTGCATTACTTGGCATGTACAGGACACTGTCTTACTTGCTATGTACAGCACACATTGCGCTACTTGGCATGTACAGGACACAGTGTCTTACTTGGCATGTACACGACACAGTGTCTTACTTGGCATGTACAGGACACAGTGTCTTACTTGGCATGTACACGACACAGTGTCTTACTTGGCATGTACAGGACACAGTATCTTACTTGGCATGTACACGACACAGTGTCTTACTCGGCATGTAAAGGACACATTGCGCTACTTGGCATGTACAGGACACAGTGTCTTACTTGGCATGTACAGGACACATTGCGCTACTTGGCATGTACTGGACACAGTGTCTTACTTGCTATGTACAGGACACATTGCGCTACTTGGCATGTACAGGACACAGTGTCTTACTTGCTATGTACAGGACACATTGCGCTACTTGGCATGTACTGGACACAGTGTCTTACTTGCTATGTACAGGACACATTGCGCTACTTGGCATGTACAGGACACAGTGTCTTACTTGCTATGTACAGGACACATTGCGCTACTTGGCATGTACAGGACACAGTGTCTTACTTGGCATGTACTGGACACAGTGTCTTACTTGGCATGTACTGGACACAGTGTCTTACTTGGCATGTACTGGACACATTGTCTGACTTGGCCATGTAAAAGACACAGTGTCTCACTTGTCATGTATGGGATGCAACATGTTTTAATCAAAATAACACAGTCGCTCTGCAGGACTCGTAGGAGTTAGTATTGGTATCTGAAGCATGTGAGTTAGTCTTGAATGGTGATGAAAGACATATGTGGAAGCTTGAGGAATCATTCACTCCTGACTGAAGATGTGAAATGTTCAAACGACTACTAAACCAATTAACAAATTTGAATGTTCTTTAAAAGCATGTCAATCTGTCACACTTGAACAAAAATTTTCATCACTCATAGAAAAAAATAAAAAAAGAAAGCTTTCATTGTGACGACTTGCCCACCACCTGAAACAACCACAATGCCCAATGAATAATTCTGTTTTCATTTTTCACAAATAAACAGGGCAGAGATGACACTGTCCTTTTCACAAGCCAGAAAAATGTACAGAATCAGAGTGAAAATGAAGGAAAGTAATGGGCGACCTCTGTGAACTACACCAGGTACTAGAGTCTAAACTACATCAGCAGGTAGGATTAACATAACAGTAATCTGGCCGTAAACTGAAACCCCACTCTTCTGCACGGTTGGCATAGTAACATGCATCCATTTTCATCCAATTATATGTTCCACTACAGTTGTTTCAAGTTCCCAACTTGAGAAATCTTAAAGGCATGCATTTACATGCTACATGTGATTACAATATTTTCTTTTGAATAAGAGAAGAATATTTCATTAGTTTCAATCAAGAAACCACTGTAATCAGATTCACAAATGCATGCCTGCCCAAGATTTTAAACATGTCAGAAAGGAAAGAAGATCGTAAAATAAACTTTTAATGCACACACGTGCCACGGGTCAATTAAAGATGCAAAATGCTCAAAAATAAAGTTTCAATGAAAATGATGACATACCTTAAGTGAAAATTCCTGCCCAGATTAAATCAAATTCAGACTTTAGTTGACCAAAAGCTTAAGAAGATTCTCTTCCGGAGCTACAAAGATTATTGCTGTGCTACACATATATGTATTACCATCCCTGATAAATAGACAGAGTGGATGATATTAAGTGTTATTTGATAGATATGGTAATATACGTTATTAATACATATGTTAGCAACAAAAACTGATGAAAATCCATAGATATCATTCCATGTTATTATGTACAAGAAGTGCTTATATTTAAGGTATAATATCACCTGTAAATAATGCAATAAACATCAGATGAGTGAACAATTAACTGCTAACTTACAGTACGTTAATTCCACCAAGTTTGATATGTCAATTAATTTAGCCTCAAACTGAAACGAAAGTAAATGAATCTTGCCTTCTTGACGTAGTGGTCAAAAGGGGTTGCACAGCTACAGTTGTGCACATTGCGGAATGACCTCCACTCTACTGCCACTGTTTTCAACTCCATGAGGAGTTGATCTAGCGAGAGAGTCTCGGAGCTTGGGGATCGGTGGAGCAGACTGCTGTCCATAGCATAACCATCGTCAAAACCCGATCTGGACATTTGGGAACTTGATTCATCAAAGCCTGACTCTGAGTCACTCTTTATGTGGTTGCCGGACAGGTCAGCGTCTTTTGATTCGATGTCATTGTGGTTGGCTTCTGCTATTTTCAGTGTCAACTCATCGATGTGACCAGCAAGAAACCCATCCAACGACTCCATGGATAGGAAACCTTGAAGTTTGCGCTGAATGGTCTCATCTGACTTGCCCAGCAGCTTGCAGATTTGCGTCACTCTCTGGAAAAGAAAAGGTTGTTGGCAAACCGGATCCTAGACTCATCACTATGGTTAAAACTTAGTGGGATGCAATCATCTTTGTGATTTCAAAACACTGGACTCTTCTTGACGGAGAGCAGCCAATCTGGGATTTTCTGAGTTATGGGTTTTTGGGCTCTTTCAGAACATCTGTTGTATCAATTTTCATATGAACAATTGTACAAAATGTCACTGACTTTTAAAAAGATAATAATGTTATCCTAATCACAAACTATCTGTGTGATGTAATATCTCTCCTTGCAGCTGGAGTGAGCACTGCAGAAAACGTATGGTCTGAGCTATCAGTACACTGATCATTTTCCTCCAAGGAATATCAGACATTTAAGAACATGAACTTTCAAGAACAGGATCATTTAGTGTATATATTAGAACTTTACATATGGAATTCAAAGGGAATCATGTCATATCACACAAATCATTCAGTGTGCTTTACAAAACTTGATGCTTATAATAGTTCAATATAGGATTTCACTGGCTGAGGAAAAACAGGGAAAATTTGTTACATTCTATGACAAATTAGGTGCTCTCTTGTAAAAACATATCCCTATTTTGAAAAGAAAAAATCCATACGATTACCAATAATCTAGTTGTCCTCCTGAGAAAAGATTCTGGCTTTGCTAAGACTGATATGACCACTAGATATGGGTATATGCTCTCCACATTAAATGATGATAATTCCTACAAATGACAAAATGCTATGGGCAAATATATGAAAGTTTTACTGTACAACAACTGATAAATAGTGCCATGGGACAAACCTCTTTTTAAGGTCAAATAGAAAATATCAGTGAGTGAGTAAGTGTGTTTTATGCTGTGTTTAAGCAATATTCCAGCATTATCACAGGAGGGACAACAGAAATGGGCTTCACACATTGTACCCAAGCAGGGGATCAAACTCGGATCTTCAGTGTGATGTTTTGAGTCCTGTTGCCTACTCTACACCACGAACAAACAATAATCATGACTGAATTATGATCATAACTATGTATTCAGTATTGTTGCCATGATACGACTAGATATTTGTATAGCAACGATATCCAGTTAGTTCAACTGCTCGAGGGCAGTTTGTTTTTTCCCCTCGATCATTGGATGTCCATCACAATGGCACATAGCATTTTCAATCTCAACTCCCCGTGGATCATAGAACTCTTGCAGCTTACGAGGCACACCGAGTTAAGGTGGCTTTTCCATCCTTACAGGTACCCATTCACAGCTGGGTGGACTGGGACAGATAGTCACAGTGCTTTGTCCATGTTTATTGCACGTTGCTGTATCTAGGTGTTTGCACGTATACATGTGGCCCTCATCTGGTCATCTACCAATGGATTCATGGGTTCTTTCAAGTGCACAGGGTTGTGAACTGCACACTACAGGGTTGTGACAACACTGAAAGAGTCTGCACACAAACTTGACTCCAAGGTTTTTCACACCCGGTCAGAGGTGGGCTCGATCCCAGCACCTCCATGCTCGCTGGATTAGTAGCCTGGTGCCATAGACAGCTGACCCACCACGCCACTTGACATTAATAAACAGATTCACAGGAATTACAAACACAATTCCAAACATAATGTGCAGGAATTCAGTGTCATCACCAGTGGGAACATCTCAAGTTTTACCTGTGTTTTTTTTTCAGAGACAATATCTACAATGCCAAAGCCAGACAAGCTGAAAATGACACAGGAAATTTGACATTCAGTCTGCTGAACTGAGAAACATTTTGAATTACAGATATAAATATTCACCTTCTCCAGCAGTCTGACATGATCTTCTAGAGAAGAGCTGTGATCTTTGGCTGCACTCAGGATGTCCTGCACATGCTCCCGAGGGTGGATGCCGTTCTCGAACCGGTTGTACATGCCCTTCCAGAACCTGCAACAGGAGAAGTGCTTTGTCACATGCACATCACTTTGTCATCCCAACAGGGCAACCCTTGAGGGGCATCTCTTGATTTATCTACACTGTCTTTTCACAAATTGTAATGCCATATGCCTCACTATAAAGTTAAATAAATCTGGACCACACATTCCAGTGACTGACATCATAACCACTGACATATGCTGAAGTCAACATCTACTTCATGAAGTGGCCTCTTACAACAATGGGTTGCTGCACATCTATATCAACAACCAGAAACCCAATAGGTTTCATGATTTGTTTGAGGCCAATGTCTGTTTCATTGTCATACAAAGTCCACAAATCAGGTGTGATGCATGTATGTGTGAACAAACAGTGCTTGCTGCTGTCTGCAATATTCCTGGTAGGTTATGCAAATGAGATATGTCATATAGGAATTCAAGATGTTCAGAAACAAACATGAAGACATTGATAAGAGCAGTTTATCTCAGGATCAGAATGCCCACATTACACAGCCAGCTTCCCACATGTTCCTGTTCCTTACTTTATGCACTGTGGTCGAGTGTTGGGGATAAGCACCGGGTGTGAAATCTCGTACTCCTTCTTGAACAAAGGGTTGATGTATTCATTCATGTGTTTAGCAAGGTAGCCCCATAGTGAGTAGGTCCTCTCATTTAGCCTGGACAGAAACAAACAGAAAAATATGTAACGGAATGTTTTCAAGTAATATGTTAACAAAAAGAAGTCTGTACATATGGACCATTATTCAGCACAACTAGAGATGTCTAGTATCAGCTTGTGGTGATGAAATGACAGTATTGCGACAAAATAAGCATTCAGACATTATATGATCCTGTCTAACATCAGCATGTACTGATGGTTCACAGTATTCAGACAGGATTAGCATTCAGATATTATATGATCCTGTCTAACATCAGCATGTACTGATGGTTCACAGTATTCAGACAGGATTAGCATTCAGATATTATATGATCCTGTCTAACATCAGCATGTACTGATGGTTCACAGTATTCAGACAGGATTAGCATTCAGATATTATATGATCCTGTCTAACCTCAGCATGTAGTGATTGTTCACAGTATTCAGACAGGATTAGCATTCAGATATTATATGATCCTGTCTAACATCAGCATGTACTGATGGTTCACAGTATTCAGACAGGATTAGCATTCAGATATTATATGATCCTGTCTAACATCAGCATGTACTGATGGTTCACAGTATTCAGACAGGATTAGCATTCAGATATTATATGATCCTGTCTAACCTCAGCATGTAGTGATTGTTCACAGTATTCAGACAGGATTAGCATTCAGATATTATATGATCCTGTCTAACATCAGCATGTACTGATGGTTCACAGTATTCAGACAGGATTAGCATTCAGATATTATATGATCCTGTCTAACATCAGCATGTACTGATGGTTCACAGTATTCAGACAGGATTAGCATTCAGATATTATATGATCCTGTCTAACCTCAGCATGTAGTGATTGTTCACAGTATTCAGACAGGATTAGCATTCAGATATTATATGATCCTGTCTAACATCAGCATGTAGTGATGGGCTCACAGTATTCAGACAGGATTAGCATTCAGATATTATATGATCCTGTCTAACATCAGCATGTGGTGATGGGCTCAGAGTATTGAGACAGGATTAGGATTCAGATATTATATGATCTTGTCTAACATCAGCATGTGGTGATGGGCTCACAGTACTGAGGCAGGATGCTTCTCTTTGTCTACCTCAAATCCAGCCTGTCTTTCTCACAGTTGCCGATGAAAGTCCCAAACTGACAGGAGTAGGCGTGGTCATGGATCGTGAGCAAGAATCTCTCGTTGAACTGGAAAGCACAGGGGAACTGTTGGGTCATCTGCCATGTCCCTTCAAGGAACTGGGTGAAGATAGGTGACACTTCCTTTGCATCCACTGTGTCAAGGAAGCCACACCGGTCAGTGAACTTGTGGCCGAAGGAAAGCCACTCCTTTTCAATCAGAGCCTACAACAGAGAAAATCAAAGATTTATGAAAATAATGAGTATCTGGGCGAAATAACATGACAAATAAGGCCATAAATATTTTATAATCACACTTGAAACAAAAAATACTGGGTGTGTGGTATGCTTACCTGAAATCCTTGAATGGTCCTGTAGTAAGGGTCCAGCATCAGGCTGGCTAGACTTGAGGTCTGTGCTGTGCGGTCCCAGCCATCAGAGCAATGGATTAATACACTTGTGCCCTCAGTAATGGCCTGAAGCAGAAACAAACTTAACAGGTCAAATACAGGTTCCAAGTCTGTCCTGAATATATGCTTCTTTAGAACAACAATCCCTATATTCGACCACTTCAACAAGAAGAACATGCTATGTCTGACTACAATACAAGAGGGAACTACAGGGTGGATATCAGACCAACAAGCACCTGTTGGTATGGAACACTACTTACATGAGCTATGAAAGCCGACGTCTCCATCATTGCCTTGATATGTTTCAGCCAGTTACAGCTCTCCAGACCAGACAGAAAGGAATTCATTGATGGGTTCTTCAGTTCACAGACTGAAACATCACATGTGACAAACTGAAACATCACTCTCCATTCAACTTTATTCAGCAGAACAAGTTATTCTGTTAATCAAATAACTTGACTGTTTACTGACATAATTGGTCCAACAGGGCCCTATGGAAGCTTCCATTCAGTCATCACTCAGGTATCACCATATTAAGCATACTTTATTCAGAGGAGATTTGCATCACATTTGAAACAGACAGAGAAAATCTGAAGTATGACAACCTTATCAACAATACTAACTTTGCGCTACCATCTAAAGATGAGCCAGTTATGGTGGAACAAAAGTCTTGTCTACTCACCATCTAATAACTTCTGTAGACTACTTCTCATTACATGGATATTTTCTATTCCTAAAAACTGAAATTTGATATTTGAATAAAAGTTTTCGTTTTCGTATCCCTTCCCTGCTGCTTTGTTGGCCATGGCATTGATCTGGAAATAGTGAAAAAAGTGTGACAATAACTGAAGTGGAGTAAAATCTCTCCTGAGGTACTGGCTCAGAAGACACGATGGCCTTAAGTCTGGAGGGTGAGTTGTGTTACTAATCAGCAGTAATGCTTAAGCCTATTGGGCTGCTGATAACTGATCTTGTTTAGGTCTGGTACAGAGAAACCCTGGGTGTGAGAAGTCAGTACCACAATCAGAATAATGGATGTGTGGGTGGCTCGGAGAGGGGAGGGGATAAGTAAACTTCTGTAAATGCTGTATTAAGTAATGTTGTGGACAGATGGTGCTTTCACAGATGATATTCATGCTGGGACTGAAACCTGTGTCCCCGGTGTGGCAATACTTCAAGCAATAATAAACCCCACAGCCCAACATTAAACATATCTCTGTCAGCATCATGATGACAGTACAGTCCTCCTACACTCACCTTGGGCCTTGTATCCACCACGTACATGTATTTAGATTTTGGGTTGGCTTTAAGTATGGCTTGGAGCATCTGCTCATCCTCCACACACCGAGCGCTGAATCCAGCCAGTGGCTGACTGCAGCGCGTAATCCCTGCCTGAAACAACACAGATTAAAGCTCATATTGCGTTATCACCGAACTGCACGTCTGATAATTCTGCTCGCTAATACATTAAGGCACACAGTCAGTGTTATTTCAGAAATAAATGGCATGTTTATGCTCTTATAGAATGGCCAAGATTTCGTCTTGAGCAATAACTATTTGAGAAAAAGATAACACTCTATCTTATTACTGCCTGACAATCATGTGTAAATCTCATAAATACACATTGACTGAGAACTGAAGAAATTGTGTCTCACATTCAGAATACTAAACTAGCTTGTTTTCTGTGCCTTCCTATGGGTCATCAAAAATGTACTAACACAGATGCTGAGAGCAAATCATGAAATCATATCCAGCTGACAAGATCATCCACTCTGAATCACGAGGACTAAAATATATCTCGTATCAACCTAAAGTGGCATTAATTCAAACCTGGATTAGCAGTAAACTATTTGTACCTTGTGAGCATGGTACTTACTGGTTGATAGAGGTGTATGATGAAGCTTACTGTACTTAGAATAAAAAGCGCCACCTAGCATCTTTTGACACTATTGGTTGTCTGATTGGAAATCTTTAAGAAAAATAACAATTATCATAATAGATTTAGCCGTTATTTAAATTATCTTTTACTTAAAACAGGATGTATGCTCTTTTGGAAATTAGGCATTGTGTTTTTCTCAAACAAGTAACCTTCATTTGAAAAGTGAAAATCTGAAATGACTGTTATATGGTAACATAATTGTCATTTTCTGACAGGTGAAACCCAAGTCTAATAGTGTTGCATAAGCAGGATGGGAATAGCTATTAAGCTTTAAAAAACAGTACTATGATTTCTTTCACAATATTTCCTTAAATTTTAAATACAAGTGATCATGATATCCCTAAATCAATTACTTACTTCTCTAAATAAGGATTGGTCTTCCCAATTATTTCAGCCTATCATTTCCACAGCATCACATCTTAGTTTTGAAGTAGGCTGGTGCTGAACCTTTTGTTCTGGGTATACTGGTATATGACACAGAGGAATCATTAGTGCATCCTGCCATGACTTGTCATGTGTTCATATTCAACAGCTCTGTTGCTACACACAACTTCCATCATACACTGGAATAGGGACACTTCCAGCTGAACACTTAGATGCTATTAGATATGCAGTCTGGCCAGTTTTAATCAACTTTAGTCTGGATTTCATGCTGAATATTGCCCTCAGAGAATATCTGCCTTACAGACTCCCGAATCAAAGACACCATCCAATGAGCTGTCAAGACCTTTCCATGGATCAATAGTGAGCTATGAGGATAAGGTTTCATTGTGGTACATATATGACCTAGCTGTACTGTGCCGTGAGGTTCATCCTACAGAAGGCATGCATGGTTTGAATGTTGCCTTTATATTAACTCTATATAAAGTTGGGAAACAAGTATTGTTGCTGAAGTCCAATTCTAACCCACTTATTCACTTGGAAGACAAGTATTGTTGCTGAAGTCCAATTCTAATCCACTTCTTCACTTGGGAGGCAAGTATTGTTGCCGACGTCCAATTCTAACCCACTTCTTCACTTGGGAGGCAAGTATTGTTGCCGACGTCCAATTCTAACCCACTTCTTCACTTGGGAGGCAAGTATTGTTGCTGAAGTCCAATTCTAACCCTTTTCTTCTCTTGGGAGACACATATTGTTGCTGATGTCCAATTCTAACCCACTTCTTCACTTGGGAGGCAAGTATTGTTGCTGAAGTCCAGTTCTAACCCTTTTCTTCACTTGGGAGACACATATTGTTGCTGATGTCCAATTCTAACCCCCTTCTTCACTTGGGAGGCAAGTATTGTTGCTGAAGTCCAATTCTAACCCACGTCTTCACTTGGGAGGCAAGTATTGTTGCTGACGTCCAATTCTAATCCACGTCTTCACTTGGGAGGCAAGTATTGTTGCCGACGTCCAATTCTAACCCACTTCTTCACTTGGGAGACACATATTGTTGCTGAAGTCCAATTCTAACCCTTTTCTTCTCTTGGGAGACACATATTGTTGCTGATGTCCAATTCTAACCCCCTTCTTCACTTGGGAGGCAAGTATTGTTGCTGAAGTCCAATTCTAATCCACGTCTTCACTTGGAAGACAAGTATTGTTGCTGAAGTCCAATTCTAACCCACTTCTTCACTTAAGAGGCAAGTATTGTTGACAAGTATTGTTGCTGAAGTCCAATTCTAACCCACTTCTTCACTTGGGAGACACATATTGTTGCCGACGTCCAATTCTAACCCACTTCTTCACTTGGGAGAGAAGTATCGTTGCTGACGTCCAATTCTAACCCACTTCTTCACTTAAGAGGCAAGTATTGTTGCTGAAGTCCAATTCTAACCCACTTCTTCACTTGGGAGGCAAGTATTGTTGACAAGTATTGTTGCTGAAGTCCAATTCTAACCCACTTCTTCACTTGGGAGACAAGTATTGTTGCTGAAGTCCAATTCTAACCCACTTCTTCACTTGGGAGGCAAGTATTGTTGCTGAAGTCCATTTCTAATCCACTTCTTCACTTGGGAGGCAAGTATTGTTGCTGAAGTCCAATTCTAACCCACTTCTTCACTTGGGAGACACATATTGTTGCCGACGTCCAATTCTAACCCACTTCTTCACTTGGGAGGCAAGTATTGTTGACAAGTATTGTTGCTGTAGTCCAATTCTAACCCACTTCTTCACTTGTGTGACAAATATTGTTGCTGAAGTCCATTTCTAATCCACTTCTTCACTTGGGAGGCAAGTATTGTTGCTGAAGTCCAATTCTAACCCACTTCTTCACTTGGGAGACATATTGTTGCTGAAGTCCAATTCTAACCCACTTCTTCACTTGGGAGGCAAGTATTGTTGACAAGTATTGTTGCTGTAGTCCAATTCTAACCCACTTCTTCACTTGTGTGACAAATATTGTTGCTGAAGTCCAATTCTAATCCACTTCTTCACTTGGGAGGCAAGTATTGCTGCCGACGTCCAATTCTAACCCACGTCTTCACTTGGGAGACAAGCATTGTTGCTGACGTCCAATTCTAACCCACGTCTTCACTTGGCAGACAAGTATTGTTGCTGAAGTCCAATTCTAACTCACTTCTTCACTTGGGAGGCAAGTATTGTTGCTGATGTCCAATTCTAACCCACTTCTTCAATTGGGAGGCAAGTATTGTTGCTGATGTCCAATTCTAACCCACTTCATCACTTGGGAGACAAGTATTGTTGCTGAAGTCCAATTCTAATCCACTTCTTCACTTGGGAGGCAAGTATTGTTGCTGAAGTCCAATTCTAACCCACTTCTTCACTTGGGAGACAGGTATTGTTGCTGAAGTCCAATTCTAACTTCTTCAGCAGTATTTTGTTACCAGCAAGAAGACAAACTCATCAGTATCCCCCATAATAAGCAACTATTCTTCATATATAGGTCTGTCTACTAGCTATGATTATGGCATATGTTTTGGTGTGTGTATGGCTAAGTGGAAGGAGAACATGGAAAGCTTTTTATCAGTAGTCTCAAGGCATCAAATTCAGTCAAAGCCAAACTTGTTGCCCTGGAAACACAAAACATATTTGATTCAGAATTCAAATACTACCAAAGGTTTTGTGAAGAAATAGTGAGCAGTTCTGCTCTGGAAAAAAGAGTCACCACTAAATTCAGCCAAAAATTCAACTTGCTGCCCAGGAAACACAAACCACTTTTTATTCAAAATTCCCAAAGTACCAAAAGGCACCAGTACACAACTGTTACTATACCCATACATGTGCCAAGTTTGGTGAAGAAATAGTGAACAGTTTTTAAGGTCTGCTCTGGAAAAGAGAACCACCACTAAATTCAGACAAAATTTCAACATGCTGCCATGGAAACACAAAATATATTTTCTTCAGCATTCCAAAACTACCAAAAAGCAACAGTATACCACCAGACCTATCCATGTGCCGAGTTTGGTGAAGAAATAAAGACTGGTTGTGCTCCGGGAAAGAGCAGTCCGACCACATTTAAGCAAAGTCGAAGTTGTTGCCTTGTTGAGGTGTGACGATACAAAAAATTCATGATACAATACGCATCACGATATCTTGGAACGATACGATATGATTCGATACACATTACAATATGCTTTCTTCAGTTATTTTCTTCAGAAACATGTATTTTTACATCAATTAACAGTGTGGATATCGACATAAGCATCAATTTCTAGTGACAATTAACAATTTTGAGGTCAAAGTATCGATATATTTATCGTTGGATAAAGTATCACGATTATCGATACTACGATGTATCGTCACAGCTCTATTGCCTTGTAAACCACAAAAAAGGAAAATTTGTATCTGGGTCTAACCATCAAATGGCACATCTATGGATCATGCTTGACTTATGCAATAAGTTTGATGAAGCTAGCATGTATAGGTTGGAAGATCTGTCCTGGACATCCTCATGGTCACAGCCTGAGTCATGTTTCCATGGAAACAGCAAAGAAATAAGATTCACATCTAGATCTAACCACAAAAGGCACATCTAGAGATCATGATTGACAAGTTTGCTTAACCTATCATGAATTGTTTAGGAGATATGCTTCGGACAATGCGTGACAGACACATGGACTCACACATGGATGCATCTGCCATCCATGTCTGTTATACAAGCACTGCTTCGATTGGACAGCCAAGCTTTAGCCACGAAGTATATAATACAGACTGTTATTACCCACATCAAGGAACATGAAGTAACTGATCAGTAATTGTTAACTTTCTGTCTCGACAGATGCTCAGCAAATGACTTGCAAAGGCAGACATGATTGGCTCTACATCTCCCACTGTGTAACAGATGCTAAGCCCATTCTGAATACTTACTTTTGTTCTATATCAGTAATGTCTATACATAGCCTGATGACCTACAGTAATACATCACAAATGAGGTCTGTGTGTTTGCATCAAGGCCAGGTAGTGTAGCAAAGTCATCTTGTTCCTGACATTCTCTACCAGCGATATCCTATCCTGCAGTAATTCCAATATTGATTCTATTTTACTTGGCATTGTAGTGTTTACAGTCAGATTCACTGATAATCTTAGTGTGTACAAGGCTTTTAAATACCATCCAACTATCTCATGGGGCTCCTGTTTCCTGCCCTATACACCAAGATAGCACGGACATTCTGCTTTGATCATCACACCATTATTCCCGAGTGGCTGATGTTAACACTGATACAACAATGTGTCATTATCTGCTTCTTCTGCTTGGAAATAGGTGCTCATAAGTGTATGACAGTGATCTAATATCTGCCAGATCGCTTAGTACATAACATTCCCACTAGAGTAAGGGAGTTAAAACTTGAGTATTTTATTCAAACTTTACAGCCATATATGTTCATTCCTGCAAGACATAGTATGAACAATGCACAAGTGATGACTACAAACGGATGAAATATTTGAAATTGTTCCACATATGATTTTTAATCATAATCAGACAAAGTATTCCTGATCTGATCACTGATCATTTTGTGATACCTATCAACACCAATGTCAGGTTATAACATGTGTATTACATATGTACTTTGTCAAATAAGGCTCGATATTAGTCTCTGTTGTTTTTTTCCAAATGTGTTCTTATCAAAAATTAAAATCTGAAAAATTTCTAACTCTATTTCAAATTATTTTTTTCCCATAATCTATAAAAGTTCTTGTGTTTCTTCTTTAACAGACTAACCTACCCTGTACTGCCAGATTTCTCATTCCAGGTCACCTGAGCTATGTTACTAATATTTCCGCCATGTTGTTACAATATTCTGCCAATATGATGGTGGATTGTAAGTGCTTGAGTCTGAACCAGACAGTCCAGTTATTGACAGTGAATGAAACCTCAGTTTATAAGATGACATGCATTCATAGAACCATACCATTAATGTCTTGATGACCTGTTATGAACCCTACTGACAGTATGGGTAAGTAATACCAGGAACACAGTGATTTCACATAATGCCAAGATGTTGGGAATCAAACCCAAGCACATGCCTGATCAGCTACCCTTCCATCCATACAATAGACAAAGCATCCTATAGTGTATCGTAAATACTACTCTTAAAGTGCATAGTCTCTTGAAACATCTCTGGAACCCTTCCCAAATAAAGACACATAGATAACGTGTCCCTGCTCTGCAGGACACTTCCTACTGGCACAAGCCAATGCTGCTGTTCCATGTACAGAAATAGTATTGATTCTGTTGTACATCTTTGTTTAATCACCAGAAGACGTAACTGGTATATAACTGATAGTGTGGACAGTTGCAGCTGTGTGTACATTGCAAGTGATTACTGCCAAGTTGGAGATGTTGGAATCCATGAACTAACAACAATCAATCTATAATTGATCATGAGAGACTACTGAACAGAATCCTCTCCAAGTAATTTCACCAAGGTGTTTGGGGCACAATTACATTTTCTGACATGGGTCAGACTGCAATAAAAAGGTGGAAGTATATGAAGTTCAGCCTGAAGCTCCTGAAGAAGTGGCTAAGCACCTTATCACTATCTACAATGTCAGACCTATTCAAGGTTCATTATGATCGTACAGGCACACATGGTCCTTCAAATAATAATTTTCAATATGGCTACTTTGGCAGCCATATTAGGAAATATTACTTATGAATGCAAGAACACCATGATGGCCACACATCAGCTTCATCTGATATCAGTGTGTGTTCAGCTGAAATGGACTCCATGTGATGTGGCGCTGACTCACCTGGTTTTCCCTGTGTAAGTATGAGAGTACTGGGAGGCGTCCACGACTCCGGAACTTGGAACTGCCGACCAACACTGGTGTGGCAGCACAGGCAGGAACATACAGTAGACTGGGATATGTATCACATAACTAGAACAAAAGGTCATGCATAACACAGCTGTAGTATAAGACCATGTATCACACATGGACAAAAAGGTCTAGTATAACACAGAAAATAAAACATTGCATCATATGGCTCTAGCTTATGACCATGTATAACAGAGAGGGAATATACGAGAGAAAATGAGACAAACTAGTACAAGATAATCTTGAAATGGAAAGGATGCATTAAAGAGATAATATATGCATAAAAGTCATGATTGTAATTTAGAAGGTTCCGTCATAGACAAAATATTTCAATACCCTATATTACACTGTATAGACAAGGGTACATCATTCAGACAATGTCAAATTATGCGAACCCCACCACTTACTTCATACTCCTTGTTGAGGCTGGTGAGGGACCAGTTCTCATTGGGTACCCCCATTCGTAGGTACTCTGTCTGTATATCATACAGGTCCCAGCCATAAGACTTGGTGGTATTGTCCGACACTAGGAAGTGGAATGCATACAGTTTCTCTATGTTGGCTGCAACAAAAAATATGCTGTGTATCCAATGGGATAGGAATTAAGAGTTAACTCCAATAACTGGTCAGTGTGGAATCTGGGTCAGACAAACGCTCACTGCATGATCAAGCATCTGTGATGCATGTATAGGTAGCATTGATAGAGTCAGTACCAATCCACAGTATCTGTGTATAGGACACATATTGCACCCCCCAAAAACATATGGCTGTTATTTGCTGATCCTTGAAATGACATAGAAAAGTCTATATGGGTGAATGAGTTTGGTTTTACACTGCTTTCAGCAATATTCCAGTAATATCATGGCAGAGGACACAAGAAATGGGCTTCATACATTGTACCCATGTGAGGAATCAACCCAGGTTGTGTGACTAGGGAGCGCTTTTAACCACTAGCCTACCCATGACTCCAAAATGCCTAAGGATCAGGGTGCCATTGCACTTACCAGTAATAATATAACATCAATTTTAGCAAGTTATGAATTATTTACAATCATCTTAGCTAATAGTTACACCTGTTCCACTAACCGATCTTTGGCCAACTGTAGTCAGTCCCGATCTTACAATCCAATTCAAGCTTAGATTGAGACTCTTTCATGCAAGAGATAGAAAAATGCGAGGCGTAATTTATCTCCTGCATAGTTTAGCAGATGATGGAAGTATTTTTGGAATCAGCTGTAATTGTGGGGAAAAAAACAAAATATTAGGGCAGCGAGCACCTTCGTTTCTGTGGCAAGTGCGTGTGAACGCTGGGTATCAAGCATAATATGTGGTATTCAAAAACATGTGGCCCATCCCTATTCTTAAACATGACATTGCAATATTGTTGTGCAAATGTAACACACCAACCCCCTCTGCTGTGTTTCCATGATGACAGTGGGCAGATTGGCCTCACACTTCTACAACTTCAGTGCAGAATTTGTTTACATCACAGAAATAAACAAATTCATTTCATGTGGGGTTCATGGAATGCTCACAGTGAAATTTTTGCGCTTCTTCACACAGTATATGAAAGCCACCATTTTGGTTTCTCTGCAATTGATTTTAGTGATTTGTAGTTGGTTATGAGTAACTTAGAGACTTCGTATCTTAACTTTACAGTTGACTTGGTAAGCTATAGATTACTTAGTGGAACGGTATGCCATGTAACGTCACACTAAGGTTAAGATCAGATAGTGGTACGACACACAGAGCATCCTAAACATACCCTTGGTTGAACCTGTTGCTTTGGAAAACCCAGCAAAACAATCGTAACCAATAATGGTTACGACATCCTTGATCTTGTGAATTATCAGATGTTTTGTTTCTTTGGCAGAATTTAACCCTGTTCTTGGTTAACCATGAATTTGGTTTTTTTTCTCTTTGAAAAGACTGCAAATTATTCAAAATTTTGAAATTCCTGAATAGCAATACTAAACTACAGCTAGAAATATGAAGTGGTTTATTAGTTAAGCTCCAGAAAAAAAGTAACACTTTATTTGGGAAGGGATGAGTACTATACAACCTGACGTGAGGGCAAACTGTTCAGACTATGTGATCAGGAATATTTCAAAGGTTTGTATGACTTAAGAACTACGGCTGTTCGCGAACCGTAGCCCTTCATGAATTCAGTTCATTATTTGTGGTCACCAGAACTGAACATAAATGAATATTTACAATTTTTTATCCTAGCATGTTTCACTTGAGCCCTTATTAAAGCAAGATACTCAGGTATGGAATATGTACTAGCCTTGTAGTAGTGCACGTCATGTTAGTTTGCAAAGGCTGCATGGTACTGTAGACTGTAACTATTAGTCTATTACATACCAAATTTAAAGATCACATGCAACGTAAAACACAACTTTGCAGATTCTGATACCTTTAGGTATGCACTTACCGAAACAAATCATGAAATTCAGTCTATAAAGAAAAAAAACGTGATGAAAAAACCCCACGAAATCGGAGTTCAAACGATTCACTAAATTCCCCCCAGCGCTGGGGGGAAAACTGGTTTCAACTGCTATGCTGCGCTGCGCCCAAAACTCATGTGCAGTGAATAGGTTCGTGGAGCTTGAAACAGTATGCATGCTCGGAGTATGAGGTCGTGAGTAGTAGTCTAATCATGGTTGTGTACACAAACAAGTAAATAACCTACTCGTTACATAAACAAGCTTGTTGATTGTAGTAAGCAGCCTCTGTCACAGAGAAAGCTCAATGTCTGGTTTATTGACACCTGTATGTCTGCCTGCGAAAGACAATATACAATAGACAGCTTCCATCATTGACCACATGCAATTTGAACTTAACACCTATCAGGCTATACGCCATAAACAAAATAAATTGATTTATGACTCGTGCACCTGAGTCCAGTCTCTGCCAAATTATGTAATTAGGCAGGTGTGATACTTGTACACATGACAAGTTTTTATGTCTGTGGGTTGCAAACAAATTACATCCATTTTTTCGGATGACTAGATTTGAGAGAAACTGGTGCAAACTCTTTCAAGTCCTGCTTTGTACTTGGACGAATGACACTTTCCAGTCACGCAGTAGTTCACCATCTCTGCTGAGATGATTTTTGATTTGATTGAACTCAAATTCAGAGAACGTGTATTTACAAACCCCATCATCTCTATATACATTCTCTAGGGATAACAACTTATTCTAGTGTAAATGATTTTGTTTGACAACGGTATATGAATCCATACTGAAACGATGCATCAAGTACAATAAAAGAAGTTGTTATCCATAAAGAATCTTACTTTCTTGTGACTCGCCATACTTATAAAAGGCCCATCAAACAGATCATCTTTCTGTACACACAATGAGCCCTCAGCGTATCAGCAAATGAACCAGCCAATCGGAAGTTGTCGTTACCCTTGAGTGCATAGCCACCTGCTATGACTGGTTTCGGTCTTGTACGCTTAATTTTGTTTATTTGTTTTTTAACAAGCAGCAATTTATATTAGATGTCATGAATAACTGAATTGTGTTTTAATTATGTTTGATTTTTTGGTTGCATGTGACCTTTAAGTGTCATGTCAGATCACTAGTTATTACCATGTCAAATAGAAGTCAACATGGGGGTTCCATATAGAGCATCAATAACTTAACTGCAATACTGTATTCATGAATAATCATGTGTTTTGGTTACTCAATATTCATGACACATATCATATTCACCACACAGTGTATTAGTTGCAGGACTGACTTCAACAGTTTTATCTCTCAACACCCACCCTCAAACAGAGTTAAAGATACTACATAAACTCTAAAATTACCAAAGCAAAACTAATTCCCTGATCAAAAACATACAAGCTCTTTATGACAGTCGTCTGAAAAGATCCCTTGTCACAGGCATCCTCTCTCCAGAACAAGGACACACAACAAGGAAAGCGCCCCTGGCACGGCATGACCCCAATTCATATGAACTTTTTACTAGAATAATCTGACAAGCAATTCCATCTGAGTCTATCAATCAGTGTTACTGACTTGGGCAGTCACACGTGACAGTTCTGGACAGTGTCAGGGAAGGCACGGCTGTCAGTAGAGACGAAGGAGGAGGGTGGAGCACACTCCAGAGATGCTTTGCCAGCTGCTCAGTGTATTGCAAGGATAACAACAGCAGATAGCAAATGGCTAAATGAACATCCAACTGCAAATACTATGGATTACCGAAGGGGCAACAATTACTAATAGATCTTAAAAAGAGCAGGACCTGCTTCGCACCTGCTCTTGTCTCTTGGGTCCACTGAACAAAGCAATTGTAACACTACAGCTCCCGTTAGAAAATGTTAAAAAACAGGTGATGTGACTGTCGAAGTGATCATGATAGATTAGATTCACAAATATGTTTAACTGGGAAATCAAACTGAAATCCACTAAACCAAACAATGTCCACTTTATTTACTGATCTGATTTATCTCTGTAGAACTTCCGTTTGTGTAAAAAATCTTGTGAAGTGACATATATGTGTGACAGAACAATCACAGCAGTATCTGTCTGTCTCCTGCAGAAACCTGACAGACTGGACAAAGTTGTGAGTGTCAATCTCCTGCAGAAACCTGACAGACTGAACAAAGCTGTGTCAATCTCCTGCAGAAACCTGACAGACTGGACAGACCTGTGACTGTCAGTCTCCTGCAGAAACCTGACAGACTGAACAAAGCTGTGATGTCCAGCTTTATTAAGTAAACCATCGTCTGACTCACATGGCCTGGACAGCTCCTGAAGGGAGGTGAAGATATCATGACAGTCACGCTCACGAGGGATGACAAAGATGATGCTCATGAAGTTCTTGCAGCGTATCTGGATGGGTGAGCCTCCAGTGGTGATTGGCATCTTTTCCACATTTCCCATGTGCATGTGGAGGATCTGAAACAGAACACAATGCTGTACAACGAAGTTCCCAAGTGAAATACCTGAAACAGAACACAATGCTGTACAACGAAGTTCCCAAGTGAAATACCTGAAACAGAACACAATGCTGTACAACGAAGTTCCCAAGTGAAATACCTGAAACAGAACACAATACTGTACAACGAAGTTCCCAAGTGAAGTATCTGAAACAGAACACAATACTGTACAACGAAGTTCCCAAGTGAAATACCTGAAACAGAACACAATACTGTACAATGAAGTTCCCAAGTGAAATACCTGAAACAGAACATAATGCTGTACAATGAAGTTCCCAAGTGAAATACCTGAAACAGAACACAATGCTGTACAACGAAGTTCCAAAGTGAAATACCTGAAACAGAACACAATGCTGTACAATGAAGTTCCCAAGTGAAATACCTGAAACAGAACACAATGCTGTACAACGAAGTTCCCAAGTGAAATACCTGAAACAGAACACAATACTGTACAATGAAGTTCCCAAGAGAAGTATCTGAAACAGAACACAATACTGTACAACGAAGTTCCCAAGTGAAGTATCTGAAACAAAACACAATACTGTACAAGGAAGTTCCCAAGTGAAGTATCTGAAACAGAACACAATACTGTACAACAAAGTTCCCAAGAGAAGTATCTGAAACAGAACACAATACTGTACAACGAAGTTCCCAAGTGAAATACCTGAAACAGAACACAATACTGTACAATGAAGTTCCCAAGTGAAATACCTGAAACAGAACACAATACTGTACAATGAAGTTCCCAAGTGAAATACCTGAAACAGAACACAATGCTGTACAATGAAGTTCCCAAGTGAAATACCTGAAACAGAACACAATACTGTACAATGAAGTTCCCAAGTGAAATACCTGAAACAGAACACAATGCTGTACAATGAAGTTCCCAAGTGAAATACCTGAAACAGAACACAATACTGTACAATGAAGTTCCCAAGTGAAATACCTGAAACAGAACACAATGCTGTACAATGAAGTTCCCAAGTGAAATACCTGAAACAGAACACAATACTGTACAATGAAGTTCCCAAGTGAAGTATCTGAAACAGAACACAATACTGTACAATGAAGTTCCCAAGTGAAGTATCTGAAACAGAACACAATACTGTACAACGAAGTTCCCAAGAGAAGTATCTGAAACAGAACACAATACTGTACAACGAAGTTCCCAAGTGAAGTATCTGAAACAGAACACAATACTGTACAATGAAGTTCCCAAGTGAAGTATCTGAAATAGAACACAATCCTGTACAATGAAGTTCCCAAGTGAAGTATCTCAAACAGAACATAAGCTGCCAGCACTGACATTTCAATACTATTTGCATAAAACACAAATGTGCAAGAAAGAATTTTTAAGGTCAAGCAAGCCTTTGAGAGAATTTGAGAATGAAATAAAAATTTAAAAGTAGTAGAAAAAAACCCCCAAAACAGCACAATGTAATGGTAGTCATATTGAAAATTGGACCATGTAAAGGCCACTGTTGTTTTTCCTTCAATATGAATTTGAACCTCATGGATAAATTCTGGGGTTGTTATTGGTGGGACAAAACATGTAAAGACACAGCGTCATTGATGTCATGTGACTTTGTCTGGCGAACAAATACAAATGTCTACAGGAAGAATTTAAAACCCAGGGCACCGCTTCTGAAGCAGTGTTGTACGTCCCGGTAAGGATTACAACAGTGATGAGAAAGGCAATGACTTGGGACTGCTATAATGTTGTTGATGTGAGAAAGCACAACGAGCATTAAAAGCTGATCCTCTACATAACACACGAAAATGCACTTGGTGTAAAAATCGTGTAGTGACTTGAAGTTGTTTATCTAATAAGGCAGAGCACCCTAATTCATATAGACAGCAGCATAAAGATCAACACAATGACAGCAACATCCACAGAAGCACTAGACGAGAAGAAATTTAACTAATCTACAGATTAATGTCAATCTTAAGCATCCTTATTCTAACTTTGAGTAAATTTTTTAAGGATTGGACTAGTCTTTAAAGCGTGTACATCAAATCTATCTCAAACACGTTTCCAGCCACAAATCTAAAATCAATGGTCATTTGTAGAGCTCCAGTAAGGACAAATCAATTAATACTGTAAATTTATTTCCCATCAATACATGGAGGAATTGGGAAGATTCAAAACTGTCAATATCATCACTGGCTGAGATGCACTGCAGACTCCAGGTTGGGAAGGACACACAAGTAGGGATGAAGCAGAGCATGATGGGAGAAGTAGGGATGAAGCAGAGCATGATGGGAGAAGTAGGGATGAAGCAGAACATGATGGGAGAAGTAGGGATGAAGCAGAACATGAAGCAGAGCATGATGGGAGAAGTAGGGATGAAGCAGAACATGAAGCAGAGCATGATGGAAGAAGTAGGGATGAAGCAGAACATGAAGCAGAGCATGATGGAAGAAGTAGGGATGAAGCAGAACATGAAGCAGAGCATGATGGAAGAAGTAGGGATGAAGCAGAACATGAAGCAGAGCATGATGGAAGAAGTAGGGATGAAGCAGAACATGAAGCAGAGCATGATGGAAGAAGTAGGGATGAAGCAGAGCATGATGGGAGAAGTAGGGATGAAGCAGAACATGATGGAAGAAGTTGGGATGAAGCAGAGCATGATGGAAGAAGTTAGGATGAAGCAGAGCAT
Source organism: Haliotis asinina (assembly GCF_037392515.1). NCBI lineage: Eukaryota > Metazoa > Mollusca > Gastropoda > Lepetellida > Haliotidae > Haliotis > Haliotis asinina. The sequence continues at coordinate 96,653,200 of NC_090281.1, read as the reverse complement.
GGTGGAAGAAGTTGGGATGAAGCAGAACATGATGGAAGAAGTTGGGATGAAGCACAACATGATGGAAGAAGTAGGGATGAAGCAGAACATGATGGAAGAAGTAGGGATGAAGCAGAGCATGATGGGAGAAGTAGGGATGAAGCAGAACATGATGGAAGAAGTTGGGATGAAGCAGAACATGATGGAAGAAGTTGGGATGAAGCAGAGCATGATGGAAGAAGTAGGGATGAAGCAGAACATGAAGCAGAGCATGATGGAAGAAGTAGGGATGAAGCAGAACATGAAGCAGAGCATGATGGAAGAAGTAGGGATGAAGCAGAGCATGATGGGAGAAGTAGGGATGAAGCAGAACATGATGGGAGAAGTAGGGATGAAGCAGAGCATGATGGAAGAAGTTGGGATGAAGCAGAACATGAAGCAGAGCATGATGGAAGAAGTAGGGATGAAGCAGAACATGAAGCAGAGCATGATGGAAGAAGTAGGGATGAAGCAGAGCATGATGGGAGAAGTAGGGATGAAGCAGAACATGATGGGAGAAGTAGGGATGAAGCAGAGCATGATGGAAGAAGTTGGGATGAAACAGAACATGAAGCAGAGCATGATGGAAGAAGTAGGGATGAAGCAGAGCATGATGGGAGAAGTAGGGATGAAGCAGAACATGATGGGAGAAGTAGGGATGAAGCAGAGCATGATGGAAGAAGTAGGGATGAAGCAGAACATGAAGCAGAGCATGATGGAAGAAGTCGGGATGAAGCAGAACATGAAGCAGAGCATGATGGAAGAAGTAGGGATGAAGCAGAACATGAAGCAGAGCATGATGGAAGAAGTAGGGATGAAGCAGAGCATGATGGGAGAAGTAGGGATGAAGCAGAACATGATGGGAGAAGTAGGGATGAAGCAGAACATGAAGCAGAGCATGATGGAAGAAGTAGGGATGAAGCAGAGCATGATGGGAGAAGTAGGGATGAAGCAGAACATGAAGCAGAGCATGATGGAAGAAGTAGGGATGAAGCAGAACATGAAGCAGAGCATGATGGAAGAAGTAGGGATGAAGCAGAGCATGATGGGAGAAGTAGGGATGAAGCAGAACATGAAGCAGAGCATGATGGAAGAAGTAGGGATGAAACAGAACATGAAGCAGAGCATGATGGAAGAAGTAGGGATGAAGCAGAGCATGATGGGAGAAGTAGGGATGAAGCAGAACATGAAGCAGAGCATGATGGAAGAAGTAGGGATGAAGCACAGCATGATGGGAGAAGTAGGGATGAAGCACAGCATGATGGGAGAAGTAGGGTTGAAGCATAGCCATTCGTAACTACTCGGGTCATTCCGGCAAGCCGGTTACGGAAAGAGGCGAGTAGTTACGGCAAGCAGGTTACGGAAAGAGGCGAGTAGTTACGAATGGAAGCACAGCATGATGGGAGAAGTAGGAATGCTAGAATCTGGCATTTAGATTTGCCTCACAATGTTGGAATTGATTCTACTCATTTGTAATTTGAGTAAAAACATAAAGATATTAAAATTTTAAGGTGCCTCTTACATAACCCTGACCTTGATTCCACAGACTTTTGCTATGATACAGTTTCAATGCTTGGAAAATCAGTTGTTCACACACATAAATAATTGCTCATTTTCTTTATTATATCTTCATAATGAGTGGAAATATATTTCACCAAAAACATACAACAAATTACCCATCTTAAAAGCACAATATCCCCCACATCTTAATTTGATTGGTATTGGGCAAATCTGAAACAATTATTATACTCAAGAAGGCCTTGCTGATATAAATCAAGGTCAAGGTCATTCAAATTCAAACTATGTTGGAAATTAAACTGATCAAATTATGATGACAATTAGGTAATGTTAATGTGAAGTCATAAAACTTAACACATGGAAAGTGAATTTTCTCTTCATTCCATGTTTAGAACACCAAAGAAAACGGCAACATGCTTAATTCTGGCAGAAATCTACTGATCACACTGTGTGCCTTCCTTTTGAATTTAACGCTGATTGATAATCTGCATTGCAAGGCAGGCATCTTCATCAATGTGAAACACAACCTGAAAAAGAAATCACTTCCAGTTGGGTACCACTTATGCCAATCAAACTTTCAAAGAAACCCATGGACGACAAGCTTTATCGTAAAAAGACCGAAAGAGAGTGTATTATCATTCCCAATTACCGTTGTGTAGTAATTGGGAAATTGGCCGCAATATTCCCTTTGGTTATCAGGAACATCAGTGGTCAGCGTGTGCTGTATTGATGGAATGTAATTATGCCATTTTGGGCTTTTGCCGAGGAAGATTGGCTTCCTTTTCTGTCTTTGTTGGAATGGGATAGCCCTCTGATGAGTTGAAGCAAACCAAACACTTGTTCCACCTTATGTCCTCCATCACGTCAGATGGTAGAAGGCTGATGTGATGAAGATGTGGACATTTGCAGGATATACAAAGAGAATGCTTTCATAAGACTCCCTATCATTATAAGAAAATGACATTTTTGAGCATATGGCATGTACTCTGGAATACTTCATTTGGGATTCTCCTAATGCAATGTGATTTTATTTTAGTTTGTTTTACACTGCTGAATAGTCCAGCCATATCATGTTGGTTTGTTATAATCAAGTCTAAGCCAATGATTTGACTGGATGTCATAATGTCTGATTCCATTTAATATAATTTTGATTGTTTGTTTTCCTTGTCATGATTTCATATGTCTATGCATAGTGGAATGGTCTTCATATTCTTTTGGGCTTTACTATCAATCTAGTTGATGTACTTTTGATGAATTAAATATGTTTAAACCAAATCTGGGCCTGACAATCCATTGACTGAGCAATCTTTGCACGTGACAATTGTTATGTCAAACAAAGTCTGCAAACCTGCTGCGATCAGGAGGATTACGGCCTTCAGTTGTTGCATTAAGTAAAGAAATTTGATTGATGTGCTTGTGTGTTTACTTTCGTTTAGTTTCAGTGTAAAAAAGCTTGAAATGTTCTGCAGTGCTTCTGAAAATGAAGTTGGCTCCTTGTCAACGTCCTTGACTTTATTTCCAGCAAAGACATTAGGAAGCTGCATAAAGTTGTGATGCTCTGTAACACAGACATATCTGAGCGATGTGGCCAAGTATTGATCCATTCTGGTGTGGCATGGAAGTGTTTAGGCACTGTCAGAGGCTCCAGTTCTGCATGGGACTTGCGCACTTCTACACAAGTGCAGATGCAATTTCGGGTGATCTTAATGAGTGTGAATGTCAAGACTGACGTACGCAGGTATCGGGAATAGATAAATGACAGCCATTACGTGTGATCAAGTTGAGCCTATTCCACATCCACATTAACGCAATTATTGGTGGTGCAGTGATATAAGCTGATACAGTTGTAACTTTTAAAGATCATGCATTTCATGTACAGCTTACCTATGCTTTCTGTTTGTAGATGACTAGCAGTGGTCAGTTGTATATTGTCATATTTGCTCATCAGCACTCATTATAGGCCCTCAGATAATGATGATGCCAAATTTTCATATCAATGTAACATCATCGGACACTTCTTAACACAAACAACACGTACATGAATTATATAGACTGATACAACTCATGGTGTTTACATTCATGTAAGAGATGGTGTGCAACAGTAGATACATCATTTCCACTGTAGATGCTGTCTGAGGTGTGCAATAGTAGATACATCATTTCTACTGTAGATGCTGTCTGAGAAGGTGTGCAATAGTAGATACATCATTTCTACTGTAGATGCTGTCTGAGAAGGTGTGCAATAGTAGATACATCATTTCTACTGTGGATGCTGTTGAGAAGGTGTGCAATAAGATACATCATTTTGACTGTGGATGCTGCTGAGAAGGTACGCAAGAGTAGATACATCATTTCTACTGTAGATGCTGTCTGAGAAGGTGTGCAACAGTAGATACATCATTTCTACTGTAAATGCTATCTGAGAAAGTGCGCAATAGTAGATACATCATTTCTACTGTAGATGCTATCTGAGAAAGTGCGCAATAGTAGATACATCATTTCTACTGTGGATGCTGTCTGAGAAGGTGTGCAACAGTAGATACATCATTTCTACTGTAGATGTTATCTGAGAAAGTGCGCAACAGTAGATACATCATTTCTACTGTAGATGCTGTCTGAGAAGGTGTGCAATAGTAGATACATCATTTCTACTGTGGATGCTGCTGAGAAGGTACGCAAGAGTAGATACATCATTTCTACTGTGGATGCTGTTGAGAAGGTACGCAAGAGTAGATACATCATTTCTACTGTAGATGCTGTCTGAGAAGGTGTGCAATAGTAGATACATCATTTCTACTGTAGATGCTGTCTGAGAAGGTGTGCAATAGTAGATACATCATTTCTACTGTGGATGCTGTTGAGAAGGTGTGCAATAAGATACATCATTTCGACTGTGGATGCTGCTGAGAAGGTACACAAGAGTAGATACATCATTTCTACTGTAGATGCTGTCTGAGAAGGTGTGCAATAGTAGATACATCATTTCTACTGTAGATGCTGTCTGAGAAGGTGTGCAATAGTAGATACATCATTTCTACTGTGGATGCTGTCTGAGAAGGTGTGCAATAGTAGATACATCATTTCTACTGTAGATGCTGTCTGAGAAGGTGTGCAACAGTAGATACATCATTTCTACTGTAAATGCTATCTGAGAAAGTGCGCAATAGTAGATACATCATTTCTACTGTAGATGCTGTCTGAGAAGGTGTGCAATAGTAGATACATCATTTCTACTGTAGATGCTGTCTGAGAAGGTGTGCAATAGTAGATACATCATTTCTACTGTAGATGCTGTCTGAGAAGGTGTGCAATAGTAGATACATCATTTCTACTGTGGATGCTGTCTGAGAAGGTGTGCAATAGTAGATACATCATTTCTACTGTGGATGCTGTTGAGAAGGTGTGCAATAAGATACATCATTTCGACTGTGGATGCTGCTGAGAAGGTACGCAAGAGTAGATACATCATTTCTACTGTAGATGCTGTCTGAGAAGGTGTGCAATAGTAGATACATCATTTCCACTGTAGATGCTGTCTGAGAAGGTGTGCAATAGTAGATACATCATTTCTACTGTAAATGCTATCTGAGAAAGTGCGCAATAGTAGATACATCATTTCTACTGTGGATGCTGTTGAGAAGGTGTGCAATAAGATACATCATTTCGACTGTGGATGCTGCTGAGAAGGTACGCAAGAGTAGATACATCATTTCTACTGTAGATGCTGTCTGAGAAGGTGTGCAACAGTAGATACATAATTTCTACTGTAAATGCTATCTGAGAAAGTGCGCAATAGTAGATACATCATTTCTACTGTAGATGCTATCTGAGAAAGTGCGCAATAGTAGATACATCATTTCTACTGTGGATGCTGTCTGAGAAGGTGTGCAACAGTAGATACATCATTTCTACTGTAGATGTTATCTGAGAAAGTGCGCAACAGTAGATACATCATTTCTACTGTAGATGCTGTCTGAGAAGGTGTGCAATAGTAGATACATCATTTCTACTGTGGATGCTGCTGAGAAGGTACGCAAGAGTAGATACATCATTTCTACTGTGGATGCTGTTGAGAAGGTACGCAAGAGTAGATACATCATTTCTACTGTAGATGCTGTCTGAGAAGGTGTGCAATAGTAGATACATCATTTCTACTGTAGATGCTGTCTGAGAAGGTGTGCAATAGTAGATACATCATTTCTACTGTGGATGCTGTTGAGAAGGTGTGCAATAAGATACATCATTTCGACTGTGGATGCTGCTGAGAAGGTACACAAGAGTAGATACATCATTTCTACTGTAGATGCTGTCTGAGAAGGTGTGCAATAGTAGATACATCATTTCTACTGTAGATGCTGTCTGAGAAGGTGTGCAATAGTAGATACATCATTTCTACTGTGGATGCTGTTGAGAAGGTGTGCAATAAGATACATCATTTCGACTGTGGATGCTGCTGAGAAGGTACGCAAGAGTAGATACATCATTTCTACTGTAGATGCTGTCTGAGAAGGTGTGCAATAGTAGATACATCATTTCTACTGTAGATGCTGTCTGAGAAGGTGTGCAATAGTAGATACATCATTTCTACTGTGGATGCTGTTGAGAAGGTGTGCAATAAGATACATCATTTCGACTGTGGATGCTGCTGAGAAGGTACGCAAGAGTAGATACATCATTTCTACTGTAGATGCTGTCTGAGAAGGTGTGCAATAGTAGATACATCATTTCTACTGTAGATGCTGTCTGAGAAGGTGTGCAATAGTAGATACATCATTTCTACTGTGGATGCTGTTGAGAAGGTGTGCAATAAGATACATCATTTCGACTGTGGATGCTGCTGAGAAGGTACGCAAGAGTAGATACATCATTTCTACTGTAGATGCTGTCTGAGAAGGTGTGCAATAGTAGATACATCATTTCTACTGTAGATGCTGTCTGAGAAGGTGTGCAATAGTAGATACATCATTTCTACTGTGGATGCTGTTGAGAAGGTGTGCAATAAGATACATCATTTTGACTGTGGATGCTGCTGAGAAGGTACGCAAGAGTAGATACATCATTTCTACTGTAGATGCTGTCTGAGAAGGTGTGCAACAGTAGATACATAATTTCTACTGTAAATGCTATCTGAGAAAGTGCGCAATAGTAGATACATCATTTCTACTGTAGATGCTATCTGAGAAAGTGCGCAATAGTAGATACATCATTTCTACTGTAGATGCTGTCTGAGAAGGTGTGCAATAGTAGACACATCATTTCTACTGTAGATGTTATCTGAGAAAGTGCGCAACAGTAGATACATCATTTCTACTGTAGATGCTGTCTGAGAAGGTGTGCAATAGTAGATACATCATTTCTACTGTGGATGCTGCTGAGAAGGTGTGCAATAGTAGATACATCATTTCTACTGTGGATGCTGTTGAGAAGGTACACAAGAGTAGATACATCATTTCTACTGTAGATGCTGTCTGAGAAGGTGTGCAATAGTAGATACATCATTTCCACTGTAGATGCTGTCTGAGAAGGTGTGCAATAGTAGATACATCATTTCTACTGTAGATGCTGTCTGAGAAGGTGTGCAATAGTAGATACATCATTTCTACTGTGGATGCTGTTGAGAAGGTGTGCAATAAGATACATCATTTCGACTGTGGATGCTGCTGAGAAGGTACGCAAGAGTAGATACATCATTTCTACTGTAGATGCTGTCTGAGAAGGTGTGCAATAGTAGATACATCATTTCCACTGTAGATGCTATCTGAGAAAGTGCGCAATAGTAGATACATCATTTCGACTGTGGATGCTGCTGAGAAGGTACGCGACAGTAGATACATAATTTCTACTGTAAATGCTATCTGAGAAAGTGCGCAATAGTAGATACATGATTTCTACTGTAGATGCTATCTGAGAAAGTGCGCAATAGTAGATACATCATTTCTACTGTAGATGCTGTCTGAGAAGGTGTGCAATAGTAGATACATCATTTCTACTGTAGATGTTATCTGAGAAAGTGCGCAACAGTAGATACATCATTTCTACTGTAGATGCTGACTGAGAAGGTATGCAACAGTAGATACATCATTTCTACTGTAGATGCTGTCTGACAGTCTCTTAAGTGTTGGTATGGTGATGATAATGTAAATATAAATGTGTTCAGCCTCAGCCTCAGCCTCAGTCTCCTATCAAATGCTGTTTCCTTCACTCATGATGACTGCCATGTAAACATGGCATTTAGTCGAGTTGCTTTGATCAGAGCTCATGATGTCACTGAATTGAATATCAAGAAACTGTTGTCATATAGCTGGAATATTGTTGAGAGTGATTAACAACAAACATGATGAATAAACAGATCTGATTACACAGACAAATCTATATAGAAAGTAAACATGCCGATACATCCTTTATCTGAGTTTTAAACATAGTAGCTCAAATTGTCACACATGATGAAAGCACTTATTTTGACATATGAAACTACACAAAAGCATAATCACTTCCTTAAAGATAACAGTCCGTCAGGCCCCATGCTACTGTGATCCTATCTTAATTAGCTAATCTCAACTCAAAGGTTTCCCATAGAATTTACTATGCAGCACAATGGCAGCGTGTCATGAATTCAATGTAACAGTTGTTTATAACCGATCAGTTGCAGCTACTTTGTACATAAGCAATGGTCACTAGCACCAGCGTAAAACAAGGTGAAATGAGGTAAGGCAAGACAAGGTGAGACAATGTGAGGTTAGGTGAGGCAAAACAAGGTGAGGTGAGATAAGACAAGGTGAGGTGAGTCAAGACAGGGCAAGATGAGGTGAGATGAGTGAAGACAAGGTGAGGTGATATGAGGTGAGACAAGACAAGGTGAGGGGAGACAAGACAAGGTGAGATGATATGAGGTAGGGCAAAAGAAGACAAGGTAATTTATGGCAAGGCAGGGTGATATGATGTAAGGCGAGGCAAGACAAGGTAAAGTGAGGTGAGGTGAGGTGAGGTGAGGTGAGGTGAGGTGAGGTGAGGCAAGACAGGGTAGATGAGGTGAGTTTAGGTGAGGTCAGGCAAAACTTACTTAAGATTATTGAATTTATCACTAAAACTACTCTATTACCCTTTACTTATTTAATATTTTTTACTTTTTTAATTTGACCTCCACTTAACTTTCCCTTAATACTCAGTTTTCATTCATTCATTTATTTTTTTTTTGGGTGGTAACAACATGCTTTCAAAATTTCTATTGCCACACAGAAGAACCAGATTCCATTCCCCTACTCAGACACCATGTGCTTCCCCATTTCAGCCCTTATGTTGCTAAAAGCTGCACAAACCCATACTCACTCACTCATCAAGCCACAACTACCATACACATACTTAACAGTTTATTTTCAAACTTTAGTTACAAAAAATATCTGGTAATAAGATCAACAGGGATCAAATAGAACAGTTTTATTCCAATTTTGGGGAATTCATGATTTTGAAAAAAAGCTGTTGGCTCTGTTGACCTATCAGCTTTCAGTGGAGAAGACATGACTCCTGTTGCAGTAGCATGTAGATTACGTAGGCAGCAGACACTGTGATCACAGTCCATATTAACAAGACCACCAGTATGAACTGGCAGACCTGATCAGTAATTCGAACATTGATTTCCCAACAACTAATAATGGTTTGATCGTCATCAAAGATACACCAAGCTCGCGACTAAACTGGTCTAACTTTACAATTAACTGTTTTTCTCTTAGAGGCGAAGGAAGGTCGAACACCTTCACAATTCTTTGAGTTTGCAAAAAGTTTTCCGAAAAAGATCTAAGAATTATTCAAGACTTTCTATAACTATTTTTTTCACAATGTACCTTTGACAATTTTAAAAACTGCATCTTTCAACTGCACCACGTCAGGAAATAAAGAGGGAAAGTGGTTCTCCTGTACTTACACTGAGGAAAGACAGTGAGCTCGGTTTGATGCAACACTCTAAAAATACTTCACACAATTTGCTAAGGTCTGAGATTGGGGAAGACTTTTCACTTGTTCATCTTAATCATATCACTGATGGAGGAAAGCTTGACGTGATACAGCTTACAGGTCATCACGACCTTGGTAAAATCCTTCAGTAGGATTTCAAAGTTTGACTTGGAAAAAGAATGATATAATTCAATGAGATTTTCATGACATAACAGTTATTCTGGAGTAATTTCTGACACATTTAAAATGCAAGACATTGTGAATTTGGTATACATGAGAGGTTACAACAGAAATGTTTCAGTAATGTGTACCATATGTAACTACAGGAGTGAAACAATTTTCTGAACAACAGATGTGTGTGTGTTTGTATAATAATAATCAGACTCATAAAAAGTGAAGAGTATCTTCAAAATAAGAAAATGTTTAAATAGGGATACTAAACTGGTTTTCTTTGGTAAGACTACAGTATACAGGACACCTTCCTCCATCCTTGAAAGCTTAGGGTAAGGTTTTGGGTTAGGATAAGGCTTAAGGTTAGTGTTGGTGTTTGGTTTAGGGTTGGGGTTAGGGTATGGTTTGGGCTTAGGGTAAGGGTTAGGGTTAGGGTTAAGTTTAGGTTTTGGGTAAGGCTTAGGGTTAGGGTTAAGTTTAGGTTTTGGGTAAGGCTTAGGGTTAGGGTTAGGGTTAGTGTTAGTGTAAGGTTTAGGGTTAGAGTTAGGGTGATGTGGCACTAAACAGTGTGGATGGTAGGTATCAAGTATTCTGTTCTATTGCAATACTACTGCAACAGCTGACAACTATGCCAATACTATTGGAATAGTTAAAATATCCTGAACAGTTGCACCTAGTATGTTTGAATTGCCTGGCATCTCATGTTTAAACATTGCAGCAGCTTCTTGAAGTCTCCCCAGTGGTCATAGATTTATCAAGTCTTCAAATCTGTAGACTAAGCCACAGACAACTGCTAGCCAAAGCTTCCACATAGTGACTGTAGAGGTGCTGGCCAGATCAAAGGTTGTCTGTGTCGTGTATGGATGCTCTTTGATCTCCATCACCTTCATCATCATCAATACTCCATCAGTCATCTCAAACCTCACAAACACCACACACGAAGCTATGATGGTACATGCAACTTCAACATTAACATTCAAGCGCTTCTGTTGGCATTGCCACAACCTTTTAAAGGTATTTTCAATCATCATATTTTTACAAACAGAAAGTGAAGACCTTCTCACTTACGATGAGCCTGTGGTTTAAAGGTTTCTAAAGCCAGCATCCCTGTGGACAAACCCCATCCCCTATATTACCGGTGACTTGCAAATAACTCTGTGCCAAAGAACACTTTCTTCTGAATTATTCTCTCCCATGCAGAAATTTCAGCTTAAAAACTTATGGCAAGTAAGACATGTCTCCAGACCATCATATATGGATATCTTCATGAATAATTGCAACATTTACAAAGGACATACATTATCAGCTAATACCAAACCTTCCAATGTAGGCAGACACTTTGTCTCTGTAACTGTTGTAATTCACTTGGTCCAATTACAAGGATATAAGTAGTGTCAGTTGCACCCAACACAATTTGGGAAGGTTCATTTGTTTTTGACAACTGATGACATTTGCCATGACGTAACCACTGAAGACATGTGCTATCACACATTCTAAACTCCTTAGATACCATGCCACATATCAGTATCGATAGCCCACTTTATCTTTGTCCACTAAACCATAAAGGTGACAGGTCTCACCAAATAAAGTTTTACTGAGGCAGTAAACAGAATGATGCAACTTTGGTGGGGATCACAGCCACTGAGGAAGATTCTTTAACACTCTTGCACTCATAAAAATCAGGGAACTACAGAATGTCCAGAGCCACATAATCAATTCTGACTTCCTTGTCATTCCTAAAGTAAGGTTTTATTTCATGTTTAACAATCAAAATCCTTTTATGAAAGCTCAGAATTTCATCCTGACTTCACCCAAATCAATACAGTGAAACATGCCCAAACTATCAATTCTGGTCACTAGAGGATTCCATACAACACATTGGCTTGGCCACAAGCTACAATTCTACGCATGTCCAAGAGAGACGCTCTCCAGTTACTATTCAGCATGGCGTAGGTTCCTGAGAAACATCAAGCCTTCCATGACATCAAGCATATATTTCAGATAAATACCATACACTTTGTGTCTGGTCCGAATGGAACATTCTAAGCAAATAACATACAGGTGAATCTGGTTCTTGGTAATAAGGCCTCATTTCACACACTGCTGTCCTTGCCATAAATATAGTGAGTTCGGTTTTACGAAGTTGCGACTAAAGTTTTTAGCATATTCTACCAATATCACAGAGGGGTACACCAGAATGGGCTTAACATCTTGAACTCAATTTGAAATCAAACCCTGGTCTTCAGTGTGACAAGTGAATGCTTAACCACAGAGCTACCCCACCACCCTACAATAAATAATGAATAACAATACAATCACATGTGCTGTTGTGAAGCAGAGCTCTGTAACGTGTAAGCCAGATAGTTTACTTCATATGACAACATCTTCAATCAGCAGTTATCCTGGTATCTCTCACAAACTGGTATCACTAATAACACTGCCTTTTCTTCTGGCAATTCCTGGTCAGTATGCAAACAAGATACTCTTCTACTTTTACTTTTCTCAAGGTGAGTAAAGAATCTGTGGTATTGTTAAGTTTCAGAATGAGAAAAGCATGTGACCAGTGCTGGTTTAATAATGCTAGCCCAGTAAGGTTCCACTGTACAAAGTAACATGGACTCCCCTCTCAGACACAATATATTGGGTCAGTAGATAACTCCTTGCTTTATCTTTTGGGGTTTTTTTTCAACCATACGACACTACCCAGAAATTTCTGTAAAGGCCAGGTTCTGTCACGTATTGCCTGCACACATTACAGTGCCTGGTGACCTTCTTCACATTTATTTATGGCCAACTCTCCTTCAGTGCTGGACTCGTCTTCAAGAAAAGTCATCTTTTCAAAACCAGACAAGGTTTACTATACAACCTGTCTGTTAGCAGCAGGAAACCTGAGAGAAGTTATGAACAAATACTTCCTCTTGCAATCTGACAGCCTGTCTGGCATGGATTTCAGATTGAACTAAGTATGTCAGTTTCCAGGCTCTATTGATGGGATATTAATAACATGCAAATATGCCACTCTGCAGACCTACTGTCACAACAGGTGTTATACAGGGGATTCATCACTGATGTTTCGTAACATAAACTGTGGCACTGTCTTCATCCTGTGCACAATGTTCCAAATTCCAGTTAATTAGTGCAAAGGAGATGAGCCAGCAGAAAAGAAGCAATCAGATGGAGACTCTTACACCACCTGATCAGGTCTCACTGAAGCCTTGTTTAGTCAGCAAGGTCAATCAACCCAGTGACACAAACCATCTGTGGCAGTACTCCAGGGCCAATCATCTTGGCAACTCACATCATATCACTCTCAATATATTCATGAATACATTCCAATTTTTTCTTTTATCTCAACGTGCTCCTTCATATTGTTAAGCAGTACTTCATAAAATTATGATGATCTATTTTAAAAAGTTAAGCTGTACCAACTATTATTATGTCTACTGAAAAAAACAAAAAAAAACAAATTGAAAAATGCACAACTCCCTTTCATCCCAGATAACCCTGTCTTGACAGGCACCTGTTTCTGATGACCTACTGTGAGCTAGAATCCCCACTGGTAGAGTCTAGCCATGAGGTTGATGTGTGACCAATAATCTATGCCTCTGTGCCTCAGTGAGACACAATTGCCTAAACTCAACAGTTATTAGAACCAGGTCCACATGGAAACCTCTAAGCATGGTCACAAAAGCAGTTGATGGTGTAGACACAGTCATCATGCAACACAACCATGCACTGATAAGGAAATAAAGGTTCCAATGACGACTGGACACATTTGTGAACATCACTGTACACAGGCAATGGAAGTTTGAAACACACAGAAGATAAGAACCTCTATAACGATGATAAGCAAATGAAAGCCCAACAGGAAGTTATTAAACTTTCAGAGACTTGTGCTCCTTACTTGAATATGCATAACCAAACTGTTCCCCAAAACTTCATGAAAGCTATATGTCCCCAATGTCAAAACTGTAATTCAATGTTTCTTTGAAAGAGACAATTTTGGCAAGCACTCACCACCACTGTGTTTGGCCGACATCATACCTATTGGTGTCCTCCCTTCTCGAGCTGTGGGACTTGTAAATACAGTTAAGCAAGTATCTGAGTTACCATGAGATGTGAGTCAATGTTAGCTCGACTGACCTTCACCACAAACATACACTGGTATGAATCATAATCTCCTGTTCTGAGAAAGGCCAGTTTATACATGCATGAGTCTTGGGACATGTATCCTAATGCCATGGTATTACAGCTATTCAAGGACTTGAATCTATTTTCTATGATTGATTTAGCACCTTGGTAGTGAAAGGGAAGGAGGTTATTGAAGGACCTGACACAGGACACATTGGATGCTCATGAAACTACACAGGACACACTGGATGCTCATGAAACTACACAGGACACATTGGATGCTCATGAAACTACACAGGACACATTGGATGCTCATGAAACTACACAGGACACATTGGATGCTCATGAAACTACACAGGACACATTGGATGCTCATGAAACGCTCATGAAACTACACAGGACACATTGGATGCTCATGAAACTACACAAGACACACTGGATGCTCATGAAACTACACAGGACACACTGGATGCTCATGAAACTACACAGGACACACTGGATGCTCATGAAACTACACAGGACACATTGGATGCTCATGAAACTACACAGGACACATTGGATGCTCATGAAACTACACAGGACACACTGGATGCTCATGAAACTACACAGGACACACTGGATGCTCATGAAACTACACAGGACACATTGGATGCTCATGAAACTACACAGGACACATTGGATGCTCATGAAACTACACAGGACACATTGGATGCTCATGAAACGCTCATGAAACTACACAGGACACATTGGATGCTCATGAAACTACACAGGACACACTGGATGCTCATGAAACTACACAGGACACACTGGATGCTCATGAAACTACACAGGACACATTGGATGCTCATGAAACTACACAGGACACACTGGATGCTCATGAAACTACACAGGACACACTGGATGCTCATGAAACTACACAGGACACATTGGATGCTCATGAAACTACACAGGACACATTGGATGCTCATGAAACTACACAGGACACATTGGATGCTCATGAAACTACACAGGACACATTGGATGCTCATGAAACTACACAGGACACATTGGATGCTCATGAAACTACACAGGACACATTGGATGCTCATGAAACTACACAGGACACACTGGATGCTCAGGACTTTATACTGGACACATGGGATCTTTAGGATTTGACACTTGGCACATTAGATGATCAGGACTTAACACTGGGCACATACATATGCTCAGGTTGGTATGAATGACTGGTTTTTCAAGCATTTTTTTCCCATATCTTTCAGACTGAGAGCAAAAGATTGCATGAAATTACTGACGAAAGCAGCTGAAAGCATATTCACTCACTCCGTCACCATGGGTACAATGTGTAAAGCCCATTTCTGGTGTTCCATGCCATAATTCTTGCCACACTTCTGGGGTAATTCTCACAAAAGAAGCATACACAAGCTCTCTATTATAGTCTGAAAGCTTTAAATGTTGCATTATTGCAGTTACCCCACATAAGTTCCCTCAATAGGATTGAGCACAGTGCCGTACTGGTCAGTTTAAGTAAACTTAACCTCAGTATTATTTGCTACACTCAACTGAGTGCTCACATGACGCGCGGGCAGTGCATGGAAGGGACCATCTCAAAAACTAAATCACTGCCAGTCGAGGACTCAAGCAGAATTACAACAGGTGAAATTTATTTATTTGCCTATGTTGTAAAAACATCAAAATTTCCTCCTATAAAGTCACCCCTTAAGTGCATTTTTTCATCAGATTATACATGTATCATATATGTGCTTTTATCTTGTGTCAGTTTTTATCATATTGGTACTGAAGCCAAAAACTATTTTCAAAACATTTCTGGGATTCTTTCAGATTGAGATGGTCATCATACACGATTTACAAAACTGTTTCAGTCTGTTATAGATGTTTGTATCAATTAATACAATTTCTAATTTCAGCCACTTCCACATAATATTAAATGCAATATTAATGTTATCGACAAAACCTTCCTTATTCTTCTATTCCTGTAAAGGTTAAATCAGATCTTAATTTCAGCTATAGCACAGGACTGTCAGTTTAGTAGGAATCAACAGAAAGAAATGGTTAATGAATTGAAAGGCCCTGGTCAAAGTAGACAAGCAATTGGCAACAAAACCCTTGCCACAGGCACACCAGGCAGTGGCAGACTGCAATCTCCTCCAGGAAGCACCCACAGCCTGATGAAAGCAAGTCAATTTGCTGCAGCGCGGTCATGAAATCACGAATGTGCTTAAGGAGCAAGTAAAGCTTCCAAGCTACATCCTCTGACTTGTACCAAATTCTTGTTACTTGAAATAAAGGGACTGTTCACATTTCATCCTGATGTCTCAAAATACTCTTCAAATCCAATTAAAAGAACCTATCACAACCTTTCTGCTATTGGCTTGGGAAAACCTTCAATACCTTTACTCCTGAGGTAGGTGTCTTTAATAGGTACCACATAGGGTCCTTGACAACCTTCTTGCCAATTTCAATGTCCAGTAGGTGTTGCATTCATTTTTCTTGGCAACTCTTATTTCCTTCATCAACAAAGGTGAAATAGATATAACATAAAAAAAACTTAAGTATTACCAACAGCTACAGATATGAGTAAGTGGGGTTTTATCCTTAACTTTTCATTTTCGTGGTTATATCATGATGTCATAGAGGTATATCTCAAACATTTGCTTAATTTTTTCAATGTGAAATGTCAGTACCATTTCTTAATTTATTTATGAACTTTTTCACTCACTCATTCATTCATTCATTCATTCATTGTTAAATGTTTAACTCAGATGGTTTGTTTAGATATGATGTTGATATTCCACTTTCACAGTCCATTTGGCTACAGCCTTCATGCTATGTTACCACCTGTGATGGAAATCTCACAGGTGCAAGTGAAATGATGAGTTGTTGCAAGCCTGAAACACAAGAACATTTCAGGCTTCCTCTTACGCTTAAATACCACAAGATGAAGGTCTCCTGTGTCTTAGTATGGTAATTTCATACCATTTTTCTGAGAGGTGACATGTTCAAGGTCACACCAGAATGCATCCAGCAGTGATATGTCAGACATTCTGACTATCCGGCATACTGTAGCTTACTGTGATATCATGCTGTTTAATGATTAGCCTGTGTTCAAATCACTATGCTAATTGAAACTATGTCTGTACTGTTTTTACTATCATAATGGCAACAAATTTTCTGATGCCATTTGATCCAAATGTTTTTTTCTTTGCAGACGTAACCGATGACAGAAAACAGACAAGAAAACAAAAACTAACAAAAAATACACACATAATGATTTCTAATTATCCAAATGGCAGTAATTTCACAGCATTTTTTCCTAAGCTTGTAAGATGCAAGAACAAAGGTGTGTGTTTCTGTGAATGTGACTTACCCCATGGAGAGGTGTCACACTTCAAGTGGGATAAAAAGAGTCCTCAAGAGACTCTTCAATCAATATTCTGTGGTTTTACTAATATTCACCTTTGAAGTACAGGCATAAAATCCTTGCATGTCCAGTGCAGAAATCTATCTCAGCAATGCAATACAGCTACAACCTGAGCAGATCAAAAAGCAGTGGAAGGTCTGAAAATAGATGGATCTGAATATTTGCTTAAAATACATTAGTCTGTACATACAATGCCATGTGGATGACAGCGGTGAGACCTGGATGATGTTTCAATATCAATCATTGCTAACAATTGACTGAATGGAGCCAATTATTCCTGACAGTTCAGAAATTTGCATACAAATCAGTCAGCAGATGTGTTGTTGTCACAGATTGATCACTGTGAAACAGTCATTTGAAGAACAGTTCCCAGAAAATTGTGTTAGGGTTGACTGTTCTCAGTCTCACATTTTCAAAAGGTCACAGACCTGCTGTTTTCTGACCTTCCCCACTGAAACCATTAATTCAGTTGAGCAAGTGCTTGGGACATACCACTATGACACCATGATGTGTCCATAAAAAGACATTCAGTATAAAAAGTATTTTCTATCCATGTTCCTTGAAACTGCTGGGTAAATTTCCATAGTGGAGGGTGAGTACATTATTAGTAACCAGAAGGAGCAAATGAAGGAGTGAGGGAGGGAGTGAAGGAGTGAGTGAAGGAGTGAGTAATTGTGAGTGTGAGAGTGGGCGAGTGAGTGACTGAGTGAATGAAACATTCAAACCCACACTAAATAGATCCTGTCACAACCATATGATGCAACTCCACACCACAGATTACTGGGCCTCTCTTTTCTTGAATGTTCATTATTATACTGCAAGTTTAAAGAAACATATAAACAAAGATTCCCCATCAAGTCTCCTGTCTCTCTAATTTCAGGTCAACCGTTGATCGAATCATCTGAACCAATGTACAATTACCATTATATGCAAGATGAATACCAAAGAAGTCTCAAAGGGGATAAATAATGTTCCTGCATCAAATCTGATTTCCTGAACTTCATGTTCCCTTGCTAAAAATTCATATTCAAACCCCTTCTCTTTGCCTCTGGAGGGAACATAAATTTGATTCAATCCAAAGTGGATCTCTCTAACAAAATGAGTTCAACTTCAGTCTTCCAAGGCAAAGTATTGACACTGCTTTCCACAAGACACTGCTGATCATCTGCATGACCGAACTGACACGCTTGCAAAATGTCTAATAATAATTGTCCTTGAACATGAGTGATCACAAATTGGGTAACATACTGCACATTACTCACTTCCTAATAGGATTTTTACGTAGGTAGGTAACACAGTCTCCTGACAAGATATCTTGGTGGGTACCAAAGTCTCCTGACTAGATATTTAGGTAGGTAACTCAATCTCCTTACAAAATGCCTTTGGGGAAGAGAGTACAGTAGATGAGACCTTTGGGTGTGTACGACATTTTTCTGGCTCTCTATCCAGAATTCCTGGAGATTATGTGTGTTGACATTATGAAATGGCTGCTGCAACAGTAACTGATCATTTGGCTGCATTGTATTATCTACCTAGCTCTCAGCCAGACCAATCAATGAAAACTATTGGAAACATCTCCCCAAGACGCTCCACACAAACATTTGAACAGAGCACTCAGACAGAATTATTATGGACCATTTCTTTCTATGCCATCCATCATTTTCTCCTTCACAAAATCACAACTGACGATCACATAATTTGTTTGGATAGAAAACAAGACCTGTAGACAAATGCAAACATGATTTAGTGGTCTTTGGCAACTGTTTGTGGAAACATTGCAGGTATATCATTTGTTTGTGTTTATCGCCAGAGTCCCCAACATTCCAGTAATCTCAAGGCAGACACAACAGAGACAGCAACAGGCAAACATGTGAGTGGTCACAGGCTGTCTTCACCATCAATGCCTGATGACATGTTATTCACCAAGTCACAAAGTCTGACAACCCAATCTTAATGGACTATCATGATAACCCTTTATCTGAAAACAAGTCATCAGTCTTTTCTAAACTGGATAATCTGTTAGATATCGAAGTTGAACTATGTAGTGATCACCATTGAAAACTTGAGGAAATGCTTGTTATAAAATCATCTGCTGCTGTGCTCTGCTGCTACACTCCTCACCAACATAGACCTGGGAGATCTCTACAGCTTATAAACAAAGAACACTGTTTCACTTGCTGCAGGCTACTGCTTCATGAAAGTTTACCATGTCATTTCTTTACTTATGACTACCTACAACACATACCTTGTCACCACGCAAAGTCAAATATTTGAACAACAGTAAAACCATTCCACCATCATTAATGCATGCAGCACAAAGGGATGTGGTGAAAGGTAGAACAGACATCAAAGATTTTTTAATAAAGCAGTCATCCCAGAAACTCCCATAACGTGACCGTCCGCACTGACACGCAGTCAATATGGATACACACCATCGATGTGTATTTTCCAAACACTATATTCCAAACATCAGACAGCAACTACAAAGTAAAAGTAAACAATACACAAAAACGGACATAAAAAAAAGAACAAATTGTTGGTTGAAGTGTGGTCTGATACCTCCTTCACAAATAGTTTTTGTATATTTGTTGATTCTGGTATCTGATATCATCATCTCCAGATGTCAATGCTGCACAGAAATGCAAATCAATGTAATGTCCGTGAATATGGTAACAAAGACAGTTGAGCAAGACAGTGCACATCATCAGAAACTTGGTTGCAACAAGCAAGAATCCAGCTTAGAAAGTTGCTGTAAATTTTCCAAATCAATAAAGATAAACATTTTTTATTGAGTAACAAGAAGGAAACAATCTTCTCTAATTGAATTCTCTAGCTGAAAAATTGATCAAACCATCTACTTATCTGTCTGCCCTTGCGGGTTGAATTTATGAGAAATAAGTATTCTAGTGTATTCTAGACTAAGAAATTTAGTTGAATATTTTGGAAAGTAGCAAAAAGAATATACTTTTAACTTAAATTTACATTTGCTTCAGTTTTGTTTGCCAAACTTCAACAAAAATCAAGTAAAGTCACAGTCATGCTGAGAATGAGGTGTACAGGAATTTGCAAATTCAATGAAACAAAAGTGACAAACCCATTCCACAAACACTGAAATCTATGCCAAAGCAAAGTCCATGTTTACTACAATTCTGAAAATATTATGACAGTCAAATAATAATTGTATCATGATTGTCAAAAACTGGTGGTACTGTTCACAAAATGCAAAGGCAAGTCAGTTGAAAATCAGACTGAGGTCTGGGTGAAAGGTCTTTCTATTTGACTTCAACACTGCTGACTTCCACGACTGTGAATAAATGTCTGTAAGCTGACAAAAGTTGGTATGTATCAAAGGAAGGCTGATTCCTAGTGATATGTTCCATGTAAAGATTGACATCCCTTCCAAAATTCATCAACACATGCTGCTCTGCCTTTCACTCAAATAATCAACCATATCAAAACACATATCACGTAGTGCAAAATATCTCATTTCATGCGCACAACAAAAACAATAAATAGTCGCAGAAATTCAATAGTTCAATAGTTTATTTATTTATTTCAATACTGAAAGGCCTCAGGCCTATAGTATAAAACACACATCATACTACTCATGATATAAAGTAGTATAATATCATGGAGTCATATCATACCATATAATGCTGTATCACGTCATATTAGATCATATGATATCAGATGGTACCATGTCATGTCATGTCGTATCATATATGTTCTCACATCGGAAATAGTATCATACCATATCATAATACATCATATCATCGTCTCACGTCATATCCTATATATCATATGTCAGAGATCAGCTTGTACATCATATATAATGGCATATCAAATCATATACATGACATTTTAGCAAATGTAATATAGTATCATGCTAAATCACTCACTTCTCGATATCACACATATCTTTATATCATTTGTAGGGCGCACTCCATATACATATCATTTATAGAAGAATTGTCTGGATAGCATAGCTTTGTGAATAAAAATTGCAATATTTTGGATTACCTTTTCATTTGAACACGTCAGCAGTGAAGAGAATTTAGCAATCGATGGATGTACAAAATAGTATTCTTTCATATATTTTCTGCGTAGTGTATCAAATGCTGGACAGACAAGAAGGAAATGATATTCGTCTTCTATTGCATTGTTAGTGCAACATTTACATAGTCTATCTTCTCTTTTTATATTCATAAATCTCCCCTTTTCAATCAATAAATCATGGGATGAGCAACGAAAACGTGATAATGCTGTTCTGAATTTCTTAACATTTACACATGATAGATAACCTTCAGTATAAATGTGGGTTTTTAGTGTTGAGTAATACTTACACTTTGTTGATAATGAAACAATTCCCAACCACTTTTGTTGATATATGTCTTTTAATCTTTGTGTGAATGTATTTAAAAACAGTGATGGGGCGAACACTTTTTGATCATACCATAGGTTATGGAATCCAGTTGAGAAGAGTAGGTTTTTTACTTCTGATACCCAGTTCTGCTTACCGTTTTCATGCAACAATAACATCATTTCATAACATTTTTTGGGTAAACGGTGTGATGACATGTTTAATAACTTTATCCAATATTTGATCACTCTAGTTTGCTGGAATATGTGGAGGGGAAACCTGCCACATTCTCCATATACCATAACGTCTGGTGTGCTCATCTTTACTCCGAGAAATGTTTTACAAGCAAATAGGTGAACTTTTTCTATACAATCAAAGTATTTCAAGCCCCAAATTTCGGCACCATAAAGTAAAATCGGACTGATTTTGGTGTCAAATATTCTAAAAAAGGATGCTAGATTTATATCTCCTAATACTCTCAGGTTTCTTAATATACCGATTAGAGCCTTACGTGCTTGCACAGATGCGTATTTTGTGTGTGTCGACCATGACAGAATGTTTGTAAAATATACTCCAAGGTATTTGTATGATGTAGTTCTTTCTACGGCATTACCCTTATAATACCATATTTCCTTTTTCGATAGTTTACCTCCTTTCTTGAATGCAATTATTTTTGTTTTATTCATGTTTACACTTAGACAATAATTTTGGCAATAGGTTTCTAATTCGTTTATCTGCTTCTGTAGGCCGTTTATAGTGCTAGAAATGAGAACAATGTCATCTGCAAATAATAAGAGGAAAAGATAGAACATATCGGGATGCAACTGGATACCATGTGAGCAATTTCGCTCAATCTGTACCGCTAGCTCGTTTATGAAAAAAGAGAACAGGAACGGGCTGAGTACGCAGCCTTGCCTAATTCCAATGTTTACATCGAATGTTGCAGACACCTCGGTGTTGTTTCTAACACAGGCTTTCACATTTTGATATATATCACTTAATAACTTACTCATTTTGGGGCTAAGTCCATTCATGTTAAATAATGACCAAAGTTTATGTCTTTGGACAGAATCAAATGCCTTAGAAAAATCAACAAACATTGCATATAGCTTACCACTCTGTGTATTCAAATATCTCTGGATCACACTCTGTAGTATAAACATGTTATCGGTTGTTGTGTAACCCTTTCTAAATCCTGCCTGGGCTTCATTTATTTTGTCCATTGATTCACCCCAAAAAATTAGTCTTTGGTTAACAATCGATGTGAACACTTTACTGAATATGCTCAGCAATGTGATTCCTCTGTAGTTATCTACTTTATTTAAATTTCCTTGCTTATGTATAGGCACTATTATCCCAACCGACCAGGCTGTAGGAAAGGTCCCTTTTTCTAATATCAGATTAAAAATCAATTCTAAATACGGTAGAAGAAGATCAGCAGAGTGTTTAAAGAATTCTGGAATTACATCATCTATTCCCGGGGATTTGTTAACTTTAAGGTTATTGATACTTTCTAGAATCTCTTGTCTCGATATAGGAGAGTCAAGTATATCTTTTGAAACGTCACTGGTTGGGTTAGAGTCTTCTGGCCCACCTTCATTACTTTTTGTGTCTTCCTCGCTACCCGTATTTTGACATGCAAATAAGTCTCTAAAGTGGTGGAACCATTCCTGGGTTTGGATATCATTATAAGAATCCTTTTTCTTATTTAGGGATTTAAGTTCCTGCCAAAATCGTTTTGAGTCATTTATATTTTCTTCTATTATTTTTTGCTTATTGTTATAAAATGAAGTACGTTTATATTTGCAGAGGGCATTATATTTATTTCTTAACAGGTTATACTGTATCAATGAGCATTTATCTTTATCTTTCCTGAACCTATTCAAAGATTTACAGCGTTCAGATTTGAGTTTTCTGCATTCATCGTCATACCATTCGTTCAGATCATTTCTCGTACTTCTACACTTTCTTTTCATATCTGACGCTGCCAGGCAAAGGGCATCTACTATAAGATTAACGCTAGTGTCTATACATGTGAATGCACTGTCCACAGATTTATCTAAAATATCTTGCACAGGGTCCGAGAGAATGTTCTCTCTGAAGGAGTCAAGCTTGTTATGATCCCAAACAAATCTATAAGTATTCTTACAACCAGATTTCATACGCGACGATTTCACATGAAGCGTACGTAACTTCATAGTGAGCGGAAGATGCGTTGACTCGGGTCGAGACGTTATCTCAAAATCAGATACATATTCAAACAACGGTGCAGATGATATAATATAATCGACGACGCTTGCGCCGTTATTGCCAATGAAAGTGAAATCTCCAACTTTAGTGTCAGACCCACATCGCCCGTTCATTATGTGTATGTTAATTACTGCACAGAGATCCAGAAAACATTTTCCAAAGTTGTTTATTATCTTATCGGCAGAGTAACGCACTTGGTTGAAATTATCACATATAAAGTCTAGGAATGCAGTAAGTCCAAAGTAGCTTCATTGTTCTTGATGCATTTGTCAGATACACAAGAGCGAGCACTATGGATATACTTTGAAGATGTGGAGCATAATGGCACTGAAAGCCTGAGTTCCATTTGCCAGTAAATTGACACAACACACACTGCTTAATGACTTGCATGTTGGTTGGATTCAGTGTTGATATGTTGTAGTTAAGCAGATTCATCTTTACAAAAGTGAACAATGCTGTCAACTTGAGCCATCTACAGATGCCATTCACACTTTTGTGTGTGTCACAACCTTAAAGCTATTTCCAATCACACCACAAAACAATGAGTCAGTAGGGATGTGATTAAGACTGAGTGAGTGTATGAGACATTAAGAGCGTGAATAATTGATCATGTGCAAGTGAGTGAGTGAGTGAGTGAGTGAGTGAGTGAGTGAGTGAGTGAGTGAGTGAGTGAGTGAGTGAGTGAGCAAGCAAGCTAGTGAGCAAGCTAGTGAACGACCGGCAATATTCCTGCCATATCATATCAAGGGCGCAACATAGATGGGCTTCAAGTCTCATCCCCACATCAAGAGCTGGACCTTCTACCCAAACAGTGGGTTCTAGAAGCATCAGTGTTCAATGACAACAGTGAATTAGGCAATGAAGCCTCTACAAGATGAAGAAGAACACAGAAGATGGCCAGCAATCCCTCAATCTATGTTTCATGTACAAAGCATGATTTCATGTCTTGTAAAGCCACAATCAAATTCCAATGGGTCTGGACACAGCTATCACATCAGTTATTCATCGTTGCAAGAGTCATATCTCATGCAGGACATCCATCCAATCTAATCTAACTAAACACTTTGTTTGTAAAGATAAGTGTAAGCAACATCCACAGCCTTCATTAAACAGACATTACATATGCCTGTGTGGTTAACTACAACCGTTCTATTTTCCATTTGTGTCTGATCTCATCAAACACAGGCATGTCTACCTTAAATTCCCATTAGAGACCAATCCTGCTAAAATTGGTACACAGCCAATCAGAGTGATCTCTATCCTTATTGATGACAAATCAATCTTGCAACACTCAAGCAGTAAAACAATAGCTTCCTGTTGACATCAAACTCACTGATCAATTTTGTATTTAGGTCAATGATCATTTATCATAGGCACTTGATTACCGCACAGATTACTGCCTCCATCAACCAACTGGGCCCCAATGGCAGGGGATTCTCATGGAGGTATCGCAGATCAGAATCACCAACACGAGAGACAATCATCGCCTTGTAGTGGCATTCAGTTGCCTACCCAGGACATGTCCTCAAGGAGGTTAGATATAAGGTATCATGCTAACATCGATCTGGATCCAGAAAGTTGTTACTAATGTATGACTGTTCATAAGCCTATATCAGCATCAGCTATTCAGGCAGACTAGCATTTGTATTTAATAAAACATTAATGAGGAACATCTTGCACCACAAACATTCTGTTCATGTTCTTCATGTACAACATGAAAAGGCCAAACCAAGAAATATTGTCATAGAACATTTTACCATTTGTCATTATTAAACCTTTAATATATCAAATTACAAAGTATTTCAAATCACAGATTTACGAATTAGATTCTTAGACAGCAAACGGGACCAATCAGTCACTGATGCATTTTATTGATTGGAACAACAGTGGAACATAGGCTTCACAATATACAAATGATGTTAAGAATCTAAGTGGGAGTAAGCCTACTGGATCTAGGGTAATAGGGAGAGTGTAGAGATTATTGCAGCTTGATACCTGAACGTTAATAAGCATTTGGTCTGAGGCTCACGTAGCATATCTGATGTTTCCATAGGCAACGTGAATTTGATTTGAAGTGAATCTGTTCACATGGCATTCACTGGGTACCAGATAGGATGAGATGGTAATGACTGTCAAGCTTCTAGTCTCTCACTGACATTGAGTTGCATATCCCACTATGAGGTGTCAATGGAAAGGGAATGGACACTAAGGAAGTATAACAATATATGGATGAACCACTTTTTTATCATAGCAATAAAGACATTTTTCTTCCATATTGCTGACTTTTTTACTGCTCCAACTTCTAAATGCCTCTCAAAGAACAAAATGGACACTGATCCGCTGGATACGTAATATGTAGAGCTCTCAGCATGCTTCAGAATGTAAATTTGGATTTGCTATGACATAAAACATGCAAATTAATACAAGTAGCACACTGAACAACCTTCTGGAGTCAAAATGAAAGTGTAGGCATTGCATGCTGGATGCTGGAACATTTCATCCAGACAAACTGGACCCAAATCCCAGATACATTCAGCCAACAGCAGGACTCCTCGCTACCACACTCCAGGTCATGCCTCTAGTTGAACATTTCCTCAATAAACACCCTAATGGCTTCTCGCAAGCTGGGAACAAATTTCCCATAATACATCAGTCAGTGTGATTAATGACTTGATGGATGCAAAAACACTAAATTGAAAATGTGCTGAGATGTAGGCTTTCTAGCAAAACAAGACCTCAAAATGATTAAAGAGTTCTTTCAATGACAATTGCCATTAACTAATAAAAGCGGGAGGTCACAATATATGTGATTTCCTTTTCATATCCACAGTTACAAATGAAATTACACAACTTGCTTCCAGATTTTCCATAAGGGGGCATTTTGATTAAACTGGAATCAAAATCTATAAATGCGAAACATTCTAATTTTATAATTCATTTACCATTCATCACCCCATGCTCATGGGACATATCATTTCTTTATATTTCACTGTTTGATTGGAATAGCATCAAAACTTTTAATGTCTCAGTCATGTTGTAGCCATTGTTTCTTAAGACAAAAATAGTAGCAGAAAACACTACAAACTATGCATTTTCAATTATATTGTACAACACTGCTTGCAATTCTGACAATTGTTTCAATATCTAAATCATTATTGAGAAGAACACCAGAAAAGACCATGCACCATAAGGTAGGATTTGTGGCATGTAACGCTCTCTCTTCAACTACTTTTGATGGAAGTGGTCTCACATGAGCTTTTGGAGTATCCCTAACCTCATCTCAACCAATCCAATTAATGCAGATCCCTCCCTAATGAATCCTAATCCCAGCAATCCCCAGTAACCCCTCCTCTGTAAATTGTCGAGGACAGCGTGACACTGACTGTTCTTGAGGATGCAGTCTGAAGGATTCATTACAGATATTACACCTACCCTTTCAACACGGTTATTGTGTGATCAAGCTTTAGATAACTGGTCGGGTTCCTACCGATTCCAACTACTTATTAGCCGCACTGAGATCAATAAATATTCTATATGACCAATCTAAGCACGGAGCAGTGGTCTGTATGCAGTTGGAACAAGCATACAATCCTCCAGCTCCAATCAATACCCGTCCCATGAAGCAGTTGTGCAGGGGGCTATGGGTCACCATTTACCCCAGAGTTTTGGCCAATCTTCAGCATTTTGGCCATTTCTGCATGCTCTGTATATACATCTAACCAAATAATACTCCTGCATGAAAACTACCTACATGTTTAAGCTGGTTCAACTGCAAACTTTATCAGGCCATGGGCCATGTCAGTGAAAGAGTTTAAGGTATTCATATTACAAGTATGTTGTACTGCCATTGTTAATGTTGGGCAATATACATAAATATTTATGTAATGCATGTTTTCGTCACATAACTTTGGGTGTACTGATGATATTTGTCTAAAAACAAAAATAATATTCCTTGGCAATGTTGCTAACATCATAGTCAAAATATGCTATCTGAAACAAGCTCATCGTTTATCTAGTCATTTGCATCCAGTCATTGTTTAAAAACACTCGCACTGTTTCAAGTGATTAACCATCTCATAGATCAATACACTGACACATACCTGTAACCAGAACAAAAAACAAAACGCCATTATGAGAGTTCCAGCTTCTGCCAAAGAGGTGAAAACTCATGTTTACGTAAGCATGATCTCTTTTCTGGCAACAATACATCTATTGAAGCTTACAGTGCTTATATCAACATACACAATCAACCATTGTCTACACCTGAATCATTTTAATGTTTACCAAGTGGAACATGTTTCAGAATGAATTTCCTTGGGCTGGATTCTTCCAACCTTCATTGCTTATCCACAACCTAAATCGATGAACGCTGCCATTTCATAGTTGCAGAATTGCACAATATTGATCCATTTCAAGAAATGGAAACCTTAGGAAGCAAAGTGGAAATGCAAATATGAAGTCTACATTCTGGGAAACATTCTTCAGAATTGGCTTCCATTTCAATCAGAATTTCTGTTGGGATAGTGGTAATGTCATGTCAGGGCTGCTTCAAGAACTGATGGCTGTCAGACCACCTCACATCCATCCCCAAATCCAAATGCTACCTCAGCGTTTTAGATTTAGGAAATCTGTGAAACATTAATAAAAAAGCCATCCTGTTCATAAGCATCCACCTGGAAATGCTGACTAATTTGATTGCTTCATGCACGCACTAGCCTCTCCTACATGATTAGTTAGAGGAAAACTTGTCACAGAATGCACAAGAGAAAAAGTTCACATGCTGCTATTAGAGATGTAGCTGCGATGTCCTTTATTCATGGAACAGAAATCTCCGTCCACATCTCAAAGTAACAGTGATAAACAACACCCCCTCCCGATTCTGTTAGAATTGTCCCTCGTTACCCAACTGGTTTTAAGAGATGATTCAATAGATCAGCGGGTCAGGCTTGGAGATATGCTTGGTGTGCAAGCTGGTTTCGTAGTGCCAGCTCACTGAGATACCATGCCGTAGTTAACCATGAATACCCCACGTAGACACATTATACTGACACTGAGTCCACCAGTCCTTGTAATACCCATATATGCCAAGCACCAGGCAGGGACCAACAAGTACCTTATTTAAAAGTGTTTTGGTATGACACAGTCAGGGATCAAAGCGCAAACTTCCGCTCTCCAGGCAGATGTTCTAACCACTTCACCACAGTGGTGGTCCCAGAGTTATATATATCACCAAACATCATTGGGTAATACAAGCTTTTGAGACACCAAACTTAAGCTCAAACCAATATCCTGATGGTGAATGTATCAGTTCACTTACAGAGAGTGAATGGAGGATTATCACCAATACTGAAGCACATCACGCCAAGACACACTAAGATTTCCATACCAATTACAAAATGGGCACTGTGAGGATTATAAACCTAGAAATAACATTCTGGATGTTTTAGTAAATGACATCTTCATTCAGAAGACATGGAGACAATCCAGGGTTCAGTACAAAATACAGTAAGTGTGACCGGGAAAGAAGACAACAAAACTGCATGAAAACCCTATGGATTGTTTGTGACAATGAGTGCCGAGCCTGTGTGTCACACTTCCTGTAATGGACGTACAAATAGGGTCCCAAACTGAATCTGTCACTCCAATATTGAACAAATTTTGTGTCTCCTCTCCCCTGTCCTGTCCAATAAAACAGATTATGTAGATTTAAGCTCCGACCAGTCTACTTACCAGGTTTTATGAACACTTCTCAGGCCATGAACCGAGATATTGTGCTACAGCTGCACCCAGATCGGATGAAAATCCTAATTCAGGAATAAATCACATTTCCATCAGCCCCCACTGAGCATTACCTAAGGGCTGTGTGTCCGGCTGTAGATGTCAATGGTGCTAAAGGATTTGGTCTTCAGGATCGTGATGATCACACACAGAGCTAAGTAAGTCCACAATAAAGGTAAATTTGACACATTCCCACTGATGCTGACCTTTTCTTGTGACACATAGAGAAATACTCCAGCACTTACACGGAAAACGGAAGAATTATTCCCACTATAGAGCCAGATTCCACTTCTTCACCAACCTCACCTTGGCTTAGAGGGCTTTACTACAGGACGATCAAAATAAAGATCAAACAGGTGAGCACCATGACATCCTGTATTAGTTCTATTACTAGGCATTCAGAGAAGGAAAATGAGAGCACAATTAAGTTTGTTTTTTCTTAGCAGATTCTGTGTGGATTGAATTCCACCTTTTGATCAGGCTGACTGACACCTGTGTGGTTCCCTCATAGAGGTTTTTGGGTGAGATATCCAGCAGGACATCAATAGAGAAGTAATTGATTTGGGGTTCTGGAGTTAATCAGCTAATGTTTGTTTTCTATTTTTTTGAGAAAGCACCAAAATCCTCAAGGATAATATGACCTTTAGGGGATAAGTTTCTGACATGACTGATTTCTATAAATAACAATGTCTTTTCGTCAGTTGGTTGTGGTTTGCAACTAAATGTTGTTCCTTCAGTATTTGGGGATGATAGTTGAGACTTCTTGCTCCCCTAAAATATTTTGGAATGTCAACCACAATATTTCCCTATATATTTTTTAGTCAAACTGTTATATTTGAGCTATAATAACACCTTTCCCTTTTAAAATTTGCTATTACACTTTCATAGTAAAGTGCATATTCTAGTACTTTTGTTGGGTTGAGTCCCTCCAGGATTCAAAACCCAAATATAACATGTCTCATCTGACCACTGTATTAATGGCACTGTGTATTCATTCCCACTCCTTGTTTCATCATAGTCTGCACAATAATACAGTTAGCACTGTCACTTAAAGCCATGAGCAAGTGTGGTTGATGTGGATCAAGACACATGCACAATAGAAATTGTGTCCTTGTAATGAGTGTAAAATGTACAAGATTTAGATATCTACATTCAAATACTGAAGCAGTATCATGTTTTCACCTTCTCTACTAAACGAGGGGTCCACAGAATCCTCTTCCACTAACTTGAAGAGTCCTCACAAGAAATATGCGCTTCCTCTAAAACACTAATATCATGTAGTGATATATGTAGTGAGAATTATGTATGGTGGTTATTACTGCGTATCCACCAGTATGATATACATATTTCATACTTTCATTTCATATATGTGCTTTCATTCTA
Organism: Haliotis asinina; assembly: GCF_037392515.1. Classification (NCBI taxonomy): domain Eukaryota; kingdom Metazoa; phylum Mollusca; class Gastropoda; order Lepetellida; family Haliotidae; genus Haliotis; species Haliotis asinina. Next base: position 96,622,205 of record NC_090281.1, on the reverse strand, counting down.
CATATTTGTGAGTACTGGATGCACAAATAACAGTCACAAGCCTGCTGCAGGAACAATCCATGAGGACCAATAACAAGAAATATCTTACACGACTGCACACAGCACACATCCAAAGTGGCAATGACTGTTCCGCTCAGTGTCAGGATTTTGACTACTTTGTTGCCACTTAGCATAACAAGAACTATATGAACTCTGTCTTAAAAAAACAATCAACATTACTTCAATTACTAACGTCTCTTTTATATGGCCATATATATAAATTTTTGTCCTAGTAGAAAAATCCTAGATGAATCCTTTAGGTGGTGTAGAGACATTGTAAGTCATTAAGGTTACAGTAGATGTTCTTCACAGGGGAGGAAAGATGATTGATGTTGGCTGCAAGGCCATGAGGAGATCAGACACAGACAATTCTGGGGGTTAGGAAGAAATTGATTTGGAGCAAAGATAGAAATGTTGTAGCAGTATCACGCAGCCAGCAGTTGTTCAAGTCCAGACTCTTTTAACATTATCTCTGTGTATGTGAACAAATCAATGCAACATATTACCAACACGAAAACTTCTTGGTTTTTACACAAACACAGTTTCAAACAATTAGCATCACATGCAATTCCCTTCAAGAACAAATGACCATGATTCTAAATTTCAAATTCTGGGCATGAACTACTTGAAGTACTGATGTAAGCACACTGGGATGTACAACCTTGGCTACCTGTTTGGAACAACTTTTCCTGGTACTATAAGTCCTACAACTTTAATGGCTATCTGTGTTTCCAAATGGTTGGATGATATAAGTCTTATTTCCCAACCAGGCAGGCTGGCATTAAGTAGCTACTGGTACCTGACATTTAATGTGACTTTAAATGCTATATTCCATACTTGTGACATGAGCAAAATGACCATGCAGCAGCTATTGCATAACTGTTCTGTTACACTCTTCATTATTCCAACTCATGGGAACAAAGCATGAATGTATTCCCTGATCAAGAAAGCAATTTGGGTATATAACAATGGATAGAAATTGCATGTTATTCTAGAAAAGTCACTGATCTCGTTCCAAAGTTATCAATTGAGGGTTCCAGACGGGTCATGTTCCTGATGTTAAGATAAGTCAAGTTTCCAGACAGAGATATTGAGTTTCAGGTCTCTTCATTTCCATCGGCAGTGACTGCTTGGCATCAGAAATGTCCTACAGTTTTATTTAAATGTGGTCATGATAAAGGAGAATGTTCCAGCAAAATTATACCATTCCAGTCAGCTAATGCTGCTGAGTTAATATTGAGAGAGTTCGGTAAAATAAGTTGAAACAAATGTGAACATTTCCTTGTGCCATAATTATGACTTCTTATCAAATTCACTCTTACAATTGATGTGATGACTAAAACATATATTATCTCCACATAACCTGGTTTGGGATGTCATGGACTTTGGTAATAATCAGAATATCATATTTGTGCCCATATCTAACTATGTTTATGACAGTGACTCAATGTCTAAATATCGGTATATCCCCCCTCTCTCGTTCAGGAAACACCAATATTTAGGCACTCATGTCATAAAACATAGTATAACATAGGCACTTATAAAATATTCTCTATATAGTAATGCCAGTAAAATGTCAGCCGTAGTTATCTACCAATATTGATTTCACTGCGTGCTACTAATTCAAGAAAAAAGGACACCACATGAGTCCAGCTTGTCATGACCTGCAGGTAGCAACCACCACACTTAAAATCTGTATAATATCATGGTAAGTGCTGTTTAAATATGTCAAACTCTTCACAGCCACTCCCCTGTAAGAGTCATTTTGAAATCATTATTCTGAAATGTTGAAGCTCAGTGCCGTCACTGTGCATGTACACCAGACTTCAGCCCACAAATTCTGCTTGACTGACAAAGCCCTGTCACCAAGCAGAGATGGAATTTACTCCTTCTCTACACAAAATATCCAGAGCTCTGCTAGTCTCTCATGGCAATCTTACGCAAGAGGCTTGTCATGACATTAACCAGCTTACCCGATTGACCTTATCCACAAGGCTTTCCAATGACATTCTTCTACCAATTTGGTATCACTTCCAAGTCTGCAGGCTGCCACCATGATTGTCACACGTAAGTACCACTAGTGAGTCATGAACTGGTCAGGTTAGGAAACAGAATACAACTTATGTCTTCAGTTCATGAGTATGTCATTTGAAAGACAGACAACTGGCATCTGAAGGATTATTTCACATTATATATCAGCATTACACTTATGTCCACGATGGAACCATACATTGTTTGGTCCTTTTGAGTCAGATGTCAGATAACCGAGCGATTTGATTGTTCACCTGGGAACTCTTCCTTTGACAAAACAGTGCAAGCTTGGCTGGAGGTCATATCTTAAAGTATACAGAGTGATTTTATCATTTCATCTTTCTTTCCACAAGGACTGACACTGTGTTTGTATGTGGTGTCCAAAAGGACCTGTGACTACCAGGATGTATCTAGACCTAGGCCAATACCATACCCAAGCTTACAGCAGCAATTATTAGCTGAAACTCCCACCTTACAAAATGTTCATTACCATAGCTTCATCTATATTGGCAACCTGTATATCACTGGTAACAAGGCCTACAAAGAAAGGGTTTGGTGCCTTGATGTTTATTAAGTTAAAATAATTCAAAACTACGAAAAATAGAAAGAAGTTTGAAGAAAATATTGAAGGTCCTTATCATAGAATCCTAGACAAATGCTTGTTATTACGTATGATTACAAACCATGAAAGAATTTTGGCAGCATATTTTGTGCTTATGTTGATGACAGTTTAATTCTCTGAGACTCTACCAAAGTTTGAAGATGTTCTGTCAGGTATAGAGGAATAATAGCTTAAGCCCGACCTGGAATCGAGCCAAGTCCTTAGCTTTATTCAAAGCAGGGCATGAATGTTCTTTGGTAATTGCTGACTTGAGGGTGAAGCTCCATAACACAAGTGTAAAGTCAGCTTCAATCCCAGCACAGATGATGACCTTCCATAGAACTGAGAATGCATTGTGCCGACCATGAGAAAATTCCTCCAAAAACTCTAGAAAACTTGCATGTGTCTCTCAGCTCATCAACTTTTCAGATGAAGTTTGATGATGGTTTTAGAAATGCAGTGAACAAATATATTCATTGAACAGACAAGTGGGTCTATGTTGATGAAATCTAGAAGGCAGCATCTTCAATTCCCTAACTATACCACATGTTTCACTGTTACAGATTACATTCTTCAAACTATTCAGTGTGGCTTTATACTGTGTGTATTCTTAGTGACTATTTCCAAAACAGGAAAAATGAACTTCCCTCTGATTTCATTTCCTATCTTTAACATCCATTCCTAATTCTAAGAGCATCAGAGAAAATGATCAATGATCTCATTCAACTCCATGAAAGTACTAACTACATCATTAGGTCTTAATTAAGGCTGTTCCATCATGGCACACTGGACAGTAACTCGCAGAGAGAGATGACACTCTTCAAGCGTCAGCCACATTCACAATTCATAAACATCATTACCGAGGGTGATCTGGATGGGAAACCATTTACAGTCATTTAGTGTTGACTATTCAGCCATGGCATTGTCAACAGTCAAGGAACTACGAAAATGTGAGAGACTTTGAATGATAACCTATTGGGTAAAAAAATAATCAAGATTGTCCCACAGAAAATTGGACAACACACACTCCTTTGAAGAAGATTCAGTATTGATTTCCTGAATAATTCAACCAGACTGAATCAATGTCATTGATTTCATCTTTAAGCTCTGAATTTCCATCATGACTGAATCAAGACATATTTCATTTAGGGACCAACATGATAGTCAAAGTGTTCCTAGCTGACACACCATGTCCGAATCAAACCAGGGCTTCTGACAAGGCTTTGATCAAGAGACTGCTTCCACTCGAGAACTTCATGTAATAAGTCTTGCTCTGCGATGAGGCATTTCTTTACTTTCAATCATTTTCAAGACAGAGAGCACAACATGATTAATACCTAAGAGGAAATTAAGTTTAATCTTGAGACTGCAACACAGGGAAGTCAGATAGAAGCTGTCAAAACTCAGGCTGTGTTCATAACTCTCAGCTATTTGAAGAGTGTTACATTCCAACTTTCATTTATAATGTTTGCACAGACATAAATTTAGCATAAAAACTTTTGAAATTATCCATCAACACATCAATAAATACAATCCATTATGATGTAATAGATTTATTTTATAGGAACCAAATTATCTGAAACTGAAAACAAGATGCAGTCAGAAGCTCTATAAAATGGCATCTGCATATATGAGCCATGTAATTTATACAATGCAAAGTCTAAAACTTCTGATCATGTAGGGTGATCTGACTCTAGTATCAGTGTTTTTATCATTCCGATAAATTGCCAGTCTGCTTGAAAGGTTTCCAGCCTACATTAATGGGCTAGTACATTACTATGGACTGAGAAGTAGTGTCGAGCTTGAACAGTCCTTGGATGGGTGACTGTGTTTGGCAGCTTGATTCCTGAAAGTTTCCAGGACGTTAGTCCTGCGCCACAATGAAGCTCATGTGATACATGTGGTCTCACCTTAGGCAAGTGAGTTTGTTCAAAATGGTCTCTGTACACCGAGCAGATGATGGGTGCCCAGTTGGATAAAGTCATGTGACTACAACCTTTTATCCAGGGTAACAAGAATCAGATTCTGATTAAGCGCCACAAGCAATCACTTGGTGTTTGGAGAAGATGACCTGTTACTATTACTAAGAGATAACAACAGATGAAAATATTATGAGATGATACACTGCTGCTTTACATAAGGAACAATGAGCTTCTTGAGGGGCATTCAGAAGTCGGTAATTCATAACAAATTTTGTGTGACATACCTATTTGGTAATAATGAAGACTATTATCAAGAATTTTATTTTAGAAAAAATGTTTAATTAACTAAACCTTCAAAAAGGATACCTGCCAGATCATCAGATGTGCCTACAGCAAAGGTTGGACATCAAAGAAATACATCATCCTATACTGATGGCTTGTATCCTAAACTTGTATTTTAATAAGACTTCTGATAGGGTGGAGGTTAAACATGTCAGCAAGACAAAAAAAAACTTGATTCACACTGGTCTGGACAAAGTATAAACCAGTAAAAGGTGTATGAGACCTACCCATGTTTCTCGCTTGCCAGCATTGTCAACAAAGATGAGATGTGTTGTAGTTAGGTAGAGGGTGCCAACCACAGGCTTCCTTGCATTGAAGCGATCCATGAGCTTGACATTCTCCACCTGAAACAGAAGCACACATATATACTAGTATGTCACAGGAGAATGTCAGTGTCTCACACTTTGGGAAGGATACTCAGTCACACCATACTATGCTGTTTGTCATGTGCTGGGTACCATCATATGATACAGGAGTACATCAAATGATACAGGAGTACATCACAATGCAGAAGAGAAAGCAACTGAATAGGTAGTCCAGTAGCTTCATCCCTGGGACAACTACATCATCAATTGAGTTTTCTGAACTACAACATGAACTTGTCATGCTGGGAAAAAAAGAGTTTTGTCAGAATAAGGAATACAACAGTAAACATAACAGTATATCTGACATTATAGATATGACAGCTTTTTACTTGAAGTAGAAAGCAACACATTCTCTTCTGATCTGACCTTGTTTGTTACCAAGGAGAAGCAGCAGGTGCTTGAACAACTGCATGAGTGCCTCCTTGTCTGTCCATACACTTCACACACAGTGTGGAACACATTAGGGTGTAAAATATGCTTGAAATGATCCATGTAGTCTGGTCAGAGTGGGAAGAGTTACAAACATTTGCATAAAGAATAAAAGAGGGAAGAAACGACCACCTGTGCCATGCAGTGTAAATCTGAAGCCCCCTATGGATCATTTGGTGGCACTCACAATGATGCATCCCCGAATTAGCACCTACTTTAGCCAAACTGTCTCTGGCATATCTGATCATGACAGTGGGGACAACAGATTAGTCTTGTTCATGCATTTGAGAATGGAATGATCATTACCTATCTCTCCAGTAATCACTTGAACAACAAACATGAATACTTGTGACCTGATCAGGCCAGTAAGCCCCGAGAGAGTGTCTGAAAGACCCACCTAAACTGTCACTGATAATATCCACTGGCATTGTGTATACATCAGTTGAAGTCAGGCAGGCAAATGCTATTGTTCCTCTGCCAGCAATGAGTGTACATAAGACTTAGATCCACAATGCTGTTTTTACATTAATTTTACCCTACATTTATTGCACTTAATTTGGCACCACATTACATCCCCTTCCCATTCTTCCCTAAACCAGCCATTTAACAAACACTATGTCCTCAGACACAAAATTGGAAATAATTGATTGCTCGTTCCCAAGGCAGTGGCCATAGATTAGTATAGATCTGGCTAATAAACCTGAACCAATCCACATATCCAGGGAAAGATCACCTTATTTCCCGACCAGACTGAAACACTCCCTCCCTCAACTTCTATGTTTGGGCTGACAGTCCAAGTCTTGCAACATGCGACACCAGTAGGTGACTTAAAAACAGAACATCTCCATATACACATTTCTAGGAAAGGTGAAATAGGAAAAAAATTGAGGAATATCATAGTGTTGCCTATATAGGTGTGACATTTTACTGAGCTTACCTATCACCAAATACTTGGTTCGTTATATCCTCATAACTGGGTCGTTCTATCAGTATTTTTTGGTTCTTTATGTAAACATATTTGGGTTCTTGTATCAACATATTTGGGTCCTTCAATCAACACATTAGGAATCTTGTATCAACAAACCTCAAGCAGCCTAGCAGACGTCTGTGTAACCACTGGAAAAGAGATAGGCTAGAAAAGCAGCGCTTATATGACACCTTACACTACAGGATTGTCGCCACTATAACTAAAAGATCAATGTTCTCAGGTGACTACTTTTACATGTTTGTGTAAATCAACACACCCTTTCCATAACTCCATGAATTTCATTCATGGACTTCCACCATCCAAGCACTTCCGACACACCATCCAAGCACTTCCAGTAGACCATCCAAGCACTTCAAGCAGAACATCCAAGCACTTCCAACAAGTACCTACTGTTACGCAGTAGATTACACAGGACCTCAGCATTGGATGCTGCAGCAAACTCACTTTGAGGTGATTATGATACCTATTACAAATACTGGGTAACAATACAAATACTGCACCATGAATACAAAAACAAGCCAGCTGTTCATATGTATTACTCATCATGTTCAGTGACACAGTAACAAAACATATGACATGTTTTGACTATGCTGACAGTATAATTTAGCTTTCATGTAGACCAATGAGTTTTGACTATCATCTGCCTCAGATATATCACATTTTGCTTTGCTTAAGAACACCAAAATGAAAGTAAAATCATTCTTTTTTTTTTAAATTTCATGAACATTCCAGACCTGTAAATAAGGTATTGAATCCATGAAGGGATATGTTTTTCTTTATGGAATATGTGAATAAACTGTAACAGCCTTACTTGAGACTAAGGAGATCCTGGGTGCCTCGCAGCATGCTCTTTGTCATGATCCTTACAAACGCTCAACACAAAGTATAGACTGAAATAACCTTGATTATCAACCAACTTTAACCACTTGTCTACCTCACCACCCAATATCAAGCCTACCATACAAACAGTGAACAAATCATCAAAACTGAAGTCATATACATCAAAACAGAACCAAACTCACCAGAATAGGAAAATAAACGTCCAAAACTGCAACGATATCCTCCAACACCAAAACAAACCCTCTGTAACAGAAAACTAATCTACTTCACCACCCAATATCAAGCCTACCATACAAACAGTGAACAAATCATCAAAACTGAAGTCATATACATCAAAACAGAACCAAACTCACCAGAATAGGAAAATAAACGTCCAAAACTGCAACAATATCCTCTAACACCAAAACAAACCCTCTGTAACAGAAAACTAATCTACTTCACCACCCAATATCAAGCCTACCATACAAACAGTGAACAAATCATCAAAACTGAAGTCATATACATCAAAACAGAACCAAACTCACCAGAATAGGAAAATAAACGTCCAAAACTGCAACGATATCCTCTAACACCAAAACAAACCCTCTGTAACAGAAAACTAATCTACTTCACCACCCAATATCAAGCCTACCATACAAACAGTGAACAAATCATCAAAACTGAAGTCATATACACCAAAACAGTGAACAAATCATCAAAACTGAAGTCATATACACCAAAACAGAACCAAACTCACCAGAATAGGAAAATAAACTTCCAAACTGCAACAATATCCTCTAACACCAAAACAAACCCTCTGTAACAGAAAACTAATCGTTTGATATGGAAACATTTAAACTCGTGTAACAGCACCCGAGAACAGTTGGCAAGTGCACAAACGGCAGTCACAGCATCCAAAAACGGCAGCCATAGCATCCTGAAATGGCATAATTATCATCAAAGACGGCAGGCTTTAGTCAATAATGTTTTTCGTCACCATGACTGTAATCTTTCATATCGGGATGTAGCGCATCAACACATGTTGTATTAAGCTTCAAACTTATGCTCAGACTTCTCAGATTTAGGATTGTGATTCTGCACAACTGGGGACCTTGTTCGACCAAATAGGGTTTGTCTGAGTGTATTCAGTGTGAAAAGAAGTTAAAACTCGGACAGCATTGCGTTCTCATCAGAGAATGAAACAAACTAGCTTAGAATTTCAACTGTGAGGTGTGTGTCAGGAAGAACTTATCATTCTGCAATGTGATCACTTCCATGTTCTTCAAAACATTCTATACATCCAACTACTTTAACATCATTTACCCCCCAAAAAGAAGATAAAATAACGTTTATATTGTGGTATGAACATTCGTTCATCGTAGTTCTTGTAAGTCTCAAGGTGTAAATGCCCTAATCAGTGGAATGAGTTTGCATTCGTTCACTTTATTGTGAAAGTCAAAATGACTCTCAGATATGTTTTTATAACGTTTTAAATCATCAAAATATATGAACGTTGAATGTGACTCTATGAATACTTTATAAGAAAAACAAGAAGAATAACAGTAGCACAACATTGTCGACAACAAAGTACAAAACCTTTTTGGCCGAACAAGGGACCAAATTGTGCAGAATCGCAAGTAATAAAGTGGGAAGTATGAACACTTATTTGAAGCTTAATACAACATGGGGTTGATACGCTACATCCCGATTTGAAATTTTCAAGATTACACTCATGGTGACGAAAAACATTTTTGACTAAACACCTGTTCATCACCCCACGCCCCCATCTTTGATGATATTTATGCCGTTTTAAGATGCTGTAGCTGCCGTCTTTGGATGCTGTGACTGTCATTTTGTGCGCTTGGCGACCTTTTTGGGCGCTGTTTTAGCTGATACACAAGTTTTGTTTCCATTTAAAACGATCAGTTTTCCATTATAGAGGGTTTGTTTTGGTGTTAGAGGATATTGTAGCAGTTTTTGGTGATTTTTGTTCTGTTTTGGAGTATATAAGTTCAGTTTTGATGATTTGTTCACCGTTTTTATTGTAGGCTTGAGTACCAGTGTGTAAAATTTATGCTGGTCCTTTGTCCCTTGCTACTAAAAATTAATCAGGACCACTAAATGGTAAGTTTGCAGAGATCCCAGTGACCACTGACTTTTTCCTGCATCCAAACATAATAGTGTTGACAGTTAAGGAAATCTGCGGATTTTATTTTAGACCAGTGAAGAGTACAGACAGGACCACTAACTATTGTCCACCTACTGTTGACGACACAAAGACATGTGCTGTGCAGTGCTGTCCTTGTCAGCAGTGTTCCTGCTGGATGGGCCAGGATGTGGCCAGAACAAGACATACTAGCTGACTCCTAAATTACAACCAAACAGGACCTGACAGGTGTTATTAAGCTCAAATGCAGGAGCAGACAAGCGTAGGTTATCGTGACTACAGGTCAGGCTGGCTGGCCTGGACAAGTCATGTTAGGTTAACTGAGACTTAAAAACACCAGGGAAAATCAGCTGTAATTAGTTGTAGGTTAACACGGGCAGTTGATGGCACTCTTCATCTGTGATGTTTTTACAGGAACATCTCACTCTTTACTTAAAACCATGACAAACTTAGTGTGATGATACCTTGATTGGAACATCACCTTCTGATAGTTGAGACCATGACATCCCCAGTGTGATGATGTCTTTAGTGACAGTCGAATCCATAACAAATGATTGGTTAACATTCTATTCACAGAAGAGGTACATAAACTTCATGCTGTGTTCTGCAGTGTTTTGTAACACACCACCCTTACAAAACGATGACTTTTATACAGTCATCCACACCCCTTTCTAAGTAGAAGAGCACATGGGCACTTCAAAGTAAAGGCACTTTTCGTCAGAACAGGTAATCTTTCACAATAAGACATATCAATAATCTTGATATAACCCTGAAACCCATACTAATCCAAACTACCGTTATTCCACGAAAACATCACATAAATAACCCTGTTAGCAAAACAATGTGAGTTAACCATGTATGAAGCTGCACATCAATTACTCGACAACATATTTCTAATTTTGCCCAATTATCTATAGATTGTGGCATTGCTGACCTCACCTGATGAGTGTTATTACAATGGGCAGGTGCTTGTCATGCAACACACATCAATATTTCAGGTGTACTGCCAAACATTGCCAGCCACAGTGTTAGGTCTATTGCTTCCTTCCCATTGATTAGTGTACAAAAAAATACTTAAAGATTTCCTTTCCATCATGGTGGTGAAGTTGAACACATGAATACATACTTCACTTGGACGTATTCAAACTAAAGAATCTTGGAATCCTGAGGACAGTGTCATCATATTCCACAGCAAATGCATTCCCTACTTCTCTCAAGAGGTCGATGCCAAACAATGATCTTTTTCGATTACTCTTGCAGAGATCCACATCAAAATTAAACAATCCACTCTATAACTCCATTCTCAATCAAGCTGAAGATACATCAGTTGTGACATGCACACTGCTCACATCATCTTTCATGGGATGCATCTTCATGCTCAAGATTTGGGCAACAGAGTTCCTGAGGAGAGAGCCTTGAGGCTGATCCAAGACCATGTAGACCTTCAACTAAATTCATTAGCCTGACATTCATAAAATAGATGACAAAAACCAAATGATCAACATTTCCTCAGATGAAACATATCATCCACTGCTCATGAGAAAGTAGAGACCTGTCTGACAAATAAACTAGGCATGACAAAGGTTTCAGTACACTGGGTTCCAAGTTTCTGAATTACGAGCAGAGGATCTCCAGTTCATCAACTCTGTGAGAATTTATGTGATCAGACCCTGCTGAATTAATAGAAAAAAAATAAACCCAGTTGTTGGTTCACCACTGCCAAACCAAACAACACCCAAAGCATCGCAATGTCCATGTCAACACCTAAGAAGAAGGCACCATCAGCTGGAGATGTGATACAACCATTTTGTGTGATTTCAAATGTGTGCTACTGATCTACAACCCCCCCCCCCCCCCCTACAGTTAAACCAACAATGACAATAATATTCTTATCTGCATGAATGACTGTGAGAGGATATCAAGGCAAAATGATGTGGAAACTTACTAAAGTGTGTTTTTCGACAGGGACAATGTTCTACAGCAGAAGTATGCTGTCATCACAGTTTGAATACATGACTGTGGTTTGGATCTCATTCATCTTCTTCAAGTAGCATATTCATCAGATCTGACACCATCAGGTTTCCACATCCTCCAAAAATTAAAGAACTAACTGATTCAAGCCCACAATCTCAAGAGTCAAGTGTAAGTGTAATCCCAAGTATTTGTTACATTTGACCACTTTCAAAATGGCATTGTGTATTCATAGACCAACCAATGATCTGGAAAGCACTTTAGAAATGATGATGATGTATTTCTGCTGTTGTAGGTATATCACACCAGCAGGAGGAAGCCTTGACCACCAGCAAGATAAAACGCTCAAGCATTGTTGGCACAATATGAGGTTATGTGTAAGAACAATGAGGAAAGAAATCTATGAATGTAGATCCATCATGGTTCGGGTCAGGAAGTTCTAGCCTGTAAGTGGACCTTAATCAGAGACTGTAATCCCTGCAGTTCCTACATCAACCCCTCTCACGGCATCATTTCATAAACCACGATTCATGGCATCTTTATTTCTCCAAGTGTAACACAATGTCAAAAAAGGATACTTTTCCTTCCATTTCACTTTTTGACAGCAGTTATTAAAGGAGGGAGTTCTTATGATTGTCTGCTATTCTCAGGAACTACACACAAGCCTTGTCACGGAAGCTGCTGAATAAAATGAGGATTCAACTTCTGCTCTCTCAGATTTCATTTAGAATTTATTGTGGGCTGATCCATGATGATTCATATCTTTTTACTTTTTCATTTTCTCATTTTACTCAACTGAATAGAATCTTGGTATTTCTTATCACTGATGATGAACTTTGCTCATCTCTCTGCAAAAGATCCAGAATTATACAGAATAGTGAAAATGTGCGTCTGTGGGCTCTGAGGTCATTTCTATCCTTCATGCATAATTCTACAAAACCACACCTCAAGATTCCTGGCACTAACATCTGAATAGTTTCAATCAATATAACCATCGCTTTAACCTCCACCACCCTGGGGCTGCAATTTGGCCTTTTCCCAGTAGTCACATGTATGCCCAATTATATCTAACCTGGCAAATGCATGCCTCATGATTTGAAGAAATATTCTTGAAACACCTTTGCTCTCCCAACTGATCTAGATGAACATGCAATGTAGGCAATTGTATAAACTTGCAGTGCAAGCTGTTATGTAATGAATCTGCAGTGTCTGTTGTTTGAACCTGCAGTGTCTGTTGTATGAACCTGCAGTGTCAGCTGTTGTTTGAACCTGCAGCGTCAGCTGTTGTATGAATCTGTAGTGTATGTTGTTTGAACCTACAGTGTCAGCTGTTGTATGAATCTGCAGTATCTGTTGTTTGAACCTGCAGTGCCAGCTGTTGAACGAACCTGCAGTGCCAGCTGTTGTATGAACCTTCAGTATATGAACATCTAGAATTTGTAATCAAAGTGAGAGTCAGTATTGAACATCTAGAATTTGTAATCAAAGTGAGAGTCAGTATTGAACATCTAGAATTTGTAATCAAAGTGAGAGTCAGTATTGAACATCTAGAATTTGTAATCAAAGTGAGAGTCAGTATTGAACACCTAGAATTTGTAATCAAAGTGAGAGTCAGTATTGACAATATTGATATACCACTTATTCTATGAACTGAACATGAGGAACGAAATGTCAGGTGTGTCGACACAAAGCAATTACACTGAACACGGAGCCCTGGCAAACATCCCTTGCCATTAGGACATGTATCCCTCACTTGACTAATTTCTCCCCAGCTTTGCTCCTCATCAATACAGCCCAGTGCAAACAACACTTGATCAGGCTATCACAACACAAACCTCCCCATTGAACAGGACGAATATATCATCCCACTTTGATAAACTCGTACAAGCTGTTTGTGTCAACGACATGAACAGAAGCTGATTGGACTGATGTGCAGCCAAAATAAAGATCTACTTATTGAACCAGGACTGACGAGTGATGGTCATCCATCACTGACCTGCTGACTCATATCAGGGCCACTGTCAGTCTTCATATGGTCATTGATTTCCACCACAGAAACAAGATGGACAATAGTTCGTTGGTAGGGAACAAATCTTTCATCATTTGACCATGATGACAAATTGTACTCAATGTTTTCACCATTGTAACTAAGTTGGAACTACAAGTCATTATTTTGATTACATGTACATGTATAATCCATAAGAACTCCTTTCCCGATGGATGAAGTGGTCCACAGTGAATTCATGTTTCCACTGTTTGTAGAGTGGCCAGTGCACTCTGCCGATCGTTTTCTAGTCATTATTTAAACTGGTGAATCACATTTCTGGTACAGTGGTCTTGGACCTTTAAATTACAATACACAAACATATTGCCATTTCATTACATGACATGTACAGCAGGGACATGAAATAAAGGATAAATAATCCCAGGGATGGAGCAAGTGACTGATTCGTAATGAGTGAGGGAGTGGGTGCAGGCATTTTATCATTAACACCACTGTCAGCATAATTTTAGTTATGTTACAGAGGCCTGAGCCCAAATAAACCTGTGTGAAAAATATGTGGTTGACAGTATAAGCAATGAACCAGTCAGTCAAGGAAATGATTCAGTCAGTTAAGTGAAAGGATCCAAAACATTTCTATCAGTCCAACAAGGATCTAGACTGTGTGTCCAGGATGAGGATCCACAATGACACGAGCAACTGATACCTGTCTGTCTGAAGTGGTGCCAAAACCAAAAACTAAACAAAAGACCTCTTTCTGACATGCCAATGATATTTTGATCCCCAAAGCCCCAGGTTATCCCAGAGCTTATTAACTGAAACTCTAGGCAAGTCAGACTGAAAATTAGAGACCATGTGATAGCTTAAACTGCTGATGAAACCTTACTGGATGTAACTGACATTTGTTGGTAACATACCATAATGTCCGACATATGCTTGCTTAACATATCATTATTTCTGACATATGCTTGGCTATCATATCATTATGTCTGACATATGCTTGCTTAACATATCATTATGTCTGACATATGCTTGGCTAACATATCATTATGTCTGACATATGCTTGCTTAACATACCATTATGTCTGACATATGCTTGGCTAACATATCAATATGTCTGACATATGCTTGGCTAACATATCAATATGTCTGACATATGCTTGGCTATCATATCATTATGTCTGACATATGCTTGGCTAACATACCATAATGTCCGACATATGCTTGCTTAACATATCATTATGTCTGACATATGCTTGGCTATCATATTATGTCTGACATATGCTTGGCTAACATACCATAATGTCCGACATATGCTTGCTTAACATATCATTATGTCTGACATATGCTTGGCTATCATATCATTATGTCTGACATATGCATAGCTAACATACCATAATGTCCGACATATGCTTGCTTAACATACCATTATGTCTGACATATGCTTGGCTAACATATCATTATGTCTGACATATGCTTGGCTAACATATCATTATGTCTGACATATGCTTGCTTAACATACCATTATGTCTGACATATGCTTGGCTAACATACCATAATGTCCGACATATGCTTGCTTAACATATCATTATGTCTGACATATGCTTGGCTATCATATTATGTCTGACATATGCTTGGCTAACATACCATAATGTCCGACATATGCTTGCTTAACATATCATTATGTCTGACATATGCTTGGCTATCATATCATTATGTCTGACATATGCATGGCTAACATACCATAATGTCCGACATATGCTTGCTTAACATACCATTATGTCCGACATATGCTTGGCTTTCATATCATTATGTCTGACATATGCTTGGCTTTCATATCATTATGTCTGACATATGCTTGGCTAACATATCATTATGTCCGACATGCAATGCTTAGTAAAACTCAGTGGTTGCTACTGCTTGTGTTGAAACTCATGCGCAAATCTTCGGTTGCCACTGTAAGAACAAGAGGCCTAATTATATGATACAGAGCATGCTACTGATAGTTCCACAGAACAGTCTGATTAAATCCCTCATCTGTGGACCACCTCTGGTCCAAGTTCTCACCTTTTCATATCATTCATTGCTTGTTGATCATGAGGCTAAAGCTAAAGGACTGACACTCCAATCAGGCCAACATACTCTGTTCATTGACGACACTTGCAGCAGGTGAAGGAAGTCTATATTTAGTCTGCATAGTAATGAAACATGGTTATTTAGATTGCCTTGTGGAATACCAATACGTTTGCCAATGTTGTATGATTGATTCCCAACACCTTCACTGCGGTTTTATGATGCAACCTGGTAACACAATACATAATAGTGCAGGAAGGTGCTTTACAGAAATAGTCCCTCTGGATATTATGCTAAACATGATCATTCAAACCTGACGCCAAACAGGATAAGTACAAAGCACTGTGGATATTATTAATCAGCATTTACGATCCTACTACTAATGTCAAATATGTGAAAATGACATCACATTTAGTGACCAATAATTCACAAACAGAATGATGGATACAGAATGACTCCACAATTCTGGATATGTTTTCTTGTAACAACACACGTCCATCATGTATAAAGCACTGGGTAAAATGCTTTCTTCTGCTACTTGCACATGACTGACATACACAAAATTTAAGCAGAGACAGTCAATGGCATGTGACAAATTGCAAACTTTGATAAGACTTCCATGCCATGGACAAAATTAAAAAAAAGTCTTAAATAGCAATCAATCGATGTCCTTACAAGATGAACTGAAAACCTGAAACTGAACCCAGAAACCCTGAGAGTGAAAGACATTGACAACACATGCAGCAATATTCAATTTCCATCAAGACTGTACAGAACAACCCAGTGGTCTGTCCACTGTGGGCAGTCTATCATTAGATGATGGAGGCTGTGGCCATCCAATCCTCTAATGGCTCACGAACACACTACTTTAATTCAAATGCCCACAGACATCATCCTTGCTTTGAGATTACAAGCACAATTCAGCCTTTCACATTTCGTCTCTACAGTTTCAATCTAAAAACATCTAACAATGATCCACAAGAAGATCTTAACAAGAACCCATGACTTAATTTCATCCTTAATTTCAGACAATGACAATAGTAACCCAGCATAAATGGTTGTAAAAGGCATGTAAAAAACTGCATGTATGCATCGTGCATCAAAGAGCAGTACGCACTGGATGTGCATGGAAAACCGTCCGCCTTGGCATGAAGTTGGGGCTTAGAACAGAGACTTGAAGGAGGGACCTGAAACCATCTTGGTGCCACAATCATTAGCATCACTTTTTCATGGGAATGTGCAATCATTCCGTGATGAACTAAACTGGACGATGTGGAGCACTCGTGCTTCACTGCCTTTATTAATCTTCTCAGAGTGGCCATATTTGGCGTCACTCCATTACGCTAAATGCCCGTCAAGTTGGTAATTACATGTCAACCTCGGAACACGGACACGGCATGGATCTGAACTGGGGTTATCAAACAAAGATCGATTCCTAGGGAAATCTTATTAAGATTTAGGTAAAGCAGTGGTCTGCCTACGCTCGTCAATCATCAGCTCATGCCACATCTGTGATAAAAGTATTGTCAAATGTCTTATTGTCTTTGGTATTTACGCTCTAATCAGACTCCTACTGAAGCTAATGTCTGGACATAAACAAAACCTGGCAGTGCAAATGTGCTACTTCTCCTACAAGGTTGCTAGGAGTAGGACAAGCTTACGTTTCACACAATTTCACTCAATAATTAACACTGACTGCAATGCATTCATGAAAAGATAAGTGCCAAACCACTGGATAACTCCACAGCTGGAATGGAGACATAAAGCTAAATAATATTTGTTTGGTTAGCAAAACAAATGCTTGGAAATCCCTTGCAAATTACTTAATTATAGAAATCTTTAAACCCATAGGTTTATAAAGCAATACAGGGTGATTAACAGAATGACAGTAAAGGATAATTACATTTATTTCATTTGACATTTTTTCAAGGAATGCTAGATTTGTTCCAGTTTTGTGAGTTAGATAATTTATGATATTTTTCTCGCAGGTATGACATTTTAGAAGGATTTCTTTCCCAACACATCCAGGAATGGGATTCAAAGCAATGGATGAATTCAAAACTATTCATTTTCTTATTGGTCTGGCATTGGATGATTTTAATCAGCTTTACAGTGTTTATTGAGCTTCCTTTCATAACAGATACAAGCCACCACTGGTGGAAGCTGATCACTCTTCCACTTAGCCCTCAAGCAAACAATATGGAATGCCTGATACATCTTGAGAGGTCTGCTTCAAAGCAAAAGTGAGTATATAGTACTTGTATGACACAAGGAATATATAGTACTTGTTATGACACAAGGAATATATAGTACTTGTATGACACAAGGAATACGATATCCATGTCTAAAGGCAATGTCTTGTTTGAACTACTGCATAAATGACCTGCGATTCTTGTTTATTTTGTCAAGAAATGGGAGAACTGCTCACACACAACTGACTGTCTTCTTTCTTCACTAATGACTTATACTAAACACATGAAAACATGTATGTTCCTTTATTCTTTCTTAGTGTTGTATTACACTGTGGGCAAAAATCTGACACTAATTAAAGGAGCACTGTCAGTTCCCTTATTTGTTTTACCAAGTATACAACAATTCTACAATATATCTACCAAGTCTTAAAGAAAGATACTGAATTTTTTTGTTGTGCTCTGGAAACGAAGGTCTTCCCATCCCTTTTTAGACTATGTTCAAATCGTTTCCATGGAAACAAAGAAAAATATTAATGACAAAAGTCTGTAAATAGCAAAAGGCACCACTTCAGGTTATGTCTGAAATATCTACCACTTTCTGCTACAAAATATTGAACACTTCTTTTTTTTAGTTATGCTCAGGAAAAAAAATGAATATCAACGGATGGACAGACAGACGAGGCGTTGACTAATCTCCTGCTGTGTTCCCCTCCACATTTTGAGTTATCATGTCTCTTTACACTGCATACACTCAAACCTTGAAATTTTCAGAACAAACCCTATTTGGTTGAACGAGGGACCAATCTGTGCAGAATCACAAGCCTTACACTGAGAAGTATGAACATAGAGGTTTGAACATAATACAATAGGGTGTTGATGCACTTCATCCCAACATAAAATTTTCAAGAATTCGACTCTTGGTGACGAAAAACATAACTGAACAAAGCCTGTTCGTTTCCCTTTACTGCCATCTTTGATGACATTTATGCCATTTTTTGATGCTGTCACTGCCATTTTTGGATGCTGTGACTGCCGAGTTGTACACTCAGCGACTGTTCCCGGGCTCTGTTGTAGCTAATACACAATTTTGTTTCCATTTCAAGTTTCAGTTTTAGACGCTATCATTGCATTTTGGGAAGTTTATTTTCCTACTTTGGTGATTTTTGTTCTGTTTTGGTGTATATGAGTTCAGTCTTGATGATTTGTTCATTGTATGTATGGCAGGCCTGTAACACGTACCTACAACTGACACCTTTTGAATGTCCACCTAAACTGATGTGAATTTGACATCAGCATGACAAGCTCCACTTAAGTGAAAATCATAGGAATATCTTGGTACATTTTACACTCCTTGTACACAAACTATTTCAGTTTGAATATTTCTAAACCTTTCAGAACCAAATCACCTAACACCATTTTCATTCCTCATCTATCCCTTTTCATCGTCCTTTTTCTGGGGGATATGAAAATGGACTCCATGCATGCATTTGTCTGTGCACATTTGTCTTTTCCAGAGCAAATCTTCAAAATCATTTAATATTTCTTCACTAGACTTGGCACATAGATAGGCCTGGTGGTTTCCTGGTGCCTTTTGGTAGATTTGAAATTCTGAATTAAGCATGTTTTGCATTTCCATGGCAACAAATTTGACTTTGATTGAAATTGATGGTAGTGCTCTTTTCCGGAGCAGAACTTTTGAAACAGTTCACTGTTTCTTCACCAAATTCAATACATACACATATCTAGTGGCGAACTTGTGCCTTTTGGTAGATTTGGAATTCTGATTAAAATTCTTTTTGTGTTTCCATGGCCACAAGTCTGGCTTCAACTGAAGGTACTGCTCCTTTCTGGAACAGCACTTAAAAACCTTTCAGTATCTCCTTCCACTTTGCTATATACACACCAACAGATTTGACATAATCATAACTTGTAGACATATTCATGAAGAGTTTTTTGCCATTGTGGGGGATATTGATGACTTTGTCTTTCTTTTAAATGCAATTAATCTAAGGTATGTCATCTGTCAGTTGACAGATGACTCAAAGATTAACATATCTTATTACTTTGACGAGTCTGGAATCAACCTCCGAACTCCTTAACTCACCATTCCACCCGTTTCAAAGAGCAAATTGGCTAGAGTGTTACAGAGGTAATGCATTCAAGGGATTTTATCTTACCACACACATAATGTTGTTTTCTGTTTGGCTGAGTGCTCTTGTAGTTGTACTATTTTCAGTGTACCCCTCTCACAAGAGAGTAACGTTTCAATGTACCCTGCTGCCAATGGCAATTCATTCGGTACTTCGTGGTGCTGATTCTTTATCTTGACAAACATTGACTCACATATGATGTTCGGATACTACCAATGTTTTACGATTGCAAATCGATGGAAGGGAGATAACTTTAAATCTGTTTTTCTTGTCACCCAAATCTTGCAATGACTACAAAATGATTTGCACCCCTGCTTCAAAGAATTCAAAAATAACATCAAGGTGTTTGGTAAGATAAGTATGAAGTTCCTTGTTCCCTTTTGGGAACCTTGGGTTGATATACCTTCGATGTTTGTACATCAACCCATGCCCCCCTCATGACCACTGAATAACTTATAAAGGAGCTTTAAGAAAGACTGTTCCAGGGCCAAGGCAGTAAAGTCTTCACCCCTTGAGCACATTCGGTTCATAGAACATCAGAGTTATGACCTTGAAAACACTGGATGTTGGAGAGCGCAAACAGAGCAATTTACGATTTCAATGAGCTAATTGCAGACTGAACTATTTCTTTGGACCAGTTTACAAACCCTCGCTACCAATAGCAATATTTACAAAACATTTAGCACACAGAACTACATGCAACATAAGATTAGTTCACTGAAAAACAATCTTTAGAACACAGTAGGCAGCATATTCTGAAGTATTCTCGGTCTGCTGACTTCAAACTCTAACCAGACAGGTACTACAGAGCTCCAGATAATTTTTCAACATCAGGTGAAGTACATACTCCTTATTTTTTTTTTTTCAAAAATGGATTACAGAAAAACTTAGACTACAGTACACTTAGAGCACTGAATGGAATTTAAGGGCCTATCAGTAATCTTGTGTTTTGGTTCTTGTATGCACCACAACACTGCTACTCTCGTCTAAACAGGTCAATAAACAATAAAATTCATTTTTCAAATAAATACATCTGCAAATGATCAAGACTGTATACCACTGCTGTGGTGAGTATCTGCTATGTTTTCTATTTATTTTTGTTATCGTATCGTGCATTTGTGCATATTTATTGTAACAATTTGGATATGTCAAAGACCTACTGAATCAACCATGCCGTCATGTTTGACAGTGTTTTTCAACAGGTACAAGTCTCTTGTACTAAATGTATAGAGTAAACTGCTCTGTTTCACACATGTGATTATGAAAGGATGTTTTAACAGTCTGTAGTCTAGGAACTGCCAGTCAACATGTCTGCTACAAGCATGTTAAGTCTACTTCAGTTACTTTCAATAGTTAGTACCATCAGTCCTCTTTGAAGTAACAAAGTGATAAGATCTCTGACCTGTCTTTGTCTTTCATCTGAGACTTAGCTGACATGCCTTCATACAAGTACAAAAATGTGGCTTAAACATGACTTACTTCCTCAGTTCTTTGAAAGAATTCCAATAAACGATGCCAGATGTAGTCATTACATATTCTGAAGAAACCGATTCAGTTGGCAATTACAGGTAACATGATGACAAAACACGGTAAGAACTGATCACTGAAAGTTACTGAATACAAAGAACTGTTGCATTAGGGGTGACTTTTGCATTTTTTCAATTATCCAAGAATACTGCAATACCATCTGTATTTAAAACCTCCTATCAACTCAGTACAAACATAGAGCAAACAACTGCAGTATCTCAATAGTTTAACGCATCTATCTCCTGCATGGAAGTTTTGGTCACAACATTTCACTGCTTAACAGCAGTCCCCCTATCATTTCTGAGGGGATGGGCAAAATACGAGCAGTTAGGTTGACTGTAACTAGATTAAGAATAGTGTCTTGTATCTCTGGTGACTGCAAAAAATCCCTAGCAGGCGATATTAATAGCTGTTTTCACCTAGTCCTGTGCCAGAGCATTTATTTATATTTTTTCTTTAGAAATTATCAAACACACAAAAATAATCAATACTGCACACTCAAACTGAAGTGAAAATATCATCCCCAGTGATCAATGATGCAATCTGCACCAACTCCTTTCACTAAACTAAGTGACCTTCATAAAAAAGCACTGCACTCCGCGCACTCAGGGCAACTACTTAACATGTACGCACAACATCTGACCTACTGACATCTTGTTCTCATCAAACCAAAACAGGTGCCCTTCTTGGACCCTTGCGACAATATCCTTCATGAAATCTAATTTGCCTGCTCATGTGCACTGGCAGCAACATGCACCAACTGTTCCTACTCTAGTTCCTGAAGCAACAACAATCCCCTTTATTCCCCATCATCCCCTGACATCTTCCACTGACATTCTTTGACTGGGCCTCAGTCTTTCTTACTTCTGGCAGTGGTGGTATAGTCTAGTGGTTAAAGCGTTTGCTTGACATGCCAAAGACCCAGATTTGATTCCCCACATGGGTAAAATGTGTGAAGCACATTTCTGATGTCCAACTACGTGATATCGATGGAATACTGCTAAAAGGAGGTGTAAAACTATCCACACTCATGTTGTTACTTCTAGGTATCCTGGGCACAAATGAAAACCCTATCCCTTTTCATTCTGCACGTCTCTGCTGTACACATATGTATTCTTACAGTTATCACTGTGTATTAACTGGTCTTATAGACCAAATATAATGATACCAGGCTTTGTCTTCTGTCTCTTGACTGATGTTATGTACTACAGTGCTGATGGCCATTGCATTCATGCCTGGCCCTCCTGTTGTTAAATAATCACCTGTGTGGTGGCAAAAGAGATATCCATCCGATACCTGGGTCTCAAATGCCACTTCAGATCTTTCATAATAAGTATCATTCCAGTTGTCATGGAAACCAGTTGTTTATATACAGTCCCAGTGCTAGAGAACAAATGCTGTGCATTTGATGAATATTTCAAGGTTATCTGCTATTGCCATGGATACAAGGTACGTCGTCAAGTCCTGCTGTGTCTATAGGAGGATACTTGTTTGCTATATTGCTAATTTCATATGTGATCATGAAATATCACATGTCAGCATGAACGCTTGATGGTATTTTATTGCACTTTGACATGTTATTTATATGAACTGATATCTTCCACAAATTTTCACACTGACGTCCTGCATTTAAATGCGAGAACTGACTGATATCTAAGACAGTGACTAGTCTCTACAGGGAGTATTTTGGGCTTACTGAGAATTTAGTAAGTGACATCACTCTGAACACCCAGGAATTAAATCAAACAAACCAATATTTAAGCCCATGGGCCAAATTTTGGCCTAAATACTGGAAATCCCATATGTCAGAAAAATCTGTTTTTGTTCATCTCAGTTACCACATTGTAACCTAATTTAATCTAACATGATTAATACCGACCTTCACGCAGTTTCTTGTAAAACTGTTTGCGTTTGATTATTCTTTGCTTGTTCAGATGATTACTATTTTCAGTTTTCTATCCAGGCACATTTAACAGGCACGATCAGTTTCTTTCCCCTGTCTCTATCATTTTAACTTTATTGGTGACCAAAAAGAGTTGTTTGCTGATTCATGTTATTGTGAGCAAAATTAGAGTACTTGACAGTGACTTCTTTAACCTATTTTTGGAGGTGAGGTGAAAATGGGTTGAATGTTGTACTTGAGACTATTTTGCTCCTATGATGATGTGCATGCGTGTGTATGTGTGGCTTCTTGAACTAGCTCAGACTTGAGCTGATTTCATAGTGCTACCTCAATGAGATAACATGCAGCAGTTAAGCATGAATACTCCACTTAGACACATTATTCTGACACCTAGCTGACCAGTTCTTGTTGTATCCATTAATGGCGATCAACTGTCAATATTTTAACACCTTTTTTAGTATGACGTGGCCAGGATCACACACACAACCTTCTGCTCTCCAGCAGATACTCTAACCTACATCATGAAGGCGATCACATATTTTCAGAGGAGTTCAACACTGCATCAATACAAACTTAATCTAAATTAAACTAAAACAAAACTTAAAAATTTTGCCCCTTCATGTCATTTGGTTTTGTTTTGAACTTTCCGTCACCCTGAAGGAGCAATTTCTCATGGCCATGGAACTGGGTCCCTCTTGTATGCTTTAGTCACATGATTTCTGTTTTTGTTGTTTGTTCCCTATTTTGATCTGTAAAATAATTGCTGCCAGTCTGGGGAGGAATATGAGTGTTTTGAACAAACCCCTGCAGGCCACTGTCCATGTCTTTGAAACACAAGGCTTTGCTCATGAAAGAGAGATGAGTGGAACATCAAGCTAGAGAACAGGCTTCAGTAAACTGGATCGGAAGTGTTTTGTTCAAGTTGTTATGATCTGTGTGGCATGTGGTGAGAAAAAAAGTTAAAGAATAACTTGCTGCTTCATATCACTGTTGTTTATTTACCACACCTTTTAACTATGTAGTACATTTACTACAGATATTGAGCTTGCAAACTTGTCTTTAATTATCATAGGAGCAGTTACTGGTTAAATTTGAGTTCCACTTCCTGCAATTCTCTCCAGCCAGCCAGCAACACACTATTAAATATCCAAACCTGAGGATGATCTAAACTAGTTCTCATGTTAACAACAACCTTTGAGCATCATTATCATCCCTGTCAATGAACAAATGGCAGGAGTTTCTCTCTCAAAAATTCAGAGGTGGTTGAGAAAGAGATGGTCTATTAACCATTTTAATACCAGTAAGATTGACACACAAAGAGTGTTGAGAAACTCAGCGCTGAGATTCCCCATACACTGCTAACCTCCTCAAGAAGGACATAAGCTTCATATCCTGTGGCAAATGAAGGAAACATGGTCATTAGTAAAGACTTTTTGATCGAAAGTCTTTCTCTGACCAATCTTGTCCCTAAGGCTCACCAGTTTCATGCCAGAACCTTTGCAATACCTCTCTTGAGGCTTAATGCTTCATCAAAACTGACAGGACGAAGATATACTGTTGAGAATCATCATGAGTCATATGTCAGTCTATTGATTTTTAAACATCAAGTGAGGACTTCAGATCACTGATGACAACTTTTTGTTGCAAACTAGGCAAGATGACACAAATGGTTTCAGCACCATTGCTAATGATGGGGGCAGTTAGTTCCTGTAATTGTTACAATATAATAACACTCCAATGTGCTGCCACTTATCGTCTCTTGATTGAAACACTGAACAGCTGTGCTTTTCTTTAACTGATATGTAAAATTTAATTCAGTGAAACAGATATATCCTGAAACTTTCCCACCCAAAGCAATGAAGTAAATGAATTGCAAGCATTAAGCAAAATGAAATATTACATACAAAAAATCGCTGGCTAAATGGAAACACGAATCCCAGTGCATTGTTTCCCTTGAGAGCGTCACCAGTCCAACCTCGCTATTCATTAGAGCCATGTGATTGCCGAACCAAATGGGTCACCTAGAAAGGTCTCACTGGATGTACTAATACTGATACTTTGACCATCCAACAATGGACTTTACACATGGAGTATTTGGGTATACAGAAAATCAATGATAAAACAGCTAAAGCTAATCCCCTAAATTAGCTACTTGTAATGGTTGCTGTCAACAATGAGTTGTTTCAGGCCTAATGTACTCTGCTGCATCCAGAGATTACTGTTGGTCTCACCATCAAACATAATCTTGTATTCAATATTCAATAAATATCATGACAGGGGATACCAGAAATGGGATTTACACATTGAACCCATGTGTGGAATCAAGCCCAAGGTCTTCAGTGTCACAAATGAACACTTTAACCACTAGGCTACCTCAATGCCCTGGTGAGTGCAACAGTAAGGTTTGCCAAAAGTCAAGTAATATCATGACGGGACATCAGACATGGGTTTCACTCATTGTACTGAAGTGGACAATTGAACCTGGGTTTTCTATGTGACAAGCAAATGCCTTAACCACTAGGCTACTCCACTGGCTCTGATGTTTTCATCACTAAAGAAGCTAAGCAAAACTTCCTACATATTTAGTGCATGGTCAAAATACATTACAACATTGTCAGAGACCATCATGGCATGTTAGTTAGGCTAGGTCATCTAATAATCTCAGCACAAGGATCTAGATTCATATGTGGAGTCCCTATTAATACCAACATTTGACATTTAAATATTTAACACGGTGTGAGACTTACACCTTAATGTTTTGACAAATCTGTTAAAATCTATGCAGCACTCAGTTCCGTTAGTCTCCTCTGAAAACAGGCACTGTCCAAGTTTCAGATTGTTCAAACGGACGTGTGCTGTGAAGAAATATTTCAATGCTGACTATTGCTTTGTGTCTTCTCTTTTTCAGCCAGTAATTACTGAACAAATAGAAACAAATGAGCTACCAGAACAAAAAATGTGTAGGCAGGTTTTGAGCTTGTAAAATAATCAGAGTTTAAGTCAGGACACAGAATTCTGTGATGTGTACATGTGTGTGTGTGTGCATGTGTGCGTGTGTGTGTGCCTGTCTGTCTCTCTCTCTGCCTGTCTGTGCGTGTGTGCGAGTGTGTGTGTGTGTTTGTGTGCACGCTCACGTGTGTGTACTTGCAAAAGCACAACCAACGAATTTCCCCTGTTATACACACAGTGTAACATGGATATGTATACACTCAAGCCTACATGACCTTATCTTATCTCCATCAGACTCAGGTAAAAAGTTCTATTTATAGTTATCTTGATATCTTCGGATTCAACCCATGACCTTTAAAAATATGCACTAGACCAAGAAGGTAGTCCCTGGCATAAAGTCCCTGATCAACTTCACAAGTTATTTAAAAAACAAAACAAGATTGTCATCCAGCATGCATCCAAGTGAAGTTCTTTGGACTGCTTCCTATATTGAAAGATCAGGTGACCTCATAGACAGCCTAATGAATATACAAGTAGAACTGCAACAAGGCATTGTGGTATTGACGAATTTCAATATCAAGTTTGCTGCAATACATTTTGTCAAGTATTGACATTGCAAAATTCCTATTAAATATATCTTGAGTGTTAGAATGAAAAAAGGAATTTGAGTTCTTGGGATTTTGGAAGAGTTTTAGTTAATACATCCCCCTTTTAAGACGTTTTAACAGTGGTGTTCTGGCAAGGGCCCTGATTCATGTAAATATTCAATCCTACTTATTCTCCTTGAGCATGCAGCACCAAGTACCATTATACATAATCCATTAGGCTCTACATCCAAGTCCAGTCCCCAGACAATGCTCTCTGAGAACAAGGGTTTCTGGAAATTGATACCAACAATATACTACAAATATTTCAATAATCTCATAAAGAAACATGAGAATAGTAAACATCTAAAATCATTTTCATTACCAACATCAACCACCCTTTGTCACCACCACCCTGAACAACCAGCCATGTTACCTTCACCTCACAGTCAATTGTAAGAAAGATAAGTAAGAGCAGTACCTTTTTGACCAGAGCATCATCAGGTAAAGACTGTACATCCAACACGTTTCCCATCTTCCTCCTCATCTGTGATTGCTGAGGAACTGACTAAAACCTCCACAACTCAAAGAGAAGTGTCTTTCACTCAGTTTCGATGTTAAATATTCTGCTTGTGTTAGCCACCAGTGGCTGCAGCTTGGGGGCAAGGAAGACCCATATATTCAGGCCAGTCTCTCCAGGGTGCAGTGGACTACCATCGGCTGGAGACACAAACAACTGACCCTCCTTCCAACACCGACAGCTTTGTCTCGGGAGGTATTGATCCTTAGTCTTGTGTTAATCTCCCCACAGAAAGCCACGAATCGTTATCCCTTTGCCCACTGACAGCATCGTTAGATTGCACAGACCAACCAACTAAATGTGCAACATAGATCAATTTCAGTGTTATCCAGGATATTCGAAGGACACCACACTCCGCACAACAGTTTGGTTTAAAAGACTCGTGTGTTGCAAGGCTACAGCAATGATGTCACTTATGTCGGTACCGCCTCAGGGGGTGGATATTGATTTGTTATTGGCAACTTGCTCGTTGACTTTTAATTGACAGATGTGTATTTCATACTAGTGAGTATGAAATGGCTGCACCTGTTGGAGACAGCAAATTCCACGATTAAGCCAAATGCCTTGGAGTTCGTCGTATCGTCTGTAAATTTCAATCAATGCTTGGAGATGGGTGAGTGAATAATGCATGTTCTCTGAAGTAATTCTCTACAAGTAAACCACATAGATCGAAATACATTTGAGAAGCTCAAGGCAGTAGGGTAGATATGCATCTCTTTGAAGGCATGTATGTTCCATGTAGTTACAGCAGGAGAACCTTTTCATTAATAACAGTTTATCTTGCATGCCTTGGACTCCAGTAGTCTCAAAGCAGTAGAAGCAGTTTGACAAAACTCCACATGGGAACAGCAAGGAAAATATGTACAAGCAGCATATAAATGAATTTGAACTATTGCAGGTTTTGGATGACTGATTATACTACAATCCATAGCTATGTAAAGATAATTCTTGAAAGATAATTCTGACCCCTTCTTTAGGAAAGAAAGTCATGGTGACCAAAGCAGAATTTTGAGACAGTGCACTTGTGTCTTGAATGTTCAAGTGGTAGTCAGTTATCTACCAGGACATGGTTCATAGATGACAATCTATTACAAAGGTATTCACATGTCTGTCTCAGCATGCATGTGTGAAGATATATTATTTGTTGAATCCCATGATGACTCGTCTTGTTGAGAACAATGGCTGTCACTGATTATTGCCTCCACGAGATGTAGAATGAGTACTATCAATAATGGAGTGGCATTTGTTCATTATGTACATATCATTGCTATCACTGTCAGAGAGTTGCTAACATCTGCAGCTGATGTCACATCTTCAGCAGTTCCTGATGCTATCAAACGTAGGTTTCATTATTTGCATAGTTTGTAAAGAAGAGGTACAAGGCTTTGCATGCTATTTGTTTATACAGTGGATATGTCAACCTTCAAAGTAAAAAAACTGGGAAAAAGAAAAGAACTATCAAAAGGACAAGTTTTTGCATACTGGCCAACCTCGAAGATTGCTTTGACGATACACATGATCCAGCGGTATATGATAAATAAAATGGCACAAACGTATATAATATTAACAATGACAATTAAAAAGGCCAATATTTTAAAGAAAGTACAAAAAATACAGAACTCTCAGTGTATGAATTGAGATGTTACGTTATTCATCACATAAAGAGGATGTTAAGCCAGTGATATAAGGATATAGTGAAATAGTGGGTTAATGACCTCAATATTTCAGTCACCTAATGACCTTTAAGTAAGATCTGGTGACTAATGGTGTTTAGTAGCTAGTTAGAGATTCTCTTCCCCTGACCTGACAATGTTTACATAAGAAATAGGCATAGTTGATATTATAAGTCCTTTCAACTTGACAATACTGGTTACAAGACTTGAGCTCCCTTTCATAATGGACTATCTCCACACCAAATTTGCTCTAAACCTATTCTCAGTTGCGATATTGTCTTCCAAGACAAGTCCTGGATGGCTTTCAATAGTTATGTGATTGGGGTGACATTCATCAGCTGACAAAGAACAGAGAAGCTATTTATCAACCAAGCATGGTCATCACTTAGTGCTGAGTTACCAGCAGAAACCAGCCATTGTTCTAGTCCTAGGTCATGTAAACTGTCATGGTGTACACAGAACCAGATTTACATGGCTCTTGACTGGCTATGTTCACAATGGCTGATTTGCTTGGTAATGGAACATGCAATGTCTTCCGTCAGTCAATATATATTCACGGAATGGGTCAATTCCATGTATTACAGGTCTGCCCATGTCAACACTCTGATCATGATGATCTTCTGAAGCTTGACAGTGTATACAGTTAGTAAACAGCTGCATTTCGCATTGTCTTTTGAGTAAAATCTTTCAAACTGCCAATTTAGATAGGGAAGCGCTTTCAAAGAAATGTTTTCTTTGGAAATGAACATCAACATTAAGTCTAACAAACATCTAGAGGAACAGTAAGACTGAAGAATTCTTGGTAGTTGGGATGGGTTCAAGCTTTGGTCAGGTTGTGCTAATAATTTTGGAAAGCTGACAGTATGAGTAGTGATCAAAAGCTTGGTGTAAAGCTTTATCACTTACTAAAGTTAGGAGTATATCAAATACCATGACAACATCAGACAGGTATAGCATAGTGTTATCAACAAGACAAATAACTGTATCATGTGCTATAAACAGAGGCAGCTGAAACTCACAATCGTTTGTCCATGCGAAGAATGGATGACACAATGTGTTCCCTCCATGAAGTCTATTCAGCCAATAAAATCTGCCCTAATAACAAGGTCTACAAGGCACATCATGTTAGTTCTTTTTGCCCCAACCCACCACTACCGTTGTATATACAAAATATATACCTTCTGTATTTAATCTTCATAAGCAGCGCCTACAAATTTGGTACTAAGCAGCTTGCAACTTAAACGTAAGTCCAAGGACTGAGGTTCAGAAAAATTCAGTTTTGTGAAGTGACAGTTACAATTCACTCACAGATTTGGTACATCAAACTGAATTCAGTCATCATTGTAATCTCATACTCATGAAGGACTGGGTGTACATGAATCTGACTGTTACTTATCAAAGCCAAATAAACTAAATGGCATATATCATTGGTCATTGCCGTGATACTGTCAACATAGTCAAAACTTATATATATATATATTGTTAGCTTCCTTGAATATAATCCATGATCAACTGCAGACTTGTTGTATTGGTTACATATATTCATATTCACTATGTAATATTCATGGCATATATATTTGTCCCATAGTGGATTTGTTGCAGCTTTACTGACTAATAAAATTAGCTGATGAAGTCCACATAAAAAACACATTTTCTACTCATATCGTTTCAGTAAAAGCCCCACTTTGTCAATATCAAAACACCCTGTGCTGATATTATGGCAAATGCAGTCATATCTTCAATGTGATATTGAATCATCATCAAAGAGTAGACTGTTTTCTGTGCTTCCTTCCATCTTCTGTACATCAACATGTAGGTACTATTTTCTGTGTCACCTACATAGCCATTATGCTGCTGTCTAAGACAACAGGCTTCTGCTGGAATTGAATTTAAGAACAATATTACCATGGTTACGGGATAAAAAAGAAATCTTGCTTGTGTCTGGTGAAGGTAAAAATTCAGTTTTGTGATTTGCTTGCCAACCCTGGTAGTTCAAATGTTGAGAAAGCTTCAGAGGCAATCCTGAACTTTGAAATCCCTGGCTTGTCTTTATGCATTGCTTGAAAACATATTCTGTCTCCAATACAATTCCCAAACCCCTATCCAAACTACTGAATGGCCTACCTTAATTGGCCAAGACTTGAGAAAACTCCAGAGCTCTATCTTACTGTTTTCTCAAAGTGTTAGCATGCTTTACATCACATAACTGTTTCAGCACGCATTACTTTCTCAAGGCAATCCCATAAGTAATGCTGATGCTGTTTAGCCTTTAAAAGACCAAGAAGACCATTGGAAGGACCAGTGATCACCAACTGCAGTTTGATATTGAGCATGGCAGTCAAGACTTGACACCACTGCACACTGTAGCCCAGTCTACAGCATGAAAGTCAAGGAGAATCAGTCTTTACACCATAGCAGACTGTAACCAACTACAGCATGACAGTCAAGGAGAATCAGTCTTGACACCATAGCAGACTGTACCCCAGTCAACAGCATGACAGTCAAGGAAAATCAGTCTTGACACTACTGCACACTGTAGCCCAGTCTACAGCATGACAGTCAAGAGTGAGTGAGTTTTATGCCGCATTCACCAATATTAAAGCTATATGGCGGCGGTCTATAAATAATCGAGTTTGGACCAGACAATCCTGTGATCAACAACATAAGCATCGACCTGCGCAATTGGGAACCGATGACATGTGCCGGCCAAGTCAGCAAGCCTGACCACCTGATCCTGTTAGTCGCCTCTTACGACAAGTATAGTCACCTTTTATGGCAGGCATGGGATGCTGAAGGCCTATTCTACCCCGGGATGACAGTCAAGAAGAATCGATCTTTACACCATAGCAGACTGTAACCAACTACAGCATGACAGTCAAGGAGAATCAGTCTTGACACCATTGCAGACCGACACCATTGCAGACTGTAGCCCAGTCTACAGCATGACAGCCAAGGAGGATCGGTCTCCATAGCACAGCATACTGTAGCCCTGTCTACAGCATGACAGTCAATGAGATCAGTCTTGACACAATAGCAGTCTGTAGCCCACTACAGCCTGACAGTCAAGGAGATCAGTCTTGACACAAGGATAATCAGTCTTGACACCATTGCAGACTGTAGCCCAGTCTATAGCATGACAGCCAAGGAGGATCGGTCTCCATAGCACAGCATACTGTAGCCCACTACAGCCTGACAGTCAAGGAGGTCTGTCTTTACACCATAGCAGACTGTAACCAACTACAGCATGACAGTCAAGGAGAATCAGTCTTGACAGCATAGCAGACTGTAGCCCACTACAGCCTGACAGTCAAGGAGGTCTGTCTTTACACTACAGGATACTATAGTGTAGTATACTGCAGTGTAGCCCTTTACAGCAGGAACACAGCAACACCCAAGGACACCTCTTAATCATCAACACCTACAGTCATGACCCACTTAGTGCACTTCGTAACAATGTGGCCTAATGGACATTTTTTTCCCAGGTAGCCACTAGTAAAATCAAGAAATCAAGCCAGTATTCTAAGCTGAAAAACACATTAGTCCGAAAACATCATCTCAACTTTCAGTTTTATCAAATTCCTATTATGACATGCAGAAGAGGACATGGTTGGTAAATACTAGTTGTGAAATAATGCATAGCACTTGCTGTTCCAGAAACCTGAAAAAACATTGCATAAAATATCATAAACTATCAAAAGGTACAAGTTCACCTCCAGACCTGTCAGTATGCCAAGTAAGATGGAGACAGATTGTCCAGTTTCCAAGATTTGCTGCAGAATTCACATCTAGCACTGGATGGATTAGCAGAACAGGTGGAAACTACATACTGAGGATAACAAGGCCTTGCATTAGTCTTGCTATATTACAATCTCATATTGTTTAGTATTCATTTCTCAACAATCATCATTTATATACATTCAAAAGTCATGACTAACGGTATTATTAGTTGCAAACATACTGTAACTATCATTTTACCTCGCAACATTTGGTAATACAATTATTTTTTATGTGATTTTGTAATGTAAAATAGTCTATGCAGTTCAAAAGTTCACTGCATGCACCAAAACTTATCCTCCTGGCATGACATCAGATCCTTCACTGATACACTGAGTGTGGTCATGCTGCTATCACTGTCATCAGAACTGATACATGTGATACTCAACAAAACAGCGTGGCAAGGTATTCATATCTGTGTCTGAGCATTAAAACTCAGCTCAAACAAGGTATTTGTTTCAAGTAGTTATTTGGAAACCCCTGAAGCTTTGAGTGACTGACTGACTGACTTGTTTTCAGTGTAATTACTGAAAATTGTGAAAAGCAGTTGCATGTTGAGATATTTTACAGGTGCTTCCTTCTGCAATGTGTGTGTGGAACAGACAGAGAAAATGCGCTAATGCTTAAAGAAATATTTACCTTGATGACATATTTATTGTGATTACATTGTGTGAAAGTGTTAAAGTTATGTTTCCTGTAGGTTTGAGAACTTATATTTCAAACATGCAACTTCATGTAAAACAGTTAACTTTGCACATTAATACTGATGCAAAGAAGCATCTGTCTCTCCATTTTAGGAATGTGAGTTTAAATTTCTATTTCTGTTTTATCTGATAATTATGAAATAACTGAATATTTAAATAAACATGAAATTCTAGACTGAAAATATAACTATGAAATGAAGCACCAGCTAATGAAAGAAGTGTAGGTTTGAATCAGAAGAGACACCCATACTCTTATGGAAAAAAATTTCATACATGGTCATTGACAACTAAATTGCATTTTTTCACCATGCCCAACACTTTACTTCAGGTGTCAGGCAAGTCAGACATACTAACTCAGCCCCCTGTACAAATATATGGATACGAACCATCCATCTGCCCACATGAAAGTAAATCCTCACTAATTTCATTGTTGAGCAGCAATACCAGTTCTTAAACTTGCAAGAGTTGTCCCCCCTTTCACCTGAACTGTTAGTATTTCACGATATGTTTGCCCATATTTTCACCATGCTTGATGTTCCAGTTTCATTTCTATTGTTTGGAATAAGTAATACATTAGTACAAGCAGGTAGCCAAATCTAAATAAGTTTCAGTTGACAGGATGAGAGACTGTGTTTCCCCGTCACATAGATTGATCATACGAGGTATAAATGCCAGGTATATCCTGGAGTATTTATCAGTTTATCTAACTGGTTCAATTTAACTTCAGCGCTTCCATTTCTATGTCAAGAATCATATAAATTTTCACACTTGAGACTAAACGTTTTGTATGAGCTTTCATGAAACAGTAATTAGCATATGTATGACACTGAGGCCCTACCATCATAAGATTTGGGGGAGACATTAACAACAAGGTGAGACTGAGCTATGCCATCAAAATGAGTTAGCAGAAGCTGAATTTCAGAAATCTCAAAGCCTTAGCCACCAGTAACAGGCACTGGTAACATAAGAGCAGTGTATGAAATAGTTTTGAAATGTGGCCTGCCCAAGGACTAGCTGTCAAAAAAAGTGACCAGTCATGAACAAACACAGCCAGTCCCCCCAAAATTCTAAAAACTCTTCATTCAGCCCATGTTAAATTTATTTTTTCAAGTAATTCCCTGACCACAAAAACAGACTGTCAAGGACAGGGAGGTGGGCTGTATCTTAAACACTAATAACAGGTAGATGGATGGTCAGTCATCAAAATATTTTCAAGTGTGATATGTTCAGTTTCTGACAGTTTTCTAATCATTCCCGGATTCTGTCTTGCTAATTAAATTCCCAATTTTGTCCAAGAAGAATTTTTACCAACTTTGCCATGGCAAAAATCCACAGGTACTAAGCAAAACATTTTTATTAGTACAAAAAAAATGAGGATAGTAAATGAACATACTGTCCTTTGTCAATGGTAAACAAAACCCCTCAGGCCGGTAACACCTGTGATTTCACATCAACAACAATCTCTCACCAATGCTTTTCAGCACATACATTATAACAACATAAACAAGTACCCTGTCATGGAGACAACAGCAGGTGGGTCAGTTTTACAGCCATTAAACTGGTAAATTTGAATAAATTCAATCCCCCTTCACTATTTGATGCAACGTTAACTGTATTACCATGGTTTCAGGCAGTATTCATTCCATCTGCAGATAATGTGTAAAAATGATTCGTCAAAGACAAAACTGATGATGAAAACGTACTCTGTCACCAATGCTTACTATAAGAAGCAACAAGATCAGGTGGTGTAGCTCACTGATTTGCTTGATTGAGGTCATTGTGACAAAACTGTGTAGATAATGCTCATGATGTCAGTCTCTGGATTGTCTGGTACAGACTGGACTATTTACAGAGTACCACCATGTAGACGAAATACTGACGAGTGTGTGAAGTACATAAATAACAAACAAACGACAAATACCCATGACTGGAAAACATCGCACAGAAATGTTGGATCATTGTTCATGCTGCTATCCTGGCGTTACCTGCAGCTGCAGTGTGGCTGACTGTAAGAGTGACAATATTCCTCCACTTCAGACTAAAGTAATTTGAGAAAGGTTTCGTCTGAAATTCAAGCTGGAACACAGTTTTAGGAACAGTCTGACTGAGAATAATCAATAATCCAACCAAGAGATGGCTCGACAGCAGCAGTATCTTACCAGACACATAAACATGATAAATATGCATGCCATGCACACACTACAAAGACATAGAACATACTGAGAGCACAGCTGAAGGCTAGAGACACTTCAGGAGTATGTCAGGGACCATTTATTGATCTCCGTAATGAGTGGTACAATTATTTCCTGGTAGTGTTCTCCAGTCTTGCCTTGCCTCCTACAAATGTACCTATTGTTTCCAGTAACAATCTGCTAATGGTCATGCTTATCCTCAGTCTTTTATAGCAATTGTGTTGTGGGAACTCAAAAAACATGTAAACACTCTTCATTATTATTCAGTTTTAGATTCTAAGGGCAGATGGGCTCACCGAGTCTGTCTGGCAAAAGGACAACGTTTAAACACAAGGGCCAATAAATATGCTTGTCACTTTTACCGTTATTTGATGGTTGTATGATGTGACTTCTAATTGGAAATGACCCCAGCATGTGCAGCCTTGATGTAGGTGTTCTTTGTCTCTGAATCTCTGGTCTACCTTGGGCTCCTTTTCAGTTAAAATGGGTTTGTTTGTTACTATCAAAATCATATATATTCAGACACTAAATCTTAGTCTAAAGCTCACCCAAATGTCTCGGGTTTTATTCCCAGATCAGTACAAAGTGTGAAAACCATTTCTGGAGCCAATAGCGATGACACATAGCTGTAATATTGCAAAAGGTGGTGTGAAGTCACACTCACTCACTCACTTACTTGCTATTTCTAACAGCTTTAATCAATGCCATGAAGGATCTCATCAAACCAATGATCAGCAACAAATAGTTACTAATATTTTAGTAAATTGCCATGCTTACACTGTTGTGCATAATTTATGTTCTGGCAACTTTAGTGAGTGAGATAGTGAGTTTAGTTTTACGCCGCACTCAGCAATATTCCAGCTATATGGCCGTGGTCTGTAAATAATCGAGTCTGGACCAGACAATCCAGTGACCAACAACATGAGCATCGATCTGTGCAGTTGGGAACTGATGACATGTGTCAACCAAGTCTGCGAGCCTGACCACCTGATCCCCTTACGACAAGCATAGTCACCTTTTATGGCAAGCATGGGTTGCTGAAGGCCTATTCTACCCCGTGACTTTCACAGGTCAGCTGCAACTTTAGATATAAAAGGCATGTCATTAATGCAACATTCCATCCTTGTCCCATAGTTGCAAATTTGCAAATTCGTAACAAGTAGAAAATATTGAGACCAGTCGCCACATATACCAAAGTAATGTAAAAATATAACTTTATCAACTCATATACAGGTATTATTTATTTACCCATCTGCTTCAAAGCATTTCCCTGGTTTTCAATCGGTTAACAAATAAAAATGTTATTACTGATGACATGTCCTCCCACATTTGACCATTAAATCACCAAGTCATAGCATTGATGTTTGTTTACTGAACCACAAATATTGCACATGGGAGCAAAGGTGAATAGTTAATATTTCCTGGTAATTGTGTGAAAACATCATACCTGACAATGTTGATCACAATGTTTAAATTAAAAAGTAGCATTAAAACCACAGCACAGTTTTACATTTTAGCAAATATGATACCATGTAGCCTCTCACACATTGACATTTTTTAAATAAAGCGGCTTGTTGAAGGTCCACTATAAGCTAAAGAAACAAAACTATATGTCATAAATCTAAAATCACACTTAGAAATTGTCAGACTTCATAATGCTCAGGGTAAACCTTGCAAAGTTGATTTCCTGTCTACTTCCAATATTCAACACCTGAAACACATATGCCAGCACACACTATTTATCTATTTATAAGCACAGATGTACGGATATCGTAAATCTGATTTGACATGGGAGATCCAAAAATAGGTCTCCAGAAACCTTAATACTGTGATGATTTATCAGGCTCAGGGGCATGTTGGCAATGTCTTCACTGTATTAATGACATACAGGCATGTAACAGGTACATGCTTCAAGGGAAATCTTGATTTGTGGTTTGAGCTTATCGGAACCAGAAAACGAAGTTAATATTGCAGCACAGAACCAATCCTGCAATATTTCTAAAATGTGGAATTCTGTTGAGGTGAAAAGTGATACAAGGAAGGTTAGCTTAGTATCCATCAGTAATGTATTACATGACTTATGACAGGTTGGTTGTTACTTGTATCATGTGTATTATCAGTGTTCACAAATAGCGTCCGACCCTTTGACAAATCCAACAGATTCACAGACAGTCAGATGGAAATCTACAACCTGCCGGCCCCAGTGTCTCACTGTATATTTTCCAATCACTTTGCCTAAGTTGACATATGTGACATGTCAGACTTGTTTGCTGTTTATGAATTTTATGTTTGTTAATAATTTCAATGCCAAATACAAGAAATGTCAAATAAGAAATATGTGTTTAATTTTTAATCTGTGGGTCCTGTCAAATTTCAGTGGGTCACACACACACATCTGACCCAATGTTGTTTTACTTAAAAGATCTTTTGTTAACAGTGTATAGTTAGAAAAACAAGAGTCATCAGAAGATGACATATCCCCTCAGCCCCCTCATGTTTGAAAGGACAAATAATCTGAGAGATACTCATTGTTTTTTTAAGATTAAGTTTGAATTGTTTCCATGGAATTCATGAAAATTATGAATGCCATATATCTGTAATCAGCAAAGTCACAATTTCAAGATCTGTCTCATATATTTGCCAAGATCTGCAAAGATATGAAATGGTGTTTGAGTTGTGCTCTGGGAACAAAGCCCACCCCTCCATTTTGAGAATAGGTCCGAAACGTTTCCATGGAAACCAAGAACATAATACATCACAAAAACCTTTAAAAACCAAAAGGCACCACTTTGGGGTCTGCAACACATATCTGCCAAGTTTTACTAACAGATATTAAGAAGTTTTTGAGTTCTGCTCCAGAAACATAACAGAAAAATATTGAATAGTTCTACTCCGGAAACGAGGCCCATCTCTCCATTTTGAGACTATGTCCGACATGTTTCCATGGAAAACGAGAAAATAATACATCACAAGATCCTGCACATAGCAAAAGGCTCCACTTCAGGTTCTGACTGATATATCTACCAAGTTTTGCAGAAAAATATTGAAGGGTTTTTTAGTTCTGCTCTGGAAACGAAACACACTTCTCACTTTTCAGACTATGTCCGAAACGTTTCCAGGGAAACCAAGAAAATAATAAATCACAAAAACCTGTACATAGCAAAAGGCACCACTTTAGGTTCTGATTGACATATCTACGAAGTTTTGCAGAAAAATATTGAACGGTTTTTGAGTTCTGCTCTGGAAACGAAGCCCACCCCACCATAACACCAAAATGTTCCATGGAAAAACAATAAAAATACAAATGCCAAAAATCTGTAAATAGCAAAAGGCACAACCATAGGCTGAGATTACTATATCTATCAAGTTTGGTCTAAAAATATTGAACGGTTTCTGAGTTATGCTCTGGAAACAAAATGATTATGGATGGACGGACGGACGGATGGGGGACGGTCAGACGAAGTGTCGACTATATCCCCCAGCATTACATGCCGGGGGGATAATAATTCGATACCGGGCATCCCTAGTTGTCGTGAATACCATTGATTAAAAATCCTGTATGTAGTATCTTTATATAATTCATCAGCAATGTGTAACATTATATTCTGAGAAACATGCTACTTGCTTGTCCAGTTGAATAACGTGACATTTTCATGGGCCTTCTTTAGCAGACCCAAAGCAAAGTCTATACTTTAGGCTACATACAATTATTTATATGAATTGTTTCAAGGAACTAACCTTGATTTTCCTTTCATAAACATATTATATCATATTTACATTTCATTCCTGTAAAAGAAGACTGAAATCCTGAATTAAAAAATCAATCATTCTCATTATGCTCATAAAATTGGTTCTGAATGCAAATTCTGAAGAACTGTACGTTCTACACCAATCAGTTAATAAACATTTTCTTCAAATAGAGTGAAACTATCTGTCTATATGCAAAGATATTTCTCAAATGAAATGGAAACATTTGTTTGAATCACAAAGAAGTATTTAAATAGAACTATGGGTAATTTTAATAACTCATCCTGGCCACACTATACATTCTCACAATGTGGTGGCTGCAATGTGAACAATAGCAGCAGAATCCTACTATCAGGAAAAACACATGCATATCACATCCTGGTTGTTAGGTCAGCGATGAGACACACTAACTAACTCAAAAAGAATTATTAGTTTCTTAGACTTCACGACACTACTTACCAGCTGATAACAAAATTAAATGGCTGAGCTCCAAGGTATGTCAGAATTGTAACGCTAAATGTTCAGGCCTTTTTCAGGATCCCTCTCCAAATTCCCAATACACAAGCAGATTAAACTTTTTTGCACACTTTTTTCACATAACATATATGTATTTGTAATAGTTCTGTGAAAATTCTTGGCTACATAGGGGTTTTATGAGTCAATGTACTGGAAATTCATGCAATTCAAATTTTGGGTTCAACTCTCTGTGAAAATTCAGTCTTAAAATGTGTGTTGTATATTGTACCATCTTATTGTTAGCTGTTCTGTTATATTTTTAACAAATCCCTCAAAATAACAGAATATGTTTGTAAGTGCCCATAAACTCCATTAAGCAGTAAAACATTGACAAATAATTAGAGGACAGATACTGCTAACTTGTACAAGTGGGTTGCTCCCTGTCCTGTACCTTGCCTGCAACAGCTGATCTTAGCCAAAATATATTTTCTGCTGTGCTGACATAATATGTTGAGTAACTTTTTTTGTTATTAAAAGTTCTCAATGGATAAGTTTGTTAAAAATTCCATTTTCTTTAATATTTGCAACAGCATTCTAAAGAAATGAGAGTAATATAATCAAAGTAAATGTATTTCCAGATCTTTTTAAAATAATTGTGTGTGAAAAGCCATTTAGGTCTACCTCCTCTTTGCAGTTATTTGATAAACTCACTGAAGTAGTCAAAAGCAGGCTGTAGGTTAACACATGTTTAAAACAGGGAATAAACAAAAACTTAGTATTGTTCATACTGTTTGAAACATCTTTGTGAAATTTGTACCAAAGGTCACCATTTGTACAGTTTCATGCACAACCCTACCAAATAGCGACAGCTGATCATTAGCAGGAGGATAACTCTATCATTTTTTTTAACCTGAAAGAGAAAAGATCAGAATAAAAATATAAGTGATGCATAAGTTGAAATTTTCAGCATGTGGTCCAATGCTTTCAATATTACAGAGTCCCTACAATAGTACAAATCAACTCCACTTCCACAAGATTTGTGGTTAGAACTCGAGTTCAAAGATGGCACTTGTTATACTTCCTAGAACTACATTCTAAGTAAACTTAGTCTCAGTATTATTCGTTACATTCCTCTAGTACATCCAAAAATCCCAAGCAGGAGGTCACGTCAGGTAACCTCTGAGTGACTTATGACTGTCCAATCAAACACAAGATGGCTGAACATACTTAACCCAATAGACAACGGCTACTGTTTTGAGTTTGGCGGAACTTACAAAATTCCTCAGTCACTGACACTAATGACCTAACAAACAAAAATCTGCATAAAACACAGATATTTGACCTGCATTGTATACCCCTACGGCTTTCCGATGACATGGCTACC
This sequence comes from Haliotis asinina, assembly GCF_037392515.1. NCBI lineage: Eukaryota > Metazoa > Mollusca > Gastropoda > Lepetellida > Haliotidae > Haliotis > Haliotis asinina. Next base: position 96,580,641 of record NC_090281.1, on the reverse strand, counting down.
ATTTTCCCAATAAGCTAACATCCATGAATACTGACAAAATCACTATTTTCAGTGACTGTTTATTAACAATGTCGTAGCACGCTCAATATGCATCACCTGCAAGCAATCATATTTCAAATAGTATTCGGAATCATTCGGGTACAAACCTTTCAAGGTAAAAGTTCAAAAGGTATGAGCGAATGTCCACTTTTGCGATTTAGAAAGCTGTGTTCTGATTCGTCAATCTCAAAGATTACCTAACCCGACTAACTGGGGTTTGTTAGACTCAGTAGTGGAGTGTAACGATTAATACTGAGAATAAGTTTACTTAGACTGCCTAGAACTAGGGACAGATGAGATAAAAGTGAAAGCAAGGAATGATCAGCTTAGATTCATCATAATGTGTCTGTCAGCAACCCATGCTTGCCATAACAGGCAACTATGCTTGTCGTAAGAGGTGACTGACGGGATTGAGTGGTTAGGCTTGCTGACTTGGTTGACACAAGTCATTCGTTCCCAATTGTGCAGATCAATGCTCATGCTGTTGATCACTGGGTTGTCTGGTCCAGACTCAGTTATTTACAGACCACCACCGTATGGTTGGAATATTGCTGAGTGTGGCGTAAAACTAAACTCACTCGCATTGGAATAGGCTGTCATATCCAGAGTACCTTCCATGGGTGAATCTGTACATTTCCATCATGTCACCTCTTAGCCTTCTGTGTTTTGCCAGTCTTTCCTCATAGGTTAGGTCTCTCAGATGTGGCAGCATTCTCAACGCTCTTCTTTATACACTCTTTATTAGAACCATGCTGAAAATGGATATTTAAGAGGCGCACGCACAAGTGATGTATACAGTGTTTGTAGTGAAGACTCTTCAAGGTAATCGTAGAATCTCCTTATCAGTTCTAGAATTCTGTTTGCCTTGTTTACTTGTGCTTTGAGATTTTCAGTTCAGGGTCCATGTTAACACCGAGATCCTTCTCCAGTTCTGTGGCCTCTAGATCAATGTCGCATGGAGTATACATGCTTGCAATTTCTTTTCCCCATGTGAAGTGATTTGCATTTGCCTGTGTTAAAGCCCAGGTGCTAATCAGATGACTAGCTGACTTTCTAAGTCCTCTTGAAACATTGTACTTCCCTATGGTAATGACACATTTTAAATTTTGGTATCGTCTGCAAACATGTGGCATGTCAATAGTTTTGTCTGGAGGGTTGTTGATGTAAATAATGAAGAAAACTGGGCCGAGAACGCTTCCCTGAGGGGGCTCCGCTGGAGTCTGCATTCCAAGATGAGGTTTTTCTGTTTACTTTATGACACTTATGTCTTGTGTCCAGGAAAGAAGCTGTCCATTTCAACAGGTTTCCAGGTATCCTTCCATTTTCCTAATTAGTCTTGCTTTGGGAACAGCACTGAATGCCATTGCAAAGTCCAAATGAATTGCATCCACATTTTTTCCTTCGTCTAACAGATCTGTCCAGTCCAGCTCCATAATAGCTTCCTTGAACAATAGACTCCATCATTTTATGTACAATACTAGTCAAACTTACAGAGCAGTAGTTGCCTGGTTTGTCTCTGTGACCCTTCTTGAACAGGTGTGTTAGTACTTACGTATGCATCTTTCTAGCCGTGCAGAACTTGCATTCCTCCATTGACTTGGTGAACTGTATCTGTAGTGACTTGCAGATTACTGATGCTGTTTCTTTCAGCACTAAGGGGTCCTGTCTAGTCTTGGAGATTTGTTCTGTCTTAAGGATTTGAGCTTTTTCCTAATAATATCTTCAGAGAAAACACAGGACAGTGTGGATGCTCAGTGTGGTATCACAATGTGCAAGCACTATATGAAACTAGCATAACTTGCTCTGAATGTGCAATAATCTTGAACAAAACATTAGACCCAATGTGATCTATACTGACATGACCTGACAGTGAATATCTTCATTTATGCATTGCTTGGTATTAGTTTCTAACCACTAAAATATTCTAAAGGCAAGATCTTGTCAATAAAGGTACAGCAATTTCATCTATTGGTAAATCTGTTGTCATAAGTGTCAACAGCAAAGGGAAAAGGAATCATTTCTGTGGTGTCACGGTCTAGCAGATAAAAGGCAGAGGATATATATCATAACACTAATTATTCTCACGGCAACAACAGATGTCAATAAATGTTATTACATATCAATACATACTTTCATAAGATAAAATTATTGAATTAACTGTGTTTAATATTACTTTCACACACAAATATATCTACAAATGACTATACATGTTATTTTGTACCTTGATAACATGCAGCTTACATCAGATAACAATTTCGACAACACAATAACATAACACAAGTGGCATTGTTGTGGTAATTACGGAGTTCCAAGACATGCATGCAGTTTCAACACACCTTGATTTATTTTAACTAGTAAAATTCTTTTGATTATTTTCACTTGAAAGAAAAGAGGAAGTGATTCTTATCTGCTATGTTCCGCAGACAACTGAATAAAATATGTTGCATTTGACAGAGATAATAATTTGTTTTTGAACTTACTGTCATGATTATTTGTAGGGTTTCAAATATCAATAACACCAATAGTTTAAGTATATAATCACACATTTACCCTCATTAAAACCGACATCTGGACTTTATCGGACTCCTGGATGAAAATCGAGGTTGCAGACGACAAAACGTCTACAGCCGACTGTTGTGGGTGGTGCTGGAATTGCCAGGAATTTAGAACGTGTTCCAAATTGATGAGGAAGGCATGTCACCCCATTCTATTACGTCCTTACCTTCATTTCCGGTGGCATCACCACTACCAACGTAGCCGGGACTGCTACGGCATTAGGACATCATTATCATAAAATACGAAAAGAACAGCCTTATATTTGGATTCCGTCATTGGCAGCATAGATTAGTTGATCAGCCCATCCAACCAAAACAAGATATCACCTGACGCATCTCGCCTCTGAGATTGCCTTTAATAGGTCTCAAATGAATTAAAACAATGGTAAAATAAGGTCCGACGCCTTTCAATATATTGTCATTACATTTATGATCGTACCTTTGGAGTTCTTATACAGTCCATCACGGCAGGCGATGTCTTGCTTCCTTATTCCTCTGTAGCAGACAGCGCCATGACACCTCCCAAGTGCTATTTTTTTCGTATTCTTTTTTAAAACTAGTAGAATTTCTGAATATGTTTACTAGAATTGCGATATTATTTACTATCAAAACAAAAATATATTGCATTGATTAATTCATTATCGGTCAGCTGTCGTGAACGTCCTTCACCCTTTAAAGCGCCAAAATGGCGACTGGATTCACGTTTGGTGGTGGTCAAACTGGTGCGGCTACAGGAGGGTAATTAAAGATAAAATGTTTGACTTTAAGCGAATGCGGTTACTTAACACATACTGGATAACCAAACTTTGATACGTGTTTCAAAAACATATCAGTTTGTATGTGATTTTATTTCAACATCATAAATCGTTCAGTTTTCGATCACAACGAGGACGTGCTCTATATGGTACCGTATGTTTTTCGCCTGTTCAGTCGTTATTTCTAAGTAGTACACTGTCTAAAAACACCATGGCGCATTTGACATCTTGTCGATTAAATGCGAATTGCCTTACATACGGGTAGAAGGTCTATCCGCAATTCCCTTAAAATGTACCTATTTAATATGATTATAATAATCTAGCTAAGATACATAGCGTTCACTACATGAACGCTATGGCGCACCTCCATAGGCCGCAATGGTGGAAATCCTTTGTCGCACTTTCGCGCACTCATTACGACTATTGCGCACGAAAAACTTATGTGAATGGCGTCTTTGAACTTATACCTACATGTGAGCCCTAGTTTCGTTATCAAAATATTAAAAAATAAATATTTGCAAGCCATCAAACATCTCAGTCGATCATTCGCATATGAGCGGCGCCATTTTGAATCACGTGACGCGAAGGGATTCCCTCCCTAAAATAGTAACACACGTGTTTTACACCTCGCTGTTTGTTTACAACAAATTTTCATACATTCTTAAAAAATTAAAAGGATTGTGTGGATACTTTAGTTTCCAGTTCACACTGACAGACCCTGCTCTTTTTTCAATTAGGCCAATCGTTTCCATAAGAACCAAGAAAGATAAAAATGCAAAAAATCTGCAAATAGCAAAAGCACCACTTTACTCTGATCCATATTTATTCCTATTTATGCTGAAAAGTAACAACCGGTTTTAGAGCTATGTACAATTTCATATACTTATCATTGTTAAAGTTCTCAATATCAGTCAATAATATTTGAATCTTGAAAAGCATTCTTTTCTGAACTAATACTTCATTAAATACTGCTATTTTTGCTGTCAAAAGGAAGGGGTACTGTCAGATAGCAAATGGAGTTTCTTCAACTGTTACTTCATTGAAGTATATAAGTGACTTAAAAATAAAAACCTTTTTCATTAATGATATATGAACAAGAGTTTAAATATGATATTTGCCTTTGTGCTGTAATTTGAATGATCCTTGCCCATTTAAAAATAGCTTCTTAGATGTATTCCCATATTTTGGTATTTGTTTATAACTGAAACATAACAAACACTGCTTTGCTACTTGTTTGCTAATATGGAAAAGAAGAGATGTGCAGCAAGGATTGAAGCAGGATGCTTGAAACCTAACACAAAGTAGTATAGGGAATGATAGTCCGAAAACACTTTTCAAAAACCCCTCTAAAAAGCCTCATTTAGTAAATGAGGCTTTGGTGGGACTATTAGCTCTTGCTATTATTGCCCCTACTACAAAGCCACGCCATCACGTTTACCGTGACTTGGCAGGCGGTAACACTGTGCCGTACGGCACGATCAATAATTCTTCTCTTACAAACCCCCTACCCGGCCCATCCCTCAAGTAGTACAAGTTAGGTTCGTCGGCTTTCATATCCACTTTATCTATGTTGTAAGTTTTGACTGACCATATAGGATCGGTGGCTCGCTTACGGCTATCACCCTCGTGTTCCCCAGGCTGGTACAGATACCTCACTAGGGCCCTATCCGGTATCTGTTTCTCCTTTCCATGTAATGGAGCAGACGACTCTGCTAACACTGATTTTAGTTTGATAGCGTCTGCCGGTTTCTTACCAGTGAGCCGGGTTACTTCATGGTTGATTGCCGACACCACCTCGGGTAACCTCGCTACCCATTCGGTCGATCGTTTTCCAGTGGTTGTCATCTCCCTAGCATATTGATGGCCGAACAAGCGCTCAGCCAAAGTCCTATTAAATCTCTCAACTATAGCTTGGCTGCGATGGGCTCCGGCCGTGCCACGTCTGACCTTTGTATCGTGTTTGGCTAGCAGTTGTGAAACGGCACCCATGAACTCCTGTCCGGGATCAACTTGCAGCTCTGTTGGCCAAGTCAGCGGGCTGCGTTTGTATATGCGTTCTAATCCTTTGGCTACTTTGACCGAATCTTTCGTGGTCAAGGGTTCGGCTTCCTTGTAACGACTGGCTACATCCACTAAGGTTAAGGCATACTTGTACCTCTTATCATGAGGTAGGAACAGTAGGTCTGCCTGGTGAATGCTATTAGGTATGTTAATTCCGAAACTCCTTCTAGGTACGTAGCGTGGCGCCGGCAAATAGATCTGCCACAGGGCTTGTTTTTCAAGCCACGCTTTGGCTTTCTCTGGTGATACTCGTGCCATTTTAGATAGCTTATCTACTGCGCTAGCTCCTTTCCAATATCCACGCGGGCTGTAATAAATAGCCTCAAATTTTTTCATGTCCATACGCGTATGTGTTTATACCATCAATAGCTATCCAACGTTTCGTGTCCATAGGCGATAGGGACGTCTTGTTTATAGTCAGTCCGTATATCTTATGTCCATCACTTCTAAGCGTGTTCATCTTATGCCTAAAGGTACGGGTCTTGAACAGGGCCTCCTTGAATCTGGCGTGTTTGATGTGTTGTTTCACCACATACTTCTTAACCCCTTTAGCTTTTCGGATCTCACTATTGTCGGCTTTCAATATGGAGTACATCTTAGGCCTCAAACCTATGTACTCAGCTATTGGCGTGCCAGCACACTCGTCCTTCATCTTACCTAGGACCTTTTTATTTACCGTGCTGTGTATAGTATGGGTCTTAGGATAGTCGCTGGTGTCGTATAAATCGATGTGTTTTTTCATGTCCTCGTACACGTCCTCGGTTCGAATCTCCATCAGCAGGGAATCCGTGTCAGTGTACAGCACTTCGCACCTGTCGCCGTACTGTTTCTTGAGCTCGTTGTAGTAAAAGTCGTACATCAGGTGTTTGGATAAATCGAGGATACTCATCCCAACGTAAACAGGTCGGTTGAATTTTATGTGGCTTTTCTTCATGTGTATGGCAACTAGGTCGTCTGTGAATATTTTATTACGGTTGAATGCCGGACTGGCTATCAATTTCCTGAGCTTGTCTTCCTCACTAGATCTAACCAGTTTCACGGTTACGCGTTTCCTCAGGTTTTCCATAGTCTTACCAAACACCGAGTTGTTCATGAGCTTGTAGAGATTTTTTTCAAAATCACTGGTGGCTTTTTTTCGTAGGTCTGTGTTCATTCTGATGTAGGGCTCCATCCATGGGCTCTGGTCGAACATGAGCACCCTGTGTATTTTGGTCAGCCTCATACCCAACGACAGGTACAGCTGTAGGTTGCGATAGTGAACGATGTACTTGGTCTTATTCATTAAGTTAGGCACGAGTTTTTCAACGTCTGTCACACGACCACCTGACAAGTTATGTTGGTACTCAGACATCCAGTCTGGGTTAACCCTCATACGTTCGGGTGCAAGGGGATAGCTGTTGTGCGATGCGTGTAATGCCTTGGGATACTCTAAGTCAACTTCGAGGATATACCCTTTGTTCGAATCTGGTGCAATGCTCATAACATCAACGTTTGGTACCCATTCGAATCCTCCTGTAGGTAGATACTGGCTCATGGCCCAGCCGTACAGGTTATTTGCGTCGAGGTAGAGAATGTGATTGGTTGATTTGTTAGGATCGTAACCTTTCACGTATTGATTATTTGCTTTCGCGTATCGTTTGGATGCCATGGAAATCCCACCTCGCAAGCCTTTCTCAATGAATAGGTGCATGTCGTAATCTGTGAGCAATTCTAAATTAACTCCTGTCTTTTTAAGCAAGGCGTCCCACGACAGACCTGGGCTGGTGTAATACCATGCGGGGTCGAGTTTATACTGCTTGAAACATGTCCGCCGAAACGTCTCGAACACGTCGGCTAACAGTAGTACATCTGTCCTCAAGTACAGGTCGTGATAATCACCCAGGTTCTTACAACCCAGTTTATTCCATACGTTAGTCGCGTGCGAGTAATCGTCTCGTGAGACGGACGCTTCATTCAGCTTGCTATAAAAGCAGTCGATAGGAGGTAGTCTGGTCTCTGTGAACTTAGCCCAACTATCCATGTACTCATATGGGTACACACCCTTCCTCATGAGCAGGTGTCTAGTCTCGGCGTCTGTGTATCGATCTGTGATAGGGAAGGTATTGTTGGCCTTGACCAGACTGTCGAGTGACGACAGGAGGAATTGAAACGAGTCAATGAACCTAAGTCCGTTTAAGCTGAAGGAGATGTATCTCTCCATGTTGTTTGGGATGCACGATATATTACCATCGATTTTCGCGATGGCCTGCATGATCAAGTGAGAGTCGTATCCTCTCAAGTTGTGAAAGACAACGGGGATGTTTATTGTCTTAGGATTGATTTTAAGCTTGAGGTTGCACGCGTTGTGAGCGGCGCCTCTATACTTACCAGTTATGTGGCAGTGATCTCTCACCGAATCACCGTTAAGTGGCGAGTCGCACACGTGACAGTTAGTGCTACTGGCGTGAGCTAGCTTGTCGGCTCTGGTCATACGCATTGGAGCGATTTTATACAATGCATTCCTAATAATTTTTTCTTCCTCCTGCAAGCACTTTAGAAACCTTTCAGCCGCGTCAGGACCCCTATACACTACCGGAGCTTTCGTTTCCCCGTCACAACGGACGACAATGTATCCAAACGAACAGGCTTTATGCTCTTGTGTTTTGTGTGTGAAACTCCCACTAGTGGATGATCCCCCAACCACTAAGGCTTCGAAGTCGGCGTATATTATATAAGGCACAGACATTTGGTTCTTGTGATTGTCGAATTTTAGGATATTTTCACCTTCCTTAGGCATGTCGACTCGTATGGCCGTCTGCCCAACACCTTTGCAATCCTCCAGGTGGGATTCTAATAAATCAGCCCGACTGAAACAGTGTAGGCATCGTACACAAAAGTGTTTTTCCCCAACGTGTTTCGACTGGTCGTGCAACAACCGGCTGAGATGTTTTATCCACGTGTAGTGATACTTTTCACCTTTTTGAATCATGAATAAATTAATAACTTGACAATCCTTCACCGGGCTGACCCTGTGTATTATTGTTGTGTTACCTTCGTGTCCAAAGACATTTATAGCCAGATTATTCTGTTTTTCTACTTTAGTGATCTGGGATATTGGGGTGGGTTCATCTATACCATCCCAGTTGAGCCCATCGTCCTGTGGATAATTAGAAGGCCTGTTCGGATTAGTGGCAGCTGGAAATAAGGCTGACCTGATAGATAACCTCAAGCAATCGTTTCCTCTATTCTTAACGTTTACTATGGCTTGTTTGTTCTTATAGTAGGGAGGCAAGGCTAGGTATGACCCACCTCTGAACGGCACGTATTTAGCTATATCTAGATAGACGTTATCGATTTTATCTACAGCCCACCCGGACCCCATGTGCGTGTAGCGTTCTAGGTATTCTCGTATCTGCTGAAAACTATTATCGATTGATGCGTCAATGGTCTCTGCATGTGTGACGACCTCTTGTTTACCTCGGAAGTAAGGCTGAACATACTCAGTGGTACTCCCAACCTGCTTATCGAGCGACATTTTCACTGTGATCTGAAACTTGATACTTCCTAGATTATTTAGTTCCTGGTTGACCTTATCAGCTATCAGAGGCTTAATATCTGTAATGTCTATGTTTCTATCAATGTGCATGCGCCAACCTCTCAAATAATTGCCTACGGCGTGCTCAGTGCGCACGAACTGTAGGTCAATAGCTCTATTCTGTCGTAATAATTCTACAAGCTGTGGTTTTCTCATACGAGAATACCCACCTAAACCCAAATCGTGTGCCTCGGCTTTCAGTTGTTTTACAGTGGGAGGTTTTGCTACAGGGGTATGTGATAACAATGTGGTTAACCCGGCTTTCCCCAGTTTTGAATAACCCGTGTATCCAAGCTGTTTCGCTTGAGCTTTTAACTGTTTTACCGTAGGAGGGACTTCTAAACCTAGTAATCTCAACAATGCTGGCTTCCGCATTCTAGAATACCCGATAACACCTCTCTGCTTTGCGGCCCGCTTGAGCTCGCGCACAGTAGCCATAGTGTTTACACCTAAGAGAATCAATGTCTAATTGGTCGGCAGTAACTCTTAAAAAATATTTTCTGGTGGCCGGGTACAATTCTAGACATTCTGTCAAATCGTCCCACGTACCTGGTAAAATATATAGTGTGGATGTTTCAATCCAGTACTCGCCTTGGGTATAGTATTCCTTGTATTCACTTATACTCGAAAAACGTTCTATATGGTATTGAGACGCGATATCCCGCTCCCATTCGAAGGGGCGAGTATACTTAACACCCTCTTTAATCCATACCACGTCCACTATTATCTTAAATCTGAAGCTGCCCCATAAGGCCAGTTCATATTTGAATATGTTTTCCACAGACATAGCTATACGTAGGTGTGTATAATCTCTAATTGGAGTCTATCTTGAGCAGTCGCCTACGTTCTTTTATGTAGCCTTTTTTATTCTCGTATATGAGTTGATGTCTGACTACGTTCGCTCCGTGAGCTTTACATAAACAGTAGTGCCCTTTAACCCCGATACCACACACAGAACACGTGTAGTTAGGACTTCCCATATGGAAACAACAGAACCCCTGATTCCTGCATTTCCTACCACAGGCCTCGGTCTTCCCCATAAGTATATATTCGCATCGGTATGGAGCGGGTCTCATGTTTACTTATATAGGTATTTTAGTTTAATTGCTTTGCAACCAACGCAGTAGCTGCTATACCCAACACTATGAAGCCCAGTTCACGATTCATTTGTCCCTTGGATGGTGTGTAGTACTGAGCGAGTGTGGGTTTATTGAGCGCTTCCAATCGTTTACCAGTTAGTAGATAGTATTCTTTCATTCCTTCATCGACATCTTTGAATGTTTGAACGGCATGGTTTTCACGCTGGAGTTGTTCGTTAATGAAATCGAGCCTCTGGAGGCGTTTTTTAGCGTACTCGGCCTGTGCTCTTTGTAATTTCTCAGTAGCGAGATCGTGTCGCTTCCTTTCTTCCTGTATTTCAGCCGCGTGATCATCTCGTAGTTTCGAGAAGAGGAAATTACTCCCGGAAAATGCCAGGGCATTCACTAACGCCCCACCGACCATCATAGCTATCGTGGCCATCCCTATATTTATTTCATTATATTATCAGGTATTATTCCTTGTTTTACTAGGATGTCTTTTGTGGCCATCGCCATACCAAGGTTCATTATGAGCATACCCATATCCTGCAGGTTGAAATCTAGCTTGATAGTTGGTTGTTTAAGCACCATTTTAGTCAACCGAGCGTACCCTACTGCTAGACTGGCTACCACTGTGGCGTGGTATGCGTCGTTGACGAACGTTTTCCCCTCAGACATTATGTATATGATATAAAATATTTTAAATTATAACATGATATGCGGGTCTACCATGGGGGATACCCCCATACCCCCACTGTTGGGGGTTACCTCACTGTTGGGTGGTGGCTCACTGTGGGAGGTGTATAACCATGTTATAACCACGGCAGCAGTTACACCTACAGCCAACAACAGTCGGGTTGGATTGGTCACTTTATGTTGGTTACACCACCGTTTTTTACCGGCAGCTACTCTCTTAGGATTCTTCTGTCTGGTTACTGTTGAAGTGGTCTCCACTGTTGGGGGTGGGGTCTCCTCCATCACTGTTGGGGGTACCTCCACTGGGGTTTCCTGTGCAGCATCCATCTATACTATTATTATTATTCTTTCTCTCAAATTGGCAATGTTTTGCCGTGATAATCGCCGCCGTCACTGGAGCCAACAACATACCATATTTGTGGTACAACCCGCAGCTGATAGAGCTCACGGCGTGTTCGATAAAAGGGTCTTTATCTAGGTCTTCCCACAGGTAAAGTCGGCGCTCTGGTGGAATGGGAAGGAAATGTGACACAATACCGGTGTACATCTGGGTCATAGCCGATCCTATTGTCTTTGTCATTTCTGCTCCGAGCCGGGACTCGTATCTAGCGTACAGCTTATCGATTTCTTCGGCTGACATTTTGTTAATTTTATCTGGAGTGTAGTCTCCAAAGTAATGTTTGGCTTTGCCTCCAACAGCCAACGCCACCAGTTTCTCTCGCTTGTCATCAGTGGGGCCTCCGGGCGGCGTGGGGGAACCCTCCACAGACAATTGTTCGAGCAATTCCTCACACTCCATCTTATAATATAACAAGTAAGATTTAGTTTTAACTATATAATACCCGATACAGACAAAACACAGAGAAATGAAGGTTAAGTTGCACACGACAAATACTTCGAATATCATAGCTATATGCTTAGCTTTGCTTAGCTTTAGCTTAGCTTTGCTTAGCTTTGCTTAGCTTTGCTTAGCATACTATATAAGCCACGGGTTGGTCGGTCTTTAGCACGAGCTTAGCGTGTTTAGTTTCAGCGAGCTGTTTCTTCACCCGTTCCCGTTCTAATTTACTCATCACATCGTTCTCTCTCAAACACTCCTCGAACGAATCCCTATCCTTGCAGTGAAATAAGGCCACCCATCGCGTCTGCTCCCTGAGGTCTTTCAACACCGAGTTGAACTTCTGCGTTAGCACCCAGACGCTGTGATTTGCATGCCGGCCGGAGAAGGCCAGGTACGATAGCATGTCTCTCTTTTTTGTTATCTCGCGATTAGCGCTGCAGTCGTCCAGTATAAACAGCGTCGGTTCCCCTTTAAATTTCTCGTGAAGAGCTTTCAACCAGTCCTGCAGGCGTGTTCCAGGGTCGATTTTGTGTACGTCCGGGTCCGTCATCACCCAAGGTCGCGCGTACGTTTTATTCATGCTCAGAGTAGGGCACATGATAACGATGTTATCGAACACATCCTTGTAGTAACCCTCCAACATATCCAACACGAAAACTGTCTTCCCACAACCAGTCTGCCCGCATATGATAGCGCAGTGTGGGTCAGTGGGTAGTGGGGGGTACCCCTGGGGGGTGTGGGGGTCTCCCCCACTAGTAGATGGCTTGCACAAATCTCCCATTGTCTATATTAAGTTGCGCGTCCATAATAACGTACAGATATAATTTCAACTTACCAGCGGTTTGAGCCTTCTTATTAATCTGGATGGTTATCCCTTCGCTGCCGTTATCTATACGACGCCCGCTACCGTGCAGTTTATCATCATCCGTGGATCGCATGTCCAACCATAGGGCGTACTTGGTGGTCAGGTATTCACCGATCTGCACGGAGCCGAGGTCCAGGTCCTTTGTTATGTAATCCCCCACTGGTAGCTTTTTTATCTCATCCCACTGCTGGTGTGGTCTCATACCATGACTGAACAGCTGGTTGGGCACGCCCTCGATGGTAACTTCCACCTTTTCAATCTCGGGGTTGAAAAACTTCTCGCTGTCCCTCCGGAATGGATCGTAATCCTCCACGGGGACGACCAAGATACCTTTCATCGATCTCGCCGGCACATTCAGGTTGATATTCCACACAGTGTCGCTCTTGTCTCGCACGACTGATCTATGCCTCAGTACGCGATCGTACAGGATAGCCATCTTCCCAGAGTACTGGCTTCGAACCTGCCTGGCCAGCTCCGGGCTAGTGACCATGTCGAACTCCAGAGAGATGTTGTCTATGGCATAACTGGCCTCATCACCGTTCGGCGTACGCACTACTTTGCTATAGTCGTTAAACGTGAGCTCGTATTCTAGCCTATCACCCAGCGCGGCCTGGTAAAACGGCGCGTGTCCCGTGAGCAACTCGAAGTCGAGCGGCACGCAGAATCGATTCCCGTATGCTAGAGCGATGGCCTTTTCACCGTCCGATAGCTTGTCTTGCTGGTCTGTCGTGAAGACATATCCTATGCGCGCCCGGGTTGATTTGCTGATGCCCTGGTACACATCATTGACTCGTTCTCTCTCGCTTTTCCAGAGATCCTTGTAGCAGTGAAACACGTCGCTGTCGTCGATGCTCAGTACCTCGTTACCGCTGATCTTGACGGTAGTTTTCTTGATGATAGCTCGACCCACGTTCCGCACTAGCTCGCGTTTGTCGTTGTCGGAGGTCAACGTGATATTGAACGCCAGTCGAACAGTGCCTGGTACAATGAGGTCATTCTCACCAAGGTTTGGAAATCTAACCAGCAGAGTTTGGTTCTGGTCTATCTTGCTGGGATTGTTGGTGATGGTCATCGATCTCGCCGGCACATTCAGGTTGATATTCCACACAGTGTCGCTCTTGTCTCGCACGACTGATCTATGCCTCAGTACGCGATCGTACAGGATAGCCATCTTCCCAGAGTACTGGCTTCGAACCTGCCTGGCCAGCTCCGGGCTAGTGACCATGTCGAACTCCAGAGAGATGTTGTCTATGGCATAACTGGCCTCATCACCGTTCGGCGTACGCACTACTTTGCTATAGTCGTTAAACGTGAGCTCGTATTCTAGCCTATCACCCAGCGCGGCCTGGTAAAACGGCGCGTGTCCCGTGAGCAACTCGAAGTCGAGCGGCACGCAGAATCGATTCCCGTATGCTAGAGCGATGGCCTTTTCACCGTCCGATAGCTTGTCTTGCTGGTCTGTCGTGAAGACATATCCTATGCGCGCCCGGGTTGATTTGCTGATGCCCTGGTACACATCATTGACTCGTTCTCTCTCGCTTTTCCAGAGATCCTTGTAGCAGTGAAACACGTCGCTGTCGTCGATGCTCAGTACCTCGTTACCGCTGATCTTGACGGTAGTTTTCTTGATGATAGCTCGACCCACGTTCCGCACTAGCTCGCGTTTGTCGTTGTCGGAGGTCAACGTGATATTGAACGCCAGTCGAACAGTGCCTGGTACAATGAGGTCATTCTCACCAAGGTTTGGAAATCTAACCAGCAGAGTTTGGTTCTGGTCTATCTTGCTGGGATTGTTGGTGATGGTCACCGACTGTCGCACGGCTCTGGCCCCTAATGGCTCTCTCAATTTTCTGAAAGGATCTAATTTTCTACCGTACATTGTTATATATAAATAAAATATATTTAAATACTAATGGATGAAGACATACCTATGGATGAGATGCCGGGCGCTAGTGCCCAGGCATCCGATGTGCAGGAGACCTCATTTACTAGTTCACCATTGAGCCAACAACTTTTAGAAACAACGGTAAATGATTATTACGAAGGATTAAAAAGTGATAAAAACTACGTTGAACCACAGGGTATATACCATAAGAATTTTTTTATTGATAAAAAGGGTGTTCTACGTCTTAAGTCTGCCCCAAAGGTTGACCTCTTTAACAAGATCAATAAAAAACCACTGGCCTTGTCAACTCTAGCCAGCCGCAATGGTGGTGTTGAATTTATCCATGAACATCTAAACATGCCTGATTACGGTGGTGCAATACCTAAGGCCGTTAAAGAAGATCTGCAAGCTACCAGATCCCACCTCACCACTATAGATGAAATGACGCCAGAGCGTGCTACAGAAGCCTCGGACAGCATAGAAAAACTGTTGAGCACCTACTGGGACAAACCGTTACCGGGATTTGATTTTCCGGTAAGGGAACTGCGCGGCTTAGACGAAGCCGTGAAACGCGTGCGTGGAGAACTCGTGAACAACATGGGGAAACTGAACGAAATCGACGAGCACATCGCTAGGGAAAAAACCAAACTCACCGAAACTGACGACGATGATATGAAGAGTCGTATCAATGAACGACTACGCGATTTAGAAGACGAGAGACGTACACGATTGGAAGCCGCTTCCTCGAATCGTGAACATCTTCGATCCCAGATCAGTCGCATTCGGGAAACAATCGATAGAATACTGAATGAAGATACAACTTTAGCCAACAGGATTCGGATATTGTTCCGGGAGCAAGGGATCACCATCGCCAGCATTCTGACTGCATTGGGTTTAATCATATCAACCCTGGTGGTGTCACTGGTGGGGGGTGCCCCCACACCCCCAAGTGCCGGCGGTGGAACTCCAGGCGGTGGTGGTGGTGTTAAAGACTGGATCAAAAAACTCGGAGAAGGCCTAGCTAAACTGGCTGGTAAAGCCGCCGAAGCCCTTCCCGGCATCCTGGGTAGCATCGTCTCGTGGTTGTTGAGCGCTCTGTCTAAAACTGCTATGTGGCTCAGTCAAAACCTGTGGGCAGCCATCGTCGCCGTGGCGGGTCTGGTGTACGTAGCGGCTAAGAAATCTTTAACCAAATAAGTCCCAAAGTTACCCCACCAACCACTAAGGCTGTTTTATTATCAATATGCTGCTGATAGGTGGTGGAAACCCCCACACCCCCCGGGGGTACCCCCACATGAACTTTAGGCTCCGGTGGTGGCGCCACTATACCCTTTTCACGTGGTTGGATGTGTGGGATATGTGGGGTGTTAATATCGGGGTTGATACCCAACTTTTGGTCCGCCGTGGCTATGACTATTTTGTTGTTATAACCCACCACTTTTTTTATTCTCAGTTGCATATCACTCGGAGCCATGTACAACCCCACGCCGAACACGTAATTGACTTTCGATCTGGCGTATTCTAACACGTTTTGGTAACGGTCGATGGCCCTCGGGAGATCAACTGGAGAATTGATAGCATCCTCAACGTTGGAAACGAATTGTGTCTGAGCGTCGTAAGCAGTTCCCTTACCGAGGATGTTAGAACGCGTCATCGACTGCGCACCCAACACCGCCCACACGTACGTTCGAATCGAGTCGTTCAAGCGTATTGTACCAGCACGAGTGAATCCTTTCGATGTTTTTGAGATCATTTTAGTCCAGGCTGTGGCTGCATCAGGACTGGTTTGTTTTATACAGCTGACATGGATCTTTTCATTCGTTGTGGGGCCTGTAAATGTATGCCGGTTTGGGTTGTATGAACCATCTTTAGAACCGGCATAATATTTTCCGGACCTGTAGAAGTACACGAGAACTATACCGAGACCATGGTTCACACCAGGAAGGCGAAAGTCTTTATTCGTTGGAATCTCAAACTCCCCACAAATACGTTCATAAGCGCGTCTATCATAGGGGTTATTCGTCATACTCCACGCTTTATCTTGGGGAAGAGGAGCACTTATTTCCTTCAATATTCGTCTCGTTTGATAATAAATATGAAACAAAACAACCGCCTTACTCAGTTCGTCTATACCATAGTCTGGTGTCACACCCGACCCTGTCGTCGCACACCACACAGCAAAGTTTAGTTGGTTCTGCCAAAACTGCATTGGGTTTTGATTCCAGTTTACCACCGCCTGCGCGTTATTAACGGACACGACATACTTTTCAAAGATATCAATAAAGGTTGTTTTAAACCCCGTACCATCTGCATTCACCACGATTTTCAAGTGTGCTAAATCCATATTATAATTTATAATTCATATATTATAATATGTACATAACACTTCCAGGAATAACGAGCGGTGAGGCCGTTCAGCTGACGCACGCGATCGATAACACGTCAGGTCAACTCGAAGTCGCACTCTGCGATATCACCTACCTACCACAATGGACTAACATTAATATCAGCAACAATAAGCTGTTCGTCAGTGGAACTCGCAGCCAGATAACTGACGGTTACTACAGCGTGTGCTCTCTAAACGACGAGGTCTTCAAACCCCTGGGAGCCGAACTCAAGATGAACGACTCAAACGGTACAGTGGTGTTAATCAACAACGGAAGAACCTCCTTGAGGCTCGGCCGACCATTAGCGAGGATACTCGGTATGTCTCCTGACGAGATAAAACCAACAACAACCGTCACAGGCACGAAGTTACCCGAACTAGTACCGTACCGAGAGCTATACATTCATCTCGGTCAGGTGAGCACAACGTATAACATTCAAGGAGGCCACCCTTCCACTATACTGAGAGCAGTGCCGGTTAAAACTGAGAAATTCAACGACGGTAGAACCGAGTCGTTTTCACCACGGCAGTATAAGAGATTAACCCAGGGCAACATACCTGAGCTGACAATATCGGTGTTAGATATAAATCATAATCCTGTAAATATAGGATACCTCAGCTTAACGCTTCACGTAACATGACCAGCGCACAAGGGCCCGGAGTGAAAAAATGCGTCAATATCGGGATCTCCGACCTCGGAGACACACGCGGTTTCGACGCTCCCGGAGTAGATGGTAAATCGTATGCCTTGCAACTGAAAAACAACATTTACAAACGCGTTGAAATCCCCTCCGGTGGAGCCCTAAGTGATATGATAGATACCACAGGAGCAACAGCCAACACTAAGTACGCCCTCGTCAACACCGGTGATGACAACTGGAGGATATACCCATCATTCGGAGGTAAACTGTTCGATTTAGACGATGTTGAGAGCACTACCGTCGTCAAAAACAAGCCATATATGCTCGTCTTCACCGAAGATGACAAGTGGGTGTTGTTACCCGATAACAAATGGTTTCTCAATATTAGACTCGTCTCCCCTTACGTGTTCACGGATAACAAAGACAACCACCTAAACAAAGTCGTGAACAATGGAACCCTGCTCGTGGCTTACGTCCCAACTCAGAGACGTAGCATAGTCGTCAGCCCAGTCAACACTATAGCAGCCCACATGCTATCGAGTAAACCGGCCATGCAAAACGTGAAATTGCAGTTGGTGTCTGAATTCGAAGGCGTGGTTAAGATACTAGAGAGTCTACCGGCAAACTCAACACTGTTCATCAAAGTCTACCTAGGGGAACCATCGGGGAATGATGTCGAGATCGTGAAGGGGATCAAACTCGGGTGGGTGAAACGACACCAGTTTCAAGTTTGCAACGTTTACGTGCGGGTGGGTGTCGACTCCAAGACCAGTCTGCAGGGGGTCAACGTGATCGTAGAAAACAAGATATCACTAATCAATATCTTCCTGCCTGACAACATACACTTCATGGGTATTAAGTTAACCCCTGAATTATTATCAGAAAACCAGTTGGAAATTATATCATAATAGTATAATAATGACTAGTCATCATCCCAACACTACGCTTAATGACCTGGGAGATACGGAGGGATTCGATCAGCCTGGTGAGGAAGATGAATTATACATCCTACACTTCAAAGACAACGTGTACAGACGGGTGCCGTTATCAGATTTTAAAGAGCCTAAATGGTTGATCAACTTAACACTCACCTCACCTTATATCACAATAGAAGGAGATGAAGATGAAGATAAATTAATCTCTAAGATTAGGAACAACGGCATCTGGGTCGGGGATTTCATTCCGGAGAGGGAATTAGTACACTTACCACATGTTGGTGACAAAAAAAAAGGGTTAGGTGCTTATCCACCCACTAAATTAACATTTAGCGAATATCTTCCTAGCATATCATCCCCTTGCACACTCATCATAGAAGTCTTCTTTTATAAAAACACCCCACTAGTACACCAAATTTTACCCGGGGTGTCAATACAATGGTTGGACGAACACCTAGACCAATATTGCCGTATTGTTATACAGTGGGATACCCACGGGGGTACTATAAACCACTTAATAAGCCTCCGTGGGGTTTCTATTACAACAGGAAATTTTATTTACCTCTCACCTATTACCCTGGGTAATCTAGATCTTGTAGACTTCAAATACATTAATAGAGTATTAACTGAAACCCAATTAAAATATCTTTCAAAATATATATTATAGGATGGGTCTGTACCCAGTCGTAGAGGAAGTAGCGAAGACGTTGGAAACCGTAGATGGGTTCCGCTTGAGGCAGTTATGTGATGTAAAACGTCAACTAGAACAAGACCGTGACACGCGGAAAGCACTATGTAAAAAATATAATAGAGCTTTCAATATCGTGGATGGGGCTGACACTACCCTTATGGCAACCAGTATGGGACTAGGGGCGGCAGGCGTTGGATTGTTAACCACCATCGTGGCTGCACCTATAGTGCTAGGTATTGAAATAACGGCTGGGGTGACAGGGTTGGTAGGGTTGGCTCTTAAGTTAGTATCACGCAGACTTAATCGTAAGGCATTGAAACACGACGAGATCAGGGTTCTAGCCGAAGCAAAGCTGAACACAGTGAGTGAGCGAATTTCCACGGCACTCTCTGACAGTAAGATCTCAGAAGAGGAGTTTCGTTCAATCCTATCTGAACTCAAAAAATATAACGGAATGAAACAAGATATTCGGTCCAAGTCTCGTAAGTCTGCTATCAGCGAGGATGAGAAAAAAAAGTACATAGCACAGGGAATACAAAAAGCCCAGCAAGCCTTTATTATGAACACCAAAGAGATCGTAGGCGGTTCACATTAAACTGTTTCATTGATATAAACATAACATAACCGTAAGCGAGCCACCGATCCTATATGGTCAGTCAAAACTTACAACATAGATAAAGTGGATATGTACTACTTGAGGGATGGGCCGGGTAGGGGGTTTGTAAGAGAAGAATTATTGATCGTGCCGTACGGCACAGTGTTACCGCCTGCCAAGTCACGGTAAACGTGATGGCGTGGCTTTGTAGTAGGGGCAATAATAGCAAGAGCTAATAGTCCCACCAAAGCCTCATTTACTAAATGAGGCTTTTTAGAGGGGTTTTTGAAAAGTGTTTTCGGACTATCATTCCCTATACTACTCACAACATGGAAATATTAAAAGTGATATTCAAGGCAGTAGAAAATGTGAACTGAGGAATGTTAACGTTTTTTGTTAATGTTATTTTTTTAAGCATAAATGGAATTTAGAGATAATTATCTCGATAGTTCATTAATTATTTAGTTCCTACATTCAATATGTCTTATTAGTAAACTATGTTTGTAGTTTTTAGGAGTAGTACAGAAACACCAGTGCACTGTCAAGGTGGCAGCAATGATCCAATATAATGAATATTGTAGAAAGCATTGAAAACTCCAAAGCAATTCCTTTCAAAACAGTTGTTGAAAGGGCTGGGTGGTCAATCAGTCTTGACTGAGAAAGAAAGTCTCCACAAAATCCTTTTAATTATCTAAAAATGTATGAAAATTTGTTATAAACAAGTACTGAGGTCTGGAACAGGTGTTACTATTTTAGGGAAGGGAATCCCTTCGCGTCACGTGATTCAAAATGGTGCCGCTCATGCGACCGATCGACTGAGATGTTTGATGGCTTGCAAATATTTATTTTTTAATATTTTGATAACGAAACTAGGGCTCACATGTAGGTATAAGTACAAAGAAGCCATTCATATAAAACATGGGTGTTACGGGCGGAAATCTTTCAGAAGTTCTTAAACGGGCACTGATGCGGAGCAATATCCGTGGACTGGTGTAAACTTTTGTTATTGTTTTTCTCCTGTGAGTACCCGGATGATATCCCAGGATTCGTGACTGGTTCATGACTTCTAGCACAATTGATAGTTTAATTATAGACAGATCAACTTAGGTGAAGTCATTTTTACTTCATTACAAATGTATTATGAAAACAAATGAAACACTCTGAAGGTTAATCATCTGGCAATGGTAGAAATGGTAAAAAAAAACTATTAGGACTGAAAAATAACGAAGCCAATGTTCGTCTCTGTATTTTGTCTCATAACCCTAATTAGTTTATTGTCATATTTGTATGATTTTGAAAATTAACGGTCTGCTTATACTCATAGTAAATTTCTAACATGACAGCAACATTTATACATTGTATAGATTGCCAATGTGGATCTTATTTCACACACATACGCGATCTAGTGTGTGTTTTCTGTCATATAGATTCTGCTGAATGCTACAACAAATAAATTCAAACAAAATGCAACAAATGAATGTAAAACAGACTAATTTCATAGCAACAATGTCAGGTTACTACCTTGTTCAGGAATGCATCCATCAATATCCACATAAAGGAACGATATTCCATTCATCTGCAGCTGGTAAATAACCCTGCTCTGTGTCGTGTCTTACAACAGTCTAATTTGCGAAAAAGTAACACATCGTTTCACGTCTTTCACATTGGTGAAAACCTGATAAACCTGTCATTGGTCACCCAAGATAGCACACCTGGCAACTAATTGTATGAATTCCGCCATTCTAAGTAATTTAGTTAACCAATAATGAGCAATCAATCAATCAACGCAAGGGTGGTTAATTCTTTGAAGGGAGGATGTTGTTTTTACACTCGCACTTTACGACAGGATGTAGTCAGTACAGTCTTTTGACAAATCCGCTGTAGAAGATAAAAGTAATTAATCAATCAGTGTGTTATCGGTTAATCCTTTGATCGATGTTTGTTTTTGTAACTCAGCTGATAAACCCTCTTGCATCACTTACATGCACATATTACATAACATACAATACATTTGCCACTACAGACCTTAATTTATAATGTTGAGTATTTACTCCAGACAGGAGAAATGCCAAATGGGAACCTTTGTTGAGTAACCTGGGTGGTGTGACTACTAATTATACCTGTTAAAAATTCATTAACTGACCATCCAGAGAATGATGACAAATAACACGTGTAGGTTTACGCCATCAAACGCGAGTTACAGCAAGGATGAAGATGTGATTTCTGTGTGGCATGCAGCCTGAAAACACTTAGGGCCAAAACTCCTTTTAGGATACCAACGGAACTTCGTTATATAAGAAATACATATAGGCATTTGCTGTGTACTTTGGTAAATAGGTGTACTAAGTTGGAGGTTTTTACGTAAGAAGATTTTCAGATTTCTCTACCAAAGGCAAAGTCATCGTTTTTAGTTTACGAATTCAAATAAATCAACCCTGTGTTTTTATTATCATAAATAATAAACCAGGGTAGCTGCCAAAGCTACCCAAATTTACGTGTGATATTTGCCATCACAGCTGAACCAACACTCAAATCTGTAAATATATAAAGCTTTGCAATCTTTCGGACTGAAATGGCTTGCTACGTGCCTGTAGGCATCACATGTTCACATAACATGATTAAATAGGATCAAATTAGATCAGTCACTGTATATACCATCCAAGCATCCGAAAAAAATACACTGCTGGGATATTTTGGTACGATCAGACAAGGAATACCGTGGATATTTTTAAATAATGGCATATGATGGGCATCCGGCCTCCTGATTGTTAAGGCGAAGATATTCTGCTAATATGGACAGGAGCCCAGTCCCTTTGTCCGTCACAGTCGAGGGAGCGGGCGCTGACCAATTTGCAGTTTGATTTCGTAATTAGACCGTTGATGAGAAACATTTTTCGCTCCACATCAGTGCCCCTTTAAATGTTTGGGGTTAATTTTTCAAACTGGTGATGTGAACCAGTTTTCCAATAGGCAGAGGTATTGTTTCAACAGTTTGGCAGTGAGAACTTTACTCAAAATAATCATTTCAAAAACTTCAGTTGTGTCTTAACTGGAAAGATCTCTGCCCCCTCATATTTTTTGTCTTCGTTTATACTATACATATTCTTCAAATAATGTTTTAAATGAGCCTCAACTGCATCACAATTGCTGAGCCTTCTGACACAGTGAAAAAACATGTACTCTCTGTACTTAGTCCTCCATTAAGAACATACAGAGTAATAAGTCACATTGAGAACCTCTCTCAGTCTCTGCCTTCAGAGGGTCATTGTGAGCAAGGACAGGGACAATTAACATTTTCTGACAAAATTTGGAATAACAGATAATTGAAATATAATTTTGCATTGAAATAAACTACGAAGTGACCAAGAACAACCAATAATGAAATAACTTATGCGTCCATATATGTCACATCCCACATCTCAGTTGCCTATGTGACCTTTTACAGGATGCTGAACCTCAGTTTTGTCACTGATAGCAAATGTTGGGAAAAAGGCATGTATCAAAGACTTATGAATGAACATCTAATCATTTGACAAAACTAAGCTTAGCAAATTGAAATAGAAATTGGCAATTAAATTACAGAAAGTAGACTTACTTTGATTATGCTATATCATGTGTTTTAGACTGAATAAATAGTTTGACATATCCTCACTCCTTAGACTGCATGTCTCTTGCAAGCCTCTGTATCTGTGGTGTTCTGGTTATCATTGAGGCCTTGTCTCCCAATAGGAAAACCTCTACAAGAAGAGGTATGTTAAACAATAATTATGAGATTTGCTGTTTTTCAGATTTAACTTTGGTGCCAATCCTGCAACAACAACTACCGGTAAGTAATTCATGCCTTTTTAGTGCTCCAGACTTAATGAAAAAGGCTTGATTAAAATGTCTGTAATGTTTGATATTTGGAATGATACATAATACCATATAATGTACACCATTTGAAAATGTATGTCTGATGCTATTTGATATACTTGCAGCGGCAACTGGAATATCATTTGGACAACCTACAGCATCTGGTTTTGGCTTCGGGGCCACTGCTGCCCGTACCACAGCAACAGGAGTCACACTCGGAACTACCACTCAGGCCACTGGAGGTGGGTTCTCACTTGGTGGGACTCTGGGTTTCCCAGGAACACTTGGTGGTGCAACTGCTACCACCTCTGCCCCATCACTAGGGGCATCCGGAGGCTTTTCCCTTACTGTTCCTGGGGCAACAACAACAACAACAGCAACTGTTCCTGCTTTAGGAGCAGGTAGGCCTATCATTATTCTTGTCAATGACATGTCTTACCTCCCACTTGCCAAGTCTGACAGCTTGTGGTATGTGTCACTCTTTAGTGGGTGAACATGTAATTGTGCTTTGTCATCAGAAAGCATGTGTTTCAGTGAAGTGCATGCATGTTTGAAATTGTTGCAGTGCTTGTGATTGAATTATTTCATCTGAGTGGATGCAGTTGTGTCACCAGAGAACATGTGTTGTATTGTTTTGTCAGAGGGCACATGTGGTTCAACAGTTTCAGTGAAGAGTGTGCATTTTTTTGTTGTTTTATCAGTGCATGTGGTTGAATAAATTCAACAATGAGTGAACATATGTTCCTCCATTATTTCAGCAGGCACAAGTGCTGCAGGTGGATTCAGCTTTGGCCTTGGGGCAACAACAACATCTACAGCAACATCTACAGCAACAGCTCCAACTACTGGCCTAGGTCTAGGCACTGGTGTTGGGGCAGCTTCAGCTGGTGGCTTCAATTTCGGCAAGCCGACCGGTGTGGCACCAACTCTAGGTATGCAGATTTCTCGCTTGATGTAGTCGTTATCTCTGTAAACATATCTCACAGACTTGAAATGGAGATGGTTGAAACACTGGTCTACATACTCTTGACACAGTAATTAATGCCATGTATCAAACTGAAGTACTGTAGCTTACACTGGTAGTATGATTTATCAAACTCATAGTGGAAAGTGTAGAGAAGTTATTGTATAGAGGTGTGTCCCTGGTTAAGGAAAGATTACAAAAGGAGCCGTTTAAACCCCTGATTCTGGAAAAGTAAAACATTTCAAAAGGCACAATATAAAACCCTGATTCTGGTTAAGCAAAATACATGTATTCCAAAAGACACTTTGTAAACCTGTTTCTGTTATATTATTGAGTCCAAAAGGCCTAATGTGAACCCGTGCTTCTGTTACGTAAATGTTTCCGAAAGGCTCAGTGTAAACTCATGTTTCTGTTACGTAAATGTTTCCGAAAGGCTCAGTGTAAACTCATGTTTCTGTTACGTAAATGATTCCAAAAGGCTCAGTGTAAACTCATGTTTCTGTTACGTAAATGATTCCAAAAGGCACAACATAAATCCGTGTTTCTGTTATGTAAGTGATCCCAAAATGCACAGTATAAACCCATGAGTCTGTTACGTAAATGATTCCGAAAGGCACAGTATAAACCTGTGTTTCTGTTACGTAAATGTTTCCAAAAAGCACAGTATAAACCCATGTTTCTGGTTAAGGAAAGCCACCTGTGACCCTTGCTGTTTATGCTGCTCCGTTTAATACAAGTCAAAAGTTTGGTGGTGGTGAGTTTGACCTGAATCGAAACATCTACTGGCTGACTTCTTGATTCTATATTTCTACAACACTGGCTTTATTGTTGCAGCGAAGAAAGTCTGTATAAGTGTTAGATGTCGTCACCACATGGTAGTGAGTTCCAGCTATGTTCCAGCTGTATCACAGCTATCTGTAAATAATCAAGTCTGGACCAGACAATCCAGTAATCAACAGCATTAGCATCAATCTGCATAACTGGGAACTGATGACCAGTGTCAACCAAGTCAGCGGGTCTGACTACCCGATCCCATGACTTACAACAATCATTGCTTACTCCAGGCCAGTATTCTAACCTGCACCACACGGTTGTCACCACATATGGAATATGCAATACACTGTTGTATACTATTCCTGTACACAGGAAACTGCAGTCTAAGTAAACTTAGCCTCAGTACTTTTTTTACACTCCACTACTGAGTCTAACAAAACCTTATGGGAGGTCGCGTCAGGTAACTCTTGAGATTGACCAATGGGAACACAGCTTACCAAATCGCGAAAGTGGACATTCACACATACCTTTTGAACTTATTATCTCGAAAAGGTTCATACGCGAACGATTTCAAATGCTATTCAGCGTGTGATCACTTCCGGTTGATGCACACAGTGCATGCTATAACCATGACAACGGTGAGTAAACAGTCGGTGAAAATAGTGTTTGGGGCAGTATTCAAGGATGTCACCTTGCGGATGTGAAGATCTGGGTAAGAATTTCAGCAACCCATGCTTGATATAAAACGTAACTAGCGATGAATGGAATGCATGTAACATTTTCTAAAAGTAAGGATCCCCTTATATGATGTCAATCACTAGAGAGTCAGATCCAGATTTGATTATTTACATGCTGCTGCCACACAGCTTGAGTATTGAAGAATACCGTGTTCATCACCAAACACACCTACAACTAACCTGTTCTGTATCTCATCATCTCATCTCTCCCATGGATTGGAGTGTCTCTGCAGCATGTAGTACACTGAAAACCATGCTCTGTTTGAAGGGGGACTGACCACAACCACAGCAGCCAGCTCTGGTCTTAGCTTGTTCGGGCCTACTGCTGCAGCTGCCACTGCAGCTCCCACTAGCATCTTCTCTGCAACAACTACAACAACAGCAACAGTTGGCCTTGGCGGTGTTGATCCCAAGACATCAACAGCATCTGGAGGTAAGTAGAAGGCTGCAGTAGTGTCTATACCATTGGTTTAATTTGTAGCAATCACGGATGGTGTAATGGATACCGAACTATTGGCACATCAGTCATGGTAAGTAGTGTATTCATATATCATTTATTGATACAACAGAATGCTATGAACATAGTGAACATGATTTTAGATACTGTTTCATGCTAGTATATGCAAGATGCCCTAACCCCCGTGTTTGTCAACTGAGTTACAGTTTGGCTACTCATAATTCTATCAAAGAATGAAAATGTTGCCTTCACATGCCAAATATCCAATATTAGTTTATTTTATGGTTTATAGTATTGCCATGTCACTATGTTGATAGTAACAAAGTGTATGTTTTCTCCAATATCAGACAATTTGTTGCGAAGGTTATTCTACTTATTGTTTTTCTATGTCTATAAGATTCTATCATCTTATCAACTTTGTTGCTGTGTGTTACTATGGTTTCATGATGTGTTTTAGGAACGGGTGGCACAGCAGGGAAAACCAGGTAAGCACAATCAGCAGATGGTGAGTGTGAATGACTTGTTGATGTGTGTTAGTGGTTGGTCGTGGCATGCCTGTTGTGGACCATATTGTGCCAGCAGTGGGTCATAGTGTGCCAGTTGTGGGCCATATCGTACCAGTTGTAGGTCATAGTGTGCCAGCTGTGGGTCATAGTGTGCCAGTGGTGGTCCATAGTGTGCCAGCTATGGGTCATAGTGTGCCAGCGGTGGGCCATATTGTACCTGCAGTGGGTCATAGTGTGCCAGTGGTGGGTCATGGTGTGCCAGCGGTGGACCATATTGTACCAGCGGTGGGTCATAGTGTGCCAGGTGTGAGTCATGGTCTGCCAGTGGTGGGTCATGGTGTGCCAGTGGTGGGTCATATTGTACCACCGGTGGGTCATAGTGTGCCAGTGGTGGGTCATAGTGTGCCAGCAGTGGGTCATAGTGTGCCGGTGGTGGGTCTACTGTTAGTGTGCCAATAGTAGGTCATACTGTGTCAGCGGTGTGGATTATTGCTCATCCAACAGATGTCTCCTTTTGACATGGACACACTCACACACAAGCACATACTGCCGTTACTGATGATTTTTTCTTCAGAGTAGATTCCAACCTGTCTAGACTTGGACTTGCAGCCTTCTATTCGGTCCATTTTCCTACAGTCATCTAATTCCTGTTCAGTGCAACTATAAAAAATAAAATGAATGAGCAGTGATCTACATCATTCAACAGTGCTGTGCCTATCCATCTCACTTGACAACACGTCCATGTTATTATTTCAGCGATGGCAAGGCAGTGAAGGAGACCCAAATGCCAGCAATGCTCGTGGAAACTGTCACTGCATTCCAGTAAGTACAGTGATCTTTCTATGTTCATTACAGTGCACTTCATGATGTTCAGGGGCAGGTGGGTAGGGCAGTGGTTTAAGTGTTTGCTTGACATGGTGACGACCCTCCTTTGATGCCCCAAATGGGTACAATGTATGAAGCCCATTTGTCAAAAGGTTTGACTGACGGGATCATATGGTCATGTGATCAATGCTCAAGATATATCAACGAACATTATCAGTGTCTGTTTCAGGAATTGTGTGTAGGAATCAACTCGTTGGTCACATGTCACAGTGCTTTGTAGTAGGGCAGATAATGGAAAAATCATTCACTTTGTGATACAAGCAAAACAAAATTTGCACATATGTTCCCTTTGGTATACTTACTGAAAAAATATAGTTGGCCACTCAAAATTCCAGGATTCCATTTATATTACACTATATTTGTTTCGGTTCCTGAAAGCAGAATCTCTGCGTGATTTTCAGTGTATTTGTGTCTCAGTGTGTTAATTAAGGTATTGATTATGCTATGTAGCAAATATGTTTAATTTTCCTTATCCTGACTCATGCTTATTGTGCTTGTCTCCTATCCGAACATAGTGGAATACTTGAAACCCTTCTTTAAAGTGTATGTGAAATCAGTGATCACCCAACCAATAACCTCCTTTGAACCCATGCATTTCGCACGCAGACCAGTCACATGACATGCCATGCTCTTCACTCTCTCCTTATTCGCCCTAGAAGGCAGATGTGAGGGCACTTGGGTCCCAATACGGCACATATCCTTTACTAGTTTTGGCCTTATAATCAACTAAATTACAGCTGTTTTTGAGAAAATTATTACCAAATTGTGCTTAATTTGTTTACCTTTTTAACATAACATTTGATGAAAACTTGTGTGCGTTGCTAATATCAGTTTATGTGGTTGACCCACCTTATATTGTCCTTCTTGGACTGATGATTGCTCTTTCAGCTCACAAAGAGTCACATTGTATCCTTTGTCCAAATTTAACTATTCAACTGTTCAGTAGTTATATATTTGCTGTTCTTAGGCATGCAAAGGATTATAATAGAAGGCATAGCCAAGTCATGTAGAGTAGAAATACTACGGATGCGTCAAACGATGAACTTGCTATTTGATAACTAGTAGGACACTAGTACATCTAAAACCACACGAAGTTGTCACAAGACACTTCATTGACAAAATACAGAATGAAAGTTGAAAGTATACATGTCTACAGTGCCATTTTTCACGTTCCCATGGGGTGTTACAGGACATAAAATGAAGACAACCAGAGAATCCAGGAAGTGGCATGGCCCACCACCGATTCCATCGGATTCTGTCAAGCATAATAAGCATCGGATTCCGTCAAGCATAGTAAACATGAGTCAGGATAAGGAAAAATATGTAATATTCTAATTAAAATTGATATTTTTACTTATTCTGACTCCTGAGGTCAGCCCTCCCATCCTCCCCTCTCATCACACTCTGGATCTCATTGTAAATCCAGGTGTTGGGCTGTTTGATTCGGAGAGGATGGCAAGCATGGCCAGTCATGTGACCAATTTGTGCGCAGTGCACTTGCTAAAGGAAGGCTACTCGTGTTGAGTATGTCGTCTTCATAGTGTTCCACTATGTTCGGATAGAAGAAGGAGAAAACCATATTAAGCATGAGTCAGGATTAGTATAAAATATCAATTTTAATTAGAAAATTATGTCTTTTTCCAATATAACTCTTCTCAGAAAGCACATTGCAATGCATACTGTTTGAAAATCATATTACTATAGACCAGTATACCGGTAATACCATGCAGTCCAATTCACAGAATGTTAATTAGACACTCACTTATGACTCATTCTCAAAACATTATGTGGAAAAATTCTGGCCATGTGTTTCTTTTTTTGAGTAGTAAATATTTAATTAAACATTCTTTGTGAATCTGTTAACTGCCAAATGTTCTGTGCCACAATATTTCTTGTAAGAAAAATGTGTAAGTATTGTTTACAGGAATACAGACAAGAGGTAAACAAACAGCGATATTGTATTATGTATCCTGATCGTAGATTCATTGTGTTATTTATACATGTATTATATTGCTGCAATATTTTCATGTTATATAATCATTTTATTACTGCAGTATTTTCACCCATTGCCTTAAAGGATGTCTCTTTAAAACACATTTATTGATCAATATCGTAGTGATGAAAATCTGTAAAGAAAATCTAGAGAAAACCAAAACGTCTGTGTGATCAGTAGCAGTCATCTTGAATTGGCCAATCGGTTTTCTTCAGTATGCATCTTTGTTGAGTAAACTTACCAGTTTTGGTCTTTTAACATCTAAAACTTCAGGCAGCACCAACATTTAATGTAGACTTGAGTTACGACAAAAAATAACAAAATATGAAATTTAATCTTCCCATATTCATATAAATCTACCCATGTAATGTATTATTTGTCTGTTATTTTTCATTGAAACATTTTTCTGCAAGTAAACTAAAGTGGAATTACACATCTGGTTGAAAAACATCTGCCAAAAATGATAATATGTTTGTATAACCAGTGGCAGCCATCATGAAAAATGGCAGCCATCTTGGATTTTTGATTGGCCAACATTATTTTCTTAATAGGGAGCCAGTGGTGAGCAATAATGCCAATTTTGGTACACGTTGTATTTGTATCACAAAGTGAACCATTTTGCCAATTTTTGTCTGCAATCCACCCAACTATTGTGAGTGTGCTTGTGATTCAGGAAGTATGTGAAAGATGAGAAGACAGTCCGGGAGGACATTGCACGTATGTCCACCAAGCCCATGCTGAAGGTACAGGAGGATGTTGCAGCACTCAAGCAGTTGCTCTCTGTCGTCTCAAATGGGCTGCAGAGAAATGCCTGTGCTGTGGACAAACTCAAGAAAGAAATGGCTCATGTAAGAGACACTCTGAATAAGATGGATAGTGAAGTAGACTTGTTACCCCAAGAACCTTGTTCAGTTCTTGATGTAGTGTTCTTGTAGTCTTGGTACCTGGCCAATTTCCCATCTGAGAAATGTTTCTAGTTCCAACATGCTTCTCAGCAAAAGAACCAACAGTGTTTTGTTAGTGACATATGATGGAATAGATTCTGGTCTGCTCCTTAATGAAACTGATAACTGGTAACTGTACCTGTTGACATGGGCTGTCATTTCTTGGGACAGTGTCTGAGATTGCAACTAACTAGCAGCAAGTATTTTGGTTTACAGTTGCTTCAAATACAGTGTTTCATGGCAAAACTTGACAAGGGATAGAGTAAACTGTATTACATATCTAATCAGCCCTCTTTGTAACCCAGTGCTTGCCATAAAAGGTGACTCAGCTTGTCGTAAGAGGCGACTAACGGGATCGGGTGGTCAGGCTCGCTGACTTGGTTGACACATGTCATCGGTTCCCAATTGCGCAGATCGATGCTCATATTGTTGATCACTGGATTGTCTGGTCCAGACTCGATTATTTACAGACCACCGCCATATAGCTGTAATATTGCTGAGTGCGGCGTAAAACTAAACTCACTCACTCACTCACTCTTTGTTACCCAGGAGCTGAAGAATGCTGAAATGGCCCAGAGGACCAAGGACATACCTCCAGGACTACAGTATGAGAACACAGCACCAACCATGTAAGTGTGTTGTACAGGAGCACCTGCCATGTAAGCATGTTGTACAGGAGCACCTGCCATGTAAGCGTGTTGTACAGGAGCACCTGCCATGTAAGCAAGTTGTGGAATTGCAGAAAAACACAACAGATCCCCTGTGATGGATTGTGATTACATAATTTTATGATGCCAGAGCCTTATTTAGAGAGTTATTGAGGATCCTTTCATGAAGCAAACTTTACTTAGGTTAACTTTAACTTTAGTCGCATTCTTTAACATTGTACTAAAGTTACTTAAGTGACTTATGATCACCTTAGTGCTTTGCGAAAAGAGCCCTGGGTCACATGGAACTACAGTATAACTATAAGATTCATCATCTTTCCCGTGTTACAGCTACTTCCAGCAGCTGGTGGAAGAATTTGAAGGAAGAATGATCACATACCGCCAGCAGATCGAGACATTGGAGAACCATCTGGCAGCCCTACACCAGCCCACCAGACACTCTCCAGCTGGTACACTCACACTCTCTATACTGAACCTGTTCAGTTACATTTTCAACTCACCTTACCTCTGGTAATGTTTATATTACTTTGCTTATCAGATACAAAGATAGCAAAACGTGATCAATAAGTGCCCTTGTATACTGCCATGAAACCTGTAAAGTGTCAGATGGCAGTGCCTCTGCTTGCTGGACGAGACTGACATGTTTTTGTATTGGATGAGCAAAGGTAATATGCACATTATCATGAAGTAGGAAAAGCAGTTAAATGTCCAAAATATTTAGAATTTTTTAACTTACCTTACCATAGGTCTTATGCATATTACCTCAAGCTTCGCTAGTAGAGATCAGACAGACGTTGATTCGCCATTCCCTGAATGGCTACCTCGTATAATCTACGGATGTAGTCACGGAGGTGACGTGATCTCCCTACTCGCGGGAACGCGAGCCATCCCAAAATTCACTTTTACTTCTAGCGTTCGTCTGATCAGACGTGTTTGTTTCGCTCGTAGTTTTCTATTGTGTTGAATAAAGTTGTCGTTCAACAGGTAGGTGTGTGTTGTTTCCCTAGGTGTGTGGTTAGTTAAATTGAATTTTACTTCACTTACCTTGCTACCTCGTGTTGTAAATGTTTCCTTTTTTCTCACTTCGATGTGGGTTTTCCTGCGTCGTTTGTGAGGTGTCATGGCGGGCTTGGAGGTTCTTTATTCCGTCAGGGATACTTCCTCCATCTGTTCTGCTATTTTGTATGGTATTTCCTCCCGGTTTTTGCCTTTTTTCATGTGTTTTTTGTCCCACGTGGCATGTTTCGCAGGTAGCCATGTTGGTTGCTAGCCGTCGCTGTCGCGAGCTTACAGGCGTACCCACTTTAGGTTGGGGGTGCGCTCTTGCTGCATTTTTTCTGTAGGGGTGTTTTTCGTTTCAACCTCTAGCGTTATTGTTTATTTCACGCTTCGGGTATGTTTTTATCTGTTGCAGTTAACTGTGTATGACTATCTGCAAGGGGCAG
Organism: Haliotis asinina; assembly: GCF_037392515.1. Lineage (NCBI taxonomy): Eukaryota > Metazoa > Mollusca > Gastropoda > Lepetellida > Haliotidae > Haliotis > Haliotis asinina. The sequence continues at coordinate 96,547,818 of NC_090281.1, read as the reverse complement.
AAGTCAGCCAAGGATCCCCACCCCTGGTGTCCGGATTGTGCATCACAGACCTGTTCCCTTGACAGCCGCTGTCAGCATTGTACAAGTCTTTCAGTGGCGGATTTCAAGACCTTTTTAGCTGTCCGTAGGAAGAGGTTTACTCAGCGGAAGAGGAGAATGTCTTCCCCAGCTTCTTCATTAGGTTCCTTACAGGATGACCCGGAGCTGCCTACCTTTACAGCACCAATGCCGACGTCTGGTTTGGAGCGCTCATCTACGACGCCGGTTCGATCGTCTCCGGAGCCAATTCGCTTGGACGCCTTTGTCGACTTATCACGTCCGGACGCCTTGGCGCACCCAGAAGTTCAGAGGCTTTTACGGTCTCTCCTGACGCCCAGCACTTCTACTAGAGAGCCAGCGCAGACCTCAGCTGCTGTGCCAGCGCCAATGTCAGCGCCTACCTTGATTCCCGAACTTGTTTCAACGTCAACGCCTACGCCTATGCCAGCACCGACGCCTACGCCAGCGCCTATGCCCACGTCAGCGTCCACAGCCTTGATGGGGACACCTTCACTGGTTCCAATACCAGCACCTATACCTACGCCAGCGCTTGTTCAGACGCCGGCTCCTGTGCCTCCCCCAGCGCCTTACCGGATCCCCAGGATTTCTCACACGCTATCTAGAGAAGAGGTGCTACAACGTCAGCTAGACGAGGAGCACGCTCGGCGCTTAGAAGCGGAGCGCTCGAGACGCAGATCGCGGTCCAGATCTCCGAGAAGTCGGCGCTCCCGTTCTCCCCACCGTAGTCGGCGCCGGCGCTCGCGCTCATGCTCACGCTCTCCTATCGATCCATGGAGGATTCTTATTCCAACAGGAGTAGACGGCGCTTCCGTTCGCGATCCAGATCTCCTCGGCGCTCTTCCAGAACCCGGCGTTCACGTTCACCAGAGGCCCCGCGAGTTTCACTGAAGGATTCTTCTACTCGGACGCCATCTACCTCTTCCACCCAGTGGCGGGAATCGACTTCAGTCTCTTGGGAAGATTTGGAGGAGCAACACTTCTGCCCTGACTATGAAGAAGAGGCAGGTGTAGGCGAGGATGATGGCACCTATCTACCACTATCGGCAGTGTTTGAGTGGATTGCTGACAGGCTACCTGACGTCCTTCTCCGTCAGTCGATCCTAACAATCCGGCGTCCATCCGTTTGTCCCCGGAACTACTCATTCCACCTCATCCTATGGTGGCGGATGCAGTGTCTCTCCTGGACGAGGATTTTGCCAAGCTGTCTCTGAATCCTACAATCAAGGCGTCTAAGTCAAGGAAGTCTGATTACAAGATCCACAGCCTAGACTTCACAGATAATGGTGCAGCTCAGGACGACTCACTCAAGCGCTTGTCAAGTTCTTCACTCTCAGCTTATAAAGTGCAGGACTCCAAATAAGCAGCTATTGACACGGAACTCAAGCGCATGCTTAAACCTATTTCGGCGTTAGCCTCGGCTACTTCAGCGGCTGCAGCAGACCTATCAGAGGACAACGCCTCCAGGGTGGATCATCTCACGACGATCTTCCAGTGGCAGGGCAAAGTTCTTCACTTACGTGCGGCGTTGGCTATGACTACTTCGGTTCGCCACTCCGGCTTCCTGGATGCATGTAATTGGCAGGAGGAATTTAAGCGCCACTTACTTCGGGCTCCCTTCACTTCCAAGTTTCTGTTCGCCGACAAGATTCCAGATGTTTACAAGTAGCACGCGGGATTAACGAACACTGTAGTCGCGCTGTCTACCTTTGAGGCGCTTGGTTCTGCCTTTCGTGGCAGAGCCAGAGGAAGTGGAAAGAAGCGCTATATTCCCAGGAGGGAATCCATCCGCTCCTCCTTTGGGAGGGGACGTGGCCGCACCAAGGGTAATGACGCTCAGCGGAAGCCCCAGGAGCGCAGCCGGGACACCCCCTCGACGCCAGGGCGAGGCAGAGGCAAGCGCCCCTACTCTGGTCGCTGAAGCCATGGATGTCTACAACTGGGACCTCCCACCTACAGTCGTACCTGTCCATCCGACTCCAGTAGGTGGGAGACTAGGGATCTTCTGGCCCAACTGGTCATTCCTAGAGGATCCGTTTGTAAGCAAGATTCTGAAGTCCGGCTACAAACTGCCATTGGTCGAGACTCCACCGCTGACATCTACTCCCCAGTCGCGGATATATCCTCAACACCAACTAGCTCTCCTAGAGTCCAATATCGACATCCTGTTATCCACGAGAGCCATAGAGACAGTGCTGGATCCCCACCGCTCCCTGGGGTTCTACTCACACATCTTCCTGGTGCCAAAGAAAGATTCCGACAAGATGCGCATGATTCACAACATGGCGGTCTTCAACAGACAGTATCTGGCCGACCCTCCTCATTTCCGGATGACGTCCCTAGAGCAGATTCGAGCCAAATTGTCTCCTGGGGCTTGGCTAACCAGTCTGGACCTACAGGACGCGTACCTACATGTTCCCATACATCCGCGTCACAGGAAGTACCTGAGGTTCGTCTTCAACGGAATACATTACCAGTAGAGGGTGCTTCCGTTTGGTATTTCTACGGCCCCGTGGCTTTTCACATGCATCACGCTTCCAGTTACCAGGTTTCTACATCTAAGGGGAGTGGACTTCGATCCATACATAGACGACTGCCTTCTCAACCACGGCAGTCCTCTACTGCTACGCAAACAGTTGGACTTCTCCACCCGCCTGCTGCATCAACTGGGTTGGATGGTCAACACCAACAAGTCACATCTGGAACCAACTCAAGAACTGACCTTCATCGGGGGATTATTTTTAACGAAGGACAATCTTGTCAGGGTCCCTCCAGATTGGTGGCTGAAGATTCTGGCGTTTGCGGATCGAGGTCTCTCTCAACCCATGACCCTCAGAGAGTGGCAGTCAGTATCTCTGGTGGTGGATGGTAGAATCGAATGTCTGCGCCGGCATCTGTTTGGAAGACTCCAGTCACGACCACGAGTTGTTCGTGGATGCGTCCCTGCTAGGGTGGGGCGCCCATCTGGCGGGCCGAACGACCTCAGGGGTGTGGTCTGACGCCGAAAGGTTGTGGCACATCAACAACCTGGAATTGCAAGCCGTCATTCTAGCAGTTCGCCACTGGCTACCGATTTTGTCCAACACCAAGCTCCTGGTGGCGTTGGACAACTCCACAGTCGTCTGGGTTGTCCGGAATCAGGGCACGACCAGGTCCAAGCAACTCCTAGAACAGATGTTCGTGTTAGCAGATCTGCTAGATAGCAACGGGATCACAATCAGGGTTCGGCACATACCCGGCTGCAAGAACATTCTGGCAGACGCGTTGTCGTGTCCAGGCAGACCTTCACCGACGGAATGGATGCTTCATCCAGACATGTTTCGTCAGATTTGCCTTCGTCACGGGAGACCCCTGGTGGACCTCTTCGCCACCAGCTTCAACCATCAGCTACCAACTTACGTATCTCCCGTACCGGCTCCACAGGCTTGGGCAGTCGACGCTCTATCTCTGTCGTGGGAGGGTCTAGACGCGTACGCTTTTCCACCACCCGTTCTTCTCCCAGAAGTGATTCGCAAGATCAAGCAGACACAGAACCTGAGACTGCTTTTGGTCGCGCCCTGGTGGCCAGCCAGACCGTGGTTCCCCGATCTGCGACGCCTCGTCAACCGAGATCCAGTTCAGCTTCCAGATTGGCCACACCTCCTTCGTCATCCGCACAGCCAACAACTCCATCCAGATCCGCTGAGATTCCATCTGCACGGCTGGACCATTTACAGAAGGCATTAAGGGCGAAAGGCTATTCCTCGCGTGTGGCGAATGCCATATCCCGAGCTCATCGGACATCCACCAGATCCCTCTATGATGACAAGTGGCGCTCATTTGAAAGCTTTTGTGCTCAGAGATCACAGGATCCCATGACAGCTTCCCCACAGTTCGTGGCGAATTTTTTGATGTTTCTACGTAATTCCAAGCATCTCAAAGGGAGTATGTTGGGTACCTACTTGTCAGCGTTGAACTCCGTCTTGGCGGTCAAGACGGATCGTCAGATTTCTAAAGTTCCAGAACTGGTTGCCCTGCTGAAGGCGTTCAAGTTGGAGGACCAGAAGGTCAAGTTCCGCCCTCCAGCTTGGGATCTGAATGTTGTTTTGCAACACTTGAGAGGCCCCCCATATGAGCCCCTAGAGGATGCTTCTTTCGAGCTGTTGTCCAGGAAGACGGTCTTCTTACTTGCCCTAGCTACGGCAGCTAGAGTTAGTGAGATTCATGCCCTGGATGTCACACAAGTGCGTTTTGAACAAGCTAGGCATGGCCGAGTCCACTTGGGGTTGCTGTGGGACTTCATTGGCAAGAATCAGCTTCCCGGTCAACCGGATAGATGGTTCTCCATCCCGCCTTTATCGACCATCCTCGGACGACATGATACGGAGGAGGAGTTCCTGTGTCCAGTCAGGGCCCTTAGATATTACATCCAGAGGTCTGCCTTGAAGACACATTCCCGAAAAAGACTGTTTATCCCTTTTTCTTCATCGTGCAAGGGGAAAGTTAATAGAAACACTATTGCTCTGTGGCTTCATGCGACTATCCTGGCGGCGTACGATGCCAAGAAACTCCCCCATCCGACGGCGAACAACCCCCATGAAATTAGAGCTCTGGCGTCCACTATGGCCCTCCACAGGAACTGTACGGTGCCACAGATTATGGAGGGTTGTTTTTGGAAGTCGTCCACTGTTTTTGCCTCACACTACCTGAGGGACTTGGCTGTCGAGGACATGGAGGGGCTTCAGTCTTTTGGCCCATTGGTGGTTGCACAGCAACTCACCCGGCCTTCCGCCCATTAGGTAATTTTGTTGTTCTTACCTTTGGTCTTAAGATTAACCTCACCCTCTGGGTGCGTCGGTTTCTCTTTGGAGTTCCCCTGGGTTATCCTTTGTCCTGTTTCCAGGTTTGCCCTGTGATGTTGGCATTGGTCTCCCGGGTCTCCTGTGCATGTGCTTGGTCTGCTGAAGAGTTGAAGGTCCGCCGAAGTCCACACCACCGTCCTCTCTGTCGAAGCCATATGCATAAGACCTATGGTAAGGTAAGTTAAAAATTTATTAAAATCTAAATATTTTAGATATTTAAATACTTACCTTACCATAGGGCGGTGACTCCCTCCCAACGCTGGATGCTCCTCCCCACTTTGGACTCTTCGAACCTTTCTTTCCTGCTGCCAGTAAAAGTGAATTTTGGGATGGCTCGCGTTCCCGCGAGTAGGGAGATCACATCACTTCCGTGACTACATCCGTAGATTATACGAGGTAGCCATTCAGGGAATGGCGAATCAACGTCTGTCTGATCTCTACTAGCGAAGCTTGAGGTAATATGCACAAGACCTATGGTAAGGTAAGTATTTAAATATCTAAAATATTTAGATTTTAATAATTTTGGCAATATTCTATATTTCTATAGACCTGTTGTTGCTACGTCTGGTGCTGTCTGTCACGTCAAGACTTAGATAAAATATCTCGCCAGCTGTCGGGGGTTTATCAGAGAATATGGAGTGGTTATCCTTTGTTGATTAATGTGATATGTCTTGATGTAGATTCTTTGTGTTATTGAGTTCTGGTTTTCCTGAACTGCATGTTATCGATGTGTTTTTGCCAGCAGTAATTTTCATATTTTCATCAGTCATATTTTACGTTTCATCCAGGATTAACTAATAACAATATGGTCATTAGATTTGTTAGAATGTCTTCCTTCAGTGATATCCACCTTGTCACTCCAGTCATAATGTGTTGTGTGTTTTTGTTTTGCTGCAGAATTGATAGCTCTGATGAAGAAGCTGCACGAAACCTTCATCGCACTCGCTGCTCAACTTCATCAAGTCAATGAAGCTGTTAAGGTTAGGATTCATCCTTGACAATCTATGGTTGTTTCCGGTTACTTTGAGGATCAATGTTATAAACAACCAAATAAAGTAACTTCACTCACAGATCAGAGAAACTTTGCACATATACTTAGGCTGGGGCTTTTAGAACACTGATCTTTTGGTGACCTGATACAAGGTCAAGGTTACAGACCTTTACAGACTTCAAGGGAACTGTCATATCTGCTTTGCATGCAGTGCAAACATTTTTCTCATGTATTTGGTCTTGGCATCTCAGTTCATCTCCTGATGCTTGTTTCTTCAGACACAAAAGGAGCACTACTTGAACTATAGAAAGATCTTCCATGGAGACACCAAGAACATTTTTGAGAAACAACAGAAGGCTGCCGTTACTGTTCCCCCTGCCCGTACCCTGGACCCAGCTGGACCCACACCGTTCACAGGGATGACCAACGCTGCTGCAGCTGCCATGGCCTCTGTCCTTAATAGATCACAGCAGCCAGCAGGTCAGCCAATTTCCGTAGATTTTTTGGAACCCTTTCTCTACTCTGTTGCCATTTTGACATTAATGATTTAATGCAAACTAGACCATCTGGAATATGCAGTGATAAAGTTGATTCACTAACATAATAGATAAACTTAGCTTAGTTTTTATGTGCTTTACTACTTTACTGCAGAATGCTAAGTATGCTTATCTTTATCATGTACTCAAACTTCAGCTGTTACTATGTTATCCTTTTTGTCAACAGGTGCCCCCCCTGTAGTTGGACTGAGTACTGGTACACTAGGTGGCACTGCTAGTGGACTTGGAACGTCAACAATGGGAGCTTCAGGAGGGCTTTTTGGAGGCACAGGTCTCAATTCTACAACAGGTATGTTGGCCAATGTATGCTCCAGTATACTCTCTCACTACTGTAACAAATGCTGTGCTTTCTCTCTCTGGTGATGGTGGGTACGACCTTCTGTATGCAGGGATGAAAATGTTCATTTAATTAAATTCTTTCCCTACCACAGGATGGTGGATAATGCCAGAATGATATCTGGAGATCTTCAAAACTGGTTTTTGGACTTCTGGTGGGTAGTGATGTGTGTCATCATTGGTGGGTAGGGGATTACTTTGTCATCATTGCTAGATGGGTGGCTGTGTATGTCATCAATTGTGGATGGTTGTGTACGTTAAAACCGGCGGTGGGTGGTCACGTATATCAAAGATGATGAGTGATTGTGTATGTCAACTCTGGTTGGTGGGTGGCTGAGTGGATGGTTTTAAACATCAGCAATTGTGGGTGGATGGACACAATGTGTCAACTCTGGGGATGGGAGGGGGGTGGTTGTGTATGTCAGCACTGGATGGTGTGTTGGTGGTCACATATGTCCATAGTTCTGGGTGGATGGTCAAGTATGTCATCACTGTTGGGTATGTGGTCAAGTATTTCAACACATGTGGGTAGGTCATGTGTGTCAACGCATGTGAGCGGGTGGTCATATATGTCATCACACGTGGGTGGGTGGTCATATGTATCAACACATGTGGGTGGTCATGTATCACCATGTGGGTGGGCGGTCAAATGTGTCGTCACACATGGGTGGGTGGTCATATATGTCATCACATGTGGGTGGGTGGTCATATGTATCAACACGTGGGTGGGCAGTCAAATGTGTCATCACACATGGGTGGGTGGTCATATATGTCATCACATGTAGGTGAGTGGTCATGTACGTCAGCAGTGGTGAGTGGTGAAGGCATGTTTAGCAATAAAGCTTTGTATTTGTTGAAAATTTGGTTTGGTTTACATTATAGCTTAATGTTAGCTATTTTGGTGTATTTTGGTGAGGAGGGGGGTAGCTGTTGACGATATTGAATATCTGAAGTGTACCCTTTAATCCCTGTATTCTTCATATATATTTTCCTTCTATTTTGTAAGCTGTATATCGAATTTAACTCAAACTTTTCCTGTCAGTTGCCCGTCAGACGTATGGCCATGTTTGTACGAATGATCTTCAAAGCATTCCAAACACATCTTGAAGTACAGGAACATTTAGATAAATTTAATTTAAATCAGATTTATGCATGATAATATTGTATGTATGTTTATATTTTGTAAGTTTTGTGTATGTCCTGTACATGTTAATTAAAGGCATATTTTGTTGATAAAAGATTGTTCTGTTAATTGCATGTATAGAGTATAGTGTGGCATTTATGCAAAGAGTGTTTGAATCAATGTTCACTGATTAAGATTTGTAAAACTAATTTTGATTAGAGTTTTTACTATTAGTATTACCATTTGATGAATGGAACATGGTATTTACAAGAAATTGTGTTGGGTCCGTACACCATGGACATATGTCTCATAGATAACTCTTCAACAGTCCACCACTGTGCAGACCGTATCAAATCTGACTTGGTATCACTTATCGACACTCAAATCTTACATCATTACACTTGAAGGTCCCTTGAATTATTAAACAGAGTATTTGATTCTATTTTTTTCCTTGTCCAGGGTTCATACAATCTTGAAAAGCCTGGAATTAGGGCACTTAGCCTGAGAAAGCCTGGAAAATATTTTTTTGCCTTTAATAACCTGGAAAAAGACTTAAAAGCCTTGAAAAAATTTCCAGTTAACATGGTTAAAGCTTGAAGTGAAGATTGTGTCTGCTAACCCATTCAACTCTGTAGGCCAGTGTTCCGAGCAAGTCTCTAGTCCCCAGACACCATAGGCTGGTAAACTGGGCAAGCAGAAGTCACATAAAAATTATGTGCAATTTTTGAAACCTGACTAGCATTAGCTGTGAGCTGTGTTTGAGTATGGGTTATTCATGAACATCTTGCCTCTTGCTTTGAAACTACCTTTCTAAACTGATATGTTCAGCATCTCATGGGAACACTTTCTAGTCAAACAGACTATCAGTGCTCAGAAGTTGTATTTCTTATAATTTTCATTAGATTTACTTATATAATTGCTTGTCTTATTTGCCTTAATTTTCCCAGAAAAGCCTTGTAAAAACCTTAAATATTGATTTTGAAATTCTGTTCGAATCCTCTTGTCATGTACAAGAATTTCAATTTATCTAACAAGATCAGTAAGTGCCTTTAGCAGAGACAACAGCAGCCTTTGACCTTTTAAAAGATCATCACCAAATTTGAATCTTAAGGAAGTTTTTCGGAATGCAGTCAGTCAGTTTTCAAGAAATATTGACTGATCTGAGATGGGTATAGTTGAAAAATATCTCCTTTTTCTATGAAGTGGTGAATTCACTGTGTTTGTGGTGGATGGTTCAAATAGAATCTCTTCCTGAAACTTGTTTACCTATGGCCTGTTATGTAGCTAGCTATTTCCTTCTTCTGCGTATAGGCCTGTCAGGGTCGGCTCCACAGTTGAGCGGACTCTCCTCTCTGCTGTCTTCTTCTGCCGTGGCTACACCAGCCACAATCAAGCCTCTAGGTTAGTGTGGTAAGCGTCCTCACTGTTGTGCCAAACTAACTTCCTTAAACCTATCTGTATGGTGAGCTGCATCCTTGTGTCAGACTCTCTGTTGTGCCAGACTAACTCTCTCATGCCTACTTGTATGGTGAGCTGCATCCTTGTGTCAGACTCTCTGTTGTGCCAGACTAACTCTCTCACGCCTACTTGTATGGTGAGCTGCATCCTTGTGTCAGACTCTCTGTTGTACCAGACTAACTCTCTCACGCCTACTTGTATGGTGAGCTGCATCCTTGTGTCAGACTCTCTGTTATGCCAGACTAACTCCCTTGAACCTGTTTGTACAGTGAACTGCCTCCTTGTGTCAGATTTTCTGGTGGGCAAGACACATGGTTGTGGCTAGCATCATCTTTGTTGTGCTAGACGCCTTGCCTTCAAACCTGTGTGACAAACTCCCTTGTCCCTGTTTGACATAATACTGCTAAAGCAGGGTACCTTCCAGAACAATGTCTCTCCTCCACGATTGCTGCCCCTGCCCTCACCTTGTATGATTCTCTAGCCTGTGTTGTGCATGAATTGCTGGTAGTCAGACCTGGTATCATGTGTAATACATGCATCACTGAACATTTTGTCTTCTACTTACTATGATCATGTCAAGTGCTCATGTTGATTTTGTACAATTCAGCAAATAATCGTGTGTCTGTATGTGTGTTACGGTGGCATCAAAATGGAGGTGGTGGAGATCAAAAAGAGGGTGCAGGGATCACTGGGGACACAGTCATCATGGTCATGATTAAACTGAGAATGCTGCTGTACCAACAACTAAATACATGTGAAGGGTTCTTCTAGCTAGAAACCAGTAGGTTTAGATTTGACCTTTTCTGTTTCACACAAAACCTGGTGATTCACTCAAGAAAACTGAACATGGAGAGTAACATTTACCATGTCTGCAACTCAGAATCGCTATGATTATGCTAGCTTTGTTGTATTACTGCATCTCATGAACTAGTTTTTGAACATTATTGGAGATTTCTCTTGTTATGGTACACATGCATGTCACACAAGCCAAACACATTTGTCGACAATGGTATTGAAACCTATAATAATAATACAAAGTTCTGTTCTTTGACTATCCCAGGATAAACTGGTCCAGGGCCTCCTTTCATGAAGCTTTAAGATGATCGTAAATCACTTAGGTAATGGGAGTTAGTTAACCTCAGTGAAAAATGCTTCGTGAAAGGAGACCTGGAGCTGGAATCAGCAGCTCTTTTCATGTTACTTTTTAAATTATTCATGTTTGAAAGAAAATTGATCCAAATTCAGTTCCCAAATTCAAACATAAAAATGTCTCACCCATCATGAGACCTAGTGCATCAGTAATTGAATAGAAGCAATTGCCAAATAAGGCAAGTGAGTCCGATTAGGTTAAATAGGGATGACTGTAAGGGTTCAGATTGTTTTCTGAGTGTGTCTAGTAGTCAAATATCAATAATATATGAATGAAAACATGCAATGTTTTCTTCTACATGAGCCAGTGTCATTGCTTGGATTAGCAGGTCAGTGATAGCATAAGATAAGTGAGCTTTGCCAACATGGCATTTGATGCAGAATATTGCTGAGAGGTGCTGTATTAATATTGTCTGTACCCTGATATGTTTTCTGATTAGCCTTTCTCCAACAGAATGTTTGGGTAGTTGTTTCAAAGATGGATCTGGGGGATCAGCCAAGGCTTATCAGACGTGGTTTGAACAGTTTCGCTGATGCATGTCATTGTGTCCCAGTTGTGTAGATTGATGCTGTTGATATCTATTAATTGATTGTTTGGTCCAGAGTCTATTATTTACTAACAGTCATATTGCACATGCATGAATGCTGTTCCAAATATCAATATTCACCACTCATGCCCTTGTTTTACAGGAGGCCTCAACTCCTCGATCTTCAGCATGCCCACAGCTCCAGTGACCAACAGCACCTTCTCCCTCGGTACATCCACCCCACAGACGGCAGGGGTGACCCCCATCCTGGGAGCCACTCCTGGACAATCCACCCTCTCTGCAGGGACCAACAAGCCCTTCCAGCTTCAGAAACCACCTCAGGGAGCCAAACGAGGAAAGAGATAATGAAGTGTGCATCCGATGTTAGGTCTTCTTTTGTATCACTCGGTTCATGGAAAATATACATTGATGTGGAAATAAGACTGGAAATAAAACAAAAGAGTTCAGTTTTAACTTTTCTCTATTTTAGATTTTAAAATTGAGTTGGTAGGATTGGATTAAAACATATAATGTGATTTTTTTGTTTATTTTTCTATTTTTTATTTTACCAGAATATAAATGGAGTAGTGACATATTTCTAACTAACTAACATATATCACATGCTTCTCACCTCATTATGTGTGGCCGAGATATGACAATTGATTTAAGACAAGAAGTATGAACATGATTTTCCACACATCTGATTTTTCAGTTTATCTGTAACCAAGTAATAGAAACATAAATGTCCATTCATTGGGAAATGTTCATCTGTAACATGTGGTGCAAGTAAATGTGCAACTGCAGTCATCATTTTGGTTCTCGGCCTGTAGGGGTGGTGGGGTAGCCTTGTGGTTAAAGAGTTTGCTAGTCGCACCAAACACCCAGGTTCCATTCCCCACATGGGTACAATGTATGAAGGCCTTTCTTGTGTCCCCCACCATGATATTGCTGGAAATAGACATAAAACTAAACTCATTCACTCTCTCCTCAGTCTGTCAGCACCATGACAGGCTTATATCACTTCTTTTAAGTATTGACACAGAGGCAGAGTAATGTCCTAACAAAATCTTAGAAATTATAAAACAGTCTCAACAACATTTGCCACTAGTAAAGTAGCTCTATGGCTCAGTGTGGTTGTGCCTTGGGAAATATATCACGTTGTTACCAAAAGGAAAGGTAATGCTTGTGGGAAAGGAAAGGCTGAGATCCTGTCAGTAATTGGTGGAGGAAGCCATCGTGGAAGCACTATGCTGACAGTAGCATGCATATTGAAAATATGTTTTGTACTATTTGTTTGGATGTATTAAAAATTCAAATGTCTGTATATTTGTGTTCTTTATGGTTATCTTTAATATACCAGTTCAAGATCCACCAAGCCTCAACTGGCAGGTGACATCGGCCCCACAGCACCTCAACTAGCAGTTGACATTGGCCCCACAGTACCTCAACTGGCTGTGTAGGTCAAGCCCAACAACTGGTTGTGGAGGTCAAGCACTACACATGGTTGTGCAGTTCAAGCACTACAAATGGTTGTGCAGGTCAAGCAATACAACTGGCTGTGCATGTCAGGCACTACAAATGTTTGTGCATGTCTAGCGCTACAAATGGTTGTGCATTTCAAGCACTACAAATTGCTGTGCAAGTCAAGCACTACAAATGGTTGTGCAGGTCAAGCACTACAAATGGTTGTGCAGGTCAAGCACTACAAATGGTTGTGCAGGTCAAGCACTACAATGGGAGGTAATAATATCAACAGGCTGCGCCATTGATGCATCCAGGGTATAGTGGAGACTTATCAGAACTTTAACCCTGGAGATATGAGGATGACACCGATTAGGTAAATTCAAGGTCAAAGCAAAGAATATTTCGAAAATATGCTTGTCATTTAGTTCACCTGACTGGAAGTGAAGCGAATTTGTGTCATGGCATATTTACATAAAAAAGTCAATTGTTAGAGCAAGTTTGTTTGAACAAACAAACAGGCGTACATACAATCAAACTGCTCACCATACATGAGCATGCAGTTTATGAAGCACAACCTTACTATGAAGCACAAAAGGTTTGTAACACACTAATCTGGCATCATATGTCACCCTATCCAATTCTCATGATCTGAGATCTGTGCTCATGACGTTGACCACTGGATTGTCTGATCCAGACTCGGTTATTTACAAGTCACCACGATATTGTTGAATATTGTTGAGTACGGCGTTAAGCAGAAAAAAGAATCCCAAACAAACAATGTATATCGTCTTTGACCGGTCGCAGAGAGTATCAGTGCGTCCTAGATTACGGACTGCGTGATGTGGTATCCAAACATCAATGTCATAAATCAAATTGCACATGCTCCTTATTAAATGTAGATCACTGTAACCTATACCTGACATAATAACAGTGACATCACTAGTCATCCAAAAATATTGGAAGAATATATTACAAACCACCACTTCAAACCAGTTCAAAACAGACATTTTTGTAGGAATAAACTATCGACAAAAAACAAGGGAACTAAGAAATTGAATGTTGCACCCGAACGCAACATCCAATGACAGTGAAATTTCACATGATGCATTTACCAACACGTGATGCACGTGCACACAGACGTTAACCTCTGTAACCGTATTGGAGAACTCACAGTCACTAATGCAATAGAGTTTAACACATGCAGAAAAATGTCACAAAGTGTTGTTATAAGGTGAAAATTGCATTCGTATTCAAGAAACGAATTATACACCCATTATTGAGATTTGCGGTTAGATCGGCATAGGTCCAATACTATTACTACTGGGTAATAGATTAAGGGATGGAAAAGGAGAATAACCCGTCAAGAAACAGAACAGACTAGACTCGTCAAGTAGCAAATAAAGTTGAGTCAATGATTAAAATTAAGGGAGATTTCCAGTCACGAGGTACGACATGAGACCAGTGAATGATGTAACTTCCAACGAATCAGAGAGATTGTAGAGGGTCATGTTACATGGGTGGAGCAGGCTCGAACACAAAAAGATACCGTCAGCACTAAAAAGCGCGAGAGGCGCGGTGCTTGCTGAAGAGTCAGCAGAACGTTCACATCCCGATTGATCAGTAAAGAGCGTGCCTTACCTTGTCCAGGCCAAGTCAGATTGTTGTGAAGAGGGGGAACGAGGAAACCGATGTGAGTATAGAACCTTGTGCTGAGTTATTCATTGTATGCTAGAGCGCCAGTACATGAATACTACGTCTTAGTTGGGAGTCCAAGACCACTCATTCCTAGAGGTAGTCACCCGGACAGACCAATAACACGCGAGTATGCCACCAGAGCTTGCAGAACGGCCATCGTAACAGGTAACTGGTCAGAGGGTTTACTAACACCCAAATCCCAGTTACGACAGTATGTCATTAAACAAACAAAATAAATAATTCTGGGGATGATAGAGAGGGGATGGTTGGGGGACTGGTAGACCAAAATCAACACCACGACGGGATCGTCTCATTACATTACTGGATCTACGCAATTGTTCAAATCAACACCTGCCATTAATAGAGAATGTCGTAAACTCACTGGGTGACGAATTTCACAATCAACCGTTAAAAACCGGCTCTATCAAACCTGTCAGAAAGCAAGACGTCTTTTCAAGGGTTTTACCCTTACAGCTCACCATTGGCGCCAAAGACTGACATTAACTAGGCGGCATCAGGAACGGGCTTTGCGCCGTGTGTTACACCATGTTCTCGGATGAATCAAGGTTTTGCCTCAGATTCATAGATGGCAGTTATTGACCATGATGGATATAGGGGTGGTAGTGTCATGGTGTGGGGTGGGTTTGAATTCCAAGATCATAATGCCAGACCACATCGGGCCCAAATTGTCACAACTTATCTACGACGAGAGGGCATACAGACACTGGACTAAACATCTAAGCCCCCCAGACCTGTCCCCAGTTGAACATCTATAGGGCATTCTCGGTCGAAGGGTGTAGGCCAGGGACCCCGCACCCGCCAACCTGACGCAGCTTGGTGCAGCTCTTCGGGAGGAATGGCGGGCAATACCACGGGCCGGGCAGCCATCCGGAAATCATTCAACAGTATGCCATCAAGGTGTCGTGAAAGCGCTACCCAACATGGACACAACAGATATTGAACTTCGCGTCCACATTTGATTTCGTGAACAGAGTAAGTTCACATTCATCGTCATTTCATCAGTTCCCTTATTTTAGTCTGTAATATAGTTCTAAGTCATCAATGTGGAGTTGTAACAGTTACTGCACTAATATCAAATTTCTCAGTCAAAACAAACAAAGCCCGCAGCCAAATATGTTTGTCCAGTGTGACTTCTGAACGCGGGAACCGCTTGAATGTATGTCGTTGGATTCAGGAATGCCAAGTTTCAGTGTCAGGGATTTTCAGATGCTCTCATCACCGACACCGGACACAAACTCGCTTGACTTCCAGTCAGGTGAAGTAAATGACCAGCATATTTTCAAAATATTCTTCGCTTTGACCTTGAATTTGCTGCTAGTCATTTACCTACAATTACCGTTGTGTGAGTAAACGAATTTCCGTCGGGAATGGTGTTGACCTTTGACATGCCACTTTGTCTGTCAAGTATCCCAGGGCCACTGTCAGTGTCAAGTGCAGCTGCAGCTGCGGTCAACTTCAGACAAACCTCACACAATCCTCAGATAACAAAATCGTATAGTTAATGAACGCCTAAACTGAGCTGGTAAACGAAAATCAATCATTATGAGTATCTGAGTTCATTTACTGTCAGATGTGTATGCAATTGCTTTAATAATTCCATTTATGTATTCCATAACTTTCTGCGATATTTACATAGTATATGTAAGCATGCTTGTCATGATGATACTAAAGTATCCGTATCATTTGCCTGCCTATATTCAACAAATCCGGTGCTAGGGGTTGAACTTGTTCAAGCACTGTGCAAGTCTACGGTCCATTATACCTGAGACCATTCTATCTAAACTGCTCGCCACGGTGTAAGAAAAGCTTTTCATCATCACGTTTAGAGTGACGGGAACACCTGAATATTCCGTATGAATTGCTAACAGTGTACGAGTGCCAGGTATTGGCTGTATATTTTCAGTGCATAAACCACACGTGTGTGACTGTTTCAAACTTGGTGTTTTTAGTTACTGATGTTCGATGTACATCCAAGTATACCTTCCACTTATTCATCTCCGTTGCAAAGTAGTTGACTAATACTGAAAGGGTTTCTCTCATTGTGTTTCCACAGTGTCAAGCAGCGGTGGCACTGATATATCCTGGTAATAAGGAATGTTTATAATATTTTATACAACTTTAGGCGAGAAAAAAGGCGGACATTCAATGACAGATTATATGAACATCATACGTTTAAATAATAAAATGTGGGAACACTTTAAAGTACATGTCTTCTTTATGTATTTTCGGAATTTCACTCTGTGCAATATATCTTGGAAGAAACGTGGAAAACAATAAAGGAATACGTGTAGTTTCATGTGTTTTCTTATTCGTTTCCATGAGTTTATATGAATCCTCTAACATCCCTGTATGGACACCGGGTGACATTGCTTGAGGTGCCGTCAAACGTGGAGACGCTTTTTATCGTTTGCTCATCAAGGAAGAAGACGTCATCAGATGTCAGTGTAAGTACTGTCAAATTAGCATACTATATAGTTATATACTAATGGAATTATAATGTAGACTTTTGAACAAAATTAAAGGCAAACTTAAAAACGCGCAAAAACAGTGTTAGACCATTACTGTCGAGACTGAAATGTTATTACGTGGAACAAGAAGCGTTGCAAGGTATGATAACAATCAACATAAGAACAATGCACCTGGCTCACGCAAATGCGCCACAACGCATGAGGGAGGGGGTTCACAGAGCAGTACACACAGTCGGTAGCAAGTGTGTCCACCTTGTACATTTATGCAGGCCCGGCACCTTCTGATCTGGGCCACTAAACCCCGGGGAAAATCATTCCCTACCCGAGGAAGGATCCGCTCGGATGACGTCGCAAATCTCGCTCAAGGTGTTTCATCCGTGATGTGGTCACTTCTGGTCGCAAGGGCAGCTTTCAAGTTCCCCTTGATCAAAAACACGATCCCTTCCACAACACAAATTTCCGCACAATATAAGAGAATTGGTTGGATTCGCGTATCAATTATCTTAAACAAAACAGAATTCGTCCACATCTAGTTTATACAAGTGATCATGAATAAATTCCACTAAAGACTTTGGACCGCTAGATGACAAATTTTGTATGGATGTATTAAATTTACCCGAGGACGCGAAGAGAATACTTAGATATGTATATGAATCTACTGCTTTCTCCAAATTTAATGTTAGTCCCCACGCATCTACGAGGGGATGTCAATAAATTGTGAGCCTTGCATAGAAAAACACAAAAATTGGTATGAACCACATTTATTTTTCAACATAGTCCCCTTGTGAGTCAAGACACTTGTTCCATCTTTTCTGTCAGGCGGTGATGCCATCTCTGTAGAAGGCGCCATTCTGGTTCTCAAACCAAGCCTCAGTAGCAGCAATAAGCTCATTATCATCCTGAAATCTACGACCATGCAAGTGTTTCTTGAGATTTGGGAACAGATGGTAATCACTTGGTGCCAGGTCTGGAGAGTAGGGGGATGAGGCAAGAGTTCGTACCCGCATTCCTGGACAGCAGCGGCTGCAACGCGAGAGGTGTGTACTGGAGGATTGTCTTCTCTCCGGCGCTTCTCCTTGATTGACTGTCGCACTTGCCTCAACAAGTTAGCGTAATATTCCCCATTCATTGTTCTTCCTTTTGGTAAGTAATCTATGTGGATGGCGCCTTTGCTATCCCAGAAGACTGTCGCCATTACCTTCTGCACTGATCTGGAGATTTGAACTTTTTGGTCCTGGGAGAAGTGACATGTTTCCATTCCATGGATTCTTGTTTGCTCTCAGGATCATAGTGGTGGATCCAGGTTTCATCACAGGTTACTAGCCTAAAGTGAAAATCTTCTGGATTCTTGTTGTGTCTGGTTAGCATGGAGTTGCTCATGATGACCCTTGTTTGCTTCATTTCATCTGTAAGCATTCTCGGCACCCATCTTGCGCACACCTTAGACATGACGAGATGTTCATGAAGAATTGTCTCGATGGATCCGTGTGAAATGCCTGTGGTCTCCTCTAAGTCGTGGAGTGTGATTCGACGATTTTCCAGCACAAGTCTATGCACTCTGAAAATGTTTACCTGACTAGTGCTTGTTGCTGGGCGACCTGGACGGGGGTCATCTTCAAGTCTCTCTACCATGCTTAAATTCATTGACCCATCTTTTGATGGTAGCAGATGAAGGGGAAGACTTCCCATAAACTGCTGAAAGCCTTTCTTAAATGTTCTTCGCCGAGCTTCCTTCAAGAACTAAAAACGTAATTACTGCATGCTCTATACTCAATTTTATTCATTTTCACTGCCGTGAGTGGTCTCTCTTTCTGTCAATGTGAGCTCTCCAATAACTTCTGAGAGTAGGATACCAAACCTTATACATCACATCAGCTATATCCCAAGGTTCAATGTCGTACCATAGGCTGTGACACCTGGGTATGAAAAATGCTCAAGGTTCAAAACTTATTGACATCCCCTCGTACATAGTGTTCAAATTGTTAAGTGTTCTTTGGAGACCAGATATCACATCGGAGAATAAGATCACATCACTAGAAATGGGGTAATGAGAGTTTCAGAACATATCCACTTTTCGGCAACAACATGATCATGACGAGCTGTTGACATAATCATGCAGTCGACAACTAAGTCATGAGACAGATAAAACAAATCGATGTTACTTATATAGTAGTCCACAAAACTACAGTCTTGTTCTGATATATAGAAGTCTCCCATACTGTAACTCGGAGTTTTATCGTTAAACAAGTAGTCTAAGTTATGAGAGAAACAAAAATCAAGCAGTTTACGACCAAATGAATTTACACATACTGACGTTTCCTCAGGAAATACTGGTTCGTGTACACTGAACTGAATGCATGTATACACTGTCAAAACTTAATTGTTGCCCTCTTCCTTCCTTCCAACCATCATGATTACAAAGGCCGACGAGCTGTTGACATAAGGTACTTCCTTTTTGCGAATAAGAACATGTGTGTAAATAAACATGCTTACTAATTTTGCATGCACTTTTTACCAGAACAATACTTTTTCTCTCCAAATATATTTGTGTTTCTGTTTAATTAAACCAGGGATACTCTATAACAGGGATTGGTCACTCGCTTGCTTTCCTTACCATTTGTACTAATTAACGTGTGCCTCGTCATGCTTCACTGCACACGTCGACTTGGTTTGTTCTCAGCGCAAATCGGCTGCGCTTAACAGTATTTCAACCAGTTTATTGTCGGAAACTATCGGCATCTCCCGGAGTAATACTCGGTAAATTGGAGTAGGCTCCCCTGAATGTTGTCACAACAAGCTGGTTACACTTCCTGTCGCCGAATGATGCATGGGTGGATTAATGAGAGGACTTGAGAATGTGTTTACACATTGCCTTGTTCAAAGACTCTCTGTTTATGTGACAATTTTGATACAGCGTTCGAAACGATCGCCAGCCCATAGGCCCAGCGTCGGCTGTTAATGTATCAGGCCAACAGTTTCAGTTATCTGCAGGCCCTTGTGGTCTTCTGTCAATTAGATCTCATTTCTTTTCAACTAGCATCTTGCCCATAATTTGTATTAATGTTCAGAAATTATCCCTGATCCTTCATGTTAGGATAACTTCCAGTTTCACTTCACAGTATTATATATTCAGTGCCGCATAGGAATGTCAGCAGTCTATAACTAATGTAAACTTCTCTGTGCTCCATACACGTCACTAATGGATTTTGTAGGGACTGTGAAACTCTCTACAATGAAGACTATTTTGTTTTTATTGGTTTGATTTCAACAAAATGGGTATGCAGACTTTAAAGACTGCAAGTGGCAGCAAGCCCTGATGGCCAAATGGCAAACTAAAGAACTGCAAACACTGTTATTATATGTATTTGAAATGATCTGTTACACAATTAAAATGTATCATTATGTTTCAGTGGTTTTCTGTTTGTGTGGAATGCTTAGGCTGCATAAAAATATGTTTCTCGGGCACATTCTTTTCAAAAGTGACGAGTAAGACTTTGATTTTTAATTTTTGATAGAAAAAATGTGACGAGGGAGGAACACATTTTTATTTCTTTTTCCTTCAGGAATACAGTTTGGAAAGTTAAGCACATGTTAATGAGTTGTAGATTCAGTCACTCTCATTCTTACAGACACTCATTCTATAATGGACAAATGGACGGTCGTGGCAAAGTCGAAATTATTTTTTTTAAGAGGGCAGTTAATGAAGATGACCAGATGTCTTCCTGCATGTGCGCAATTGCATTGATACTGACAGAATGTCAACTGACACAGTCACTCCCACCTAAAAAACAGAAAGTTTAAAACCATCACAAAGCGTTAAAAAGTCCTTTGCAGTTTTGTCAAATATCAACAATAGTTTCAGAACTAAAACATTCAAGCATCAAAGGCATCCATGGCAGATTAGAACAGATCAGATATGTCATACCTCACACTTTCACCAGATAGAATATTCCCCTCAATACTTAGAGGTGTATTTGAAAGAAATGAATTTTAGGACGACTAAACACATTCAAACATTGGCTTGTAGTAATGAGTGATCAGATCAGACCAACGATATGTCATATTTTTCCCACACATGAAATACTTGTGAATGTATACACCCTACCAATTATTTTTTTAATTCATAAAATCATCACTATTACTTCCAAACACCTCTCACCAGATGGAACGTTTCCCTAACAGAAAAAAGGTGTGTGTGAAAGAAGTTTTTTGAGCAATAACTAGAAACACTCAAAATATGCTGTGTAGTATTTCAATGGCGGATCAGAACAGATCAGCGAGATGACACGTTTTTCACCCACCTCAAATACATCCTAACGATATGTTTAGATTATCAAATTATAATATTACCTGCAAACACCTTTCGGGTCATAGTATATTCCCCTCATAAATATTTAAGGTGCATGTGAAAGAGGTTTTGGAGCAATAACTAGAAACACTTAAAGTTATACTATTTCAATGGCGGATCAGAACAGAACCGCGAGATGGCACATTTTTCAACACCTCAAAAACACCATACCGTTTTTTTTTAAATTATAAAATTAGCACTATTACTTCCAAACACCTTTCACTAGATGGTATGTTCCCCTAATGGAAATTAAAGGTGTTTGTGAATGAAGTTTTTGAAGCTGAAACAAAAGCACTCAAACAACGCCGTGGAATATTTCAATGGCGGATCGGATCAGATCGGCGAGATGGCACATATTTCACACACCTCAAGTACGTCCTAACAATTTATTTTAGATTATGAAACTATCACTATTACCTGCAAACGCCTTTCGCCTGATGGTAAATTCCCCTCATAAAAATTAAAGGTGTAAGTGAAAGACGGTGACGAGTAATATCTAGACACACTTCAAACAACGGCGTGTAGTATTTCAATGGCGCATCAGATCAGATCGGCGATCTGCCACATTTTTCACACACTCCAATTAAACCCCAACATGTTTTTAAGTCACAAAACTATTGCTTGCAGACACCTTTCAACTAAAGGTATAATTCCCTGCTAAAACATAAAGGAATGTGTGAAAGAAGCTTTTATTGACGAAACTCAGTCTATCTTCGCTGTGTACCGATAATTGAAGCCAGAGAGTTACAAGATGTCGACTTGAAACTTTACTACAAACATATTTTCTTATACTGACACTAATTACAAATATGTGACTAGAACTGAAGTAACGGAACAGGTGACTTACCTTCTACGTGTAGGTTCCGAGTTGTCACAACACTCAGCGAATGTAATCAGCTGTTGAAAATGAACCGAGCTCAATCTTAAATACTAAGCTGCCGCCATATTGTCTCCACTGGTCACGTGACAAAGCGAGACATACGTTCAGCGGTTTTTCGAGGAGTTTCACCTCCCCTCTCTATATAGGCTCCCTGATTAAACATACCATCATCTAAAACCATATATAACACGGAAATGTTTTTTCGCTATCATCTGTAATGTCTTACCATTGGCTTCCATCATTGTTATCATAACTGCCGGCTTCCTATCAGTGCTTGTTTTATACTGGCTTCCAGCTTTCGTTAATTCATTCCACTTGTTACTTTGTTATTGTTTTACCAGTACATATAAATATAGCTCTGTACCCCATCCTCAATCACCTGATGAAGGAGTAAGCATTAACTCCGAAACGTTGTGTTCTCATATATCTAAAGAAGTTGATATCCATAAAAATCTTCATTCTTATGTATTTCACTTCTAAATGCCCTTCAAAGACTAGGTCAAACTCTCGTTAGGACCGCATCGCGGTTCTTGGATAGTGAAATACGTGTAGAGGTTTGGGCAATAGTGGACTGTATTGCTTGTCCTTGCATCACTATACGGTAAAGATATCTACAATAAGTCGCGACGTCACGTTGCTCGGTAGACTAACTGTCACAGTACGATTAGCTGCAACAAGTGTCACCTGGCGCAAAGTACCAGGAACTAAGGGCCGTAACTCTTAGAAAAAGAGCACGTTGCATCATGGACGATATGGAGGTCTACACTCAGCGTGTGAAACAGGCGGTAACAATAATATTTACTTAGATATCATATCCTCATATAGGGACTTCCTCACAAATGATGCTGTTTCCATTGACACCGATGAGATTTCTTAGATGAAATTCTCATAAACATTGTCGGCATCAAGTGTTCTGTTTTCGATCACATTGTTTTGGTAGTATATGTTTTTCAATTAGGCGAATACATATGAGGATGGTTAAGTGGACGCTTTGACCAATAAACGAATGTAGTATTTTTGTAGTCGGACTTGGCTTATACTCAAAATACAAAATAATCAAAAGAAAATTTACAAAAACCACTGAATTTTAACATTTTGTTTGAAAACTGTTAACAGGTTGCTTGCTGTTAACGTTTACGGTAGTTTTCAGGTCAAGAGTGATCGCTAAGAAAATGGTACAAGTATGTGTTAATTTTCGTATCGTAAGTTTGTTTATGAATATCCAA
The DNA here is from genome assembly GCF_037392515.1 of Haliotis asinina. NCBI lineage: Eukaryota > Metazoa > Mollusca > Gastropoda > Lepetellida > Haliotidae > Haliotis > Haliotis asinina. The sequence goes on along the minus strand of NC_090281.1, from coordinate 96,524,677 downwards.
TGCATATAAGTCAAATATAGTTTAGAATTGTCTTTGTGATTTTTTCATTATTTGAATCAGGGAGTATGTGGCAGTTTGTTTGGCCAAAGATTTAAATTGGCCTTAGCACTTCACTGACAGAGATAAACATCAGCCCATGTGGTCAGGATCATAATATCTGTGCTTCAAATCCCATAACATGACTTTAACATTTTTTTGCGTTCCCAGTAGCATAAGCATTGAGTCACCTGACAATGTTACACTTTAACACTATCATCTAGGTTCTCCAAGTTATAATAATTAATGCTGTGTTTGATTCTGTAAAATGTTTGAAGTTGATTTCTGGTGCAACAGTTCACAAAATGGCCAAAAACCGTACTCACTCAGTCATGTGTCACTGTCAGCTTGCATGTTTTGCTTATGTTGATGACACAGGTGTATGTCCTGAGATCTGTATTGAAGCATTGATTTACACAACGAGGACAGCTCTGTTCATATACAACTTCTTAATATATTACGAGAAACATCTTGACGTACCGACTGACACTTATCAAGCAAGATTACTGTGTTAGTAGCTGCACCGAAATGTTGCTGTTATTATAGCAAAGAAGTTGTATATCCATAGAACTCGCTTTGTATATCACACCAGGTTCTAAATGCCACTCAAAGAAGTTATGTTTCAAGTAGTGCAAGCTCTGATTTTCATACATTTGAAAGGTTTTTGACTCTAGTGGTGACTCACATAAATTTAATTCCAATGCTGGTGTAAACTCCCTCACATTCTGCATCCTTTGTGAGGTGGAAGGTGGTCTTCTCTACTCTGAAGTCTTCATCAGGGTGCATGTTACTGGAATCTTCATCAGGGTGCATGTTACTGGAATCTTCATCAGGGTGCATATTACTGGAATCTTCATCAGGGTGCATGTTACTGGAATCTTCATCAGGGTCCACTTTACTGCAGGATTCATCAGGGTCCATGTTGCTTGAATCTTCAGAAGGATCCATGATACTGGAATCTTCATCAGGGTCCATGTTACTGGAATCTTCATCAGGGTCCATGTTACTGGAATCTTCATTAGGGTCTATTTTTAGTGTTTCAGTACTGCATGTTAGTTACATATGGAGACTGTACCCCAAATAAAGCAGTGCAGCAGTGAGAGACTGAATCACACTGGACATACAAGAAAACGAAGTTGCTGAAAGTGTAGTTTTTATGTCAAGGAACAAGTAAATATCTTTGTTTTTATTTGAAAGTTGTAAGTTCTTGAATGCATGACATCATTCACTTTTCTTTCCCTCATTCCAGGAAGCTGAGATAAGGAAACTGGAACAGGAAATCTTATTTCTGCAGAACCCTGTCAAACTGGATGGAGTTGTCTCCCCTGAGGTAGAGAAGCTGAAGTCGGAGAATGTGAAGCTTCAGTACCAGCTGAATCATCTGAAAAAGGTTAGTGGTTTGTGTCATCAAGTATAATAAACTCCATGCCTCATCACACCACATACCTCAAAGCACATGCCATGCCACCCCACGCCAACAACTCACACTTCACAACAGACTCCACGCACTACAAACTCCAAAGCACATCCCTTCTCCATACCCCAAAGAGGGGTATTCACTTCACACTTCAGTCCCAGCTGAAAAACAATTCAAACACCATTAAATAAACTCTCCACCAGACACCACACCATAACCACAGTACTCTACCTCTTGACAAACACCACACCACTTCCTGAACATCACACAATACACACAACACACACAACACACACAACACAACATTCTACCTACATGCCACACCATGCTTCTGTAAAGATAAACAACTTACACATTAAACAATGCGAAGTATTATTTTGTATATGTTGTACCAGAGGACTTAGAGTTGTGTTAAGTTACAAAACTTGGATTACTTCGCTACGTTTCATAGCAGTAATTATTGTGTAAAGTTACACAGCACTAAGTACTCTGTTACACTAACAAGGTCTGTGATTTCAGTATCTGGCAGAGGAGAAGTCCCGGAACCCTGACCACATGGTCAGTTTGTTCGGGGTGCTAGAGGAGATCTTTGGTGTGGCCATCCGTGCTGCTTACCCTGACCTGGAGAACCCTCCCATTCTGTTGTCTGCCAGCCAGAAGTTTGCAGATTATCAGTGTAACAGCGCCATGGGAATAGCCAAGGTGATTTCAAGAGCTATTGTGTGTTTCATTTTGTGTTAACTTTTGCATAATGACAACCTTTCAGATTTTCAATGTTGAGGGCTGACTAATTTTGGTCAGTGAAGGTGAATCCTTACAGTGACTGCTTCAGAATGGGGACCCATACAGATCCATTTCTTTGGCCATGTGTATACTTGAGGACATGCTGCATGTATAGTAAACACTTTGTATATAGGTTTTTGTAATCTCCAAATTGTTTTGTTTTACTATTTAGGACAGATTTTCTTTTCAACTTAAAAGTCTTACTTACACCATTTTGGGACTGGTTTAAATATACAGAGAGTATTATGTTCACCCTGAGTATTCGTGCATGTGTCGTTTTCAGATTGTGTCGAGCCAGGGTGAGAAGGTGAACCCAAGGGAGGTGGCCCAGGCCATTGTGGACAAGATGCCTCAGGTTGACATTCTGGACAAGGTAGGGGCATCTCGACCTAGTTTCTGCTGTCTCCACCCACACATCTTAACGACAGGATTAGTACAGAACTGCTTTTGAGTGTTCTATATATCTGTATACATGTATATATGGTCACATGTTGTTGCTTGACATGTATTTCTGTTCAGCTATTTTGAATTGCTGCTTGGGGATATTTTACCAGAAAGGATTTAACCATCAGTTTGTTTTCCAAACACTACTTGGCCTCAGCTCCAGTGACAGAGTGCAAATGCTCAGAATCAAACCACTGTAAGATTTTTGTCAAAGTTTAGAAACTGAAAACAAAGGGTTTGAAACTGATGTCACTAAGACACCATTACCGAGATATAATCTCAAAAATGCTTCCTTGATGACAAATACTGAAGTGGTAAGTTGTGTGCTTGTTGTTACATCTGCTGGCAGAAAATCATATTGCGTATGTGAGGTGCTGTAGATGTAAATATCAAGCCTAAGTGTCATGGCCACACACACAAATCTGGATGCAATCCATGCAGCCATTCTGTGTAGAGCTTTTCATATTATACATTTTGAATAAAATAACATAAACGACATCTACATATGTTTAGCATAACAGTAACAATAATATTTTTTTTTATCCTGACTCATGCTTAATGGGTGATCTTTTTGAATTTATCTTCCCTTCACTAATCCGCTAGGTGCACTGATCTGGACGGTCCAGCCTTAAACTGACAGCGCATGTCGTATGCGCGATGCGAGTCGTATGTGTTACCATTACACTTACAGACAGTTAACCAGTATAGCCTTCACTTTCACCAAAACATGCGTCAGTTCATGGCTTTTCGTCGTAAACGATAATTTTTTCAGTTAAGGGGAAATACAGCAACATGTAAGCTGGGTTCTGGGAACCAGACCGGAAGCGAGAGTTGGACCGTCGCTTATATCGTTATAAAAGGAGAGTTATCACCCCTCGCAACAAAAAGATCGCCCATTGCTTATCTCCTCTTCCCTGGCGAAGATAGTGGAATACCTGAAATCCCTTGAAGTTCCCTTCTAAAAGAAGTGGACGTAAAATACACTCACCCACCAGAAGCCTCCCTTTTCCCGCCAAAACGGTCACTTCAGCTGCCATGCTTGTTACTCTCTCCTCATCGCCCGACGAGGGCAGTTGGAGGCAGCTGGGGTCCCGAATACGCGACAAACGGCGACAAGTTTTGAATCGTTTTAGTCCTTTAACTAAACTTATGTTGTATGTGGTATATGCATCATAATTTGTTAAATTTGTGATAATTTTGTGTTTATTTACTACTAATTTACCTTATATGTTCTTTCTGTTCATTTACATGCAAGGGACAAGCAAAGTTGGCTTTCGTTAGTGATGTCTAATCAGCTGATTTAACCACGGGTAACCGTTTGTCATTAACTGCTAAAATTCATAATTCTAGTGACCAGGCAGCTGTGTCTCTGGAGTTATGTCTTGGTTCCAGCGAGTTGTCCCCTAGACCACAGAAGAGTTGTCTTCAACAGAGTCGTTGCAGAATCAACATACTTCGACGGAGAAGTCCTTCAGAGACTACAATCTTCAACTACGTTGACTGCCACTCTGTGTGCACTCCACTAGATCTGCACTCCCTTCAGAGGATGAAAAGGCATTGTATGCACGCCCACACTCAAGGGGATCGTCACCATTGCCTTTGGCATCTCGTCATCAAGTGAGTGCACTTGCGGCCGTTGCAGTCTTGAGAGGGATATCGACACATTGACGTTACTGCCGATCGCTCCGATATCTATGATTCCTGAGATGTTATCTGTGACATTCAGGTCAGCAACCAAGTTTCAACAACAACATATGCCACCTTTCAACGTTCATTATTTTCCTCTTCACCATATGGACCCTTTATCAGAGCAACAGAAGTAGCCGTATCATACAACATCATCATCAGCGCCCGCAACAGATCTTACAAGACAGAGGACAAGGGTCTCTGGACACCACTATGAGACGTACCTTCTTTGGACTCGCTCAATCGAGATCCATCAACGAGACTCTCATCTCCAAGTTCAGCAACCCTGCTAACGAGGAAGAGAGAATGATCCTGTCAGCGCTCATCAAATAAGAAAAAGGATCAGCAATTTATGTCTGTACACCTCACCTCAACTTCTGTGGGATTGAATCTTCTACATCAACAAGGTCTCTTGTCTGCCTCATCATGGAGTGAGAATTTTACAATGCCCTCGTTATATCAAGCTCCTTGGTCAGTGCCTACGATTTCTTATTCTTCGACTACAAGATACCACTACCAACTACACCTCCGATCACAAGAGTTGACAGTATTATCTTCGGTGGAAAAATTCCGACACATCTACCTGGAGGACAGCCAGTCTACATCAGCTTTTAGCGGCGGGAGTTTTTTCGCATGCTTGTACTCATCTAGACACGTACTCACCAAAAAGCATGGTTACGGACAAGCCCGAATGCTAGCCACATTATCACTGTCTGAAAAACAAGATTTCATGATGATCAGTTGACTGCTACACCGGTGACGTCACGTCTTCAATCTGATTGGTCCCCGAGAGACAACACCCTGTGCAGAATGTGATGTTATTGTTCTAATATCAGGAAGTCACCAACATTCGACTTACAGACTTTCAACGTTGGCAAGATGTCAATTACACACTAGATTAGCAGTTTACAGCATCATTTGATTCTTCAGGAGGCACAGAGGCCTTCTAACAGCAGACTCAACTTTGCCTATCAGGAGGCTTGCAGCAATGAATGACAGTTTCTGATCAGACAGGCAGCCAGCTATACATAGACTTCCTGTGAATGCCAACTCGCTCATAATGAACAGTATTGACGATCTAAAGAAGAAGAATAACGCATCTTCTCGGCATCTTTACCAACTCACCTCGGATGACTTGTGAATCTAAATTCTTCAGGATTTGATTCATCACTACATTGAAATACATCGCTGTCCCAGAGGATTGGTGGGTCAAAGTTCAAGCTGATGTTAGAATAAGTTCTGCTCTTACTGTTACCAGTACAACAGTGACAATGTCTGCTCACGTCACCTCAGGATATGACCAGACGAGGACACCTGCAACTACGTCTATGACAGCGGTTCCTGAGTCATGTTTTCCTGTTCTGACTGATTTACGACGTCGGACATCTTGAGACCATACCCGCTATGGAGGACTCACCAGTCGAATGTCTGCACAGGAACTTATTTGTTAGAGCCGGTCCACGTCAGTCATCTCTATGTAGATGTATTACTACAAGACTGGGGTGGTTACCTGACCAACGAGGTTGCAGCAGGACCACCTTGAGATGAAAGCAGTAATCAAGGTAATTCGTCTGGTCGACAAACTACTGATAGTTCACACAGACAGCTCCACAGTTGTATTCTACATAAACAAACAGGGATCAACAAGTTCTCACAGTCTGTTACTGCTAGAATCGACCTTTCTACTATTCAACATAGTCAACGATCTGAATCTGCACTTTAAGGCATGTTACATCCCAGGCGCTCACACACAACATTGTGACCCCCGGCAGAATGGATGCTGCAGTGGGAGGCATTTTGTCTAATTAGTCAGACCATCAGATCACCATAAATAGATCTACGCACCACAAAGTTCAACCAACAACAACATTTGTATCACCGGTACCAGATCTGCTGGCAAGGACCACAGACGTTCTCAGCATACCGTGGGAAGGATGGAATGTGTATGTGTTCTCCCCTTCAGTACAGTTTGGAAGAATCTTCTCTTCCATCCGCACACCAAACAGGTGCACAGCAATCCATCTGCATTCGCAGTTTACATTTCAAGCACCTTTTTATCTCTATATCTACTGAGACACCTATGGAAGTATCCCGCAAAACTATCTCAGTGTGGATCAGAGATGTTATACTGAGGCCCTATAAGCAACAGGACTGGAGGCTGCGCGAGCCTCCAATTCACATGAAGTCAGAGCCTTGGCCTCTACACTAGCTCTATGTGGAAATTACTCGTTATCAACTATAATGGAGGGCTGCGTTTGGAAATCAAACACTGTGTTTGCCAATTATTATCTACGAGAGATAGACATGGAGGACGTCACTGGCATTCTTCAGTTTGGGCCTCTTTTCATTGCTCAGCAACTAACAGTTCCTCGAAAGTTCACTCGATTTAGCATGTGACTTGTGGAAGCCAGACGCTCTGCGGAGTATAATGCAGTCCCTCTTGGATTCGGCGATTCTGCTGTTGCAGAAAAAATCACGGAATTTACCTTTCCATGCAGAAAAACGTCCGGTCCGCAGAGAACGCATTTTCATGCAGAATCCGTGCAGAATTTGCCACTTTTCTGCCGAAGAATTTGCTTATTTTAAAAGCTCTGTGAAAACTGAGAAACGAAAAGTAGAGTTAATGTCAAACGTAGGATTGGTTACACATAAAAAGGACTGACATATTTATTGTGACACATTTTCAAAATAATCATGATTAAAGATACTTTATTAAAAAAGCAAGTTTTAGGCATCATTCAAGTAATATTAGATGAATTTGTCACTGCAGTTACATTCTCAACATTGATCATTTGGAAACTTGAAATTAGTTCAAATTTCTTTTAGGTATAAAATTGTTTTTTGCAAGAAACCGGAAGTTGTTCGTCTGCATCAAAGTTACGGTTGAGAAGAGAGAAAGAACTTTCAGCGAGTGTTCTCACACACAGAAAAAAGTGTGGTGCATTGTTATCAAACTTACTCAAAATGTACTGTCGACTCAACTTTATATCTGTGTTTGAGAATTAAAGCATGAAGGTCTGTATAATGTATTTATTGTTTTTTCCAAATGTGGTAACTGCAAAATGTTTTGCAGAATATTGAAAAATGGAGTGCAGAATTTGTGTAAATTGGCCATGGAATTCTGAAAAATTTGCCGCTGAATCCAGGAGGGACTGATAATGGTGGAAAGTCTCGAACAGACCTGTACTCATAATGAAGATGCTTGAACATGAAGACGGGTTGCAACTAGTCTTCATTATGATATCTTGATATTCAGTTGCATTAGATACTAACAGGACTCTAGTTATCCCCCTGTGTGTAATCTTGGGGGATATGGTCGACGCCTTCCATCCGTCCGTCCGTAATCATTTAGTTTCCAGGGAATATCTCAGAAACCGTTCAATATTTTTAGACCAAACTTGATAGAGATAATGATTTCAACCTATAGTTGTGCCTTTTGCTATTTACAGGGTTTTGGCATTTTTTTTTTTTTTTTGTTTTTCCATGGAACATTATGGTGTTAGTCTTATGGTGGGGCAGGCTTTGTTTCTGGAGCATAACTTAAAAACTTCTTAATATCTGTCAGTGTAACTTGGTAGATATGTGTGGCAGACCCCAAAGTGGTGCCCTTTGCTATTTACAGGTTTTCTGATTTATTATTTTCTCCGTTTCTATGGAAACGTTTTGGACTTTGTCTCAAAATAGAGGGATGTCCTTCGTTTCCGGAGCAGAACTCAAAAACCAATATTTTTCTGCAAAACTTTGTAGATACATCAGTCGGAACCTAAAGTGGTGCCTTTTGCTACTTAAAGGTTTTTGTGATTTCTTATTTTCTCGGAATTTTCCATGGAAACGTTTCGGACTTAGTCTCAAAAGTGACAGGTGTGTTCCGTTTCCGGAGCAGAACCCAAAGTAGTGCCTTTTGCTATTTACGGGTTTTTATGATTTATTATTTTCTCGTTGCTGACTTCGTTTCAGAAGCACAACTCGAAAACCATTTCATATCTTTCAAAAGATCTTGACAGATATACGAGACAGATCTTGAAATGGTGACTTTTTCTGATTACAGATACATGGCATGTATATTTTTCATGAATTCCATGGAAACAATTCTGACTTGGTCTAAAAACACAATAAGTAACTGTCAGACGATTTGTCCTTTCAAGTATGTGGGGGCCGGGGGGATATGTCATCTTCTGATGACTCTTGTTAATCTAGATATCATTAAGTTCCAGTCAACGAAGCCTTCTTCAGAAGACAAGTTTGATTGGATGTGATACCCCCCAGAAAGTTAGAGATGAATATTGGAAGAACAGAACCGAATTATTGCCTTTACAAGTGTCCGTTGGGGAGGGGGAAATATTGGACGTAATTTTGACAGTCAGCAGAATCCAGCATTACCTAACCCACCACTGTTTCTCTCAGATTCTGTAAGCAATTGAGCATGAGTCAGGATAAGGAAAAATGTGTAATTTTCTGAATAAAATTGAGATTTTATACTTATCCTGACTCAAGACAAAAGCCCTCCCAGCAGCCCCTCTCAGGCACGTTGAATACAAAAATTCTCGTGTCGGGTTATTTTTTATTAGGAGAGCGTGACAAGCATGGCAGCTGATGTGACTGTTTTGGCGGGAAAAGGGAGGTTTCTGGTGGGTGAGTGTACTTTACATCCACTTCTTTTAGAAGGGAACTTCAAGGGATTTCAGGTATTCCACTATCTTCACCAGGGAAGAGGAGATAAGCAATTAAGCATGAGTCAGGATAAGTATAAAATGTCAATTTTATTCAGAAAAGTAATGACATATTTGTGTTTTATGAGCATGTGTGTCCTATCTGAGAGAAAACTTCTCATGCCAAGCTGGATTTAAGCTATCTAGTATGCTGTGTTTGGTGGAGGAACTACTTGTGATTCAGTACCCAGCTGAATGTAAACGAGACTGACTGTTATTGCAGCTGGAGATTGCAGGGCCAGGTTTCATCAACATCTACCTGAAGAAGGACTATGTCTCACGGGAGATTAGCAAGATTCTCAACCAAGGAGTCAAGCCACCTGTCATCAACCACAAGCAGAGGGTTGTTGTGGATTTTTCATCTCCCAATATTGCAAAAGAAATGCATGTTGGTCATCTCAGGTGGGTACAATCATAAATTATCTATGGTAGCCTGCTATGTTTTAGGTCACTATCATCACATGTGGGGTAGTCTAGTGGTTAAAGAATTCATTCATCATGTCATATACCCAGGTTTGATTCCCCACACTGGTGCAATGTGTGAAGCCTATTTCTGGTGTCCCTTGTAGTGGTATTGCTGGAATGTTGATAAAAGCAGTGTAAAACTGAACTTGCCCATTCATTCACCATCATTGGTGAGAACATTAAACCCAACTCTTTCCTTACTTCTATGTTATTTACCCTGTCCAGGTCCACCATCATTGGTGAGAGCATCAGTCGGCTGCTGGAGTGGGTGGGCCATGATGTTCTTCGGATCAACCATCTGGGAGACTGGGGGACGCAGTTCGGGATGCTCATTGCTCATTTGAAGGAGAAGTATCCAGATTACCTGACCAAGAGCCCTCCAATTGCAGACTTGCAAGCCTTCTATAAGGTCAGAGACACAAAGCAATTTACGCTTGGGTTTTACAAATTTGATGTGCACAAAGTAAATGTGATGTACCCCCTTGGATTGCTTACCTCCTTTCAGGGCTGTATGTTACATGTCTGTTTTATGAAATAATTGTTCCTGTATCTCCTGCATGGTGGTCCTGTATCTTCACAAGCATAACAAACCCATTCACCTTCCTTTGTCCATTGGTTCAGATGGACAAATGATGTGTACCTTTGTGTGCTGATATTAAATAAAACATTTTGGAAAATGGAATCCAGGCTTAGAGAGAACAGTGATAGTTTTGATGGTCAGGTAATGAAGGCACAAGAGTGACAGAAACTGTCACTTTGTCTTTGTAATCACATAAAGAATTATTTCAGGAATCTAAAAAGCGTTTCGATGAAGAAGAAGACTTCAAGAAGCGGGCGTATGAGTGTGTGGTGAAGCTGCAAGCCTATGAACCTGACCACTACAAGGCTTGGCAGCTTATATACAATATATCCAGGAATGGTAGGCTATATACAGCTATATACTATATCCCCAAGAATAGTAGGCTATATACAACTGATATACAATATCTCCAGGGGGTAAGCCATATACAACTGATTTCCAGCATCTCCAGAGATGGTAGGCAATATACAGCTGATATACAATATCTCCAGGAATTGAAGGAATTGAAGGCTATATAATGCTTTATTACGTAAGGATATTTGGCTACCTGGTTTAGAGATGGTCATGTGACTGTCAACAGAAAAGTGTGTTGACTCCAACCTAGGTCAGACCAAAAGTCATATTGACTTTAGTTACTAAGCGTAAGTAATGACATCGCGTTATGACATCATTCTATTGTTTACATGTCACATGTTGATATAAAGTTATTGGTTTACAATGAAAATGTAATGACTTTACATGACTAAATAGACATGTTTTGGTTTTAGAAACTTTTTTTTTTGGTAATTACATAGTAAAACAATCAAAGAGTGGTAAATTTTTATGGACCCGCGAAAAGCAATATTGACTAAGGACGAAGTGCAACGAATGATGAAATCCGAGGTCAGTATTACTTTTCGTGGGTCCATAAAAATGAGGTATTGAGCTCATCACCAGTCTATAATTGTATAATAGACAATATCTCCAGGAATGGTAGGCTATATACAGGTGATGTACAATATCTTCCGGAGTGGTATGCTATGTACATCTGATATGCAATACGTCTAGGAATAGTTGACTATGTACAATATCTCCTGGAATAGTAGACTATATACATCTGATGTACAATATCTCCTGGAATAGTAGGCTACATACATCTGATGTACAATATCTCCTGGAATAGTAGGCTACATACATCTGATGTACAATATCTCCTGGAATAGTAGGCTATATATATCTGATGTACAATATCTCCTGGAATAGTAGGCTACATACATCTGATGTACAATATCTCCTGGAATAGTAGGCTATATATATCTGATGTACAAGGCATTAGATTACATTATCAAGGCAATGTAATCATTTATTCATAAATGTTGCTATTTCAGAGTTTCAGAAAGTGTACGAACGTCTCGATGTGCACCTTGAAGACCGAGGCGAATCGTACTACAATGAAATGATGAAAGTCATAGTTAAGACTTTGGAAGACAGAGGTGAGAAAGTGCATGTAATCCCTGAAATAATGCTTTTCATATTAGTCAATTAAAGATCTTTTTCGTTTCAATGAGTTTCTGAGGAATGAAAGCCAGTTTCTGATAGCCATGAAGAACATATCTCCCATAGATGCAGTGTTTCCTTGTGTATTTGATTTGTTGTAGAATTTCAGTGTAGATATGATGATGGTTGTGCCTTTACTTGGCTGGTATTGACATCAAGGATACTAAATGTAGTGTTAACATTATCATTGTCACAACAGGAAAACAAAAAGGCAGAAAATTCAACCAGAATCACATTAGGGATCATAGTTAGCATGAAACTGTACTGTAGGTCCAGATACATTTGATGTACATTTGTGAATGCAACAGATGAATTTAAACTAGTTTTTTATAACACACAAATATTTTGACATGTTGTGAAACTATTTAATCAGTATGTTGATTCTAAACTTTCCCATCGGTTAGAACTCATGAGGAACAAGTCATTGACCCATTAAACACTGACCTTTCCATTAGAATAAACATGTTGACAAAGATAAACATTTATGGCAATGGGTTATTAATTCAGATCCCCAGATCCATTAGTATTGCTATATATAGGGACATCCCCAGATCCATTAATATTGCTATATACAGGGACATCCCCAGATCCATTAGTATTGCTGTATACAGTGACATCCCCAGATCCATTAGTATTGCTATATACAGGGACATCCCCAGATCCATTAGTATTGCTATATACAGGGACATCCCCAGATCCATTAGTATTGCTATATACAGGGACATCCCCAGATCCATTAGTATTGCTGTATACAGGGACATCCCCAGATCCATTAGTATTGCTGTATACAGTGACATCCCCAGATCCATTAGTATTGCTATATACAGGGACATCCCCAGATCCATTAGTATTGCTATATACAGGGACATCCCCAGATCCATTAATATTGCTATATACAGGGACATCCCCAGATCCATTTGTATTGCTATATACAGGGACATCCCCAGATCCATTAGTATTGCTATATACAGGGACATCCCCAGATCCATTAATATTGCTATATACAGGGACATCCCCAGATCCATTTGTATTGCTGTATACAGTGACATCCCCAGATCCACTAGTATTGTTGTATACAGTGACATCCCCAGATCCATTAGTATTGCTATATACAGGGACATCCCCAGATCCATTAGTATTGCTATATACAGGGACATCCCCAGATCCATTAGTATTGTTGTATACAGTGACATCCCCAGATCCATTAGTATTGCTATATACAGGGACATCCCCAGATCCATTAGTATTGCTATATACAGGGATATCCCCAGATCCATTAATATTGCTATATACAGGGACATCCCCAGATCCATTAGTATTGCTGTATACAGTGACATCCCCAGATCCATTAGTATTGCTATATACAGTGACATCCCCAGATCCATTAGTATTGCTATATACAGGGACATCCCCAGATCCATTAATATTGCTATATACAGGGACATCCCCAGATCCATTTGTATTGCTGTATACAGTGACATCCCCAGATCCATTAGTATTGCTGTATACAGGGACATCCCCAGATCCATTAGTATTGCTATATACAGTGACATCCCCAGATCCATTAGTATTGCTATATACAGGGACATCCCCAGATCCATTAGTATTGCTGTATACAGTGACATCCCCAGATCCATTAGTATTGCTATATACAGGGACATCCCCAGATCCATTAGTATTGCTATATACAGGGACATCCCCAGATCCATTAATATTGCTATATACAGGGACATCCCCAGATCCATTAATATTGCTATATACAGGGACATCCCCAGATCCATTAGTATTGCTGTATACAGTGACATCCCCAGATCCATTAGTATTGCTATATACAGGGACATCCCCAGATCCATTAGTATTGCTATATACAAGAGAGCTCCAGATATGATGTTTTGAGCAATTGGGTTTTTACTACCATGTCTGTTTATGTATGAGTAATTGCAGTTTTTGAGGAGTAACTAGCATTTTTTATACTTCCACTGGTTAAAAGAATTGAGTACTTTTACTCAGCGTTTCTTATCCTTATTGGATATTGAACTAAATGTATAAATATACATACATCTCAATAGGCTAAAAGTTTTTAGTAATTGTCATATTGCCAAACAGATGGCAGCCATTTCTAAATACCGAACATGGAAGTCATGTGACTATTTGAGTAAACCCCGGACAATGGCTACTGCTTTATAATAATGTTAGTGTGTGTTAGTGTGTTAGTGTTAGTGTTAGTGTGTTAGTGTTAGTGTGTGTGTGTGAGAGAGAGAGAGAGAGAGAGAGTGTGTGTGTGTGTGTGTGTGTGAGTGAGAGAGAGAGAGAGAGAATCACCTAAAGGGGTTAATGCTGGTTGTAAGTGATTCTTTTGCAGCTTTTTGTACTCTCAGATTTGTAATTAATTGAGTTAATGTGATTTTTATTGAGTAAAATACGCAAATACGTGCCTTATCTGGAGGTCTGGACAATGGCATCCCCAAATTCATTAGTCTTGCTACATACAATGATATCCGCTCATCTATTAAAGTACTGTCGGAAATAGGAACAAAATATTTTTTCACATTTATCTCTACAATTTATGTAATTGATATGTAACAGTGTGAGATATCTCTTGAACTAAGTTTGACCTAACTACAGTTCCAGTGGTAGGGTAGAGATATCAACTAAGATATGATAATCCCCTAAGGGAATTAAACTGTGGAAGTACATGGCATGTCATAACAATTTACAAATAACACACAGTCCTGTCGATCTTCAGGTGGCCATGCTAGCTACAGTGGAAACCGCCTAAGTTAACTAGACATATCGGATAAGTAAACACTATTCTTTTGTCCCGTCAAACTTATTCATTAATCATCACTATTTGTCCTGTTAACTAAAATTGGATAAGTAAACAATACCGCTTAAGTAAACGTTTTTACATGGTCCCTGGAAGTAAATTACTGACCAAACTAGACCTGATACCTAAATTAGCGATCACCACATAATCCGACATGAGGGAGATGTGTCAGTCACCAGGTAAATAAACATCCCACTTACAGCTTGCTCTGGCGTAAGCAGTTTACAATGACAACTGGAGGCCAGCCCTGATGAGTTGTTCATTGTTATATGTAGTTTGGGAGTATCAGTGAGTAGACCAGTGCAATAAAACATGTTATATTAGTTACAAATCTTGTCTGTTACTCTGTCATTTGCAGATATTGATAAGTTTGATTACACGATGCCATTTAGAAAGTGGTCAAATGCAACATATGTCATATTTGGGATTTCACTTTCTCAGTAAAGTACAAATTCTAGTACTTTTTTCGGTTGAGTCCCATCCGGGATTCGAACCCGCACCCTCAGAGTCAGGCACCTAATCGCCAGCACACAAAGTCAGCCGCCTAGCCCGCTCAGCCACCGCGACTTCCACAAAAATGAAAGTCGGACAACTGGTAGTCTAGACTGCGTACTTTGTGTACCCCTTTCATTTTTGTGGAAGTCGCGGTGGCTGAGCGGGCTAGGCGGCTGACTTTGTGTGCTGGCGATTAGGTGCCTGACTCTGAGGGTGCGGGTTCGAATCCCGGATGGGACTCAACCGAAAAAAGTACTAGAATTTGTACTTTACTAAGAAAGTGAAATCCCAAATATGACATATGTTGATAAGTTTGGATAAATAAAAAATTTGATAAGTAAACAATTTTGACGAGTCCCTTGAAAGTTTACTTATCAGGTTTCCACTGTATATATTTTGAGATGTTGAATATGATGCTTTTCTATGGGTATCATGTATCATACTCATTTACATGTTTCAGCATAAACTTTATGAAAGAAAGACATGTCAGATGTTGGTCTATAGATGAGGCATGTTCAACACACATGAAAACGCAGAAACTATGTTTGAGATGCCCCCTTGTGGCAGTAGGTAGTGTGTGTATTTCATGCCAGATGAGTTGATGGTCCGTTGGCTGAGCGATACCTGAACTGCTATCTATAGTCTGACCTATTGTTTTCATTAGCAATACGTAGTTTTGCCTGATTTACAATGACGTCCACAGATCCATTAGCATTGCTAGATGCAGTGGCATCCCCCAAGATCCATCATCCATTAGTATTGCTATATACTGTGCCCAGTGATACCAGACATATGCATGGTAGGTGAATATATGATATAGCCTCCCTATATCAATCTGTGGTCAGATTTCCTGCAAGAAGATGAGGGACGTAAAGTGATGTTTGTGCCGGGCCACTCTGTTCCTCTTACTGTGGTAAAGTCTGATGGAGGATACACATATGACACTTCCGACCTGGCCACCATACACAACCGTCTGATCACAGAGAATGGGGACTGGCTCATCTACGTTGTGGACTCAGGACAGGTGAGGGACTTGTGGGACATGAGATTTGGCTTGTGGGACATGAGATGTGGCTTGTGATATTGTATTCACATGAAGTGAAGTAGGTATACGTAACAAGTCAGGAGAGTCACTTCCAAGATATTTATGGAAATCCAGTCTAAGTAAACTTAGTCCCAGTGTTATTCGTTACACTCCTACGCTGGGTCAAACAAAACCTACTAGGAGGCTGTGTCAGGTAACCTTTGAGAATGAGCAATCAGAGCACAGCTTACCAAAGTCACAAAAGTGGACTTTTGCTCATACCTTTTGAACTTTTACCCATGCAATGGTTTGTACCCAAACGATTCTGAATGTTACTTTCCCAACGGTTGCTGCCAGGCAGTGCACATGGAGCACACCACCACACCGGTGTATGTTGTAAGTCCCACCATTCCCCTAAAGAGTAGCTATTGTCTGATTGGTTAAATTTGTTTAGCTGTCTCGCATTTGATTGGACAGTCATAGGTCGATCAAAGGTTACCTTACGCAACCTCCTACAAGGTTTTGTTAGACCCAGTGTAAGAGTGTGACCAATAGCACTGGGACTAAGTTTACTTAGATTGATGGGAATCATACATTTTATGAGACTTTATGACTCTTATGTTAGAAAACATTTTGATTATAGCATGTTTGCCATTCATTCTTATTTTCAAGTTTTTATTTACTGATAAATAGGTATCTGTGCCAGAATAGAGACAGCCTTTGAGCAACCCATGCCCAAGTTTGTCCTACTCCTCTGAGCATCAAGCAGACGTCATATGTAAAGGCCTCAATTTCAGAGTTCTCATCTGGAGACAATCTACAGCGCTGCCAAACAGATTGGATGGTTGGACCCTTCCAGACATAGAGTGGAACATGTTGGCTTTGGAGTGGTGCTTGGAGAAGACAAGTAAGACTGTTAATGTGTTGAACCTTTAAATGATCATCACTTGCTGCTGTGTTTTGTCTCAAAATATTACATGTGGCCAACTTGACTTACATGTCAGACATCACTTTGTGAGCTAGCTATGTATATTAGCAAAGGAGTCCACACAGAGACTATACGTCTGTTCCCCCCGAGTCCGTAATTTCACACAGACCATGGGTCTCTTCCCTACAGTCTACCTCGTACGTGACTTTTCTCTTACAATTTACTCTATGTTTTGCACATGTGTAGCCTGCTATTTTTACCTTATGTAGGGTTAGTAGCATGACTTAGCAGTTAGATACCGCCCATGCATACTATTTTTCTGCAAAAAATGTATGTGTACATAATATATGTTTCAAAACAGTCCTTGCTACTAGTTATAGCTCGCTTATGTTCGGTACAGTACAAAGGGTGTGCGACCTGTTGTGCGACGCTGACGCCTCAGGATTGACACTTGGTGTGCTTGTGCTGTTGCTTGACATGATCTTCTACACATCTTTAAATCAGGCGGGGGAGTTGGGGGGGTGATGTTTGGGGACTTTTTGGCACAGGAGCTTTCTTCTAAAAAAAGCAAAAAAATAGACAGTAAGAAGAAGAGTTCTTCTTCGTATTCTTCATCAGGGAGGGATGCACTGATATGAGCGAAGGGTTCATTTGTTCCCCCTCCTGCTATTGCTTCAACTTGTACTACACCTCTCCCTTCAAATGTTCCAGTGTCACAGCCTTTAACATTTGAACTAATATCCACTTTGTTACAACAACAAATGGCATCTGTGCATACTGTCATCTTGGAGACAATGTTTGGTCTCCATCGGGAGATTGGTGTCCATCCATATGGTGGGATATGTTCGGTTTCTGCAGCTAGTGGTTTCTACACAGGGCTGTTTGGTGTCGGCACTGCTTGGGTTACCATCTGTTAGCCACACTGACTCTGTCAGGTTCTTGGTCACTTGTATTGGGCCGCTCGGCTCTGCTGGAGCGTCTTCCCCTTTCTGGTGTTTCCTCAACCGATCCATCAGAGCTGTCTCTTGATGCAGAGACTTCTGGAGATCAGGTCAAGGAGCTTATGGAGGAGGAGGAGGTCGGAGAGGGATGAGTGAGTCGTCTTGCTCGTTCGGTACATCCTTGAGGCAGGTACTGGAGCGCATTGCTTCGATAGTGGTTGTTTGCTCACCTGCCCCTTGACCCATCAGAGTTCAGGCTCCCTGGGGAAGCATTCTCTCCATCCAAAGTGGTGGATACTTAGTTGCACATTGTTCCTTTTGTCATTCCCAAGGTCATCAACCCTCACCTCTCTGGTACCAGGTCTAGATTGTGGTGGATGACTGTATTTATGCATCGGTTGCCCTTGGGGCACATCGGGAACCTCCTTCGCTGCCTTTTCCTTTTAATGCTTCAGCACTGAAGTCTGTATACAGAGACACAGTCCAGTGTTTGAAGGTCGCCATTCATTCTGCGTATATTTCGTTGATTCAATGCCATTTAGTGGATGTGGGTAGGGCAGAGGAAGATGTTGCTTCCTCAACCCTCACACAGCAGCTGGCGGAGTTTCAGTCGCATCTAGCCCTAGATTCCATTAGGTCCTTGGCTTGCCAAATGATGTCATCAGTCATGGTTCCCCACCGTCTTTGACTCGCTGTAGCTTGGTATTCACCCGTTACGCAGCACACTCTGCGGCGCTCTCATGAGGGGTCTACCCTCATTCCTGTGGCGGCACCAGTAGTCTGGGAAGGTATGGAGTCAGTCTCTACTTTTAAGGACTCTAAGCTATTATTAGAGCAGCCTCGTGCAGCCCCTGGTCCTTGCCACTGCATATCCTTTGTCTCCGGCTTAGGAGTCAGCTAAATGGTCTCAGCTGTTACAGACACACTGCAGCGCCCCCATCAGTCTTTTCACAGGAAGGGGAAGTTGGCCCCGGCTTCCCAGCAGTAATTCCTCCGGTGCCCTTGTTGACCCCAGACTCAAGCAGTTGGTGTGCTGCTCCCGTCAGGGATTCATCATCCTCTGTGTGGGTGTCTGACTTTCCTTTTATTTTCGGAATAGGAAAAAGACACTTCCATTCCCTTGGTCCTACCCACACTCAGAGATGCCCACTTTCCACAGTGGAAGCGAGTTCCACCTCCTTTTCCAGGATCTGTTGCACTTCCGAGGTCCAGTCACTACTGGTCAAGACAGTATTAGGTTGCCAGACTCTTGCCGTCCTAAGATCGCTGGCACCTTGCACATAACATCGCCTATTGAGCTACCCGCTTTCCTTCAGCCTCCTTCACCCGATACCTCTCTTCGACATACTCATGTCTTAGATGTCCATAAGACTCTCAAAGCTTCTATGAAATGAGCTGCTGCTATCAGGAAGGATAAGCAGCTGTTCTGTTGTTGTGAGAGCTGGTCTTTCTGCGAACAAGCAAAATATTTCTAGGTGGCTTGGCTCTGCCAATTGTATGAGTTATATTCACAAGGGTTTTAATCATTCCTGATAGGTTAAAGGTTAAACGCGGTTAGGGCAGTGGCCACTTCAAAGGCTTTTGCCACGGCAATGCCCACTGAGGAGATCTGTTCAGCAGTTATTTGGAGCCAACCAAGGGAATGGGAATGTGTTCGGTTTTGCCAGACAGTTCTCCACAATAGGCAGAGTCATGATTCTCTAGCCCAGTGAGCTTTCAAGATCATGATTGTTTGTTCACTGGTATCAGGATATAAAATACTATTCTGTTTTTCGGTGATTGTATTTTATTGGTGGCGGTTTTGTTACTGTTCCCTTGGTTGTAGCGTAGTGATACACTAAAATGCACTGTTTTTACCATTCCCTACACTATGCTTCACTGGTTTTGTTTTCTTCTTCAGTGGACAAAGTAGGTTGTAACCATGTTTCCCACCCCATTTGGGGGTTGGAAGATGAGATTTGGTGATCTGGTGTGTTTGTCTCTCTCTCAGCGTCCGCTATGACTTTGAGTGTATGAAGGATACATGCTAGCAGACAGAATGCCTCTCCCTGACTCATGTTTGCTGGGAGTCTATATTATGCTATAAGTACCAAGGAGGATTTCTTCTGAAAAAGAATTATACAAACCTGCAGAGGTTATGAATTCTTTGGAGAATGTCCTCCTTGAGGTATGGCCACCTACCATCCCACATTCTGTCTGATATATTCAGCATGAAAAGTGAGGTATGAGGTAGATGGCGAGAATCATCAGCTCTTGGCTGCAAGGGGCCCAGTAGGGGGCCCTGTAGGGGTGGTCTCACAAGACAAAACAAGTTTTTTGTTTCGAAAATATTTACTGAAATATTGTTACATCTGTTGTAGGCATTTTAAAGTGGACATTTTAGTGCAATATGTACCCCAAGGAGAACATTTTTTTTTTCAAGGAATTCATAACCTCTACATGTTTGTATGAATTTTTTGCGTTTGGGTTTTTGATTGATATTATGTATGGTCGCCATCTTTGTTCTCTTGGCGAGGCAGCTGTGAGGATGGGCACAGGCATTTAGTATCTAGCACTCGCTACTGTTCATGGGTGTGTACGATTCTGAAAATGACTCTGGCGTCCATTCCCCATTTGATCACTGTGCGATATAGAGTTGTCTCCCTTACAACATCAGCTCTGGGTACTTCTTAGTCTTGTAGATGTCAGTTGTAGAATTTGGTTCAGGCTTGTTTCTAGGCCAGGGTTTACTGTGGCAGGAGATATTTAGCACAAATCCAGTTGTGAAGCATCTGGATACATTAGGATTGACTTCCACATGGAGCTACTGATGTAGGTGCTAATATATACTAGAAGGGAATATAAGGATCAAATAATTCAGCCTCTTCCCTCAACCAATTTGTATATTTTATAACACAGGTACTTGCAAAACTTTATTATTTGAACTGAGAGTTCCACGCATATGGTACATGCATGTAAGAATGATATGTGTGAGAGTACCTTTCATTGAATCATATTTCATCTAATAATTTGACAGTTTCTCTATTACACCTACTGACTCAACAGTAACCTTACAAGTGTGACATATACATACCATAGCATTAGTAAGCAGACAATAACACGTTCGGCTCCATGGGAACCCCACAAAGTGCTGATTATTTTATTTACTAGTTTAATTAATGATAGAAAGATAATGACTTTTTGTTCAAATGAAGGTTGAAGTTAGGAATACATCTTAATATAGTATCTGTGATGCGCTATCATTACAGTCACTTGCCACCATTTTGGGCAAGTTAAAGAAGTGTATTGGATAGTTTTTCAAGGAGATGAGCCTTTGTAATTTCAAGATGGTTGACCGCATGGTTGTTTAGGTGGTATACTGTCTATGTACTTACTAGTGGGAAGCATTTTCGATTCGGGAATGCAACCATTCATGTGTAGTTTCATTTGAAATATATCTGCATGAGTTCATGAAACTGTGAAATGTCTTTGGCAAGAGTTACATTCCTTTCACTGTATTAGGTTCTGTGTATATCAAGGTAGGGCACGTTAATTACATGAGCAGTCTCAAGGTCAGTTTGACCCATGAAGATCCAGGGTAGGTCTTTAGCAACCCATGCTTGCCCAAAAAGGTAACAGTGCTTGTGGTAAGAGACAACTATTGAGATTAGGCGGTCAGATGCGCTGGCTAAATCGACTGGTTAAGTCAGACTTTGTTGGTCCAGACTCAAGTATTTTCAGACCACAGTCATATAGCTGAAATATTGCTGAGTGCGGCATATAACTACTCACTCACTCACTCACTCACTCACTCACTCACTCACCCACCCACCCACCCACTCACTCACTCACTCACTTACTCAAGACCAATACAGACTCAGTGGGTTAGCCAAGAGGTTAAAGTGTTTTGCTCATCACACTGAAGACCTGGGTTTCATTCCCAACATGGGTACAATATGTGAAGTCCGTTTATTGTGTCCCCCACTGTGATATTACTGGAACACTGCTAAAAGCAGCATAAACTTAAACTCAGTCAAGACCAGTTCAAGATATCTCTTGGTAAGCTGTGGAAGTTATACAGAATCTCACCCTTAACTGTCAACACCTGTGTGATGATGTCCAGTAACACTGACCAGGCTTATTGCCAGCACGTTAAGACGACAGTGTTCATCAGTGGAGTTGGTGGATGTTGTGGGTTCCACAAGATTAACCCCAATAACTAGCCCATAGGAAGCTCGCTACACAACTAATAAGGCTTTAGTTCCAATGAGATGCTACCTGATGGAGTGGAACATGGTTGTCCAGTGAGGCACAACCAGGCTTCCCCCATTAGACTTTACAAACTGCACATGCAGCTTTATTGATTATGGTCAATGTCTGTTGGAAGTTAGGTGGAC
This sequence comes from Haliotis asinina, assembly GCF_037392515.1. Classification (NCBI taxonomy): domain Eukaryota; kingdom Metazoa; phylum Mollusca; class Gastropoda; order Lepetellida; family Haliotidae; genus Haliotis; species Haliotis asinina. The sequence goes on along the minus strand of NC_090281.1, from coordinate 96,502,430 downwards.
AGCCAGTTTGTCATGGTTTTAATAAGACGTAGCCGTGTTCTTTTTGTGTCTTTGAGACAAGACTGACATTTTCCATTTGCGATGAGTTCGGCAGGATATGGGTGTGATACCTCAGGGATTGGTGAACAGATGGGTTGCCACAGATGGGACACTTGAAGAGAATGGATTGTTCCCAAGGGGTGGTTCTGAATGGGACTACATTGGATGGGTTAGACTCTATGGGGTGGTTGTGGGTGGAATATCGATTGGATGGGTTAGACTCTGTGGGGTGGTTGTGGGTGGAATATAGATTGACTGGGTTAGACTCTATGGGATGGTTGTGGGTGGAATATAGATTGAATGGGTTAGACTGTGTGGGGTGGTTGTGGGTGGAATATAGATTAAATGGGTTAGACTCTGTGGGGTGGTTGTGGGTGGAATATAGATTGAATGGGTTTGACTCTATGGGGTGGTTGTGGGTGGAATATAGATTGAATGGGTTAGACTTTATGGGGTGGTTGTGGGTGGAATATAGATTGAATGGGTTAGACTCTATGGGATGGTTGTGGGTGGAATATAGATTGAATGGGTTAGACTTTATGGGGTGGTTGTGGGTGGAATATAGATTGAATGGGTTAGACTCTATGGGATGGTTGTGGGTGGAATATCGATTGGATGGGTTAGACTCTGTGGGGTGGTTGTGGGTGGAATATAGATTGAATGGGTTAGACTCTATGGGGTGGTTGTGGGTGGAATATAGATTGAATGGGTTAGATTCTATGGGATGGTTGTGGGTGGAATATGGATTGGATGGGTTAGACTTTATGGGATGGTTGTGGGTGGAATATAGATTGAATGGGTTAGACTCTGTGGGGTGGTTGTGGGTGGAATATAGATTGAATGGGTTAGACTCTATGGGATGGTTGTGGGTGGAATATAGATTGAATGGGTTAGACTCTATGGGGTGGTTGTGGGTGGAATATAGATTGAATGGGTTAGACTCTGTGGTATGGTTGTGGGTGGAATATAGATTGAATGGGTTAGACTCTATGGGATGGTTGTGGGTGGAATATAGATTGAATGGGTTAGACTCTGTGGGGTGGTTGTGGGTGGAATATAGATTGACTGGGTTAGACTTTATGGGGTGGTTGTGGGTGGAATATAGATTGGATGGGTTAGACTTTATGGGATGGTTGTGGGTGGAATATAGATCGAATGGGTTAGACTGTGTGGGGTGGTTGTGGGTGGAATATAGATTGAATGGGTTAGACTCTGTGGGGTGGTTGTGGGTGGAATATAGATTGAATGGGTTTGACTCTATGGGATGGTTGTGGGTGGAATATCGATTGGATGGGTTAGACTCTGTGGGGTGGTTGTGGGTGGAATATGGATTGAATGGGTTAGACTCTATGGGATGGTTGTGGGTGGAATATAGATTGAATGGGTTAGACTTTATGGGGTGGTTGTGGGTGGAATATAGATTGAATGGGTTAGACTCTATGGGATGGTTGTGGGTGGAATATAGATTGAATGGGTTAGACTCTGTGGGGTGGTTGTGGGTGGAATATAGATTGAATGGGTTAGACTCTATGGGGTGGTTGTGGGTGGAATATAGATTGAATGGGTTAGACTTTATGGGGTGGTTGTGGGTGGAATATAGATTGAATGGGTTAGACTCTATGGGGTGGTTGTGGGTGGAATATAGATTGAAAGGGTTAGACTCTATGGGATGGTTGTGGGTGGAATATAGATTGAATGGGTTAGACTCTATGGGGTGGTTGTGGGTGGAATATAGATTGAATGGGTTAGACTCTGTGGTATGGTTGTGGGTGGAAAATAGATTGACTGGGTTAGACTCTATGGGATGGTTGTGGGTGGAATATAGATTGAATGGGTTAGACTCTGTGGGGTGGTTGTGGGTGGAATATAGATTGACTGGGTTAGACTTTATGGGGTGGTTGTGGGTGGAATATAGATTGGATGGGTTAGACTTTATGGGATGGTTGTGGGTGGAATATAGATTGAATGGGTTAGACTGTGTGGGGTGGTTGTGGGTGGAATATAGATTGAATGGGTTAGACTCTGTGGGGTGGTTGTGGGTGGAATATAGATTGAATGGGTTTGACTCTATGGGGTGGTTGTGGGTGGAATATAGATTGAATGGGTTAGACTTTATGGGGTGGTTGTGGGTGGAATATAGATTGAATGGGTTAGACTCTATGGGATGGTTGTGGGTGGAATATAGATTGAATGGGTTAGACTTTATGGGGTGGTTGTGGGTGGAATATAGATTGAATGGGTTAGACTCTATGGGATGGTTGTGGGTGGAATATCGATTGGATGGGTTAGACTCTGTGGGGTGGTTGTGGGTGGAATATAGATTGAATGGGTTAGACTCTATGGGGTGGTTGTGGGTGGAATATAGATTGACTGGGTTAGACTCTATGGGATGGTTGTGGGTGGAATATAGATTGAATGGGTTAGACTGTGTGGGGTGGTTGTGGGTGGAATATAGATTGAATGGGTTAGACTCTGTGGGGTGGTTGTGGGTGGAATATAGATTGAATGGGTTTGACTCTATGGGGTGGTTGTGGGTGGAATATAGATTGAATGGGTTAGACTTTATGGGGTGGTTGTGGGTGGAATATAGATTGAATGGGTTAGACTCTATGGGATGGTTGTGGGTGGAATATAGATTGAATGGGTTAGACTTTATGGGGTGGTTGTGGGTGGAATATAGATTGAATGGGTTAGACTCTATGGGATGGTTGTGGGTGGAATATCAATTGGATGGGTTAGACTCTGTGGGGTGGTTGTGGGTGGAATATAGATTGAATGGGTTAGACTCTATGGGGTGGTTGTGGGTGGAATATGAATTGAATGGGTTAGATTCTATGGGATGGTTGTGGGTGGAATATGGATTGGATGGGTTAGACTTTATGGGGTGGTTGTGGGTGGAATATAGATTGAATGGGTTAGACTCTATGGGGTGGCTGTGGGTGGAATATAGATTGAATGGGTTAGACTCTATGGGATGGTTGTGGGTGGAATATAGATTGAATGGGTTAGACTCTATGGGGTGGTTGTGGGTGGAATATAGATTGAATGGGTTAGACTCTGTGGTATGGTTGTGGGTGGAAAATAGATTGAATGGGTTAGACTCTATGGGATGGTTGTGGGTGGAATATAGATTGAATGGGTTAGACTCTGTGGGGTGGTTGTGGGTGGAATATAGATTGACTGGGTTAGACTTTATGGGGTGGTTGTGGGTGGAATATAGATTGGATGGGTTAGACTTTATGGGATGGTTGTGGGTGGAATATAGATTGAATGGGTTAGACTCTATGGGATGGTTGTGGGTGGAATATAGATTGAATGAGTTTGACTCTGTGGGGTGGTTGTGGGTGGAATATAGATTGAATGGGTTAGACTGTATGGGATGGTTGTGGGTGGAATATAGATTGAATGGGTTAGACTCTGTGGGGTGGTTGTGGGTGGAATATAGATTGAATGGGTTAGACTCTATGGGATGGTTGTGGGTGGAATATAGATTGAATGGGTTAGACTCTATGGGATGGTTGTGGGTGGAATATAGATTGAATGGGTTAGACTTTATGGGGTGGATATTGATGGAATGTGGATAGAATGGGTTGGACTCTATGGGGTGGTTGTGGGTGGAATATAGATTGAACAGGGTAGACTCTGTGGGGTGGTTGTGGGTGGAATATGAATTGAATGGGTTAGACTCTATGGGGTGGTTGTGGGTGGAATGTAGATTGGATGGGTTAGACTCTATGGGATGGTTGTGGGTGGAATATAGATTGAATGGGTTAGACTCTGTGGGGTGGTTGTGGGTGGAATATAGATTGAACAGGGTAGACTCTGTGGGGTGGTTGTGGGTGGAATGTAGATTGGATGGGTTAGACTCTATGGGATGGTTGTGGGTGGAATATAGATTGAATGGGTTAGACTCTATGGGGTGGATATTGATGGAATATATATTGAATGAGTTAGACTTTATGGGGTGGTTGTGGGTGGAATATAGATTGAATGGGTTAGACTATGGGATGGTTGTGGGTGGAATGTAGATGGGATGGGTTAGACTCTATGGGGTGGTTGTGGGTGGAATATAGATTGAATGGGTTAGACTCTATGGGGTGGATATTGATGGAATATATATTGAATGGGTTAGACTTTATGGGGTGGTTGTGGGTGGAATATAGATTGAATGGGTTAGACTCTATGGGATGGTTGTGGGTGGAATGTAGATTGGATGGGTTAGACTATGGGGTGGATATTGATGGAATATAGATAGAATGGGTTAGACTCTATGGGGTGGTTGTGGGTGGAATATAGATTGAACAGGGTAGACTCTGTGGGGTGGTTGTGGGTGGAATATAGATTGAATGGGTTAGACTTTATGGGGTGGTTGTGGGTGGAATATAGATTGAATGGGTTAGACTCTATGGGATGGTTGTGGGTGGAATATAGATTGAATGGGTTAGACTTTATGGGGTGGTTGTGGGTGGAATATAGATTGAATGGGTTAGACTCTATGGGATGGTTGTGGGTGGAATATCGATTGGATGGGTTAGACTCTGTGGGGTGGTTGTGGGTGGAATATAGATTGAATGGGTTAGACTCTATGGGGTGGTTGTGGGTGGAATATAGATTGAATGGGTTAGACTCTATGGGATGGTTGTGGGTGGAATATAGATTGAATGGGTTAGACTTTATGGGGTGGATATTGATGGAATGTGGATAGAATGGGTTAGACTCTATGGGGTGGTTGTGGGTGGAATATAGATTGAACAGGGTAGACTCTGTGGGGTGGTTGTGGGTGGAATATGAATTGAATGGGTTAGACTCTATGGGGTGGTTGTGGGTGGAATGTAGAATGGATGGGTTAGACTCTATGGGATGGTTGTGGGTGGAATATAGATTGAATGGGTTAGACTCTGTGGGGTGGTTGTGGGTGGAATATAGATTGAACAGGGTAGACTCTGTGGGGTGGTTGTGGGTGGAATGTAGATTGGATGGGTTAGACTCTATGGGATGGTTGTGGGTGGAATATAGATTGAATGGGTTAGACTCTATGGGGTGGATATTGATGGAATATATATTGAATGAGTTAGACTTTATGGGGTGGTTGTGGGTGGAATATAGATTGAATGGGTTAGACTATGGGATGGTTGTGGGTGGAATGTAGATGGGATGGGTTAGACTCTATGGGGTGGTTGTGGGTGGAATATAGATTGAATGGGTTAGACTCTATGGGGTGGATATTGATGGAATATATATTGAATGGGTTAGACTTTATGGGGTGGTTGTGGGTGGAATATAGATTGAATGGGTTAGACTCTATGGGATGGTTGTGGGTGGAATGTAGATTGGATGGGTTAGACTATGGGGTGGATATTGATGGAATATAGATAGAATGGGTTAGACTCTATGGGGTGGTTGTGGGTGGAATATAGATTGAACAGGGTAGACTCTGTGGGGTGGTTGTGGGTGGAATATAGATTGAATGGGTTAGACTTTATGGGGTGGTTGTGGGTGGAATATAGATTGAATGGGTTAGACTCTATGGGATGGTTGTGGGTGGAATATAGATTCAATGGGTTAGACTTTATGGGGTGGTTGTGGGTGGAATATAGATTGAATGGGTTAGACTCTATGGGATGGTTGTGGGTGGAATATCGATTGGATGGGTTAGACTCTGTGGGGTGGTTGTGGGTGGAATATAGATTGAATGGGTTAGACTCTATGGGGTGGTTGTGGGTGGAATATAGATTGAATGGGTTAGATTCTATGGGATGGTTGTGGGTGGAATATAGATTGAATGGGTTAGACTTTATGGGGTGGTTGTGGGTGGAATATAGATTGAATGGGTTAGACTCTATGGGATGGTTGTGGGTGGAATATCGATTGGATGGGTTAGACTCTGTGGGGTGGTTGTGGGTGGAATATAGATTGAATGGGTTAGACTCTATGGGGTGGTTGTGGGTGGAATATAGATTGACTGGGTTAGACTCTATGGGATGGTTGTGGGTGGAATATAGATTGAATGGGTTAGACTGTGTGGGGTGGTTGTGGGTGGAATATAGATTGAATGGGTTAGACTCTGTGGGGTGGTTGTGGGTGGAATATAGATTGAATGGGTTTGACTCTATGGGGTGGTTGTGGGTGGAATATAGATTGAATGGGTTAGACTTTATGGGGTGGTTGTGGGTGGAATATAGATTGAATGGGTTAGACTCTATGGGATGGTTGTGGGTGGAATATAGATTGAATGGGTTAGACTTTATGGGGTGGTTGTGGGTGGAATATAGATTGAATGGGTTAGACTCTATGGGATGGTTGTGGGTGGAATATCGATTGGATGGGTTAGACTCTGTGGGGTGGTTGTGGGTGGAATATAGATTGAATGGGTTAGACTCTATGGGGTGGTTGTGGGTGGAATATAGATTGAATGGGTTAGATTCTATGGGATGGTTGTGGGTGGAATATGGATTGGATGGGTTAGACTTTATGGGATGGTTGTGGGTGGAATATAGATTGAATGGGTTAGACTCTGTGGGGTGGTTGTGGGTGGAATATAGATTGAATGGGTTAGACTCTGTGGGGTGGTTGTGGGTGGAATATAGATTGAATGGGTTAGACTTTATGGGGTGGTTGTGGGTGGAATATAGATTGAATGGGTTAGACTCTATGGGGTGGTTGTGGGTGGAATATAGATTGACAGGGTTAGACTCTATGGGATGGTTGTGGGTGGAATATAGATTGAATGGGTTAGACTCTATGGGGTGGTTGTGGGTGGAATATAGATTGAATGGGTTAGACTCTGTGGTATGGTTGTGGGTGGAAAATAGATTGAATGGGTTAGACTCTGTGGGGTGGTTGTGGGTGGAATATAGATTGACTGGGTTAGACTTTATGGGGTGGTTGTGGGTGGAATATAGATTGAATGGGTTAGACTCTGTGGGGTGGTTGTGGGTGGAATATAGATTGACTGGGTTAGACTTTATGGGGTGGTTGTGGGTGGAATATAGATTGGATGGGTTAGACTTTATGGGATGGTTGTGGGTGGAATATAGATTGAATGGGTTAGACTCTATGGGATGGTTGTGGGTGGAATATAGATTGAATGAGTTTGACTCTGTGGGGTGGTTGTGGGTGGAATATAGATTGAATGGGTTAGACTGTATGGGATGGTTGTGGGTGGAATATAGATTGAATGGGTTAGACTCTATGGGATGGTTGTGGGTGGAATATAGATTGAATGGGTTAGACTCTGTGGGGTGGTTGTGGGTGGAATATAGATTGAACAGGGTAGACTCTGTGGGGTGGTTGTGGGTGGAATGTAGATTGGATGGGTTAGACTCTATGGGATGGTTGTGGGTGGAATATAGATTGAATGGGTTAGACTCTATGGGGTGGATATTGATGGAATATATATTGAATGAGTTAGACTTTATGGGGTGGTTGTGGGTGGAATATAGATTGAATGGGTTAGACTCTATGGGATGGTTGTGGGTGGAATATAGATTGAACAGGGTAGACTCTGTGGGGTGGTTGTGGGTGGAATATGAATTGAATGGGTTAGACTCTATGGGGTGGTTGTGGGTGGAATGTAGATTGGATGGGTTAGACTCTATGGGATGGTTGTGGGTGGAATATAGATTGAATGGGTTTGACTCTGTGGGGTGGTTGTGGGTGGAATATAGATTGAACAGGGTAGACTCTGTGGGGTGGTTGTGGGTGGAATGTAGATTGGATGGGTTAGACTCTATGGGATGGTTGTGGGTGGAATATAGATTGAATGGGTTAGACTCTATGGGGTGGATATTGATGGAATATATATTGAATGAGTTAGACTTTATGGGGTGGTTGTGGGTGGAATATAGATTGAATGGGTTAGACTATGGGATGGTTGTGGGTGGAATGTAGATGGGATGGGTTAGACTCTATGGGGTGGTTGTGGGTGGAATATAGATTGAATGGGTTAGACTCTATGGGGTGGATATTGATGGAATATATATTGAATGGGTTAGACTTTATGGGGTGGTTGTGGGTGGAATATAGATTGAATGGGTTAGACTCTATGGGATGGTTGTGGGTGGAATGTAGATTGGATGGGTTAGACTATGGGGTGGATATTGATGGAATATAGATAGAATGGGTTAGACTCTATGGGGTGGTTGTGGGTGGAATATAGATTGAACAGGGTAGACTCTGTGGGGTGGTTGTGGGTGGAATATAGATTGAATGGGTTAGACTTTATGGGGTGGTTGTGGGTGGAATATAGATTGAATGGGTTAGACTCTATGGGATGGTTGTGGGTGGAATATAGATTGAATGGGTTAGACTTTATGGGGTGGTTGTGGGTGGAATATAGATTGAATGGGTTAGACTCTATGGGATGGTTGTGGGTGGAATATCGATTGGATGGGTTAGACTCTGTGGGGTGGTTGTGGGTGGAATATAGATTGAATGGGTTAGACTCTATGGGGTGGTTGTGGGTGGAATATAGATTGAATGGGTTAGACTCTATGGGATGGTTGTGGGTGGAATATAGATTGAATGGGTTAGACTTTATGGGGTGGATATTGATGGAATGTGGATAGAATGGGTTAGACTCTATGGGGTGGTTGTGGGTGGAATATAGATTGAACAGGGTAGACTCTGTGGGGTGGTTGTGGGTGGAATATGAATTGAATGGGTTAGACTCTATGGGGTGGTTGTGGGTGGAATGTAGAATGGATGGGTTAGACTCTATGGGATGGTTGTGGGTGGAATATAGATTGAATGGGTTAGACTCTGTGGGGTGGTTGTGGGTGGAATATAGATTGAACAGGGTAGACTCTGTGGGGTGGTTGTGGGTGGAATGTAGATTGGATGGGTTAGACTCTATGGGATGGTTGTGGGTGGAATATAGATTGAATGGGTTAGACTCTATGGGGTGGATATTGATGGAATATATATTGAATGAGTTAGACTTTATGGGGTGGTTGTGGGTGGAATATAGATTGAATGGGTTAGACTATGGGATGGTTGTGGGTGGAATGTAGATGGGATGGGTTAGACTCTATGGGGTGGTTGTGGGTGGAATATAGATTGAATGGGTTAGACTCTATGGGGTGGATATTGATGGAATATATATTGAATGGGTTAGACTTTATGGGGTGGTTGTGGGTGGAATATAGATTGAATGGGTTAGACTCTATGGGATGGTTGTGGGTGGAATGTAGATTGGATGGGTTAGACTATGGGGTGGATATTGATGGAATATAGATAGAATGGGTTAGACTCTATGGGGTGGTTGTGGGTGGAATATAGATTGAACAGGGTAGACTCTGTGGGGTGGTTGTGGGTGGAATATAGATTGAATGGGTTAGACTTTATGGGGTGGTTGTGGGTGGAATATAGATTGAATGGGTTAGACTCTATGGGATGGTTGTGGGTGGAATATAGATTCAATGGGTTAGACTTTATGGGGTGGTTGTGGGTGGAATATAGATTGAATGGGTTAGACTCTATGGGATGGTTGTGGGTGGAATATCGATTGGATGGGTTAGACTCTGTGGGGTGGTTGTGGGTGGAATATAGATTGAATGGGTTAGACTCTATGGGGTGGTTGTGGGTGGAATATAGATTGAATGGGTTAGATTCTATGGGATGGTTGTGGGTGGAATATAGATTGAATGGGTTAGACTTTATGGGGTGGTTGTGGGTGGAATATAGATTGAATGGGTTAGACTCTATGGGATGGTTGTGGGTGGAATATCGATTGGATGGGTTAGACTCTGTGGGGTGGTTGTGGGTGGAATATAGATTGAATGGGTTAGACTCTATGGGGTGGTTGTGGGTGGAATATAGATTGACTGGGTTAGACTCTATGGGATGGTTGTGGGTGGAATATAGATTGAATGGGTTAGACTGTGTGGGGTGGTTGTGGGTGGAATATAGATTGAATGGGTTAGACTCTGTGGGGTGGTTGTGGGTGGAATATAGATTGAATGGGTTTGACTCTATGGGGTGGTTGTGGGTGGAATATAGATTGAATGGGTTAGACTTTATGGGGTGGTTGTGGGTGGAATATAGATTGAATGGGTTAGACTCTATGGGATGGTTGTGGGTGGAATATAGATTGAATGGGTTAGACTTTATGGGGTGGTTGTGGGTGGAATATAGATTGAATGGGTTAGACTCTATGGGATGGTTGTGGGTGGAATATCGATTGGATGGGTTAGACTCTGTGGGGTGGTTGTGGGTGGAATATAGATTGAATGGGTTAGACTCTATGGGGTGGTTGTGGGTGGAATATAGATTGAATGGGTTAGATTCTATGGGATGGTTGTGGGTGGAATATGGATTGGATGGGTTAGACTTTATGGGATGGTTGTGGGTGGAATATAGATTGAATGGGTTAGACTCTGTGGGGTGGTTGTGGGTGGAATATAGATTGAATGGGTTAGACTCTGTGGGGTGGTTGTGGGTGGAATATAGATTGAATGGGTTAGACTTTATGGGGTGGTTGTGGGTGGAATATAGATTGAATGGGTTAGACTCTATGGGGTGGTTGTGGGTGGAATATAGATTGACAGGGTTAGACTCTATGGGATGGTTGTGGGTGGAATATAGATTGAATGGGTTAGACTCTATGGGGTGGTTGTGGGTGGAATATAGATTGAATGGGTTAGACTCTGTGGTATGGTTGTGGGTGGAAAATAGATTGAATGGGTTAGACTCTGTGGGGTGGTTGTGGGTGGAATATAGATTGACTGGGTTAGACTTTATGGGGTGGTTGTGGGTGGAATATAGATTGAATGGGTTAGACTCTGTGGGGTGGTTGTGGGTGGAATATAGATTGACTGGGTTAGACTTTATGGGGTGGTTGTGGGTGGAATATAGATTGGATGGGTTAGACTTTATGGGATGGTTGTGGGTGGAATATAGATTGAATGGGTTAGACTCTATGGGATGGTTGTGGGTGGAATATAGATTGAATGAGTTTGACTCTGTGGGGTGGTTGTGGGTGGAATATAGATTGAATGGGTTAGACTGTATGGGATGGTTGTGGGTGGAATATAGATTGAATGGGTTAGACTCTGTGGGATGGTTGTGGGTGGAATATAGATTGAATGGGTTAGACTCTATGGGATGGTTGTGGGTGGAATATAGATTGAATGGGTTAGACTCTATGGGATGGTTGTGGGTGGAATATAGATTGAATGGGTTAGACTTTATGGGGTGGATATTGATGGAATGTGGATAGAATGGGTTAGACTCTATGGGGTGGTTGTGGGTGGAATATAGATTGAACAGGGTAGACTCTGTGGGGTGGTTGTGGGTGGAATATAAATTGAATGGGTTAGACTCTATGGGGTGGTTGTGGGTGGAATGTAGATTGGATGGGTTAGACTCTATGGGATGGTTGTGGGTGGAATATAGATTGAATGGGTTAGACTCTGTGGGGTGGTTGTGGGTGGAATATAGATTGAACAGGGTAGACTCTGTGGGGTGGTTGTGGGTGGAATGTAGATTGGATGGGTTAGACTCTATGGGATGGTTGTGGGTGGAATATAGATTGAATGGGTTAGACTCTATGGGGTGGATATTGATGGAATATATATTGAATGAGTTAGACTTTATGGGGTGGTTGTGGGTGGAATATAGATTGAATGGGTTAGACTATGGGATGGTTGTGGGTGGAATGTAGATGGGATGGGTTATACTCTATGGGGTGGTTGTGGGTGGAATATAGATTGAATGGGTTAGACTCTATGGGGTGGATATTGATGGAATATATATTGAATGGGTTAGACTTTATGGGGTGGTTGTGGGTGGAATATAGATTGAATGGGTTAGACTCTATGGGATGGTTGTGGGTGGAATGTAGATTGGATGGGTTAGACTATGGGGTGGATATTGATGGAATATAGATAGAATGGGTTAGACTCTATGGGGTGGTTGTGGGTGGAATATAGATTGAACAGGGTAGACTCTGTGGGGTGGTTGTGGGTGGAATATAGATTGGATGGGTTAGACTCTATGGGATGGTTGTGGGTGGAATATAGATTGAATGGGTTAGACTCTATGGGGTGGATATTGATGGAATATATATTGAATGAGTTAGACTTTATGGGGTGGTTGTGGGTGGAATATAGATTGAATGGGTTAGACTCTATGGGATGGTTGTGGGTGGAATGTAGATGGGATGGGTTAGACTCTATGGGGTGGTTGTGGGTGGAGTATAGATTGAATGGGTTAGACTCTATGGGGTGGATATTGATGGAATATATATTGAATGGGTTAGACTTTATGGGGTGGTTGTGGGTGGAATATAGATTGAATGGGTTAGACTCTATGGGATGGTTGTGGGTGGAATGTAGATTGGATGGGTTATACTCTATGGGGTGGTTGTGGGTGGAATATAGATTGAATGGGTTAGACTCTATGGGGTGGATATTGATGGAATATATATTGAATGGGTTAGACTTTATGGGGTGGTTGTGGGTGGAATATAGATTGAATGGGTTAGACTCTATGGGATGGTTGTGGGTGGAATGTAGATTGAATGGGTTAGACTCTATGGGGTGGATATTGATGGAATATATATTGAATGAGTTAGACTTTATGGGGTGGTTGTGGGTGGAATATAGATTGAATGGGTTAGACTCTATGGGATGGTTGTGGGTGGAATGTAGATGGGATGGGTTAGACTCTATGGGGTGGTTGTGGGTGGAGTATAGATTGAATGGGTTAGACTCTATGGGGTGGATATTGATGGAATATATATTGAATGGGTTAGACTTTATGGGGTGGTTGTGGGTGGAATATAGATTGAATGGGTTAGACTCTATGGGATGGTTGTGGGTGGAATGTAGATTGGATGGGTTAGACTCTATGGGGTGTTTGTGCATGGGATTACATTGAATGAGATAGACTATGATGGATATGGATGGATAACATTAGATGGGATAAACTCGTGGTTATGAATAGAGTGAGTGAGTTCGGTCTGCACTCGGCAATATTCCAACTATATGGCAGCATTATGGGTGGAATGTTGATGGGATGGGTTAGACTCTATGGGATGGTTATGGATGGAATGTAGATTGGATCGATCTTGCACAAAGGGATTTTTCTTATATAGTAGGGATGTACATAAAAGATTTGACATGGCGAGGATTGAGGCTGCTGTGTGGTGTGGCAGGTGGTGTTGTGTAGGTGGCACCCTGATGAGAAGGATAAATGCTGTTTGACATTTGATGGAATGTGTGAAACAAGATTGCCAGTTTTTAAAATGTACAAAATGTTTGTGAAAGACTCAGGTAAATGAGTAGATTAATCTTTATGGAAACTGGGGGTCAGTTATGTTGTTTTCTCTGTCAGACCACTTTGAAATATTCAGACAAAAAGGACATAAAAAAACATACATGTCTTTTCCATTTCTTCTTTCTGTATCACCTATTTCCCTTTGATCTGACAGTACAGAGCACCTGAGTGAATACAAACACCTGCAGCCAGACTGTGGAATAGAAGGCCATGCGGTGAACCTGGACATAAATACCATAACAAAACACTCTGTAAATATATATCAGGATCACAGATGCAAATCTAGCAAGCCTTTCTTCGCTGCTGAAGTATGAACATAAGGACATTGATTACAAACAACAGAAAATCACCACAAAGTGTGAATTGGGAATAATAACTATATCTGCATTTCTCATGTCTTTGTAATAATAATAACATCTAGCCAGTTGTTTAATATGACGACATATGCTTGTCAAGTCACAACTAACCCTGTTCACATAATGAATTATAACAGAGAGCACTCACTATAAGGATGCTGAAAGGCTGTGATATGGTGGAAGGATGAGGTATGGTGTACAGATAAGGTGTCAGGATGGAATATGATGTAAGGATGAGATATTATATAAGGATGAGATATAATGTAAGGATGAGATATGGAGTAAAGATAAGGTGTCGGGATGGAATATGATGTAAGGATGACATGTATAAGGATGAGATATCCTGTAAGGATGAAATACAGTGTAAGGATAAGGTGTAAGGATGAGATATGGTGTAAAGATATGGAGTAAGGGTGAGATGCGGAGTAAAGCTAAGGTGAACGGATGATATACTGTGTAATGATGACATATGGTGTACAGACTAGATAAGGTACGAGAATGAGATAAAGTGTAAGGATGAGATGCAGTGGAAGGATGAGAAAAAGTGTAAGGATGAGATACAGTGGAAGGATGAGATAAAGTGTAAGGATGAGATGCAGTGGAAGGATGAGATAAAATGTAAGGATGAGATACAGTGTAAGGATGAGATAAGGTTTAAGGATGAGGTATGATGTAAAGATGGGATCTGGTGTAAGGATGTGATATGTTGTAAAGATACGGTGTCAGGATTTGATACGATGTAAGGATGAAATATTGTATAAGGATGAGATATGGTGCAAGGAGGAGATAAGGTGTAAGAATGAGATATGATGTAAGGATGAGATACAGTGGAAGGATAAGATAAGGTGTAAGGATGAGATATGCTGTAAGGATGAAACATGGATATGGATTAACAACTTCTTTATTACCATTAAGAGTGACATACTGGTGTAGGCTCTAACACCTTTCCCCCTTGACAAATGTACCGAGTATGGACACAAGGCAGACATGGACATAGGAGATGTGCTTCGAGGTTGAGAGGAGAAACCTATCATGTACAAAGTGAAGATGATCTGATGTAAAACATTCTTACACGTGAAGCCAGTAAACATGGGTTTAAGACTGATTACATGCTTTGATGGGATGATGGCAAGCAGTAGGTATGTAACTGCCTTGATCATGGCTGGTTGATGCTCAGACCATCTTGATATAGTTTGCTTTAATATGCCCTATCCATACTTTGTACTCCAACGTCTTCATGCCTCTCAAAGCTGTTATAGTATAGGAGAGAAGAATATTTGTAAGTTACCATGGTTACTGTTTCTATAAGATTCAGTTCATCAGGTCAAAAGCTTGTGGCTAATTCTGATTTATATGTTTAATTACTGAAAGATGGTTGTTATGTTACAGAAGTCTATATTTGCTGCTATCCTTGAACTCATCAGTGACTGGATACAAAGGATTTTACTAGTTATCCTTCCATAGTTGAGGAAATTTATTGATGAACAATGCAATGTTTGGATACAGATTCTTCAGTCATGTGTTGCTCCGGTATGACACGTTGTTTAAACCTGAAATTAGATAAAAAACACTGAAAAACAATGATACATTTCAGCCTGCTGCTTTACTGTGCACAGTTTATTTCTCAGGGGATTTAGTACAGAGCTGTGGCAGGCAGGCTGGTCTTTAGAAACAACCTGCCTTCAATTAATGTTCATGTTGGCTTATGAAAGGGAGGTGGTAATGATGGTAAGGTGTTGCTTTGAACTTAACCTGGGTTTGATTTTCTCCACAGACTAAGTGTCATCAGGATCCAACCTTTGTTGTTCAACACCTTAGTCTGTTATACTGTACCTAGAAGGAGTGATCAGTAAATGAATAAGACACTTGAGGTACTGACATGGGCCTCTTGATCCACTCATTTATAATGCAAAACCAAGTTACCGAGCCTTACTATCCAAGTCTCAAGACAAACCTGTGTTCTGTATTTACCCAGAATCCTCATGTTCTGTCCGATACCTTTCTTATGAGTTGAGTAGTAGTGGGGTGGTCTAGTGATTAAAGGTTTCATTCATTATATCAGAGACCCAGGTTTGATTTGAAGCCCATGTGAAGCCCATTTCTGGTGGCCCCTGTTGTGAATTTTTAGCATAAAACTAAACTCACTCACTCACTTTTAAGAGTTGATGGATGGATGTCACTGCACCCCTGCATTGAGATCGTTGCTCATGTCAGCAATCAGCGGTTTATCTGGCCCAGACTTTTCAAGGATTTTGGTGTAAATCTGGAATAATGACAACTGTATCAAGAGTCACCAACCATTTAGAATTTCTCTTGACATCACGCAGTTTGGGTCTGAAGGGAAAAACCGAGGACACAGTTGTATTTCAGATATTATGAAATCATTTTGAAAGTGCTTCCATGTTCCTTTGTAGAGTTGGGAACTTGCTTAGCATGATTCAAGTTTTAGAACATGTATGAGTTTCTTTGTCTCGCTTCCATGTTGCTGTAGGATGTCTTCCAGACAAATATTGTTTTTGCTATGGACAGGGAAGTGGATCTGTCAAAGCTAGGCTTGTCCAGGTTGATCTTGTGGAATGAGGATTTCTCCAGGACCATGAAGGAGATGTGTAAACTGCTTACACCAAGCTAGTATCGCCTTGTCACATTATGGCTTCGCTTGACTGAGCTGTCTGAGAGAAGCTTACCTTAAACGCTCAACATGACCAAGGTGTTATCTGGTGTTTTCACCAGCACCTCACGTCCCTGCAATCGCTTTGAAGAAAGGCATGAAACTGTACTGACGAGGTGATGTCCTCAAGTATCTTATGGTCATGTAGACAAGGGTTGGAGACAATTCCTGCAGCCAATGTGTGAGTCATGTTGGTAGGGATGGAATCAGATCAGTAAATGATGAAAATTTATTTCTTCACCCCACCATGCATGCCATATGTGCCCCCACTGTCTAACCCCATCACTTTCATCCCACCATACATGCCCCACCATTCATCCCACCATACATGCACCACCATTCATCCTGCCATATGTGCCCCTACTGTCTGACCCCATCACTTTCATCCCACCATATGTGCCCCCTATTGTCTAATCCCATCACTTTCATCCCACCATATGTGCCCCACCATTCATCCCACCATACGTGCCATTATTGTCTAACCCCATCACTTCCATCCCACCATACGTGCCCCACCATTCATCCCACCATATGTGCCCCTATTATCTAACCCCATCACTTTCATCCTACCATGTGTGCCTCCACTGCCTAACCCCATCATTTTCATTCCACCATACGTCCCCCACCATTCATCCCACCGTATGTGCCCCGCCATTCACCCCACCATATGTGCCCCCTACTTTCTAACCCCATCACTTTCATCCCACTATACGTGCCTCACCTTTCATTCCACCATACATGCCCCACCATTCATCCCACCATATGTGCCCCTACTGTCTAATCCCATCACTTTCATCCTACCATACGCGCCTCACCTTTCATTCCACCATACATGCCCCACCATTCATCCCACCATACATGCCCCTATTGTCAAACCCCATCACTTTCATCCCACCATATGTGCCCCCTGTTGTTTACCCCTTCACTTTCCTCCTACCATATGTGCCCCTACTGTGTAACCCCATCACTTTCATCCCACCATATGTGCCCCACCATTCATCCCACCATATGTGCCCCTATTGTCAAACCCATCACTTTCATCCCACCATATGTTCCCCCTACTGTCTACCCCTTCACTTTCCTCCTTCCATATGTGCCCCTACTGTGTAACCCCATCACTTTCATCCCACCATATGTGCCCCGCCATTCATCCCACCATATGTGCCCCTATTGTCAAACCCCATCACTTTCATCCCACCATATGTTCTCCCTACTGTCTTCCCCTTCACTTTCCTCCTACCATATGTGCCCCTACTGTGTAACCCCATCACTTTCATCCCACCATATGTGCCCCTACTGTGTAACCCCATCACTTTCATCCCACCATATGTGCCCTGCCATTCATCCCACCATATGTGCCCCTATTGTCAAACCCCATCACTTTCATCACACCATACATGAGCCACCATTCATCCCACCATATGTGCCCCTACTGTCTAACCCCAACACTTTCATCCCACCATACGTGCCCCACCTTTCATTCCACCATACATGCCCCACCATTCATCCCACCATATGTGCCCCTACTGTCTAATCCCATCACTTTCATTCCACCATATGTGCCCCACCTTTCATTCCACCATATGTGCCCCACCATTCATCCCACAATAGGTGCCCCTACTGTCTAACCCCATCACTTTCATCCCACCATACGTGCCTCACCTTTCATTCCATCATCCGTGCCCCACCATTCATCCCACAATAGGTGCCCCCTACTGTGTAACCCCATCACTTTCATTCCACCATACGTGCCCCACCATTCATCCCACCATATGTGCCCCTATTGTCTAACCCCACCACAAATGCACTTTGATGATGAAGATCATGATCAGCTTTGCGAGGATTTGTTGTGTAGAGAACTGTGGACTAGGCTACACTGAAGAATTATAAAGCCCACTGATTATGCTCTCACAGCTAGCCATGTCATCTGGACTGAGCATGGCATGTTTTGCAACCACTTCATTCTTGATATGTCGATCATTCAGACTGATAGCATATTGTGTAAAAGGTCATAATAGTTACAAACAAATCTGGGAGCTTAACAACCATACATCGTCTTTGTGCTCTTATCGTTCATGGAAGGAAGCTGGCATTGTCCAGACCAGCATATTTGTCCTTGGTTACCGTTTGCATCTTCAAAGAGATTCTATTCAATTTTCAACTAATACTCCAATGGGATGGCATTCACAGTCTTTAATTGAGTGTCTCTCAAATTGATGGATTAGAATGAAATGGATTTGGGCAGTGTAGACATATGTCTCCCATGCTGCAAAATGCTGGAGGGAGTGTCGTAAAGGTCAGAAGGCAACGATGGTCGGTAACACAGCATGGTGTTGGAGAACACTTCCGAGGAGTGTCACAACACTGTCATTCTCCTTCCCAGTGACAAACACCTCTGTTACCTCCCAGTTTCAATATTACATCCAGTGGTGAGCTGAGACATTACATAAATCATGTGATTTCTCCCTTGGACCCCAAGTGAGGTGACATTTGTATGTGTGTGTGTGTCCTTGGGAATGTCATTATAGTGGACAAGGAAAGGGTTTTTTACTCACAGTATTTCCCTGTGGAATTTACATTTGTTTGTTTAATCTGATTGGTTCAAGATCTCTGAACTTCTCCCTTACATTCTCGATGAATTAATTACATGAGAGTTGTCATGAAATTGAGAGCAAACCGAGCAATTTCCTGGGGGACAAGGATCACTTGTTCATAATGATATCAGTTTGTCGGTTTATGATTGTGAGGGGGCTGTGGAGTAGTCTTGTGGTTAAAACATTTGTCCATCATGCCCAAGACCTGGGTTAAATGTGTGAAGCCCATTTCTGGTGTTCCCAACTGTGATACTGCTAGAATAGTGCACATTACGGAAAAACAGCAACAACTGTCAAATAGACATAACAGCAATATAAAATATGTTATTATCTTTAGAAGATATTTCTTCCATCTCTGGGCTAAATATACTCACAGCATCTGATGATGGTCTGTGCTATTTGTCTGCTCCGGCTATATCCTTGTTCTACACAGGATCATGTGATACGTATTAATGAGATTTCATTAGTATGAGACACATGATCAGATTAACGTTCTGGCTGTTTTCAGAGAAATGTAATGACGTCTGACATTTGATTTGGTATTAACTAATCAAGTCTGACAATACACACTGTTTCCATTTGATAATGTATTCACCATCTTTGTATATTTGAGAAGATTGCAATAAGATATTAATGTGAATGTGTATGTTGTTATTTTTTTTTTGTTATTGTAACTACAAAATTAACTGACAAGACTACTTGACATTTATTTTGGAAACTAATGACTAACTTTGAAATTGATATTAGCCTAAGTTATCATTCAGGAGATGATATTCTGTGTACAGTACTATCCAGTGTTTCATCAGGTTCATTGGTACACTTGTTGCAATTTGTAGCTCACTAACTTTACGAAGTCAAAACCTATGTACAATTCACAAAACTTCATGGGATCATCTACACTTGACATATTTGTTTTTTAAAGATTGTATTTGTATTTTTATGATATTTTTGTGGGTTTAAAACCTGATCCTGCTGCTATGTGGATGAGAAGGATGATGGCATATGAGTATTATTTTCAGTGAACCCACTTATAAGCAAGTACATTTCAGTGCACCCTGCTGCCAATATCAACTCATTTGGTACTTTATGTTAGTAATTCTTTATTTCAAATAACGTGGAATGACGTATGATGCGTGAAATTAACAATGTTTTGCGAATGTAAATGGATGGAAAGGAGATAACTCTAAATCTGTTGTTTTTTTTGTGTCAACTGAAAAATCTAGTGATGGCTACGAGAAGATTTACCTTGCATTCCAATGAATAAATTTTGACAATATGTTCAAATGTATATAACTGTCAATATTATGAAAGGGAATTACACTGTGGCGACTTTAGTTAGACTTTAGTAATACCTGCGGGGAAAACAGCAAGGTACAAAATTTAAATTGTTTGATTCACAAAGGTTGACTGAATTCAAAATTAACTTTGAGATTTTCTGTAAGATAAATACGGGCTCAGGAACATAAACAAACATCAAGGGCACATCAACCCATGCCTCACTCGTGACCAGTGAACAGCTCATATAGTGTGGTCTGAAGTAATGTAACATTCTTTGTAGAGTGATGTCCCTTTGCAGTGCCAGCATCTGCCACACGTATTGTGATCCCAGATTTGTAGTCATTTTCAATCTTAGTGTCTCTAAACCCAACCAGTGCTCAACACTTACATAAGTTGTCTGTTGCATTAAGCAAATTCACAAAACTGAAATACTTTCCAAAGTGGTTCGGAACCTAATTCAGTATTTTGAACAGCACTTGCCATAATTACACAGCTGTGTAGTTCAGGCTCTCATGTCCCCTTGTCCTGCCAGTTGCAATAAAGGACTTTATTCACCATCCTGTGTAATGGGTTCAAGTCACCCACTCATGGTTCAAATCAAAGATAATAGTATAATACCTCGCTGATTGAGTCTCTAACATGGAGATGCATTGGGCTGTGAGATCACTGTGTATTGAGGCATGTACACATCTTCATCTGTAGAGTAAATGTTTAAACAAGCGAATACAGGGCCAAAACTGATGCTTGAAGGTAGTTCCTCAATGTAAATGCTTGATAGGTGTCAAATAACACTTGGTGACAAATGACAGGCGGTCTAGGTACCTTGTCAAGCATAATGCTGGTGCTATCAGTGTTGTCAAGTGCATGGCACCTAGTGCCAAACACCTACCACCTTTCTTGCTTACTTGCTAGAGATATGTCATTTAACATCTGACACTTGATGCTGGACACTTGTGATGCTTGACATTGGGTTCTAGACACTTCTTATGCTTAACATATAATGCTATACATCCACGATGCTTTATATCTATAGGAATACATTTGGTGTTTTACTGATTGAGGCTCATGAAGATCTGGGTTAGAATTGATGTTCAAGAATGGAATATTGCTGACTGGTGTAAAACTGAACTCACTCACTCACTGCTCTGAATAACAGAGATTTTAAATGCTGGACACCTCTTGCCTGTCTTCTGATGTTTGACGCTCCATGCTGGACACCTCTTGCCTGTCTTCTGATGTTTGACGCTCCATGCTGGACACCTCTTGCCTGTCTTCTCATGTTTGACACTTCATGCTGTGCGCACTTGAAGCTTGAAGTGACATTTGCTTCACAGCTGATATGCCTCCTCATGAGATACTTGACAACCAATTATTGATGACTGATATATGACATGTCTGCACATTGCTGACATGTGAGAACAGAAAAATACCCAGCAATCGCCACCTGGTTACTGTCACCAAGTGTTTAGGATCCCATGTTGACAGCAACTGAAGATTATGATATGAGACAAGTTATTTCACACACAATATCCTATGAATTAAGTGAAATTGTTACCCCACTGCTTTGTGTGACACCCCACATTTGTGTGACACCAGGTGCTGGACATCTGGTGTCCTATTAAAGGCCTGACAGCCACTGTCCCAACACCCAGTGCCCAATATGTTATGCTTGTGTCATCAAAAGCTTGACATAATATACTTGTGTTTGGGCTTATATCAATCTTGTAATATCTACAGAGACAAAAGCGTCAGGTTTTCAGGAAACTGGTTTGTCCAGATTCAGACGATGTCACATATTATGTGTAGAACAGCAGATAGAGCTCGAGTTTAATGGGGTTCTTGTAGGCTTTTGACATAAACAGTCTGCTGGCTGTATTACAGGTATCGATCCCCAATAGGCCAGGGGGATCACAGTTTTTTACCCTTGCGATGTCATGCTTCATTATAACAGGCTTATACAGATGAAAAAAAGATTGTGTTATTTTATAAGTTTATACAAGTTTCCTGTCAAGGTTAAGAAGTTTATTTCAGTGTTTTTTAAGAAAGATGTTAGATGTGCATTGCTTAAGCTCTTGACAGTTTATACAAATATTGATGTTCACAATATCCAGCACTTTCATAGTTGTTTGCCTTGCTTTCCTATCAAAATGTTTTTGTTATTTTGGGGATGACCTCAACAAATCATCTTTCCTGAGATTTCCTTTGGTGCTGTCATGAGCATTCTGTGCTTTTGTCCATGTGAATCAATTTCTTTTCTCAGACCTTGCTCAGACAGTGTTCATTTATGTCCTTCATCAATGTTCTTTTATTTCCTCTGTCAATATTCTTTTATGTTCTCAATCATTTTGTGTGTATTGTTCAAAGTTCTCCATGTCTAGCTGCAGTGTTCAGCATGACTTGTACTGGACTGTGGTCCTTTGGATGTTTCAATTTGGTTACAGCTGAGGCAGTTCCAGATTGCACTGGCTCATCATGTTTCTCACACTCCACCGCAGAACATGCCACAGAACATTGACCTACCAAATCATGGTTATCTCAGTGATACAGAAACATAGAAATTCAGTTTCATGTAAAAAATAATTTCAAGATAATGCGGTACTCATACACCCAGAAACAACAATCCAGTTACTGCTTTGCATGTAAATTAATCCCAGTATAAGTTAAAAGAAAAAATAAAAACAAGTTCAAGCAACCCCCAAAATACCACCAGTTGCCATATTTGGCTTTGTTAAAAACACTCAGCAGTAAAACATCCACTGGTTGCCATTATCTGACTACATAGTCGTCTATCAGTTAAAATCTGCAGTACCAGCTGGTAAACACTTTAAAGTAACTGTTCACTATGAACCATGAGTGTACGGCCTTACGTGTATCCAAGGGATTCTGGTTAGATATGTCCACACCAGTTTCCTGACTTACACTGGTCATTTGTATGGATTTTCGATTAAAATGTTGATCACTGGATTATGTGGTCCAGCCTTGATTATTTACAAGTCAACATCAAATGGAAGATATATAACTCATCCCTAAACAACAGACTAATCAAATATGTAGTTGTATTTATTATTACACATGTTGATTAAGAACCCAACTGCTACACTGGTAATAACTAATACTCCCTTCAAGACAGGCGGCAGTGGGTTAGCCTTGTGGTTAAGGTCACTTGTCATGCTGAACACCCAAGTTCGATTCACCATTTCGCACAAAGTGAGAAGCACATTTCTGATGACAGTGACATTACTGGAATATTGCTTAAAGCGGTGTAAAGCTAAGCTCACTCACCTGAAGACCGATGAGAGCTTCAAGACCAAGTTATAATTCTGAAATGTGGAATGTGCATATATGCATATATATGAGGAAATGTAGCAGTACGTCCTTTATAAGTGGTACAGGGTTGTTTACTGGAATGGAGTACAGCTCAGTCAAGGGAGGGCATCAGGGTGGCATGGTGATGAGAACTGGCGGGGTCAGCCATGAGAGGCACACATTGTATCAGCAGTGTGTCTGCAGCTATGTGTCAATCATGTAATATAACTGAGGGAAGAATGTGGACACCAAGGTCAAGGAGAATACACTCACTCACTCACTCACTCACTCACTCACTCACTCACTCACTCACTCACTCACTCACTCACTCACCCCTAAACCCCCAAGTTTTTATGCTGTGTTGACAAATTCCCAGCCTGAGGGTTTTCCAAATCAGAAATATTATTGTCTAGTAAAGACATGAAAATGTACTTTCCCTCCTCTCTCCCAGACGAAAACACATCGTCACAAACAGTGCAATAATAAAAGCAGTGCAAAAACAGCCTGACAGAGACATGTTCCCTGTCAGTGATACAGGAAAAGATGTCCATGACTAATGACTCTCCCATAATGCACCTGTCAGTGAAGCTGGTTTATAGCATCTCTGTTTAAGTTGTGGAGGTTTGCAGACAAACACGCTGGTCATTGTCCAATTAGACTGGTCGAGGATTGTGCTTCTCTTGATCAATTCCTGGCAGAGCAGGACTGAAGAATTTGTGAAGGGTGGTTTGTGTATCTGTGTGCTACTTATTGGCCGATGTTCTTCTCAGATGCAGATAGCTTTACAAATACTACTTTAATTCCTCAAAATATCTCAAATTAGTCTTCTCATTCTCATCAGTATTCATGAATAGGTTATGGGAGGCTTCAGAGCTAAGTATTTATGGTAATTTGGTCTAATTTTGGCTAAAGGCATCAGTTGCTTCTGTGGCCCATGATACTTCCCTAACAAATGCCATACTTCATTGTGGGTGTTGCCATCTCGGGCATTACATCCCATGCATGCTTTGATAGCATATGCAGACTTCAGGATACTCGCTTTGTCATGGTCAAAGGCTGCTTGCATATCTCAGCAGATATTTGTTACATGCTTTAAGCAGTTTGAAATTGCCAAGAAAATGGAAAAACATTACTATATGCATTTTTTGTTGCAAATAATTCAGTTTTCTGATTATTATTTTTTTTTGCATTTACAACTAGCAGTGCCTGTCAGTAAGCTGACATGAAAGGATCATTTCGTTGCTTTTACACAGGAGCAATTTCGTCTTGTGGAGTGTCCTCGTGCATGCTAGTTAATAGTGCAATTAAAATGCTGGTGATGCCAAAGTTTCGGAAATATTTATTGATTGTATTAAAAATGGGGAATTGAGTAAGTAAATATTACCTCTGCAAAATGAAAAATGTCAAGATTATTGATTTCATGATTTAATAGACTGTCTGTGCACCAGTTGTTGATGACGTGGGTGTACTGTACACATACTCGTCCCTCTGGAAGTAGGAGGTATGGCAGAAGTGATTAATCAAATGATAGCTCAATCATGCAGTTATTGATCATTA
The DNA here is from genome assembly GCF_037392515.1 of Haliotis asinina. Lineage (NCBI taxonomy): Eukaryota > Metazoa > Mollusca > Gastropoda > Lepetellida > Haliotidae > Haliotis > Haliotis asinina. Next base: position 96,477,351 of record NC_090281.1, on the reverse strand, counting down.
TGATAAACTGATAAAGAAGTGTTTTTCAAATTCTGCTCACAGTTGTATGCAAACTGAAAGACAGTGGATCAGACAATCATATGATTGATGTGTTGAGTGCCTTGATTATGACACACAATTGATTATGTCACAGAGCCTGAATCCCATCCACTTGTTGCGTTGTACCACAGGTATTGCTTGAGACCTTGCCCTTCTAACCCTGAATATCAATAGGACAACATGTTTAGAAAATTGATTGAAAAGTTCATGCTGTACCTTTTGTTGATTCTGTGACATGTTTGACCTGTGTAAGCTAATCTGTGTTGTAGTTAAAGTTGTAGGCAGGCTACTAGCACATGCTACTTGGTGATACAGCTGATGATACAGTCATGTCTCACTTGATACAGCTGATGATACAGTCATGTCTCACTTGATACAGCTGATGATACAGTCATGTCTCACTTGATACAGCTGATGATACAGTCAGGTCTCACTTGATACAGCTGATGATACAGTCAGGTCTCACTTGATACAGCTGATGATACAGTCAGGTCTCACTTGATACAGCTGATGATACAGTCATGTCTCACTTGATACAGCTGATGATACAGTCATGTCTCACTTGATACAGCTGATGATACAGTCAGGTCTCACTTGATACAGCTGATGATACAGTCATGTCTCACTTGATACAGCTGATGATACAGTCAGGTCTCACTTGATACAGCTGATGATACAGTCAGGTCTCACTTGATACAGCTGATGATACAGTCAGGTCTCACTTGATACAGCTGATGATACAGTCAGGTCTCACTTGAAATAGATGATGTGTGTCCACTATCTGGAGGCAGATGTAGTAAAACGGAATACTTTAAAGCTTAAGAAATTTTCCTTTTTAATGCATGTGATAAATATATTTTTTTACGATAACATCTATTGTACTCTCCTTCATAATGATATTCTGAACAACAAATGATCGTATGAGTACATCACACTTTTTCAGCAAAACTGAATCATAAAACACTGCAACAATGAGTCAGCCGTCTAGGGGGCCACAAAACTGCTTGTTTTGATTAGAACACATAATCCTCATTTTCATTTAACAACTGTTAAGTACACTAATATATTCAGTGATAGTCTGTCACCTGACTTTGACTGTTTGAGGGCTGCATGCATGACAGTGTTCATTCAGAAGCAGTAACAAGGTTCATTCCAGCTGTAGAAATTCTGCAACATTATTTTCACCTGCATACCGATATTATTTCCTCAATAATGTATACAATATGTGAAGCTCATTTCTGGTGTGCCCTGCCGTGATGTTGTAATGTTGTTAAAGGCAGCATAAAACCATACTCACTCACACACTATTTCCTTCACATCTTATGTTTGTATTACTGGTCCACCACAATGTCCTGTCTCAGGTTCAAGTTATGTAAAGTTAAGCTACTGATCAGTTCTAGTCAATACCTGCATGTAGCCTAATATTCTTTTTGTGACTGTGGTAAATACATGGTGGGGTTTTCATGCCATCTGCCAACACTTCAAAGCTTTCTTTCCCAGCTTTTACGGCCACGACAGCTCCATAACAGTTGTCCAGCAATGCACATCTTTTACAACTTGTGACGTCTTTCATCTGTTGACTGAAGTAGTCAGTTTGTTTTTTATGTGTGACAAATTTCCATGATTTTCTTCCATGGTGATTTGTAAAAGGGCAAAAAGTGAGAGTAGGAGTTATTTTCTGTAAATGTGGTACTAAAAGTATGCCTGTCTCAAAGCTAAGATGTAGTAGCGACTTCTTGAAGAGTTTGTTGCAGGAGGGCATGGATCTGTGATTGGTCATCAGTTCCGAGCTTGAAGATGCTGAAACACCTAGGATATACTGCTTCCCTAAAAGTTACATTAGGAATGGTTTCAGGTGGCCAAGCTGCTGAGAGATTTGGTTTACTTTTAAGTAAATTGAGCAATGTTGAGCCAAGCTGAAATCTAATTAGAGAGATGGAACATCTCCGAGGAGAGTTCAATAAACCATGCTTGAACAGCCTTGACAGTCAGTACTTCCTTAACTAACTTGAACAGCTTCAAGTGCAAATATTTACTTGAACAGCCTTGAGTGAAGATAGGCACTTGCACAGCCTCTATGGCAGATAGTTTTTAGCTATGAGCGACTCATGATGCACAGGTTGTGAATCAGGTTCTCATGTAGAGTGACACAGTGTGCTTGTCACATGAAGTGTTGTCAAATGAAGGGCTGGTCACATAAAGCATTGTCAGATGAAGGGCTTGTCACATGAAGTGTACCTAACCTGTAAATGTTCAGTTCTGGATCATATAATCCTCTGATTGTAGCAAAGTTCCCATCCCAAGGCTCTGACCTCAAATCGGACAAGTCAGTGACGTGGATATCCAGATCAGTTTAACCTAAAACTTGATAATACCTCAGGAATTCATATTTGCAAATTCATTAACACACAAAATGTACTTAAGAATCCTCAAATCCAGAAAACACAATGCTTGTCTTCTATTATAACATGTTGGACACTCTCAGTGCAACACCAAAGGGGTGTCTGGTGTTATTGACTTTTGGGTGCGAATGACCAAGAAAAGATTTCTTTATGTCCTTGGTGTAAGATTCCTGTTAATCCAAGCCAGAGGCTGTTTCTTGATAACCCATGTGGCAACTTCAGGAGATACATTAAGCATTGAATCCTTTTCCATGGGCCATCGCCTTTCACACTCTGACTTGTTCATTTCATCCCCTTGAAACTTACAAAGATGAAAAATTGAACAGAAATTATGAATAAAATATATCTGAGGTGTACCCAGACACCTTCAAGAGATCCCGGAGGACTAAGTGTGTCTTTCTTTCAGCTGCAGCAATTTCCGTTATAGCCCAGCAGGATGTTTCTTTATTAAGTTACCTAGTATTCTCAGTGGTTCCATTAGGCTCTGTTAGCTTTAGGGTATGTAAAACAACCTTTGTCAGCCATCCTACTCGTGCCCTTGGCTCATTCAATAAAAATTTGCCTTATTTTATCAGCTGGCAGACCCATGAGCCTGAAGCAGATGTATTGTCTGAAGAGTGCACAGGAGATGACTAGTGATATTAATTAAGCACTGGAATTAATTGTTTCTTGAGAAGTCCTCTTCAAAGAAATGGGTGTTAAGGATAGGTTAACCAGTGTCCTGAACTAGTAGACTGGCATTTGTGGTGACCCCAGCAATAGTTCACTGGTATTGAGATTCCTATTTGTATTGTAGGTATTGTCTGTCTAATACCAAGCAGCGCTGCAGGAGTAGAAAGGCATGTATCATCACATTCAGGAATTTGTTGTTCTGTTGTATGCAAGGGTAACCTGCAACCTTAGTAACAAGAAATCTTATTAGAAACTGCTCCAGTAGGCCTGTATTTACTTGATGTCTTAGTTAATGAATACAAATGCTTGTGGACTAAAACACTCACGAAAGGTTTATTCTTCCATGTTCGGGGGGAGGTAGAATATCAGCTTTTAATGGTTCTAGAAATGTCAGATTCAGTGTTGTGGGTAATAGTGGCATGATGAGGATGATGATATGGCTGAAGTTAGACAGTGTTTTCTTCCAGTTGCTAGTTTGGGACATCATCTAACACATACGTGTTCCTTTGCTATTTCTGAGATGAATTAAATTACAGATGTTATCTGAACTTGTAGAGAAAACAATACATCTTTGACACAAAATGACATTTTACCGTGTTCTTGTACTGCCATTTTTCACATTTCCTGATTGTATCTGCATTGGTAGATGACCAGCCTGGGTTCAGATGTGTGAACAGATATTGGAGAACAAATAAATAACGATGTTTGGCACATAGTAACTCAAAATGTCAGGTCATCAGTTCATAGTGGTATGAACCAAACTTGCTAATGCTGACACTATCTGTATCTCTGTTTAAGAATGGGCTGGAGATCTCTCCCTGTATGATTCACTTGTGATGCAAACAAAAGTGTGACAGGATGGCGGTAGTCTTCAGTACAAGCAAGCATCATCTGAAGTGAGAGTATGCTAATATGATATGAATGTACATACTGATCAAAGTACAAACATAGAGGATTCATCACAAGTGTACCTTTCTAATGGGAAATCACAGTGAATCTGTACATGCCAGATCTTTGGCTGTCTACTATAACTAAAATCATTCTATTTTTTCCAGAGATTATGACAGCTTTTTATGCAAAAAAGATTTATAATTGCTTAGCTATTTTTTCCAAAGCATTTATGCTTCACTAACTTCTTATCCTTGAGTTGCATTCAACTTTGTGTTGTTTTAATAAGTGTCATGCATGTAAACCCCCATGGGTAGTTATAATGACAGGTGGTAATTTCCCTGCTTCCTGTTGCATTGGTAAGCAGGTTTAGGTTCACACCTGGACCACAGACAGCTTAATACATGTAATAATACATGCTAGCCAGTGTGGACACTAGTATTAACAATGATGAATAGTTGATGGTGCAGATATTGATAGCCATCAGGAAGAGACTGGACAACACTGGCCTGGCCTTTGCTTCCAACTTTGTCTCATTACTACTAATAATGTTCTTTTGATCTGTGTGTGCATGTGCATGTGTAAGTGTAAGGGTGCGTGTGCATGCAGAGACTGAGTAAAGTGAACAGACTTGATGGTTTGTTAAACTCTACACACAAGAAATCATCCTTTATACTCTACTGTTTTCTGTAGTATACAAGAAATGGGTATTTTCTGTTTAGTAGGTGATCATTACAAAGATTATTTTAAAACCTGGCCTTGAATTTGGTCAGGAGTGTTTAGAGTATCCGAATAAAGCATGCAACCTTATAGATAACAACTTCTTATTTACTACACAGAGCTATGTTTTGTTGTAGATTTTTACACCATTATGTAGCTAAAAGTAATTAAAACAATGGGGTGGGTACGTGGCCAAAGCACTTGCTCATCACACCAAAGACCTGGATTTGATTTCCCCATTCCCCACTTGTGTGCAGCCCATTTCTGGTGTCCCATGCAGTGGTATTGCTGGAATAATTCTAAAATCGACATCAAACTCTACTCACTTACTTTCTCACTCACTGAAAGTCTTATCAAACGATCAGTGGCAATCAGACAAGTAAAACAGATGACACCTAATAAAGACACAGATGAATGTAGCAAACTGGAACAAGTGCACTTGTAGTGAAAGGCTACAAATATGTCTTTGAGTTACAGTAGAGCACTAACTCACAGTATATATTTCTAACTGTCTTCAATGCGGTTATGGAATGTGTTCTGGGATTGTGGAGTAAGTAATTTGAAGTAAAGTATGACATAGGGGGAATCACAAGTCACAGTAACGATCCTAAATTGCTGCTCACTGTTCAAGTCATGTGATATTATGGGGGGAATACCTGGGAACATTGTTGTAAATGGTGGCAGCATCTGCATTTGATTACTAGAGGCCTTCAGGGCCTGATTGAGAGGTCACGGAGGCAGGTCCAACTGATTTGAGCAGATAGTCTCCAGTAGCAATGCCGCTCCAGACCAGAGGTAATTCCTTGCCAGGTTATAAAATCACTAGGCTCCGGAAGACTACAGTAATAGCGACAGGACCGCAGGGTGTCGTTTGCTCCAGATGTAGTGGAATGTAGTAGACGTACTGACATAAGTCAGCGCTTCTCGATTACATTATCTAGTCATTGTGACGGAGTTGAAATACATTACTACGAAGGGCAGTCAAGTTTGGGGCATACTTGCCAAGACCTGCTCACAGAATAATTATCATTTGTGAGTAGGTGAAGAGCCGTATGTTAGTGGTAGGGACTTGCTAATGGTTGTAGACTGTATGATACATGTCTATGTTAGAGGGCAGTTGTAATAAATTTATAGTCAGACACTGTTGAAACTGTCATTATAAATAGTGCTTTGATATTAGTGTTGCGTTAAAAAAAAAGACTGCAGTTTATCTTTCAGTGCCTCCATAGCCCTTATGGTTCACAAATAGAGAGCTTCAGAACAGAGTGTCAGGGGTTCAGTCCCCACCTACAGCAGACCAATAAATTTTAAGTAATGGTACTTGTTGTTACCCTGCCTTGGTCTCCACACAAAGTGGAATAAACATTGGCTGTGAGTATTCTGTGTCTTAGTGAAGTATTCATGCCCACTCCGCTGCCTGGTATTTCAGTGGGGTAGCACAAACCAATAGTAGTCTGCATATCTGCAACAGCAGACACACACAGACTTCACCTTATGCTAAAAGCACTAAAACATTATCAATCAATAATCTTTTAAACAAATTGCATGAAATATCATTCAAATAACTTTAATTGCAGTGTCTATAGTCTGTTCCATCAGGCCAAATATTCATGTATTTTCCTTCCTGTCTGTCGATCGATTCAATAAACGTGTCTAATGGCCGTGATGTGAGGCTGAGATGGCTAGACCAAGATAAGGATGACTCTGTCATTGCTGGCAATGAACACCTTGTATCACAGGCACACCGAACACGGACCACGACTATACCATCAAGTTAGGTTTCGATCAACCTTAGCTGAAACCTGATTTAAAGCAATTTACTGTCTAGGCAAAATTTCCCCACAGGAAGTCTCTTGACTAGTGATAGAGTCCCTTCTTTCAATCATTCGTATCCCTTCATGCATGTAATCTCTAGTTACCTGTAGGTTTTGGCCCAGCAGGCACAGCACTAGCCTTGGACTGACTGCCACTGATGCTGTATCTATGCAGTGATACAGACGATGCAAAGATTTGCCTGGAAGAGTTCAGGTGTCTGTGGATCTGTTTGTGCAAGGATGAATGTAAAGACTTGCCACCTATCAGGATTACTGCTTCCCAAGAACGGTTCCAGCTTAGAATAGCAGTTATCCTTTGTAGATGATAGGCTTCTGGAAATAATTATGGCATCTTTCATTAATATGAAGTCAGTCAGCTGTAATCTTTATGATGGAGTTGATATTTACGATACAAAATTAATGCTCTAAGTAAATACATTCAAGCATATATATGCTTGATAAATTGAGCATTGGCCAGTAGTTGATAATATATCACAGGATTTCTTCATATTTAAAGTCTTTAAAGTCTATGCCAAATGTGGTGTGATGTTGCCATTACAGAAACTCATTGATAATCTCCCTGTATTGCCACATCTGTTGTATTTTATACAAATTTGGATTACATGTATATGCATAAAGTATGCAAATATGATTTCTTCATTTATTAACAATATGTGCATATATACAACAATATTCACTAGTATGTTCTTGTGAAAGCTGAATCTTTACCGTTACATCCTCTGTATCACACTGACGCATGTGGCTAAAATCTGTCGTTGGGGGAAACAGAGAAGACAGAGGTCTGGGATAACAAGGCTGTTGCAGTGGGGACAATTCAGTATACTACTGACCTCAGTATATTCTTGGGTGATAAGTGATAAGACTTAAGTGTGTGTTAAGGTATGGGAGGTACAGTCAAATTAGTGGCAAGATCACTTTGTACTACATCACCCTTGTCTGATGGCCCCATTGGACCATTGTAACCAAATAATGACGGTTCTCAGGGAGGGTTGGCAGTCTTAAAGGGGTACAGCAGGCTATGTGAAAATGGCAGTCCTTTGAGGTTCTTCACAGTTTTCTTCTGCTACTTGTGATCACAAGTCAGAGCCATGATGTCATGTGAACCTTTCATGACGTCTTGTGTTCTGGAACAGTAATACTACATCGGCAAGGCATTGTATAACACATGGTCCTTGACATTAGCATTTCCTGGGAAAATCTTTGTTTGAACATTCATCCAAGTACTTGTCCAAATATGTATGTCTAAATACATAAAAATCAATAATTGCACAAAAAATAAATGAGCTGTTTGTTTTCCTTCTGTGATTAAAACCATGTCTTAGGTCCACTAGCTTTGATACTTTAACATTGGTTGAAACATTACGATTGCTGGAGTCATCAAGGTTGTTTTGGTTCCTTTTAATATGTATCCATGGGTTGTGAAGCTAGATATAGGTTAATTCCTTAGAGTGTAGTGCCCTGTATTGAACAAGTCACCATCACCTAGGGCAGACTCAGGAAAAGTATGCCCAGACGTGTTGTGTCGGCAACATCTGGCTGGAACACTGTGAGGAATCAATGGCCATGTTTGTTACCAAACAAATCATTTGATTCGATCAAGTCACTGTGACATGTGTGTGCTTGTGACAACTATGAAAACAATACCAAATGGATGGTGAACACTGCCTTAAGACGTGTCAAAAACAAATCATATGGCTACTTTTGATTCCATTGTGATGAAAACGTGCCTGCATTGAACAACAAACATGGAGCTCTCAATGTCAGGAATTTCTGAACTCGAGAAACCCTCACGATACTGCTTCTTCATGACTGATTCGGAACCTCTGTGTTCTAAAGTGCCAAAATATTTTGCTTTTAGAAAAACATTGTTTGAACAACGATTGTGTAAGGGATGTCGAATGGTTGTGGGCAAACTGTTTTATTATTCATGCCCCAAGCTGCTATGTTTTAGAAATGGGAAAATACAAAGTTTAACAAGTGATTGTTGTGACAGTAGTGTTGCTATGGCATTGAGAAGTTTGTTTTTGCTCTGTTATAGATGTCATGAATTGTTCTTAAACTTCAAAACTGATGTCCGTTTGTCATTGATTTTAAGCAGTACAGCCAATTGCCATTGACCTAAAGTTGCAGAAATCAAATATGGAGCATTTTTATCAAACAAGAAGTTTTCCTCGACCTTTCTTAATGTGTACATGATACAAAGTGTCTTTTGATTTGAGTTGTGCTGACAATTAGTTAAAGTTGCAAACTGTGAAGCTGGCCGGAGAGATATAGTGATATTTTGTGTTCATGTTATAAATATAAAAACAGGAGAAGATATTCTGTTATTCATTATTCTTACTCCTTTTAAGGATTGACTGTAATTTTTGTTTTTGGTTTTCAGAGGTATCATTTAATAAATGGTTATGCTAACTATGAATCTACATTGCGGATTCCAAAGAAAATTTGCAAAACAGGATTTCAGTTCATACCTCGACGACACAGAAAATTGCACAGTCAATCCTAATATTTAAATTGGACTGTGAAAAAAAACCCCATGATACAATAGTTTCATCTAAACAATTCTGTAAATCAAAGTGACAGAAATTATGACATTGATAAAAATTCTAGGCCAAGGAATATCTTCAGTGACGTGAAGTGTATCAATGATTGTCTAATTTATGTGCACAATTTGACATGCCCACAGTGTCCAATCAGTGGAGATTTTTTTCAAAACAAAGCGGGAATATTCAAAAGAACTACAACAGTTAGACCATAATGAGCCAGAACAGTTATGTCACGAAGAAAGCCATTATTGTAAAAGAGATGGTCAGTGAGTGCCAAATTCATGTGTCATTTGTGTAGCTCAGATGAGTGGTAAAAGCCAATAAGAAGTGACTGAGTATGCAGGTGTGTTTTTTTCATTTGTTCCCTGCTTCAAGAAACGATCCAGAATATGAATGAACACAACTAATATGTCCTGTGCATGTCCTGCATTTGTAAATTGGATTCTCTGACAAAACTGTTCACTTTGATGAGTGTGGCAAACTCCAGACATTCTTGGGAAAATCAATGCAATAACATTAGCCAGTCAGAATGTTAGATTACAGTTACAATGTACACAATAAAATGTTGATTAATTATAATTTTGTAAACAGTAATAACCCCCAAAACCACCTTCACTGGCATAGGCATGTTGTGATGTCATGTGATTGTGATGTCATAGTTACCAATGATGTCACAAGTGTCTTCCGGTATGTTGATGTGCAATTTCTTTGTTGCAGCAACTCAAGAGATATCACTGGAGGCAGTTTTTACTCCTGAATCATAAAGTCCAAAGAATCAATTTTGGGGTAATAGTATTTCATTTGAAACATTTAGCCCCACTTTGCGTTTTGAGGGTTATGGTCTAGCCATTGTCTGGCGAGGACTGATCTGGCTGATGTATTATTACTTTACTGATGAGTCTTCTCCATCCTAGCTCAAGTGTCTGACAACTGGGGTGTCTGCCTATCAACCAGTATTTCCCCCACTGGTTCAATACCTTCTCCATCCTAGCTCAAGCGTCTGACAACTGGGGTGTCTGTCTATCAACCAGTATTTCCCCCACTGGTTCAATACCTTCTCCATCCTAGCTCAAGTGTCTGACAACTGGGGTGTCTGTCTATCAACCAGTATTTTCCCCACTGGCTCAATAGAGTGTCAGCAAAGTCACTGATGTCAGTTTCACTCACTCATTCACTCCCTCTTTGACACTGTCAACAATGACTGAGACATGGTTTCACTAACACTCTGTAAATATACACAACTCGTACAACTATACACCTGGAAAAATATTAAGCACATTCTGTTTATATTTTCTTCATTTCCATGTGACTTTTGGAATGTTTCCGTTGATGGCATTGATTCTGATAAATCTTTTCGACACCACCACTGATGAAGTGCTAGTACATGAACAACGTATGGCGGTCCACGTGGTTGTATGTGCTTAGCCTTGCCTTGTCATAGAGCAGAGGAAGAGGTGGGAAAGCGTAGTCAAATAACTGTTTCCATGGAAACTTGTCATTAGTTGGTAGATCCAGATGAGTCTGTCACTTCATTATCAAATGATTTTTTTCAGAAAATTAGTAGTATATCCAACTTTTTACACTGTGTATCATAAATTGATAATAGTCAGTGCTACTGACTAGTTTCCAGGTGTATGTGATTCCAGGCAATATGATATGAAATGAAAATGAAACTCAAAAGAAATAAAGCAAAAATGAAAGAAAGTGATTTATGAGTGACAGGAAGTGTTATATACACATGATCATTTCAGTATGTGGACACAAAAGTTCACAACTTTTTAACAAGAGTGGAAAAACAGTTAAAGGAAACAACTACTCAGTAAGATATAGGGAAATATATGTTCCACCAATTGCTACAATACTGGAACACCTTTTGTAAAATTACCACCATGTCAAAACATCACACCAATACATAGTTTCTATGAAATGGAGTATGTGACGTGTTAACTGATTTTGATTACATATTTAAACTCTTAAGTTGAGACACATGTAATACACTGATTGTTATCCTATGTTATCCAGTGTATTAGGGGGCCATTATTTTTCACAAATACAGATGAAACATTTTCCATGATTGATTTCTTTTTATGACTGATTCAAATAATGTAGCTCCAAGTTACTTTTAACTGAGATGAAATTAAACATTGGAGCAGGTGATATCACTTCAGAAATGGTGGGTGATGTGTTGTGTGTTTTATCAGATTGAAATGCAGATACTACACACTCGGCCTTACGTGATGTGACATCTTCTTCCATTTGTTAGTGAGGATGCCTGAATTTGATATCACAGTCTATGTGGACTCATTTGACTCTTTCCCAAACAATGACCAATAACCCCCATGTGGTCTGTGCAGGTCTCCTCACACTGACACATGATAAGTAGACCTCACTTATAGTTTAGATACTATTCCTATAACTGAACTTGTTGCCTTATTATTCAAAATATAAAAAAAACATATATTTTAAGCTTGAACCTATGAATAATAAATGAAGATGTGATAATGTGTAAAGGTTTACTGCTATGAATTTACATACCATCAAACAATCATACATACAAATATTGAATGCACTGTACACGTTCATATATGCATATATAAAGTGCATTTAGTAACAACCTTATGCCAAGCTTCATATAAAGGTACACAAATAGCCACCCATTTGGTATAAAACTTGACCACAACACTCACAAGTTAAGATATCCTGGTAAGGTTCCATTGATTGTCCAGGATAACACATCTCCATTATATTAGGATAAATAACCAGGACCCATTCATCATCAGATCTGTGATGTCACAATAACAGCTCTCCTAACAGCTAAATAGTCAGCGCTTCTGCATCATCCTTAACAGTTCTATTCCAACTAAATAGTACAGGACAGGAGAGTGCGGTCCTATCCTAGATAAATGGTTGAGAACCAAACTTCTGTGATGCCCCTATCCATAACAGTGCTATCCTAGCTAAACATAGAGAACAGAACTTCTGTGACATCCCTATCCGTAACAGTGCTATCTCACGTAAAAAGAACAGAACAGAACTTCTGTGATGTCCCTATCCTTCACAGTGCTATCCTAGCTAAATAGTAGAGAACAGAACTTCTGTGATGGTCCTTATACTAGCTTTATGGTAATGAACAGAACTTCTGTGATGTCCCTATCCTTGACAATCCTATCCCAACTAAATAGTACAGATCTTCTGTGATGTCACCTTCCTAAGCAGTCCTGTTGCTTATTGGATTGAAATATTAAGCTAAACAATTTGTCTAAGCATATAGGTCCTGGGTGTCTATCATAACAGAATGGTGATGTAGTACCCAGATAACCAAGGATGAGATTGATGGGAAAATGTATTTACACTTGGCTTGTGTCAGTGTTCAGATTTGTCCTGTTTTCTTCTCCATCCTCATCAATGCTGGCCGCCATGCATCGACACCGTTGTAGGAATCGGATCCAGAGTTTGTGTACAGCGCGATGTACGACACTGTCCATGCAGATGATGACTTGTGGGTAAATTATTGTTTGTATCGTAGACAGGGCGAGCGTACATGTGGTGATGTTGATGTATGCAATGGTAGATAGATGGTTTCGTAGTACTTCAGTCAGGAATAGGGGAAGAGTGCACAGACAAAAGGTTAAGGACAGAAGACAAGAGAGTTTGGTGAAACTAAGAGTTAGGTCAGTTGTGGAATCATTGTCAAAACTGTGAAGACTTTCGTGATCACTGACATGTGATTCTTCAGACATGTGTGGAAGTTTGAACTTCAAGGTTGCCTTGTCTTTCTCGCTCCCATCTTCAACACTCTCATGCTCCGACTGGGCGTCCACCTCCTCCTTCTCTGTGCCTTCATCATCGGACACGGTAATCAGTGGCAACATTGGACGAACATCATTCTTCACATCTTCACTTTCTCCTTTTTCCTCTTTCTCATCAAATTTCAACACTGGCGTCTTCAAGGGCAGTCGACCTTTTTGAGAATTATTGCGAGACTTGGATTGCAAATCCGTGTCAGACTGAAATGGTGCTTTTCCACTGAATAGTTTTGGATTCTCCAGTTGAGCCTGTAGGGCTGATATGTCCACCGAGAACTTCCTAACATAGTTGTACTTTTTAGCTTTCTCAGCAGGATCCATGAAGTTAGTGCTGGAGTCACCAATCTGACAGATTGTGTGACGTCGTCGGCCCAGGATCTGGGTCATGTTCACACCAAGCATATTTTTATTTTTGGGTGATATGGGCATAGGTCCATCTCTGGGTGGTCCCCCTGCTGCATTGATGGCCAGGAGGGGCAGAGGAGAGGCTGCGTGGACTGATGGGGTGTCCTCCGACTCGTCTTCAGATGGGTTGCCTTCCGGATCTCGTATGAGAAGAGTTGGAACTTGATGTTTACATCCATTATTGCTGTTGCCATGGAAACCTCCTGAATGCTTTTTGTGTATTATTGCACTGAAGATTACACACAACAAGATGGCTAGAACAAGAAACGTAAAGATTCCAAGAATCACCACTTTCATGCAAAAGGAACGGCTATTGTAGACAACAAAATACTCCGACACATGGGTTTCATACTGTATGGACACGACCAGGTATGATCCAGCCAAACACAAGCCAATGAGGACAGCTGTAACACATCCAGTAATAGACCAAACTTTCTGAAACATCTTCCCCATGTGACTGCACTGTCGGAAGATATTCTCTGCAGACACAAACACAATGGCGATAGCCACAATGACAGACAACAACAGGTACATCCCATGTACAAATATCTTGAAGAACTGGCTTGGGTTCTGATATGTGTAGTGGTAGTACAGTAGATGAAGAATCTCCTGGGGAGTCCACAACAAGTCCAGGATCAGAGAGGCAAACAGCAGGACCAGGATGACAGAGTAGCTCAGTTTGTGGATGGACTTGCCTGCCAAGATGGCACAGATGACTGTTAGGCTGCCTCCTCCTCCACCAATGGCGGCTAGCAACAGTGTTGTTACTGACAACACCACAGAGTATGCCTCTAATTTGGCTTCTTGTTGAAGGGTTTCATTGAGTCCCATATCGATGGCCATTTTGTGCAATTTATACTCCGAGAATCAGGTTTTCAACTGGCATTGGCTTGTTTATCTGAAAAGCAGAAATACTGACAAAGTTTATCAAACTAAGAGAATGTCATACTGAAAATTCAAGTATGATATAAGCCAGTGTATGAAATAAAGCAAGTCCCACTGCCCAAGAGAGGTTAGATTTCTGATGGGTTGTCTGAATTTACATCTAGCCAGCCTGATAGCCTGGTAAAAAAATTGACGTTCTATACATCTGAGTAAATTCACCACATCTTGGTGTATAGTCATTAAATCCATTTTGGAATGGCAACTTTTTTAAGTTACTAGCCCTGATGTCTGGCTGGGGTTATTTCATACACTGTATTAACTAAAACATGATTCAGTATGAGAAACCTATTCCTTATAGTCACAAAATTTGCAAGGATGTTGTCCTTCCTGCTGGTCCTGATCATACAGTATGACAATGGTGAAATCTTCTCAATATACATTGTATCTTGAAGCACAAAAATGGAAATAAATTTGGCTCACCATGAGTTTGTTGAAATTCGTTTTTTAATGCCAGCTCATCTCTTAACAGGAAAGATATTTCGGGAGACTTGTGAAGAGATTCAAATATTGCTGTCACTGCATCAAGTGATAATGGCTCCAAACAATTTAGAAGACTCCAGCTATCACACTGTTTTGAAGATTAGACAAACTTGCTCGGGCAGCTAGAACTATGTTCTAACTCCTGCTTCTCAACTTTGATAAGAAATTTCCCTGACCAACTCAGTGTGGTTAACAAGAGGTATGGTGCACTATATTCAACAGGACAAATCCCAACAAGATCTTGACCTGCATGAGACAAGGGAGTGCTTTTACCATATTGTTGATTTGTTTGATATATTTTTTGTGCTGTCAAATCCTTCCAAATCTGGGAGGTAGGTTCAGAGTTAATGTTCATTTAACAATAGAGCAACGTAGCCCGCATGAGACTGGTTGGGCACAGGAGTGAATCATCGAAGTATTATGGCAAATGTCAAGGCAGATAAACAGAGACCTGAATAGGAAATCTGAACAAATAGGTTGGTAATTACATTACAGTCCTCGGGGTAATACATGGCATGATACAAGGGGCCATGAAATAGACAGACCTACTGCATGTTACTGCTTGAATGTACTTTGGATACATGGATGGACAGATGGATGGATGGTATTTTCTTGTAGGGATTATTCAATCAGAAGTTAAGGACATACAATTATTTTCTCTGAATAAATAGTTTCTTGAGCACCAACTCAACATGCAGCATGTCCAATCAGAATTTGTGATGTAGCTTCAAACTTTCTGGGGTGCATGCTTGGTAACATCACTGGAACTGTCTATTCACACCTCAGTGATGTCTCTGATTGTCTGGGAGAACCATTATGATGTCTTCTGATTGTTTAGAAAACACAATAATTAAGTCATCTTCTTGTCTGGGTGAACCATAATGATGCCATATGATTGTATGGGAGAGCCAAAATGATGTCATCTGATTGTTTAGAAAACACAATAATTAAGTCATCTTATTGTCTGGGTGAACCATAATGATGCCATATGATTGTATGGGAGAGCCAAAATGATGTCATCTGATTGTTTAGAAAACACAATAATTAAGTCATCTTCTTGTCTGGGTGAACCATAATGATGCCATATGATTGTCTGGGAGAACCATTATGATGTCTTCTGATTGTTTAGAAAACACAATAATTAAGTCATCTTCTTGTCTGGGTGAACCATAATGATGCCATATGATTGTATGGGAGAGCCAAAATGATGTCATCTGATTGTTTAGAAAACACAATAATTAAGTCATCTTCTTGTCTGGGTGAACCATAATGATGCCATATGATTGTATGGGAGAGCCAAAATGATGTCATCTGATTGTTTAGAAAACACAATAATTAAGTCATCTTCTTGTCTGGGTGAACCATAATGATGCCATATGATTGTCTGGGTGAACCATAATGATGCCATATGATTGTATGGGAGAGCCAAAATGATGTCATCTGATTGTTTAGAAAACACAATAATTAAGTCATCTTCTTGTCTGGGTGAACCATAATGATGCCATATGATTGTATGGGAGAGCCAAAATGATGTCATCTGATTGTTTAGAAAACACAATAATTAAGTCATCTTCTTGTCTGGGTGAACCATAATGATGCCATATGATTGTCTGGGAGAACCATTATGATGTCTTCTGATTGTTTAGAAAACACAATAATTAAGTCATCTTCTTGTCTGGGTGAACCATAATGATGCCATATGATTGTATGGGAGAGCCAAAATGATGTCATCTGATTGTTTAGAAAACACAATAATTAAGTCATCTTCTTGTCTGGGTGAACCATAATGATGCCATATGATTGTATGGGAGAGCCAAAATGATGTCATCTGATTGTTTAGAAAACACAATAATTAAGTCATCTTCTTGTCTGGGTGAACCATAATGATGCCATATGATTGTCTGGGAGAACCATTATGATGTCTTCTGATTGTTTAGAAAACACAATAATTAAGTCATCTTCTTGTCTGGGTGAACCATAATGATGCCATATGATTGTATGGGAGAGCCAAAATGATGTCATCTGATTGTTTAGAAAACACAATAATTAAGTCATCTTCTTGTCTGGGTGAACCATAATGATGCCATATGATTGTATGGGAGAGCCAAAATGATGTCATCTGATTGTTTAGAAAACACAATAATTAAGTCATCTTATTGTCTGGGTGAACCATAATGATGCCATATGATTGTATGGGAGAGCCAAAATGATGTCATCTGATTGTTTAGAAAACACAATAATTAAGTCATCTTATTGTCTGGGTGAACCATAATGATGCCATATGATTGTATGGGAGAGCCAAAATGATGTCATCTGATTGTTTAGAAAACACAATAATTAAGTCATCTTCTTGTCTGGGTGAACCATAATGATGCCATATGATTGTATGGGAGAGCCAAAATGATGTCATCTGATTGTTTAGAAAACACAATAATTAAGTCATCTTCTTGTCTGGGTGAACCATAATGATGCCATATGATTGTATGGGAGAGCCAAAATGATGTCATCTGATTGTTTAGAAATAATAATTAAGACATCTGATTATCTCAAAGAACCACAGTGTTGTCATCTGATTGTTTAGAAACACAAGAATGATGTTATCTAATTGAACACAAACTCAACAATGATTTTTCCAGTTGTATAGAAACACAGTAACACAATAGCCTCTGCACACAAGGATGATGTCATCCAACATGCTGACATATACACTCCTTATTTTTTTATGAACTTTTTTTTCAAAACAGTTCAATTATGTAATGCAGTGTTTTCACAAGTAATGTAATTATTTTTTTCAGTTTCTGATCATGGAACCACTAAATCCACTTTCATCAATAATGGAAGTATAATGTTTTCTCACACATCAAAAGCATTTGATGGTTTCTCAGTACTGAAATCCTTGTACACTAATACACCCCGGAAGGATCAGTTATGGCTGGTCTTGTATGGATTAAATCCTTACACTTTTGTCCCGTCCTTCCTCCACTAAGTCTTCCCACAGAGCTATCATTTAGTGCACACTTTGTGTTGAGGCTGACGATGCTGCTTAAACTCCTGCTTAGTTTTCACTCTCAAACAAAATCTCATGTCCATGCAACAGAAAACTGTTTCTCTAAAATTTTGTTTCATTGTTATGTTTTGTGAAGAATTTCAAGAGTGTTAACGGCTAAACATTAAATAGACAAAGTGTTTTCCTAATCCTCACAAACCATGACATCAGCTTTCAAATTATCAACACACTGATTTCTGTGAACAGTGTCTGTACAAACAGTTGACCTTTGAAAGGAGATACTGCCTTTGATACTGTTAACATGAGAGGTACGTTGCCATAGCAGCATAAATATTGTCTGCATCCCTACACTGATAAATCAGCTGATGATGCCAATACTCTTATAAACTTGTAGGCTGGTGTGTTTCAGTGCTGAATGATTGCCTTCATAACTTGATTTTATAGAGGTGCAGAAGCCTTCAATCAGTGGCTATATAAGCCTTGACGGCAGTGGCCCTCTGGCTCACGACAGCGGAGTTGGCTGCAAGGGGTGTCTGTGATGGGGATTGTAGTATGTCAGGCAACGTGCTCTGTGGTGTATGGCTCTAGAGGGGCTTCTTCACAAGCTCTGGTTATACTGCTGGATTCTTTTCCCTTTTTTACCCTTTCTTTAAAAGAGATAACCTAACGATGGATGACTTTCATCTGTTTTGTTAGTTGATGGAGTTGTACACACCTTTCTTTCAGTGAAACAGTTTCATGTTCTTATGGGAAAATGATTTTGTCAAGTAACCTTTTCAGCTGGACGAAAAAAATAAGAGAGGGATTTTGTGAGAAGCATTACCACATGAAAGGAATGCATATTGTACATTTCAAATGCCACCACATGCCTTGGGCTTCTTGTTTTCAGTCATACAAGGACAACTGAAAGTTTCTATCATTCAGGCATGTCTTCATCACCATACTTGCATTATTTCCTTCAAATCTTTTGTGTATCGGAATGAAATTTCTGTTTGCAGAATTCATACACATGGAGAACATCTGTATATATCAAGTATTTATCTGTAGTAAAATAGTCAATTATAACCATTTCTTATCTTGATGGAGTCTACCTTGTACATTTCTGTAGTAAATATCTGTGCTCCATGTCAGTCAATTCCATAGACTGTAAGTGTGTGCAGATACCCTCAACAGTGTGTTCCAACTGGAGAAAAAAGGTACTTGTATAAACAATTATATGACTAACGTTTCTTTCAAGTTATGCTGAAAATGTTGAAACTGATTTGTTTTGTCTTTCTGGTTCCTTTTCTACAGAATAGTGTAGTATCATAATTTATCACCAGGTGATGTAATGTTATCAAGTTTACAAAGGGTATTGTGAAGCAAGGATTGTCTTGGACAAGGACACTGGAGAGGCCTGTGGTGCCATCAAATAGAGGAAACCTTTGTAAGCTAATCATTTAATGGGTGTTGCATGGTGTGACAACATTGGCTAACTTGACAGAATCAGCTCAGGGCACAGCTGTCTACTTTACAAGCCCTCACCAAGCATTATGTATCTGTCTGTTTTATGTGAACATCAAAGCATTTCCAAGGTTGCTTGATGAACACAGAAAGAGCTATTTATGGAAATAAATGACAGCAAATAGAATTCACATGAGAATATGAAAGCTCTGTACACTAGTTGAAGTTATTTATACCATGTTTACATCTGTTTATGAAAGCTTTTTTGATAATTTTAAATGTGAATCTATAGATAGCAAAGACCTTTGAAAGATACTAGTTACGATGTTGTCTGTAGGTTTACTTTTTTAGATGAATTTATTAGATCAATGTGCCCTCAGGGTTGTATTGACTACATTGTGACATTAAGATTACATATTGAGATATACTTCATCACCAGTGAAGCTTGTCTGCAGATTGATCTACAGCCATTGTTTATGATGTCGTGATAAAGGCCACTCTGTAGTCTGAAATACACTCAAGGCCACCAGTCATTTTTCTCTCTTGTAACTTTTAAATGTCAAAGAAATATACTTCCTATCTTCTTATTGTTGAGTGCAACATTGAACTCCAATGAAGTTGATGTAGTAAAGGCCTGGTCTGTATGGATGTGGCATAATCAGCTGTGTGAAACAGTTGAGGTACTTGTATTTACAGGCTTGGAACATCTGCACTTATCTTACCTCACACATACCTCAGAGCTCTTCTATTATTTTCAGTGCACCCTATTTACAAGCGATGTTACATTTCTATGTACCCCGCTGCCAATGGCAACTCATTCAGTAATTTGTGGTGGTACTTCTTTATCGCTGATAACATTGCATCACGCATGATGCATGGAAATTATGTATGTTTGGTGATGGCAGATTGCTGGAAGGGAGATCACTCTTAGTCTGTTTTTCTTGTGTCATCTCTAATATCTACTCATGGCTATGAAAAGCACATTTTGACAAAATGTTCAAATTTAGTCCATGTGAATAATAAGAATGGGAATTATACCATGGCAACTTCTTAAGGCAATACCTGTGGGAATTACGGCAAGATGCAAGATTTGAATTGTTTGATTTGCGCAGGTTGTCTGAAGTGTACGATCCGATACCCATGCGTCAAAGTTCTAAATTAACACGTTCATTAAGATAAATACATTGTTCACTAGTCCCTGGGGGACCATGGATTAATGTACCGTTGATGTTTGTTTCTGTACCCTGCCGACCCCGAAGGACAACACAACAGTGCACAACTTATATTGTATATACTCTAAGACAGAACTCTTTTCCACTCAATATTGTCTGGTCTATAGATGTTGACGTCAATGTTCTGAAGTACTGTCGGAAATATGAAAAACTGATTTTTCACATTTATTTCTACAATTTATGCAATTGATATGCGAAAGTGCGAAATATCTGTTGAACTAAGTTCAACCTTACGACAGTTCTAATGGCACTTTTTCAGTGCCCATTTTGAAATTAGATTTATCTTTATTATAAATAGATGTTACTTTAACTTCCATGCTGAAACTATTAAGGATGTTGCTACCAATGAGAGTCACTATCGCTATGAAAAGAAACACCTGCAGTTGGGAGGGGTCGCCTCAAAAGCAAAACCAGGACGGATGTAGCAAACGATGGTAGGGGTCAGGCTCAAGGATAGACATACCAGCTAGTATGTAATGATCCCTTAGGGGAATTAAACTGTGGAAGTACATGGCATGTCATCACAATTTACAAATAACAGTCAGTCCTGTCGATCTTCTGGTGGTTATGCTAAATAAATATTTTGAGACATTTAATACTGTGCTTTTCTGTGGGTATCAGGTATCATACTCTTTTACTTATCTCAACATGAACTCGGTGTGCTTAGTGGCAGGAAGAGTTGTATACTCCCCAGGGAGCTGAGACTGATAATACAATGTGATGCTGAGACTGACGTCCAATGATTGAGGGAAACAAATACCAGTGCCTTGACCAAGCAATAGTTGCATGGATATGTGTGCTATAAAAAAAACTCTGATAATATTCTATAAAAGTAGTAAAATTTATGAAAAAAAGACATGTAAAATGTTACTCAATAGATGAGACATACTCAACACGCGTGACAAATCAAACAATAACTTTATCCACTGAATGCCCAGTTAGGCCAAAGTGAGATATTTTGACATATTCTATTTGCAGTTGTGTACATTTTAGGAACACAAAGTAACAGTCTATAAACAGGTTTTTTCTATTTCTGACAGTACTTTAGTTTCTGAATTAGCCATTCTTTTTATCTCAAGATCGCCATTGAAAATTATATGTTGCAATAGCTTTTGCTACTCAGTATATTTGGAAGATTTGAGTGAAAGTCGTTAGATGACCAAGCCTTTTCATACTAAGCCTTAATTAACCAAGTCCAGACTAGGCAAACTGGTAACAAGTCATGCATCTCTGACATGGACCATTTCGACTTCCTTTGTAGTGAGATGTGATAGAAAAACTGTAATACTGGTCATTGAGGAGTTGAACCCAACTCACTCACTCACTCACTCTCACTCACTCCCTCACACCAAGGAGCATGGGCAATGCAGGGACCGATTCTAACTAGCCCGTCATTTTATTACCTGGAATCTGCTGACTACCAGTCTTCCAGTTAATAGAAGCATGTGATTTATGGACTTTGTTGGAACATACAATGACAGAGCTCATGGCTGGCCTGCTGCCATATGAAATACAAGTACACACATTGGCCTACACTGGCTTTGTTAAGAGGATGTTGGATGACTTCTGTCATCAATCATTGGAGAACTAATTAGATCACTGTCATTGTTTCTCACCACTAACCATGTGAATTCAACAGTTGCATTAATTTCATTTGTGTCCCTGCACCACTTTCCAAAACATTGATTTTCTGTGTGTCAGAGCAAAAGGTAACAAATCTGATATTGTGCACCTCTTGCTATGACTCATTGTGTTTGATGATGTGTCAGAAATGTTAGTATTTTGTAATTAATGTATTATTACAAATTACTGATGTACAGAGAAGGATGGAATGGGTCCAAAAGGATGATTTACTGATTTTCACAAAGATGGATCATGATCAGGTTTGTTGTTTGGGTTTATATTTGAAGGCGGTGACAATCATTTTGGAGACCAAACAAATTTATTGCAGTCAGTTTAGTTCGATGACAATCCTGCTATTAGTCTGATTTTCTCTTGAAGTCAGAATATCTTCCAACCAGATCTTTCAGCTGAAACATTTCAAGATTATCAGTCAGTAGCAAACTTAGTTTTCCTGTAGGTGTACTGACAAAGAAATCCTTTCGCATCCCAACTCTCCCTAATTGTGTCATCATGTCCCTCATCCGTA
Organism: Haliotis asinina; assembly: GCF_037392515.1. NCBI lineage: Eukaryota > Metazoa > Mollusca > Gastropoda > Lepetellida > Haliotidae > Haliotis > Haliotis asinina. Next base: position 96,454,782 of record NC_090281.1, on the reverse strand, counting down.
TGTCCAACTTAACCAGCATCGTGATTTAGCAGAATGGAAACATTTCAGGGCCAGGAAATATTAATTTTGTATCAATTTTCAGACATCTGTATGGACAAAGTATTAACATTCAAATTGTATGATTACATTGGCACTGTGATATCCGGGGCCCTAATCCCCAGCACAGCAGTATGAACAGAAGGGATCCTCATTGAAATCTCCTTAATAAATGAAAATGCGGAAATCAATGATGTGATGAATTGGACATGTATCTGCAGCATCTAAATGCTTTCAAAAGATATTTATTTTATTTGCGTGATAACATGATCATCTGTCATTGTAAAAGACAGGATTTTCAGCTTTGCCTGACTTAATCATTACCCCATGTTTGTTGGTGACAAGGTGCATAAATCAAACTTTTTGTCCCGATTCAAATGTATGGGATTAACCGATACGTTAACATGATCTGTATCTCCATGTGTAGAGAGCTGTTACAGCCTCTTTCTTGTCATAAGGAGACTATATGCCTGGGTGTTGTGGTAGTCTGGTGGTTAAAGTGTTCATTCATCAAGAGTGAAGAGTTTGAACCCCTTTATGTGTGTAAGGGCTGACACCCATTTCTGTAGTTCCTTGTGGTTATATTGCTGAAACATTGTGAAAAGTGGTGTATAACTAGACTCACTCACTCAAACTGAATGGTGATAAGTCACAATAACTGTGGTTCCTTTCTGATTGTTGTCTATGTAATCATTTATAGCATATGTTGCTAACAAGTATTTTTGTGAGATTTCTTTCAGTGATTGTTAATTAAAACGCAATGAGAACAATTTTTTCTACAGAAGCCTGATCTTTGGTGAATTTACTCATGTTTAGTTACATTGTGTTAAAAAACTGCTGAAGGACATTTATTGTACTTGGTGCATAGTTTACAACTTTAGGTTAGAGGACAAAGTACCTAGCTGATTCCTGAACATGAATAATTTTGCAAAGTTGGGAAAAGAATATTCATAAACATTATTTGATATCGTTAAGTTATACATACAAGAGTTTGGTACAAATTAAGGAATCTGTTACTTCAGGTGGTGAATAAAGCCCATATGAATTGATTTTGTTGTCCTAATGATGCTATGCATATTTGTTGTCAAAAACATTTAGCTTGGATAATGCTGGCTATTGAGGACTGACAATAAATATCTGACCTGTTATGGGGAGTCCAGATAAAGCTCAGCTCATCTAGGGCTGCCGTGGGCTGTACAGAAGGGCATGGAGAGGGGGCAGTATTGATGTTCACAACATGCACTGCTGAGGAGCACTCATGCATGATTTATAATTCACTTCCTGCCACTGATAATTTTGTTGTCACATAAAACAGCTAACTGCCAATGTATCGTGATACTGTAGGGCTACTGACTCTTGGTTCGGTCTACACAGGGTTCGACTAAGGATAGTCATTATTTGTGTTTGTCATAGCCACAAGCATCTATTTTGCTAAATTATGTGCTTTTTAGTTCTTTTTTCAGTTTCACCTTCTGCTGTAATTTGAATAAATGGCAAAGAGTTAACATGTGTAAATCTTTGAAAATAAATATTCCTAATTGTATCATTAATCAAGATATGGATAAATGATTTTCAGGGGGAAAACGTGTAACTGCCTATCATATTTTAGTGCAGTGAAACTTTCTGCATGTCTGTACATATTTTTATAAGCAAAGTTCTACTGATAGTTAGAGCCAGGTGCCCCAAAGTGTGAAATGTGAACTCTTTCACTCGCTCGCTCGCTCACTCACTCACTCACTCAGCTGTCTACCAGCTCACCTCTCTTACCTCGCTCGCAAATGCAAATTGATGGTAGGGAGGTAAATGAATCTGTTTTGTCATCTGTTTTGTCATCTAGCGATGGCTGCAAGAAGATTTGCAATACCAAGGGAACATAAACAAACATCAAGCTAATCTACAACAGGGATAGGTCACTTTCTTGCTCTCTTCACCATTTGTACTAACTAGCATGTGCCTTGTCATGCTTCCGCGCAGAGAGTGACTTGGCTCCTTCCTGCCGCATTTATCAGTGCTTGAGACAGTTTATTGTATCAGTCAGAATTTTACAATGAATGAATGAATGAATGAATGAATGAATGAATTTTAGCAAAAATTAAGAGCAAGAATTACATGTTAATGGATACAAAAAATACAGAAAAAACAAAAAAAAAAGAAATACATATGTGAATGAATGAGAGAATACATAAAACACCACAGCCATCCCTCCCAAAACATGTTAAAGAATGCAAAACTATCGCTAGAACCAGGGAGACTCTGACAGGTTGTAGATTGTCCCTGCGAGAGCATGTTTTTTTTAGACACTTTCAGACATATTTTACATAAGTAATTAATTTAGATATCTATTGCATGCGGGGAATGGTATGGACATTAACAGAATGTTAAAGGTCACATACAACGCAAAACACAACTTTGCAGATTCTGATCCCTTTCGGTATGCACTTACCGAAACAAATAATCAAAAATGCCAATTTAACCTGTAAAGTTGAAAAAAAAAACCTGATGAAAAGTGATTCACTAAATCTCCCCAAGTGCTGGGGGAAAAAAGTGGTTTCAACAGCTGTGCTGCGCTGCGCCTAACATAAACGCATGCGCAGTGAATAGGTTCGCGGAACTTGAAACAGTATGCATGCCCGGAGTATCAGGTCGTGAGCTGTAGTCTAACCTTGGTTGTGTACACAAGCAAGTAAATAATCTACTTGTTACATAAGAAAACTTGTTGATTGTGTTCTCTGTCACAGAGGAAATTCAATGTCTGGTTTACTGACACCTAAACATCTGCCTGCCTGTCTGCTAAAGGCAATATGCAATACACAGCTTCAATCATTGATCACATGCAGTTTGAACTTAACACCTATCAGGCTATACACCATAAATGAAATAAATTGATTTATGACTTGTGCAGCCGAGTCCTGTTTCTGCCACATTACGTAATTAGGCAGGTGTGATACTTGTACACATGACATGTTTTTATGTCTGTGGGTTGCAAACAAACTATATCCATTTTTCTCGGACGACTGGATTTGACGGAAACTGGTTCAAACTCTTGTCAGTTTCAAGTCCTACTTTGTACTTGGACGAATGTTTGCAGCCATGCAGTAGTTCACCATCTCTACTTAGATGATTTCTGATTGGATGAATGCTATCTCTATATACAGTATGGTTTAAAATTATTGAGAATAGCTAAAGCATTTCATATTATTAAACGAGAACAAATCAGATAAAATTGAATGTATTGTGAAAGTGAACTGACCTTTTCATGTTGTGTAGGTAACAATTTAATATTTTATCAAGTCTCCTTGAGCTTCACGGCACAGTCTAAGACGGGTAGGCATACTTCCTATCAGAGAGGTTAGTGTCTCGTGAGTTATGCTGTCCCAGTATCGGACCACTTCTCTCTTCATGTCTTCAATTTTTGTCAACCCCTTTTGATTCACACATTCCTTCATCATCCCCCAAATGTTCTCAATGGGATTTAAGTCAGGACTATATGCAGGAAATGGTAATGCAGTCACATTTTTCTCCTGAAATCACTGCTTGGCATGTTTTGCGGTGTGTTTAGGATCATTATCTTGCTGCAAAATCCAGTCATTTCCATAAAACACATGTGCACTTGGAAGGAGAAAATTGTCTAATATGTTAGTGTAGCGTTGACTTGTCAGATTTCCCTCAAACACACACAGCGGGGTCATTCCTAATAAGGATATCCCTCCCCATACATGAAACTTTGGGCTGTATTTAGGTTGTTGATACAACGGTGCTGACGCAGACTTTGTCCATATTTTCACATTATTGGGATATACCCATATTGAGCTTTCATCAGTAAAAATCACATTTTCCCAGTCAAAGTTTTCATGTGCCAAACACCACTCAACACGCCTGTCTTTATGTTCTTGTTTCATGAGAGGAGAAGGAATTCCAGTCTTTTTCTCCCATCCAAGATCAATCAAATTTCTTCTAACTGTAGATTTTGATACAACTGTTGATCCCCTTTCTATCATTTCATACCTGATGTTGGAGATGCTTGCCCTTTGCTTTTTAGACGCTAAAATTCCCAGCCGGACACGATCTGAGAAGTCCAATTTTCTGGGTCTCCCTGCTCCTTTCTGGTGCCCAAAATCCTTTCCCTCTTTACAATTCTTCCTAATCCTACACACAGTAGAAAGAGGAGTTCCTGTTCTCTCTGCCAATGTATTTACATCATCAATTCCTTGATTACACAACTCAAAAATCAACCTTCTTTTATCTTCAGCAGACATTGTTGACAGTGCTGAGGAAAATGACGTCTGCTACAAATTCAGGGGAGGTAACTCTAATTGTACTATACTCAGTAGGCCAAGATGAGTTACCTCCCTTATACCATTACTTAGTTTTAAGTATCAGTGAATCAGTTGAGGTGTTAGGATAACTCAAAGTAAGAAGAAAAATTCTCAATAATTATGAACCAGACTATACATTCTTTATGGATAACAACTTATTCTAGTGTATATGATTTGTTTGACAATGGTATATGAATCCATGCTGAAACAACGCATCAAGTACAACAAAAGAAGTTGTTATCCATAAAGAATCTTACTTTCTTGTGACTCGCCATACTTCTATGGCTCATCAAACGGATCATCTTTCTGTACACACAATGAGCCCTCAGCATATGAGCAAATGAACCAGCCAATTGGAAGCTGCAGTTACACTTGAGTGCACACCCACCCACTATGACTGGGTTCGCTCGTTCACACACCTCGAATACACCCTTACATTTCTTTATTTAATTATGAAACTAGTACTTGCAAACACCTTTCACCTGATGGTGTATTCCCTCATAAAGAAAAGAGGTGTATGTGAAAGAAGTTTTTATCACAATAACTAGAAACACTCAAACAATGCACTGAAATATTTCAGTGGTGGATCAGATCGGATCGGCGACGTGTCATGCTTTTCATGCACATCAAGTACACCCTAACATTATTTTTAAACTATGAAACTATCACTGTCACTTCCAAATACCTTTCATGTGATGGTATATTTGCCTCCTAAAAATTGTAGGTGTATGTGAAAGAAATTTTTAGCGCAATACATAGAAACACCCAAACAATGCATTGTAGCATTTCAGTGGTGGATCACGTCAGATCAGCGATATGTATTTTTCACACACCTCAAATACACCCTAACAATTTTTATTATCCCCCGTCGCGTGTTTAGTGCAAAACATATAGCGTTAGCTTCTGTGTGTCCATACGTACGAATTGGAGTGTTTTTAAGAACCATTCATTAGATTCTTTTCATATCTGGTAGCTAGGTTCATCATAGTGAAAGGCAGGTCTCAGTCAGGTTTGGTGACCTTTACCATCATTTCAAGGTCACTATGGGACTTTAACCTTTTACCCATTTCAGTGAGGTATCAAGAACCATTCCAATAATTTTCCTCATATTCAACACCAAGCTTATTCTAGGGAAGGTGCAGGACCCAGTCGATTTTGGTGACCTTCACATAATTTTCAAGGTCATGGCAAAACCTTGAAGATTTCAGCATGTTAAGCTGCATGTTAAGCTTGTCAGCGAGATGCCTCAAGAAGCATTCTCTGGATTTTCTTCACATTCAACATCAAGCTTCATCTAGGGAAGGGCCTAGTAGATTTTGTTGACCTTAACTTAATGTTCAAGGTCTTGGAGACACTTTGACAATTTCAGCATGTTCAGCAGCATGTTAAGATTGTCCACACGATATCTCAAGAACTGGTCCCTGGATTTTCTTACTCATCACCAAACTTCATCTTGGGAAGACGCTTTTAACTTTGTCTTAAACTGCTACCTTTATTTTCAATTTAATTTGAGGCGGGGGTTGATGTCACCTTCGTGACAATGCTTGTTTAAAGTTATAAAACTATCACCATTACTTGCAAATGTGTTTCAACTAAAGGTGTATTTCCCTTCTGAAAATTAAGCGAATATGTGAAAGAAGGTTTTAGCGATGGAATTTAGTCGTTCTTTGTTGTGTACTGAGAATTGAAGCCAGTGGGCTATAACATGCCGATTTGAAACTGTACCAGTACTGACACTAATAACAATTATTTGACATAAAATGAAGTGACAGAATAGGTAACTTATCTTCTACATATAGGTTTTCAGTTATCACAACACTCAATGAATGCAATCAGTTATTGAAAATACATGGGGCTCAATCTTAAATTCTAAGCTGCCGCCACTTTGGCTTCACTGGTCATGAGACGACCCGTGGAATATGCTAGTGGGCTTTTCAAGAAGTGACCATTCCCCCTGTTAGAGTTTCCTTGTAAACATCAAGGTTACATCAACTGATACCATTGTGACCATTGAACAACTTATTATGTCCCTTAAAGCCAGAAACTCCTAGGTTGGAATCCCAGATTGACTTGTCAGTTTTACAGTCCTACTCATGGGTTTCACTGACTAGGTGATGTTTGAATGTGTTCATGTTCTTTGTACCTCAAAACTGTACTAGCTCTGAGGGTGTGGGTTTGAATCCCGGATGGGACTCAACCAAACAAGAACTAGAGTACTAGAATTTGTACTTTCCTGAGAAAGTGAAATCCCAAATATGACATATGTTGTGTACTAGCTCAATACGTTGTGATGGATGAAAATCATTTTTTCTTGAGATTATATTTTACTGGGACCACTGACATTACCTGTTAACATCAATTCATAGATTTCTGTTAAAGGTCACATGCAACCAAAAAATCAAGCATAATTAAAACACATTTTTCACTTATTCATGACATATAATATACATTGCTGCTTTTAGAAAAACAAATAAACAAAATTATAAGCGTACAATCGCGATTCAAAAGTGCAATATTTTGTACTTGGGCTTACTTCCCCCGAAACGAAGCCCTCGGGAGACCGAACCCAGTCATAGCGGGTGGATATGCACTCAAGTGTAACGACGGCTTCCGATTGGCTGTTCCATTTGCTGATATGCTGAGGGTTCATTGTGTGTACAGAAAGATGATCTGTTTGATGGGCATGTTAGAAGTATAGCCAGTCACCAGAAAGTAAGATTCTTTATGGATAACAACTTCTTTTTGTGTACTTGATGCGTCGTTTCAGTATGGATTCATATACTGTTGTCAAACAAAATCATATACACTAAAAGAAGTCGTTATCCATGAAGAATGTATATAGAGATGTTGGGTTTGGAAAATACATGTTCTCTGAATTTTCGTTCGATCCAATCAAAAATTATCTCAGCAGAGATGGTGAACTGGAAACTGTCGTTCGTCCAAGTACAAAGCAGGACTTGAAGCTGACATGAGTTTGCACCAGTTTCCGTCAGATCCAGTCATCCGAAAAAAATGAATGTAGTTTCTTTGCAACCCACAGACATAAAAACATGTCATGTGTATCACACGTACCTAGTTACATAATGTGGCTGACGCGGGACTCGGGTGCACGAGTCATAAATCATCTTATTTTCTTTATGTCGTATAGTCTGATAGGTGTTAAGTTCAAATTGCACGTGGCCAATGATTGAAGCTGTGTATTGCATGTTGTCTTAGCAGACGGGCAGGCAGACATATAGGCGTGAATAATCCAGACACTGAGCTTTCTCTGTGACAGAGACTGCTTACCACAATCAACAAGATTTTTTACGTAACGAGTACATTATTTACTTGTTTGTGTACACAACCAACATTAGACTACTGCTCACAACCTCAGACGCTGGGCATGCATACTGTTTCAGCTCCGCGAACCTATTCACTGCACATGCGTAATGGACGCAGCGCAGCACAGCTATTGAAACCAGTTTTCCCCCTAGCGCTGGGGGGAATTTAGTGAAACGTTTGAACTCCGATTTCGCGGGCTTTTTTTTCATCGCGATTTTTTCAACTTTATAGGTTGAATTGGCATTTTTTATGATTTGTTTCGGTAAGTGCATACCGAAAGGTACCAGAATCTGCAAAGTTGTGTTTTACGTTGCATGTGACCTTTAAGGAAGAAAAGCCTGGATTCGAGTTGAAGAATGGCTCTCCCTGGAAAAACTGCATGGCTGTTTTATCCTGATTCTCATATTGACTTGAACAAAATGGCTGGCACATAGAGATTAGAAATCTATTGCTGTTACGATGTGATTACCAGTATCTCATTCAGTGGTCCTTAAAGGTGCTTTGTTGCTATTTGCCCAGCTCGACTCTGCTGAGCTTCAAGGCAGTAAATATGTCTGCTTAGACTTGCTTCAAGCATTTTTTCCATGAAAGTCAGAGTGCCTGTACAGCTGATGGTTAATATATTCATGTTATTGTTTCTTGTAATTGTGTCAGTGGGACCTGAAGACTACCTTTATATAGAATGGCATGTTTAAAACAACTTTTAAGGTGGAGCATGTTGTTTATTGATGTCTTCAATATTCAGTATCTACGTGTGGTATCGCTGATAAATTGATCAGGTGAGGATGTTATCCACCAGGGAGGTGATAGGGTTGACAAAATGATCAGCTGAAAATGTTATCCAAAGGGAGATGATATGATTGATAAACATTTCATTTCAAGATGTTATTCACCAGGGAGGTGATATGGTTGATAAACATTTAATTTCAAGATGTTATCCACCAGGGAGGCGATATGGTTGATAAACGTTTCATTTCAAGATGTTATCGACCAGGGAGGCGATATGGTTGCTATACATTTAATTTCAAGATGTTATCCACCAGGGAGGCAATATGGTTGCTAAACATTTCATTTCAAGATGTTATCCAATATGGAGGTGATATGATTGAGAAACTGACACTATGAGGATATTATATACCAGGGAGGTGAAATGTTGGATATAAATGTTAGACAATTTTATTCACTGAAAGGTGATAAGATATATAAAACTATCAGTTGAAGATGTTATCCACCAGGGAGATGATGTGGAGGATGGAATTTTATGTTGAATCTGTTATCCACCAAAGGAGTGATATGGTGAATGAACTGGTCAGCTGGAGCTGTTAGCCACAAAACAGTTGATATGATTGGTACAGTGTTTAGGTGAGGGTGTTATCCTTCAGTGACCATTCTAAAGTGTTCAGGTAGGTGTGTGATGTGTTTTAGAAAGTGTAGATAGTGATGTTCCTTATTTGTAATTTTAGGGGACAGGAAAATGAAGTTAGGTGGGGTGGGATGAAAATCTAATAATTTATCATGTGATGTTGACTGAAAAATGTTTCTAAGAATTTACAGGTTAGATGGTAAAATGTTAGCGACTGTTTGAAGTCTGTCAGCATCAATCAATGGAATCTTGGTTCTGGGGGCTGGATTGTAATATGGTAACAGATTGTGCCATCATCACTGTCCTCTACTTGACCACTCAGTGCACAGTATAATTTGTTTCATTTGACTGGCCGTAACCATAACGAGCAGAAACAGGAATGATACAATCTTATTTTACAGCTTAACACATAAAGCATGTTCCTTTGAAAGAAATCTGTATAAATGTAAACGTTTTGTTCATCTGCAGCAGCTTGCAGAATGATGCATCACCAACATACAAATGGTAATACAATGGGCATCTGTTCTTCCTGTTTTTGTGGCAAATGATTCTATTGAATTGTCAGCTTATCAGTGTTATGTTCCCAGTAGTGCAGTAGTCTGCATCACTTTTTTAGCCTATTTTGACATTTTCAGTAAGGAAACATAAATTTATCTAATCTGAGACAATGCCTATTTTCAGGCTGAAGCAAATACCTTGTGATTGTTGATTTTTAATTATATTTGTAATGTTTTAACATTCCAAATGTTTTTGTTACTCATCTGTAACTGTATCAAATGAATGGATGGAACCATCACTGTTATGATGACATATTCTTTAAAAATCTCTGAATTTCCAAATAATAATAAATGTTCAACAATCAATAGAAGAAACTTGCTGCAGTGTCAGGAAGTGAATTAGTGACTTACTTAAACACAGTGGTATCCCATTCCATGGAAGCCCCAAGTTGCGAGCGTCCTGCCTTGCTAACTGTCTCCCATGTCTGCGACGACTGGAGCCTGAGACTCGTTAGACCAGTCAGCGTTGTCACTGGCACTGCGCTGTCACAGTACGTGTATCTATACAAATCTGTCGTCAATTCAACTGGTGGGAAAACCTATACAGCTGTCACTCGCTATGCATTTGTCGATCCTGCATTCAACCAAGATTGTTTTCCCAATGTTTCAATATTTCCCCACGGAACTGTTTTGTCCGTAGCTGTCAATATCGAAAGCAGGTGGCCCTCACTGGTGGGGTCTCACCCTAGACTGTGATCGACAAAGCCAGTAATTCCAAGCTTTGGCTCACTAATGTTAATTGACATGCTGACCAAAGAAATGTACGATCACGCACACCCATACTTTTCTAACCATGCTTGTTCATGTGCAGAGTCCAGATGTCCAAACTGAAAAAGAACAAACATGTTTTGTAGTTTACTGCTAATGATTTTGTGTGTTCTCTCTCCATCTTAATAAAAAATCAATTTCTACACTCTTTTGAAAACCTGCGTGACTCTTTAAAAAAAATCCCAAAACATGACAGGAACCTTTTTAATGACGTTTCAGCTGAAAAAATGGAAATAAAGTAGAAATCTTGAGTTGTTATTTTTGGGGGAGATTGTACTTGAAACCTGATACAGGATGTTTGTTAACATGAAGTGACTATGGTATAGGGTGAGACTTATGTTGAGGCCATGTTTACCAAAACAATGGAGAAAGAGTATTGTGAATGAAATACTTGTGGAAGTCGCGGTGGCTGAGCGGGTTAGACGGCTGACTTTGTGTGCTGGCGATTAGGTGCCTGACTCTGAGGGTGCGGGTTCGAATCCCGGATGGGACTCAACCAAAAGAAGTACTAGAATTTGTACTTTACTGAGAAAGTGAAATCCCAAATATGACATATGTTGCGAAATACTTGTACCAGTAAAATAACAGAGCTGCTGCACTTGTGTTATTGTGATTCTTCTGAATATTCATGCTCTCGCTGATGTGTCAATAAACTTGCTTATGAACCCACAGGGGGTTGTCATGGTTCAAAATATCAATCACTGCATTGTCTGGTCCAGGCATGATTATTTGGTTCACTCCCATAAGACAGACCTCTCATAAGACAGACTCAATGAGCACACTAATGAGCTAACCCATGCTGTCCACCCCATTTAGTTAATGAACTGGTCTAGAGTCACTACAGACTATAGTAACACACACTTCTATCTCCTGGGCCATTCTCATTTTACTGACCCATCACTATCAGAATCAATTCAGTTCAATTCTTTTGGTTACCTGGTGATGAACAAGAAAATTTACCCTCTTAGTACAGACAGGGACGTTGATTTGGTACATATGTGAGCGTAAGGAGAACATGCAAACATAGTTTGCAATAAATTTAATCGTAACTTTGAGGCCTTGAATATGAATTTACCCAGATAAGAGAGCTGCTTAACATTTTAGGTACTCAAGAGCTGGACAAATTTGAAAACTGATGGCTTTTTCCAATAATAAGGCTTAGAGGACAGTTTCCTAACAGGACATTTTAAAACAAAATGGAACATTTATCCTGTATGTAACTGGAACAGGACAGACATGTTCTATATTTTATGCCATACAACAATACATTCCGGTATCAGTATATAAGTTTTGTGAAGACGATCCGAATTTCTCAAATGTTTTGTAAAAATTGCAGGAAATGATTTCTTAAGATAATATTGCAAAGTGAATGTATCAATAACGTGTTCACACAATCTACACTCAGTAAAATTGGACAACTGTCATCCAGTTAGCTGGAGACCACAATCAATGAATCCTTGTTTAATGACAGGCAGATAAGAGACATTGCTGTCAGCTTGTTGATGGGGTTAACGTCTTTGATCATGTGGACAAGGCGTCCGACTTTGGAACAGAAGGTTGGTCATTCGAATCCCAACATGGGACACCATAACCGTGTTGCAATGTCTTTGTTAAAAATCATAATTCATTACATGAACTTATAAAACTATATTTAATGCCTAATGTCGTCTTTTTTTATCTGGACACATACCATTATTATTAAGGGTATATGTTAATTAAGCCTTATGCAACCAACCATAAAAAGTGTTGTTTTAAGCAGTATGTCTTCTGGGAGGTCTGTCTTATGGGATGCTACTGATTATTTACACACTGTTGTCAGATAATTTGATTATTGTTGAGTGTGGTATTAAACAACAAAGAAAGAAAGAGAGGTGTAATTATTGATCTACAGTGGCTGACAACAATAAATTGTGATCAGTGGTTGACATAGCTGAACGTCCACACTCTCAATTTATGAAAGTAAATAAAAATGATATTGGGTAAGTTTTCAGAAATTCAGAAACTGTTTCCAAAGCTGATGCCAGGTGGTTTAAATTATCCTTTTCATGATCCAGTCTTTGACAGGGTATCTCCCTGTTAGGGTACCCTACTTGTCAAGGTACCCTCACTTTCAGGGTACCCTCTTTGTCAGGGTACCCTCGTTGTGAAAGTACCGGCACTCTCAGGGTAACATAATTGCTGGGGCACTGTTTTTGTCAGTGTACATATTTTTTGTTAGGGTACCACCTCTGTTAGGGTACCGTCCTTGTGATGGTACCGTCACTATTAGAGTACCCTCTTTTGTCAGGGTACCACCTCTGTCAAGGGTACCCTCCTTGTGAGGGTACCAGTACTTTCAGGGTATCCTCTCTGTTAAGGTACCACCTCTGTCAGGTTACTCTTTCTTTCACGGTACTGTCCTTCAGGGTACCCTCTTTGTCAGGGTACCATCACTTTCAGGGCATGTAATTGTCAGGGTACCTACTTTATCAGGGTACCACCTCTGCCAGGGTACTGTTTTTTTCAGTGTACTATGTCTGTCAAGGTATGATAATGGCCAGGGTACTGTTTCTATCAGGTACCATCTGTCAGGGTACCCACTTTGTCAGGGTCCCATCACTTTCAGGGTACTATCTCTGTCAGGGCACTTTCTTAATCTGATTTTGTCTTAATTGGGATGCCTTCAAAATCAAGGCACCCATCTTTATCAGGATACCATCTTTATCAGGCTAACATCAACAGTATGGTAATCAGGGCACCTGGTCCATATTGGGATACTATCTTTGGCAATGCTGTTTCAAAACAGCAACTATATGACCCTCACATTTACATCTCTCTGAACAGCAATCAGGATGACCTGTCACAGTACTTACCAGAATTTACTAAGTTTTTCAGATCATAACGAATTTGACAGATTTCTATTTTAACCCATCCTTAACCTCATTTAACCCATATCTTAAGGCCCAATTATGTGTTTGACAAATTGAAAAATCCTCTTATTTCAGTTCAGATGTTCAACCAATAAACCTGTTGTGATGAGAGACTTGTATTTCTGGAGGGGCAGTGTTCATGGTACTGTTGGAAATTGGAGTAAGATTCCCCAGTGGCTGGAATGTTTCAAACCTATTCCTGCTGTGCACTGCCTTCACTTGAATGCTGAAAGATGTTTTAAACCAAATTTACTCAATCAAATTCCCCCAATGACACTATCAGCCGAAAATCTTATCTGGAGCCTTTAAATTTATCAGAATCCCCAGGCTTTCAACTATCATTGTTAATATGCAGATACTGTGATACAGCAGAAGATTTGTAGTGATGTGTTCATGTTCTGTACCAAATTCCAGTTACGATGTATTCCCCAGCTGGCTAACTTAACTCAGTACCAAAGTCAGTTAGTGGCAGCCATGGTTGGGGCTGTATTGATCTTTCTGTGTTTGTGGTAATCGTACAAGCAAAAGCTTGGTGTTTTTACAATCAGGTATTGATCAGGATTTCTTCACCCATGTCTAAATGTTTTTCTAATGTCAGTGAAGTTTTGTCTGATTTTGTATCAAAATGTCAACATTGTTGACAGAGGCATCATACGAGGAAGGTCTATTTGTGATTCTTCAGTACAAGACTGGAACTTTTCCAAATGCAGTAATGCCCCTAATAAATGTCAATTAGCTTCTAATTCAGTCCTCTGTCTATTGGCACTATAAAAGAAATGTGCATCAGACCTTAAAAAATGATATGCTTTTAAGGTCTTCAAAGTTTGTAACGACATTTTAGACATTTAGTAGCCGACTGAATCTTGCTAGTACAAGACAATTTGTATTAAGTTGTTAGGTGGTGGAATTTTCAATCAAATGTTTTCCTTTTATTTTTCTGGCGACTATTTCATCAACTGACTTTTAGGAGAGGCGTGGGATATAATTGAGATTTGTGTATTTGATGTGTAATGGGTTCTTGGATGACCCAGTTTCCTATGAGTTAGTTTCATGTCACTTTTAGCAATATTCCAGCAACATCATGGTTCTGGACACAAGAAATAGGATTCACATATGGCGCCCAAGTTGGGAATCAAGCCTGTGTCTTTACTGTGATGAGCTAATGCTTCAGTCGTTAGGCCATCTCATGAGTCAACGCTTACATCAAACATGCTGACGACCAATTCAGTAGTTTTTTGAGGCTGTCATTATGTATCAAATTCATACCTTCTGACATGGTTCTATAGTGACGTGGTGGCTATAAAGATGATTTATTGTTTTGTAACATTACACTTGTGTTTTGGAATGTCATAAATGTTATAAGCAGAACACAAAGGTGACAAACTCAACAAAGTGTTTACTTTGTGAATATGAAACACACAGGGAACTTAAGCAGAAAGGGATGACCTGAGATGGTAACATTAGATGGTAACCTGAGACAGTGACATGAGTTGGTTACCTGGGATGGTGGCATGAGATGGTGATTTGGGATGGGGACCTGAGATAAGGACTTGGATGGGGACCTGATATGGTGCCCTAAGATGGACATGGGGACTTGAGATGGTGACCTAAGATGGTGACATGAGATGGGGACCTGGGATGGGGAACTGACATGAGGACTTGGATGGGGACATGAGATGGTGACATGGGGACTTGAGATCGTGACCTAAGATGGTGACATGAGATGGGTACCTGGGATGGGGGCCTGGGATAGGGACTAATGTGATCTGAGATGGTGATGCGCAATGGTGACGTGAGATGGTGGCATGTGGTGATGACATGGTATGGTGACATGAGATGGTGACCTGGGATGGGGACCTGAGAAATGCACAGGACCACCTGAGATGGTGACATTGGGTGGTGACCTAGGATGGGGACCTGAGATGGGGACTTATGATGGCCTGGGATGGGGACGTGAGATGGTGACCAAATTTAGAACTGACAGTGAGCATGGAACTTTCAGTGAGATATGATTTATAGACACTGTCAATATATCATCACTGACAATGAAAGCTTTGAGCTTCTCTAAGGTTGATATTTCAGCTTTCCAGTTATTTGATCTGTTCATTAGAAACTCTGATGGTCCACTTTGACAACCAAATGTTGCTCTCTTATTTATAATGCTTCAATAATTGGGCTCGAGGATGTAACTTGATATCCTTTCCTAAACCTGGTGTCTATGCAGTTGTTGGGAGGTGGTGTATGAGCAGGATTGGCAGGATTACTAGGATTGTAGGTCTTCTGGATTACAAAGGAAGTGCTGTGTGAGCAGGGTTTGCAGGGTTTCTAGTGTCGTAGGTCTTCTGGATTACAAATGAAGTGCTGTGTGAGGAGGGTTTGCAGGGTTTGCAGGGTTTCTAGTGTTGTAGGTCTTCTGGATTACAAAGGAAGTACTGTGTGAGGAGGGTTTGCAGGGTTTCTAGTGTTGTAGGTCTTCTGGATTACAAAGGAAGTACTGTGTGAGGAGGGTTTGCAGGGTTTCTAGTGTTGTAGGTCTTTTGGATTACAAAGGAAGTACTGTGTGAGGAGGGTTTGCAGGGTTTCTAGTGTTGTAGGTCTTTTGGATTACAAAGGAAGTACTGTGTGAGGAGGGTTTGCAGGGTTTCTAGTGTTGTAGGTCTTTTGGATTACAAAGGAAGTACTGTGTGAGGAGGGTTTGCAGGGTTTCTAGTGTTGTAGGTCTTCTGGATTACAAAGGAAGTACTGTGTGAGGAGGGTTTGCAGGGTTTCTAGTGTTGTAGGTCTTCTGGATTACAAAGGAAGTACTGTGTGAGGAGGGTTTACAGGGTTTCTAGTGTTGTAGGTCTTCTGGATTACAAAGGAAGTACTGTGTGAGGAGGGTTTGCAGGGTTTCTAGTGTTGTAGGTCTTCTGGATTACAAAGGAAGTATTGTGTGAGGAGGGTTTGCAGGGTTTCTAGTGTTGTAGGTCTTTTGGATTACAAAGGAAGTACTGTGTGAGGAGGGTTTGCAGGGTTTCTAGTGTTGTAGGTCTTCTGGATTACAAAGGAAGTACTGTGTGAGGAGGGTTTGCAGGGTTTCTAGTGTTGTAGGTCTTCTGGATTACAAAGGAAGTACTGTGTGAGGAGGGTTTGCAGGGTTTCTAGTGTTGTAGGTCTTCTGGATTACAAAGGAAGTACTGTGTGAGGAGGGTTTGCAGGGTTTCTAGTGTTGTAGGTCTTCTGGATTACAAAGGAAGTGGTATATAAGCAGAGTTGGCAGGGAACTGTTGTCTTAGGTCTTCTGGATTACAAAGGAAGTGGTATATAAGCAGGGTTGGCAGGGAACTGTTGTCTTAGGTCTTCTGGATTACCATTAGATATCATACCAACTAAGCACTATTTAATAGCTGAGAACTCCTATGGCTTATATTCTGCCCCATGCTGGAGAACATCTAGCACATGTGGCATCACTGAGCCATCTGGGACTTCAGACTCAGGAAGGTTTTGGATTCCTCATGATATCAATCACTGCATTAATCTCTCCCTATCTAAAATATTAAGTGCATTCATAATGCACTAAATGCCATTCAAGAGGTGAATGCCCCTCATGCCAACAATGAAAGCACAGCATACAATTACCCCTGTAAACTCAGGCTGCCCGTGAGGCAGTGAATAGTCACATGACTTATCCCACACAGGTAATTTTGAACAAACTTACTTGCGCCAAGTGGAACTGCCTTTATTTCCATTTCCAAGTCACCCATCCGAAGACAACGTTGCTTAACTTCAAGTGATTTGTAACCTAAGCTCTATGCGCAGGACCACACACCACCATCTTGACAAAGGTTCTTGAAAAACAAATTATAAGTTTAGTTAATGTCCCTTGCATGTTTAAGATAAGCTACTCACACTTCTTTTGACTTGTATATGTTACACTAACTGACATCTAATCAATCAGAAATTTTCTAACATCCAACAGTATGGACTAATGCTGCACTACCAACATGTGTGATGAGAGAAAGTGTTTTTAGCACTTGCAAGTCTGTCAGCTGGTGCTGATTATGGTCTAACATAGGTCTCAAATAGGCCTTAAATAAACCATTAGCCATGTCCCATCAGGGCTTCAAGAAGGACATATTGCTCAGTTTTGTATCAGGTTGTACATATGTGTTCAAGTCATATCTCATTAAAGTTGGCTGTTACACTGTTCAATATGTTATGAAAAGGATTATGCTCTGTACATATTGTCATTCATGTTCAACAGTTGCTCACTGCAATGTTTCTACATTGTCATTCAATAGCAGTTGCTTGGTGGTTGGATTTGTTTTAAGTATCGTGTAATCTCTTTTGTAGAAGGGGAAATTATTATTGAAATTTCCATATCTGACATTGTCATGTGGGATCTTTTAGTGATAACAGTGACACAAGTACGTGAACACCACTGTTCCTTTATGTACATATTGTCAGAGTTTTAATGATACTGCTGTACAAAATTGGCTGGAAACAAGGAAGCAGTTCCCTTATTTGTGTCCTTCAGTATATATGCCTGTTGTTTATCAGCCATTTCACAAAGTCATTTCACAAGGCGCCAAGCTATTGAATACAGCCGTGGTGGAAAATAATCAACAGTATTTCTTAAAGGAAAAAATGTTGCAGAACAGTAGATGATATGAGTATCTGGACTCAAATGTCTTGTAACAAGACTGTTAGTGGATTGATTAGAGTTTTAAAAATCATCATTAGATAAGCATGTCTGTTTAAAAAATACCTTAATGATTAAGTTACTTTCATTGCGTCATAATATACTGACTTCTCGCGGGCAGCGTCAAAGTTGGAAGCAATTATATGGCATTGTATTTGTTTCTTCTTGAGAAAAGTTACATCATTACAGAAAGTTTATTAAGGAAGTACAGTTGGATAGCCTTCTCGTAAAAGTGTTTGCTTGTGATGCCATGGGAGTTCATTTCCTCCTTTGGTACCTTGTGGAGATGACTGTGTATGTCTTTCAGCACAGATGTTGCTGGAATACTGCTTAATGATGTGTTGTATGTTTACATACCTAATTTTGTTTGCTTTAGTGAAGAAGCTTTGATACAAGATTAATGTTGCTGTGTGTAAAGTACATGTATTTTGTTTCCAACTTGTAAGGACTGATTCAAGATTGAAACATAACTAATATGTCTCTTTAATTAATGGGTTACTGACGTTGGAGTGGGGCTTTATTTCGATCTCTATCTGTATCGGGATAGTTCTAGCCAGTGAATAATGACCAAGATAGTAATCGATGGACGGAGTGCCCACATGTCATGTATTAATATCGCTACCTGATATGAAACTGAAGGTGTCTGATGAAATAACTCTATTAGTACGCAACAGGAATGACAGTGCTTAATGATACGTCCTTGGTGATACGTCCTCGATGATACGTCATCAATACAGCCGGGTAGCTGTCTTGTTCATGTTTGTCAACATCTATATTTGCTTCAAACGTGATTGCTGCAGTGGTTTGCTTAATTGATATCTTGTCTCAGACAGAGCGTAATGGCGAATCAGGTCTTTGGAATAAAGGTACTGGAAAGCAATGGATTGTAACCTGAGAAATCATTGGTATTTGATTCTTGGAAATTGTCTGGAGTGGTTGGTGAATGTTGTTGAATGAACTTGTGAATCTTGATGGTGGTGTGCATGCATGACTTTAGTTCAGGTTTTTTATGTTGATGTGTGTTTTGGGAACAGTTGTCCATTGAGTTAATGTGTGTTTAGGGGAACAACTGTCCATTGAGTTGATATGTGTTTGGGGGAACAGTTTTACAGTAAGTTGATGTGTGTGTGTTTTGTCACTTTGTCAAGTGATATTTAAGTAGTGAGTGAATAAGTGAGTGATCTTGTAGGAGGTTAGAGTGATGTTGCATGTTTATGTATGTATGTGTTCTGGTGGGTGGATGAGTGAGACTGAGTATTACTGTTTGTATGGAGGTGTGAAGTAGTGAAAAATCAGTGGTGTTTAGTTAAATGGATAAATGATTTTGTGAGAGAATCAAAGTCTTTGTGAATGAACGGCCTGTATTTGCATTCCTAAACTGTGTTATTTTCACTCTTCCTCTTTATAAATGTGACCCAGGTCTATACATATCCAGCCACTCTTTATATCTGCAATGGATGAGCCCTGGTCCAGCAACATCTCTATGAGCATCTTCATCCCTGAAGAACGAACGAAACTGTTGTCAGCTGCTGTACACTCATCTTGGAGTTCAAGTTATGTATGCTACATTTTAAGAAAAAGTAACTCACTGTTGTCAACATCCATCTGATAAAACAGCAGGCATTATGTGCAAAACATGAAAAATAGGAAGAAATTCACGACGCCATGAGGAAATCTTCACGTATGCCAGAAAAAGACCACATGACACAAGAAATGAGGTTGATTACCTGAGTTGTGCTGACACCTTCTCTGGGTGGCAATTTGTCAGAGAGAAGAACAGTCTATTATCATTTTAAAAGAAAAACATGGAATAATGGTTTCTTTGGAATTTGTGATGGTGACAGTACTCTTCCCAACAGAGTTGATTGTGAACACTGATGGTATGAGCTCCCAGGTGAACATGGGGTGTGGAGTGTTTGTCGCCATAGTCTGATAATGGTTGTTCGTTTATCAGAAGGATCACAGGTCACAGGGCAAGTGGTCTTGGTGCTCTTTAGACCTTGTCACTTAAAGGGATGCTTCATCTCTGTGAGGTGGGACGTGGTCTGTGAAGTCGGCTGACATGTACCAAGTGGACGACACAAGCACTGGTTCGCTGGGAGACTGTAGTGAATTATGCAAGTCTCCAGTTACTTGTTGTCTTCCAATTTGCTGCCTGAGAGATCTCTGTCAGATGTCATCCAAAATAACAGTTGGATATTTCAAAGTTTCTATTTGCCTTGGATGCAGACTGAATAAAAGCAACATGAAAATAGGTTAAACTGGTGTTTTAATTAATTAGTAGTAAACTAGTATCATAGTGTTTCTTTGTTATAACTTTTTAACACTTAAATATTCACAGCCCGAGGTTACACCTTTTTACCTGTAATTGTGAAGTTTTGCTGATACTATCAGTAGATATGGAGTCTGTTATCTCTGTGGTTGACTCATACTGTTGACATATCCTGACATTGTCACAGGGCAAGTGGTCTTGGTGCTCTTTAGACCTTGTCACTTAAAGGGATGCTTCATCTCTGTGAGGTGGGACGTGGTCTGTGAAGTCGGCTGACATGTACCAAGTGGACGACACAAGCACTGGTTCGCTGGGAGACTGTAGTGAATTATGCAAGTCTCCAGTTACTTGTTGTCTTCCAATTTGCTGCCTGAGAGATCTCTGTCAGATGTCATCCAAAATAACAGTTGGATATTTCAAAGTTTCTATTTGCCTTGGATGCAGACTGAATAAAAGCAACATGAAAATAGGTTAAACTGGTGTTTTAATTAATTAGTAGTAAACTAGTATCATAGTGTTTCTTTGTTATAACTTTTTAACACTTAAATATTCACAGCCCGAGGTTACACCTTTTTACCTGTAATTGTGAAGTTTTGCTGATACTATCAGTAGATATGGAGTCTGTTATCTCTGTGGTTGACTCATACTGTTGACATATGCTGACATTGTCCAGTTACCTAATCCTCGTGCTGGTTATCTCAGTGATGAGCCAATTGTGAAGTTTTGCTGATAGTATCAGTAGATATGGAGTCTGTTATCTCTGTGGTTGACTCATACTGTTGACATATGCTGACATTGTCCAGTTACCTAATCCTCGTGCTGGTTATCTCAGTGATGAGCCAATTGTGAAGTTTTGCTGATAGTATCAGTAGATATGGAGTCTGTTATCTCTGTGGTTGACTCATACTGTTGACATATGCTGACATTGTCCAGTTACCTAATCCTCGTGCTGGTTATCTCAGTGATGAGCCAATTGTGAAGTTGTAGGCAAACCCCAGTAAGGAATATCATTATGTAGTAGACTCACTCATTCTCTTGGTGGCATATGTCTTACTATGAATGATAAAGAGCTGAACAGGAGGTCAGGTTTGACTTTACTCTGTTAGAGGAAATCATGACTCTGGCAGTGTTGACCATCTGACTTAGTTGACCATCAGTATATATGTTATTCAAGTTTAATCCAGACTGTGCTTGTGATACCATCAGTATCTTGCACCAGTTTTAATCCTTCTGTGCTTGTGTGCCATCTGATCGTGTTGACCATCAGCATGCAAGCTCGATAATAATCCTTGCCAGGCTGTGCTTCTGTGCCGTTTGAGCATGTTGACCATCAGCCTGCTAGCTCTAGAATAATCCTTGCCAGGCCGTGCTTGTGTGCAATCTTACTGTGTTGACCATCAGCCTGCTAGCTCTAGAATAATCCTTGCCAGGCCGTGTTTTCTGTCTGTATTGGCCATCAGCATGCTTGCTCTAGAATAATCCTGGCCTGGCCATGTTTGTGTGTAATTGGGCAGTGTTGGCTGTTTGTGTGTTTCTCAGGTTTAGTCCTGGCCAGGAGCATGTATATCAGTGTAATACAGGTAAATATTTGTTTATCTTCAGCTAACAAATGATGAAACGATGACAGGCTGTGGTATGACCTCCCCACACAGTCATCATTCCACCCAAGCCAGAAATATGAAATCCCATCCAATTTCTTGGAGTTGTCTCGCGTCACATGACCAGTCATGTCTACATCAAGAGCTTTTACCTTGTGATTAACTGCTTCAGCAGCCAATCAAATCGCTTCATTTGTCAAGAGTTCTCTACAATGGCTCGAGAGGTTTTCTAAGTCATTGCAGCATTATTGATTTTATTTGGTTGCTTAGCGACACAATAAATCATACTGTTACCGAGACCCGCTGACTTTTCCCAAAGGGATAGGATCATGACTAACAGGCTTCAGATAGACACAACAAGTTTACTTTTTGGGCATTTATCTAATTATGTTTATCTTTAATGGACTCTTATCTGGAGGGCGGGGTTTGATAGAATTGCTTCAAGCTGATTTATTAGATTTTGTTTCTTACAACATGAACTGGTTAAAATTCATCCTGATTCTCTAGCATTAAATTCTTTCTTGCAGAGTAAAATCTGAAGTTTCATGGTAGTGTTTAGAAATTAGTCATGTGCATGTACCCCTTTTCGTTCTCATGCTTAGGAGAATAGTTATTTACTGTGTCTATGAAAGTGTTACACACAGATTATTCCCATGTGCAGTCTTTGTTAGATTTGTCCCCAGTTACCTGTACCTTGGTCCGGTTGAGGACATTGTCATTTGACTGTCATTGCACCCTATTGTGTACTGCTAGTCCTAGTAGACTTTATCACTTGAGTGTCATTGTACCTCTGTTGCGGATTGTTTGTCTCCGTATCAATCGATTGCTTGGATTCAGTTGTTCACATACCCAAACCTAGAATATAGCTGAGTATCTGGGGATTAACAAGCAAGCAACCAGCATTATGACACACTGGCAACATCCAGCTGAATTGTCATGGTTAGTGCAAACAGCAATACTGCTGACAAAGCATGACACGAGACACACCACTGACAGTGAGTGACACATGACACACCACTGACACAGTGTGACACAGGACACCACTGACAGGGTGTGACATAGGACACACCACTGACAGGGTGTGACACAGGACACACCACTGACACATGACACACCACTGACACAGGACACCACTGACAGGGTGTGACACATGACACACCACTGACAGAGTGTGGTGCAGGACACCACTGACAAAGGATGACACAGGACACATCGCTGACAGAGTGACATGGGACACACAACTGACAGAGAGTGACATGGGACACACCACTGACACAGTGTGACACAGGACACCACTGACAGGGTGTGACACAGGACACACCACTGACAAACTGACACATGACACACCACTGTCACAGTGTGACACAGGACACCACTGACACAGTGTGACACAGGACACACCACTGACAGGGTGTGACCCAGGACACACCACTGACACAGTGTGACACATGACACCACTGACTGGGTGTGACCCAGGACACACCACTGAAAGACTGACACATGGCACACTACTGACAGAGTGACATGGGACACACCACTGAGAGACTGACATGGTACACACCACTGACAGCAGGACACAGGACACACCACTGACACAGTGTGACATATGACACCACTGACAGGGTGTGACGCAGGACACACCACTGACACAGTGTGACACATGACACCACTGACAGGCTGTGACCCAGGATACACCACTGACACAGTGTGACACATGACACCTCTGACAGGGTGTGACACAGGACACACCACTGACACAGTGTGACACAGGACACCACTGACAGGATGTGACCCAGGATACACCACTGAGAGACTGACAAATGACACACCACTGACAGAGTGACATGGGACACACCACTGACAGAGTGACATGGTACACACCAGTGATGAAGCAGAACACAGAGCACACCACTGACAGAACAGGACACAGGACACACCACTGACAGAGAGTGACATGATGCACACCACTGACAGATTGACAGGACACACCACTGACAGAGAGTGACTTGAGACACCACTGATAGTGTCTGACATTAGCGTCCAGCTGTATCCATTCCTGATAGGCTATCTGACTACTTACTGACATAAAATATTATTTATGCATATAATGTGAATACAGTCCCATTATAGAGCCTGTTCAATGCTGTGGCACGATCATGTAAAGCAATGAATAGCTATTAACACCATAAAATAAACAATTTCACAGTTATCAGCATGATACGGACATCAGCCAAAATGGAAACCAGAAAATGATGCAGCAATATGTATTAGTGGAGTCACGATGGGCAGTGGACGTCTCTTCTGATGGTAATGAGGCGGATACATGCGCCAATTATCCTCTGTATGTTTTGGTAATGGGAGGATGCAGCTGTCAGAAGTCAGGGTCATCGCTTGTGCATATCACAATGCAGGATTCTAGATAAGAGTGAGTTAGGAGTTTAGTTTTACGCTGCTTTCATAAATATTTTAGCAATACTCCAGCAATATCATGGCAGAGGAAACCTGAAATGGGATTGACATAATTGTACCTGTGTGGGTATTCATACCCGGGTCTTTGATGTGATGAGTGACTGCGGTAACCACAAGGCTACCCCACCACCCCATTTAACTGGACTCAACATGTATTGATTCTTACCATTAGATTTTAGATCTGGTTGGTAATCTGTATTTCATCTATGCTTTGTAGGAAGAGGAAGTAGGAAGAATGTATCAAACAAATTTAATTTGAGAATGTGTTGACTTCTTTGAGTTGTCAGCATGAACCATGTGCTCTCACGTCTCACAGATGACGAGCCAGTTGGCTTTAAATATTGCTGTAGGTTGCAACTTAAACAGATGAATGCTTGTTGCATGTTAAGCCAGCATCACTTATCTGCAGAGAAGTGGTGATTTTTGAATTACTTCTGTCTACTGTGTGGAAGGCCATGTATTTAGTGGGAGACCTGGCCACGCAAAGCAAATCCAAACCTTTTGTTTGATGGCTGACAACACTGTGACTTTCAAGGCATATTTTTTCCTATGTTTCCTATATAACTGCAGTGCATTTGGTCAGAGTTTGCTATGAAAACCTGATATTTCTTGTAAGACATGGAGATGTCCCCTGAGGTGTGCAGTTAATGTTTATTTGCATGGAATGTGGCTGTAGACAATGTCCTCATGGATTGGTGAACAGGAGAGAAGTGTGACTCAAATGTCATTCACCTTCTGTATTTTTTATGTTAAAGTTTCCTGTAAGGGTTCTGGTCAGATATTGTCACTGAAATTGGTCGTTTGGTTTGATTCCCCTGATTGGCACAATGTGTGAAGCCCATTTCTGGTGTCCCAGTTGTGATATTGCTTAAAAACTGCGTAAAAGTAAACTAAACTCACTCACTCATGTGAGCTTGTAGCAGGCATGTATTTGTCAGAACCAAAGATGATGAAACTGATGTTTTATCATACTTTCTTGGGCCTTTTAGAAAATGACTATGAGGAGCTTCATTTTTACAGATATTTACAAACCATTTTCTCTGTTTTTCCTCACACCATCCGACCTTACATACTGTAGTGCTTTCCCAACATAATGGAAGGGTAAGCACTTCTTCAAAGAATAGGATGCACTTATGTGATTGCACTGGCTATGTGGGCCCCTCATTTCAGTGTGCAGATTTATGATGTGGTTGTAAATTTAAATTCCATATTCATCCCAATTGTGACTACTTAATGTGTGTTAGAACTAGATGATCTTACATTGGGGAACATCCGACAAATGTACCTGCCCAGTTCTACAGCTGAGTGATGTGTTGTGTTGAAATGAGGAACTCGTTAATCAATGACTGTCAAAATGTTTATTTCCATTTGATTCTTTGTAAGGGCATTGGGTCCCTGATGTTACAGCTGCATGTGTGTTTAAAAGTCTGTTGACACCAGATGGCGCTTGAATACACCCACATGTCACCACAGGAATTGATACTCCTCTGTCTGATGTGTACTTACCCCCCATTTCCCCAAAGGAGCTTGTTGAGACTGTTATGAGAGTGTATTTTCTGTAATTTGTGTTGTTGATTAAGTGATAGTTATTATAGGGTCACAATGTTTTAGTTTTGAGTGATATCTAATCTATGTCACATTTCATACCACTGTAATAGCGTTTTAGCGGCATGACTTCAAGGTAGTGCTTTAGAGTTGCCTCCTGTAGGTGTGTTTTTCTGACTGTTGGTAAATATGAGACCAATCACGAAGCTTCGATACTTTGCTGGAATGCTCAAGAATCAGTGACTGTGTATATAAACTCAGCTAAAATAAAAACTTGACACTCATTATTTTTCAAATAGTGTTTTGAAACTTTTCTTGAAAGAGTTCTTGATTATGGTTAAATGCATTGTCAAGGGCATTACGTCACACATTCATTCTACTGGTCGGGCCTACGTAGCAAGGGGGAGAGCACTGCACGTTAAAATCACCTTTCCATGTGCCACAAGTCACATGACCTACTGATACCTACAGAGTGTAATCTCAGAAAAACATGGTTTTATGGTTAATTATTCATTAATTTGCAATGCCACGACTGTCAAACATTCAGCAGAACGTGCCATTGGCATGCTGAATACGGGAACATCCGTCACTGATGTTGCGAGGGTTATGGGAGACAGACCATCCATAATCACCAGGCACGTGTCCATCAAACTGGCACCACAGCTGACCGCCCTGTCCTAGTCGACCACGTGTGATGTCACACGCAGAAGACCGACGGATTGTCTTACGTCATTTGTGTAACTGGTTTGTCACTGCCACATCCACTGGGTATGTATTGTTTGGAGGTCGAGTGACTGCCCAAACCATTCAAAATCACCTGCGCCCTGCTCGTCTTCATGTACGGCGATCATATTATGGACCAGTTCTAACCTGTTTCCATCGACGCCGTCTTCTCTGGGCATGACGGCCCTTGAGATGGACCCAGCAAGATTGAAATAGGGTTGTGATTAGTGATGAATCAAATTTCACATTAACCTTTGCTGATGGAAATGTTAGAGTTTGGAGAAGACGAGGAGAATGCAATGCCCAGTGTTGCATACAGGAAGTGGATCAATTTGGGGGTGGTAGCATTATGGTTTGGGGTGCTATCAATGGTCATGCTTGATCCCGACTCATAGTCATCCAGGGAAACCTTAATGCGGCAGCATACAGGGATCAGGTGCTTGTTCCAGAGCTTTTGCCATTCATGACAGCTCATGGCCCAGGTCTGACTTTTCAACAGGATAACACCAGACCTCATATGGCCAAATTAAGATCGAATTTCCCAGGAACGCTGGCATCAATATCATGGAGAGGCCCTCAAGATCTCCTGACCTCAACCCCATAGAGCATGTGTGGAATGTGTTAGGCAGGCAGCTCCGTCAAGTAAGGAACCCTCCACAGAACTTGCAGGAGCTTGGTGCCATGTTGGTACAAATATGGCGGCGCATTCCCCAAGCTGTGTTCAGACACATCATCCAATCCATGAGGAGACTTTGTATCGCTGTTATGAACGCCCATAGAGGACACACCCGATATTGACATGATTTCATTAAGTTATGACTCACAGTTTTTGATCATGGAGATTGTAGTCACATTTCCAGTGGAACCAATTCCATGACAAACATGATCTGTATGCTATAGCATCTTTAATGACAAGAGAATTGAATACAATCGTTATTTCAAATTCATTTTCCAAAATGTTCAAATTATTGACTTTGAAACGAGTGTAAAGTTTTTATTTTTGTTGAGTTTATAAAGGCTGGGTGTTTGACCCATTACTTTAGATCTGACTCGGCTGCATTGTACTAGAAACCTCTATTGTGAATCATTGTATCTTGCTCTTTGGTCAGTACATAATGCTGAATATTTTAGACTTGTCAGTGTTATATTTTGCTGTCTCTGAGGGGACTTCTTATACCTTTTGTCATGGCAAACTAGTAACCATAATGAAATCTCTAAAAGTTTTTGGATATTTATGTGTCTTAAATGCCTCTCATAGCATCACAGTCCTGGGTGATTACTTACACCCAACTCATTTCGTGTGCGTGATTGTTTATGACTTTTAAACTATTTCATTTGATAAACAGACATTTGGTGAACTTATCAAGGACATTTGTTCTCAAGCTAGATTCCAGTTTATACAGGAAAGCTTTTTTCCTCAATGCACAAAGCAATCTTTGAAGTCAGTATTTGTAATTTATCAATTCCTGCCTTCGAACTTGCCATTGATAATGTAGCAGCACCGAGGTACCCTTGTCACTTTGATTTGAACTCTGGACATCAGTCAAACCTGAAGTACAACCCTGAAACATGTTGACCCTCTGTTGGACTCTGGGTTTGACTAAGTCCCTAGCAACCTTGCTACAGGAGAATCCATTTGCAGGGATGTCAGGAGCAGTGACAAGCATGCACAAAAAAGTTCCAACAGTGTGGATGGCTGTCCCTTATACCAAGGGGGCAATGGAGTAGTCAAGTAGTTAATGCATTTGCTTGTCACACCGAAGACCCGGATTCAATTCAGTGCACTGTTCCAGTGCTGCTGCATGTTCCTTATAATAACACACATAAACATGTACAGGCGCGTCCATACTCAGTTCGTGCTGGCAGTAGGACTGGGATGGATCCATATTTTCTACCCAGGTACCCCACCTCCAATTACTCTACCCTTCCAGGATACCTGTAATGTTCATTCCTGACAACAAATTTACAAGAAATGGCAATATATTCTTCATCTTGGCGGCAAAGTAAACATTTTGTTTGTCAGTATCTAAACCATGTATTATATTGAAAAGAGGTGACTGTAAATTCTGCCAAATCTTCAATGACAATGTACCCGTTTATTCGTGAAAGAACAACATATTATATTGTTTAATCTATCAGTCACATGATCATAATAGGCCCAGGTATTGAGATGGGTACCTGGGTTTAACTCATTACCCACCCATCCTGGGTACCTCTTACCTGTCCCAGCCCTACTCTACTGTTGTTGTTGCTGTTGCTGTTGCCGTTGTTGTTGCTGTTGTTGATCTGAATGAGGTGTTAAACAGGTTTTGTCTCTTTGTTGCTTCTACTTATCTCTGGTTTTAATATATCATTGATCCATGTTATTAGTCCATGGGTTGTCAGCTTGTTAATTTACAATCTGTATCGCTTTTGACTATTCTCCCACATTGAGCTAACATGTCATTATTCCAGTGAAGTACTATTGGAAATAGCTTTACCCAATCTCATTTATTCAGGGTAATTTGTTCAGATGACGATTGCAAGTCACATCTCATTGCAGCATATCAACCAGACACATTAGCAGTGTGGCTGTTAGCCTCCAATAGAACCTGCATTAGTGATTGTAGATTTTATAAACATAAACCGTAAAACCACGATCAATGACGGACCCCAGTCCCTGATATGAGTGAAATCCCTGCTGCCTGCCTCAGTGATCACTGTAGACTTACTGATGTGACTCGACTGTGATGAGACTGAAAGAAATGGTTCATCCTGAACAAATACTTGGAATCAAAACTATAGTAAGTCTCAGTTAGACTTGGATCCATTGTAGGACTCCGATCCATGGTAGATGTGGATCCATTGTAGGACTTAGATCCATGGTAGATGTGGATCCATTGTAGGATTCAGATCCATGGTAGATGTGGATCCATTGTAGGACTTAGATCCATGGTAGATGTGGATCCATTGTAGGACTCAGATCCATGGTAGATGTGGATCCATTGTAGGACTCAGATCCATGGTAGATTTGGATCCATTGTAGGACTCAGATCCATGGTAGATTTGGATGCATTGCAAGACTTTGATCCATAGTAGACTTGGATCGATTGTAGGACGCAGGTCCATGATAGACTTGCATCCTTTGTAGGACTCAGATCCATGGTAGACTTGGACCCATTGCAGGACACAGATCCATGGGAGACTTAGATCCAGTTTAGGATTCAGATCCATGGTAGACTTGGTTGTATGGTTTAGCTCAGATACAGTTTTAGAATTAGATCCAATTTAGGAGTCAGAGATATTTTAGACTTTAATCCTTACTATGTTAAGGTTCAAATGGAAAGACTCAATTCAAGATCCATGGTGCAAGACAGTGTTTTGTTTCAGATTTGGGGAGTTGGGCTGATTGTGGGTACATACAGTTGGTTTGATTCCTCCATTGAGTCTGTATTGCTATTTGTTATTAAAAAAATTGAGGCAAATTAATATGACTATGAATTTACAGAAGCTTGTCTGTCTCACAGTCCTTGAACCACATTATTTTCCCCCATGCCTAACCCTCTCTGCCATGCCAAAGCCTTAGATGAAGCTAGTTTAGATTTCCTCAAGTTCAGTAATCTCTGGTTTCCCTGGTCTGGTCTCCTTATCTTTTTTATGAATTGGACTTTTTGCTATCATAATTATATATATTCAGAGACTAAGCATTAGTATACACAGAAGCCTGCTGTGATTATGTAGAAAACAATTCTTGAGAACCATCTATGCATGTAACAGTCTACGAAAAGGTAATGGATTCAAGTCCCTGATTTTCACTGTGTTTGCTTGTGGTGATTGCTGATTGATAAACATATGACCTACAGTAATGTGGGCCTTTAACCATATCAAACTGACGTATGCGAGGACTGAAATGTTCAAAGAAGCTTTAAACCTCACTCACTCACTCACTCACATCAAGCATACACATAATGACACTAAGATATTGTTTAACACAGCCATTATGCTAACCTCACTCACTCACTCACTAACTCACTCACTCACTCACTCTACCCACATCAACAGTACATTAATGATACTGGATCCAAATTCATGTATAAGACCAGAAATAGAAGGGTTTAATCTACAAGAGACTGTCTACTTTTCTGCCTTGTTTTGAATACAAAGGTAATGAAGTGAAGTTTACTCACGTTTGTCTCCCACTGGTGACTGAGCCAGCATCAGGCCGAGAGTTCAGCTGTTGAATACCACACTGTCAGATGTGGAAGTGAGATGGACAATGCAACCAAACCACTCCACTGGTGTCTCAGGGGTGAAAATTGCCCTATGTTATTGATTTCATCGTTTTGGACTAGATTAGACCATATTCCTGGCTGCCGTCGCAGAAACTGTGCAGCTCTCATGTCACCTGAGATAATATGATGTGCTTCTCTTTTGTTTGGGTCCAGATTTTATTCCAGCGAAGGATGTAAATTGTATGGATATTACTGATTGATTGTTTGTTAATTATCAGACAGTGTTGGCCTGTCACACTTGATGTGAGTGGAGTAGCTGCACGTTTGGATCTCATTAAATAACAACTCTTTCTTTCACTAAGTCCTAGTAGTTATGCAGTGCTTGGAGGAAGCTAGTCCATGGGTTGGTCACTTCCTGTCTTGTTGACTGTTGACACAGTAATACTATCAGTGTTTCAGTATTTAGTAAGACTGTTGTCATGTTAAACAATAGTTAAAGGACACATGCAACGTAAAACACAACTTTGCAGATTCTGGTACCTTTTGGTATGGTATGCACCTATCGAAACAAATCATCAAAAATGCCAATTCAACCTTTAGAAAAAGAATGTGATGAAAAAAAGCCCGTGAAATTTGCGTTCAAACAGCTCACTGATTTCCCCCCAGTTCTGGGGGAAAAAGTGGTTTCAACAGCTATGCTGCGCTGCTCTCAAAACGCATGTGCAGTGAATAGGTTTACGGAGCTTGGAAGAGTATGCTTGCCTGGAGTATGAGGTTGTGAGCAGTAGTCTAATCTTGGTTGTGTACACAAACAAGTAAATAATCTACTCTTTACCTCAAAAAAAGCATGTTGATTGTTCTTTGTCAAAGAGAAAATTCAATGTGTGGTTAATTGACACCAATATGTCTGCCAGCCTCTCTACTAATGACAATATGCAATGCACAACTTAAGTCACTGACCACATGCAATTTGAAATTGACACCTATCGGGCTTATATGCCAAACAGAGAGCCAGCAAAGCATATCGGCCAATGAACCAGCCAATGAAAAGATTTTGTCACACTTGTGTGCACACCCAAAAGTTCTGACTTGGCTTGGTATCCCAGGTAGTTAGTTTCAAGTAGTAGACCCAGGTACAAAATGTACTTTTGATTAGCGATTGTTATGCTTATAATTTTTTTCTATTTGTTCTTTCATAATCAGCAATGTATATTATATATACAAGGTACTGAAATATGATTGATAGATTGAAAAATGTAATTAAAAATGCCAGTTGTGTAGCTATAGAATCTTCCCAGACACAGTTTGCCTTAAGGAATTGACCTGAGAAATATTCTGTCTTTAACAAAAATCTCTGACCTCAGTGAATATGGCATGGTTATTAAGCATGACTGACATGCAGCAGTTGCGAAACCTCCCCCAGGTCAATAGTTTCTGTGGAATCCCTTGCTGTTGTCATCGTCTGTATCATGTTCATAGCCATTGTGATCCACTCCTCTCCCTCAATGAAACAGCCAATTAGAGACTCTTTGAGTAGGGAGCTATAGAAACTGTCTGGCTTTGTAACAGACTGCATACAATAGTGCAACAATATAGTCTCATACTCTCCACTTATACTTGGCATCCAGTGTATAGTGCTGGAAGGGGGTTCTGTTTCTCAGTGCAAGGAAATAGTTCTACTGAAAGGTTTGAGAGATACTTCCACACTAACCTGTAGAATGTAAGTTGTAGAGTGAGGTATGTTTCTCATTAGTATTTAATTGGTCCCTCAAGGGGGTATGCATTATTGGAAGAATCCATGCGGCTAGATCAGTCGATGGTGGAGGGGGCCCAGTCGTGTATATTGATTAAGTGGAGGGCAATGTTTGTTGAGGGGATGGAGGACAATGTTTGTTGAGGGGATGAAGAGCAATGTCTGTTGTGGGAATGGAGGACAATGTTTGTTGTGGGGATAGAGCTGTGTTTGTTGAGGGGATGGAGGACAATGTTTGTTGAGGGGATGAAGAGCAATGTCTGTTGTGGGAATGGAGGACAATGTTTGTTGTGGGGATAGAGCAGTGTTTGTTGAGGGGATGGAGAGCAATGTTTGTTGAGGAGATGGAGAGCAATGTTTGTTGAGGTGATGGAGGACAATGTTTGTTGAGGGGATGGAGAGCAATGTTTGTTGAGGAGATGGAGAGCAATGTTTGTTGAGGGGATGGAGGACAATTTTTGTTGAGGAGATGGAGGACAATGTTTGTTGAGGGGATGGAGCACAGTGTTAGTTGAGGTGATGGAGCGCAATGTTTGTTGAGGGGATGGAGAGCAATGTTTGTTGAGGAAATGGAGAGCAATGTCTGTTGTGGGAATGGAGGACAATGTTTGTTGTGGGGATAGAGCAGTGTTTGTTGAGGTGATGGAGAGCAATTTTTGTTGAGGTGATGGAGAGCAATGTTTGTTGAGGGGATGGAAGACAATGTTTGTTGAGGGGATGGAGAGCAATGTTTGTTGAGGTGATGGAGAGCAATGTTTGTTGAGGGGATGGAGGACAATTTTTGTTGAGGTGATGGAGGACAATGTTTGTTGAGGGGATGGAGCACAGTGTTAGTTGAGGGAATGGAGGACAGTGTTTGTTGAGGAGATGGAGGACAATGTTTGTTGAGATGGAGGACAATGTTTGTTGAGGGGATGGAGAGCAATGTTTGTTGAGGGGATGGAGGACAGTGTTTGTTGAGGAGATGGAGAGCAATGTTTGTTGAGGGGATGGAGGACAATGTTTGTTGAGGGGATGGAGGACAATGTTTGTTGACGAGATGGAGGACAGTGTTTGTTGAGCAGATGGAGAGCAATGTTTGTTGAGGAGATGGAGGACAGTGTTTGTTGAGGAGATGGAGGACAATGTTTGTTGAGGGGATGGAGGACAATGTTTGTTGAGGGGATGGAAGCAATGTTTGTTGAGGGGATGGAGGACCATGTTTGTTGAGGGGATCGAGAGCAATGTTTGTTCATGTCCAGTATGTACGTCTACTCCCACCATCTGTTTGATTGGGACAAGACCTGTATGAGATGCTACAGTCATTAATGCCCAGTATGCATGTCTCCTCCCAAAATCTGTGGCTGTGGGGTAGCCTTGTGATTAATTTAGCAATTGGTCGTCACACCAATGACCCGGGTTCAATTCCCGCATTGTGTGAAGCCTGTATCTGGAGTGTCTTGCCAGAATAGAGGCGACATATTACTCACTCCACACTTCTTCCCGACATCTGCGATGTGTCAGTAACAAGGGCTGTCTGAGATGCTGCGTTTTTTAATGGTCATTCTCCATATTTCCTCCTGAAATTAGCGTTTTAATTAGGAGTTCTGTATGAGGCACAACAGTAATGGTTGGTCAGTGCCAACATCTCCTCCTTTCATCTGTGATATATTACGACAGGGGCGGTATGAGATGCTACAGTTATGGCAGATCAAACTCTCCATCTCTTTCCATCATCTGTTATGTATTACCGACAAGGGCTGTATGAGATGCTACAGTTATGGCTGATCAAACTCTCCATCTCTTTCCCTCATCTGTGATATTTACCGACAAGGGCTGTATGAGATGCTACAGTTATGGCTGATCAAACTCTCCATCTCTTTCCCTCATCTGTGATATTTACCGACAAGGGTGGTATGAGATGCTACAGTTATGGCTGATCAAACTCTCCATCTCTATCCCTCATCTGTGATATTTACCGACAAGGGTGGTATGAGATGCTACAGTTATGGCTGATCAAACTCTCCATCTCTTTCCCTCATCTGTGATATTTACCGACAAGGGTGGTATGAGATGCTACAGTTATGGCTGATCAAACTCTCCATCTCTTTCCCTCATCTGTGATATTTACCGACAAGGGTGGTATGAGATGCTACAGTTATGGCTGATCAAACTCTCCATCTCTTTCCCCCATCTGTGATG
Source organism: Haliotis asinina (assembly GCF_037392515.1). Lineage (NCBI taxonomy): Eukaryota > Metazoa > Mollusca > Gastropoda > Lepetellida > Haliotidae > Haliotis > Haliotis asinina. The sequence continues at coordinate 96,420,076 of NC_090281.1, read as the reverse complement.
TATTACCGACAAGGGCGGTATGAGATGCTACAGTTATGGCTGATCAAACTCTCCATCTCTTTCCCTCATCTGTGATATTTACCGACAAGGGCGGTATGAGATGCTACAGTTATGGCTGATCAAACTCTCCATCTCTTTCCCTCATCTGTGATGTATTACCGACAAGGGCGGTATGAGATGCTACAGTTATGGCTGATCAAACTCTCCATCTCTTTCCCTCATCTGTGATATTTACCGACAAGGGCGGTATGAGATGCTACAGTTATGGCTGATCAAACTCTCCATCTCTTTCCCCCATCTGTGATGTATTACCGACAAGGGCGGTATGAGATGCTACAGTTATGGCTGATCAAACTCTCCATCTCTTTCTCTCATCTGTGATATTTACCGACAAGGGTGGTATGAGATGCTACAGTTATGGCTGATCAAACTCTCCATCTCTTTCCCCCATCTGTGATGTATTACCGACAAGGGCGGTATGAGATGCTACAGTTATGGCTGATCAAACTCTCCATCTCTTTCCCTCATCTGTGATATTTACCGACAAGGGTGGTATGAGATGCTACAGTTATGGCTGATCAAACTCTCCATCTCTTTCCCTCATCTGTGATATTTACCGACAAGGGCGGTATGAGATGCTACAGTTATGGCTGATCAAACCCTCCATCTCTTTCCCCCATCTGTGATGTATTACCGACAAGGGTGGTATGAGATGCTACAGTTATGGCTGATCAAACTCTCCATCTCTTTCCCCCATCTGTGATGTATTACCGACAAGGGCGGTATGAGATGCTACAGTTATGGCTGATCAAACTCTCCATCTCTTTCCCCCATCTGTGATGTATTACGGACAAGGGCTGTATTAGATGCTGCAGTTATGACTGGACATAATTCATCACAAGAGCCATGTATTCAGCTACAAGTGCCTCCTATGGGAATGCAATTTGTTGGTAGCATTTACATATTGTATTGGAAAACTGGCAAGTATCTGGTCAGCGCCGTTGATATATGGGTCTCCTTTGATCTAGAATAACCATTGTTCAAGCTGCATGGGAGCACTACTGGAAAATGAAAGATTGATTCTGCTTGGTTTTTACAGAATTTATTGAAATTCCATCAGTAATGGATATGTTTTGAGAGTGAAATATTGTTCAATTGTTACACCTGTAACTTTTGTGCATATTAGGATTGTAGTCACTCTTAAAGTTGCAGTATGGCTTTTTCAGAAAGATATGTTTGAATTCAGTTGGTGCTGACATGTTTCTGTGCTTATGTCGCAGCACCATACTGGTATTAGTGGTTATCCCTAAGTGGCAAACACCTGAGACCGACTTCACTTCAAACCTTCTTCACATGTTGAGGTTGTGATGAGAAAACACTTTAACCACTAGGCTATCTCACCACTCCAGAGGCTGAAGGTTCTTTTACCTGCTAGAGTTAAAGTTCAATTACAAGCACCTCTGAAACATTGACACATGGTTTAACTGCCAACAGACTCTTTCAACATACACCACCATGGTGGTCTTAAATCTAGAAACATAATTGGGCTGAAGCAGGATTAGAACTCATCATCATGGGTACCACCATATGCATTGTCATGATTTCTCCAACGTGTTAAACATCTGAAACATACCATACTTTGGACTTTCTTCCCATTGCTGAATGCTGTTTACAGAAATCTGTTTAAAGCAACTTCTCACAGCTGCACTGAACTCAACTCGCTTGGTCCAGTTTAAAGTTAAGGGTGGTTTACTAGTTACATTAAGCATTGAGGTACAAATGCTTTCTCTGAGAAGCACTGACACATTGCTTCTATAAGTTTCAGCATTGTTGACAGTATTTCCTTTGAGATATTTGGATATGAAGGCTTGTTAAACCATGCAGCCCATAAAGTTTCCTCAGACTACTGACTTACAATATATTTCACTGCAGACCATTCAGTTGGCTGTGAAGCAGCAGACTTATAGTAGGTGCAGAACCTTGTCGTATTTAAGTATATATCAACAAGTACATCAGCTCCTTATTGCTGTTGCAGTAGTATGTTGCAATAGTATGTTGCAATAGACTATTGGTATTGGAATAGTTTTTTGCCTCTCAATAGTCATCTCTAGTATTAGGATAACATGAATTTTAGATCTTTCTTTATTTGAAGACATATTGTTACTATATCAACAGTCTAAGATTGCTTCAAAAGCCCTTTTTTTCAGCGTTTGATCTTCTTTCATTAATTTGACTTTTAAGACAAGTTATGCGAGGTGAAAGGTTGGGGATGATGGGTACATCTATGGATGTGTAATAGACAAGGGTATAGGACATAGTTAAATAGTTAAGGGGATGCGCATGTGTTAAAGTATGAGCACAATGACTCTCTAATTTCAATTCTCTCTTTGTGATTAGAGAATGAACCCAAGTGACATTTCATTTAAATGACTCCTGAACCTTCATTATCTTAAGCAGTTTCCTATTACAAAATCCTCAACGGAATCTTTCTATGCCAATGTTCTTTCATCAGAGATGCTGTGATTGTTTAAGGGCTTAAAATAGGTATGTTAGGAGAAGCAACACAAACTGTTTGTGTAGATCACAAAGCAGGGTCCTTGATAAGCCCAACAGTCCACTACAGGAGTGGTATAGTCATTAGCAGACTGTTTGTCCAGCTATATGAAGTCTGTGTGTCTGCTGGGGGTGGAAATTGGACATTGGACAAGGAAACAGTGTATTCAGTCTCGGAGGTGGCTGGAGAGGTTCAAGGCTGTATTCCACAACGTCAATGATCACCTCCAGTCTGGGGTATGGGTAGCTCAGTCATTTAAAAGTTTCTCTGCTGAGTTGCCTCCCTTGAGAATGCAAGAACCCTATGTACCTGAGTTTGAATCATGTCCATATGTCAATGATCCAGGTGTGTCAACACCAGAGCTACACTCAGGGATTTGCCTAAACTGGTATACCTTAGATATGCACCACAAGTTAAAGCATTGCATAGGCGTGGGATACTAATTAAGGCAGCTTTAAGCCCAGCTCGCTGCCTCATGGACCCAGTCACCCACATACCTAACCACAGACACACACATTACTTGCTCATCAAATCTGCATTGAGATATTGCAGTGACTAACCAAATGGTTATAGCACTGGACTGTCACACTGAAAACCTGTTTCATTCTCCACATGTGTACAATGTGAAACCCAAGTCTCATGTTCCCTGCCATTCACCTCGCCTCGCCTCGCCTCGCCTCGCCTCACCTCACCTCACCTCACCTCACCTCACCTCACCTCACCTCATACAGTGGTGAAGCCCACATCTGGCATCCCTACCACTCTTTCACCCAACTTGCATGCTTGCTCGCTAACTCACTCACTCAATAATTGAGTTGTCGTTCAATGCATTATCATCACAACAGATGACCCTCAAAGTACCAGCCTTTCCAATCACCCCAATCATGAAGGAGAGTCGACCCTCTGCCATCATGTGGAATCTTCAAAGAAATCCCTTTTCATGTTAATCAGTAAATCTAGAATTTCAGGTCATTTGAAATATGCCAAATTTTCATTGGTAGCTTTGATTTCAAAACGAGCACTCTCTCGGGAAATATGTGAACAGGTCTTTAGGATCTGTAATCATACGTTGGAATGAGTTTCTCTCCTTCAAATTAATATCTTGCTATATTTTCCGTGACCTTTGGACAGTTATTGGCTTGTTTCTGTCTCTGTGGGGATGACTACATGCAAGATATCTTCAGAGTCTTGAGAGTATCCATTGAAAAGCAGGAGTTCTTCATTAGGTGGAGGCTGATTATGTTTACTAGTCTCATTTAAATATAGGACATTATTTTTCCATCAGAAGGTTGGCCCGCATGGAGACATTGTTCCGCTATGTGTGAATATTGCAGATTCATGTTGACCCAGCCATTCACACTAGGGAATTCAAGAGCTAGACGCACAATTTTCCTCCATTTAATGGGACTGAAAGCTTCAACCTTTTGTTGTATTTTGTGCCTGGTGTGGTCGAGGTTTGAACGAACGGTCTTGCAGGTTATTCTCTGTGGATAACCAGTGGCCACCAATCAGCTTGGCAACAAGCTGTAATCATCTTTCGAAAGCTACTTTACACTAAACCTGTGTAGATGGCTTCATTACTTCTTGACCTTTGTCAGTTTCAAAGATGACTGATATTTACACTGGCACATCGTGGACCGTTAGGCCGGGACAAAGTCTGTCTGCAAGCTTGCTATGACAATTGAAGCTTGTGACACATCCTGGCAATACATGTGGAAAGCTCTAGGACCACCAATCAAAGAAGATTTGGCCTTGATGGGAGATCTTTCCCCTTAATATTGATCTAGAGGGGACTGACGACAATGTCTTGTCACAAGCAGGGAACTTGTCAGTTGGTGGGTTTGTGAAGATACCTCCTTCTATTGGTGAACTGTTTGAACTGTCTGGAATTCCAAGAGGCAGGTGTATGGGGCTGAGACACTAATGGGGCATTCTGTGTCTGCTGTCTTCAGCTCACTTGGAGAAGGTGCAAGGGGCAGATTGTCAAACACAATATCAATGGGGGAGGTTCAGACAGCTGCCACTGTGTGGAAATATTTCATGATGAAGAGAATGGTAGACTAAATCAAACTATGTACAAACTGTCTTCAGGTCATTGCAATAGAATATGAAACAAGTAAACTTTTATTTTTAAAGATTTGGAGAAATATTGCCAATACAACCATTCCATGTGATAATTTAGATTAAAACATAAACAGTACATACATGAGGTTTCAAATTATTGACATCCATGCTTTAAACATCTAGAATAGAACACTACTTCTGTTTGTATGTGTCTAATATGCAGCTTTGTGAAATAGAAATGACATTCTTGTTTGTTTGACAAGTAATGACATGTTTTCAGGATTTCACTTTTAAGCCTCAGCTTTGTCTTTTCATGGCAATAACTAGCATTATCAGTTGAAAACGTAGTCAAACTCTGCTAACATGTCTTCTCTACAAAGGAACCTGTTAAATATGGGTTAATCCCTGCATGGATATTCCCTGTGAATATGTGTTGTAATTATCCCTGATTGTCAGACAACTTCTCAAGCAGACTTGACAGAATGCCTAACACTAATTGCTATTTGGGAACAGGGATTCACCTGTTCTTTAACTTAGGGACAATCTTTGTAGTGATAAGAAGCAAAGATAAGCATCTCCTTTCATAGGCACTGACATAAAGATCCAAATTGTGTGGAGTAGAGGCAAATCCCAGCTTTATGGGTTATTTGGCCCCAATTGGCTGTAAAAGATCAGGGCACTTAATGCAGAGGATCCTGAAACAAGCCTCTTGCATCTCCTGGTATGTGATCTGACTTCCCACTGGTGTGTGATCATATTGATGGGACAACTCACATCTGTGGTTTGTCAAGGATTGTGGTGGGACCACTCTCATCTGTGACTTGTTTGTCAAGGATTTTAATGGGACCACTCACATCTGTGGTTTGTTTGTCAAGGATTGGCGTAGGACTACTCACATACGTGGCTTGTTTGTCAAGGATTGGCGTAGGACTACTCACATATGTGGTTTGTTTGTCAAAGATTGGGGTGGGACCACTCACATCTGTGGCTTGTTTGTCAAGGATTGGCGTAGGACTACTCACATAAGTGGTTTGTTTGTCAAAGATTGGGGTGGGACCACTCACATCTGGGGCTTGTTTGTCAGGGATTGGCGTAGGACTACTCACATCTGTGACTTGTTTGTCAAGGATTTTAATGGGACCACTCACATATGTGGCTTGTTTGTCAAGGATTGATATGGGATCACTCACATCTGTGACTTGTTTGTCAAGGATTGGCGCGGGACCACTCGTCATATGTGGCTTGTTTGTTGAGGATTGAGGTGAGACCACTCACATCTCTATCTTGTTTGCCAAGGATTGGGGTGGGACCACTCACATCTGTGGCTTGCTTGTGGAGGATTTTTGTTGTTAAAAGTAAAATTGCTCCCACTTTTACCTCATATCTGTCAGTGTGAGGTGGGATATTGACTCTGGCCAGAGAGAGGGAAAGAGAGTTTTCGGTCCTTGTGCAGGAATGACTATTGCATTCATTGCAGAACTATGTTCCTGAAATTCTTTTATAGTGTAGTGAGAATGGTAAACTGTGAAAGCTTCAGGTCAAAATTATGCAAAGTCAACTTCTGTTGTTTTTCTGAAAAAGGTATTTGTCAGAAATTGGTAATATGGTATTGCAACAAGAGTTTCCACCGAAAATTCAGTACTTCTGATCAAATATGTACAGTCAGTTATCATACACAGATGAAACAGATTAGATGATATCCAGAATTTGGGAAGTTTCAACAGCAATTACTGTTTGTCAGTGATTACATGAATAGTTTGTTCATTTAAATTTAAACCAAATTTACTCCCTCAAGTGATAACATGAATTCTCTGTTTAAACTTAAAACTAATTACTCCCTCAAGTGAGAACATGAATTCTCTGTTTAAACTTAAAACTAATTACTCCCTCAAGTGAGAACATGAATTCTCTGTTTAACTTTAAAACTAATTACTCCCTCAAGTGAGAACATGAATTCTCTGTTTAAACTTAAAACTAATTACTCCCTCAAGTGAGAACATGAATTCTCTGTTTAACTTTAAAACTAATTACTCCCTCAAGTGAGAACATGAATTCTCTGTTTAAACTTAAAACTAATTACTCCCTTAGTAGTATCCTAGTCATAATGCTGAACAACCAAGCCAGCTATTCTCGAAATGTTCGTAGCCCTATGAACTTCTTAAGCCCATTCTTAACACATTGGCTATGATCAAAGTTAAGAATTCTTAGAGTTAAGAACGTTTCGAGAATAGGGCCACAGGTGTGGTTTCCCTGCTTGGTCTGGAAGAGCAGTGAAATAGATTTTCTGTTCAGGTTAACACTGACATTTGCTATTTTTAAGAAAGAAACATATGTGGTCCACCTGTCTCAGCTGGTAGTATATATTGTTCCCAGATCCATCCATGCGACATTATTTGGAATAAGGCATGGGGATACATCCAGGAGTGTGTTCCTTCATCAGTGGAGATGCAAGAAACGTGCTTTATACGACAGACGATGAGACATCTTGGTTTTGATATCAACATTATTGTGGCAGGATTCTGCGTCATCTTATCTGTAGAGAAAGCGTGATATTTGTAAATATACTACAAATGGCATGTTGTATTGAGCTCCCTGCCTGGGTTAATGAGTTTCTCTATAAGAAGGAGATGCTATTTGTGGAGTATAAGGTAATAACCTCATCAGTGCCACTGACACATGGATATTTACTTGTGATATACTTGGATCTGTCGTATGATAGATGGAGTTGGTCACCATCATCATAAAGCCTCTACCTGTTGGTCTCTCCCCTTAATATTCACCCTCGTAGATTAGCCATGCTGGTTTGGTACTTGTCATTACAAGACAAAAAATACCTCTCAGAGGCAGAACAGTATCTTGAAAAAATACACTAATGGGTAAATGTACTGGCCATTTAGGATGGAACTGTACTTTGAAAACTGAGGTATGTGCTCATTAGGGACTGAATATATTCCAGGGAATTGGCTCGGGCTTGGGGTTGGTGTGAATGTGTGTCACCTGTAGTATCAGCTCACTTTCATTTATAGATATAGTTCATCAGTTACATGCCATAGATCTGCATGTGATTTGAAGAAGGGAGAAAGTTGCTGGGAACAGTGTAGACTGGGTGGCTCCAATATGGATTGAGTGGACATGGTGTAGATGGGGTGGTTCCTTTGTGGATTGAGTGGACATGGTATTGACTGGGAGATTCCTGTGTGGATTTAGTGGACATGGTATTGACTGGGTGGCTCCTGTGTGGATTGAGTGGACATGATGTAGACTGGGTGGCTCCTGTGTGGATTGAGTGGACATGGTATGGACTGGGCAGCCCCTATGTGGATTGAGTGGGCATGGTTTAGATTGGGAGGCCCCTGTGTGGATTGAGTGGACATGGTGTTGACTGGGAGGCTCCTGTGTGGATTGGGTGGACATGTTAAAGACTGGGAGGCTCCTGTGTGGATTGAGTGGACTTGGTTTCTTCTATCTGGATCGAGTGGACATGATGTAGAGTGGGAAGCTTCTATCTGGATCGAGTGGACACGATATAGACTGGGAGGCTTCTATCTGGATCGAGTGGACATGGTGTAGACTGGGAGGTTCCTGTGGGGATTGAGTGGACATGGTGTGGTAGACTGGGAGGCTTCTATCTGGATCGAGTGGACATGGTGTAGACTGTGAGGCTCATGTGTGGATTGAGTGGCCTTATCAGAATAGCCTTGGTTGAACATTAGGTTGACTATGAAACCTAGATGCAGATGTAGGAATCCTTGACCATGCCAGATCAAGAGATTCTGTTGGATAACACCGATAACTGGATAACTTTTGTCCCGCTGAGGTTGTGATTCTGTCTCCCTGGCAGATCGTAGCACAAAACATGCCTCATCATTAGTCAAACTGGCAGCAGGTATTCAGCACCGAGGCTGTACGCAGTCCACGAGGACCTTTTCAATGGCATATAGCCACAATGGTGGCCACATCACAGACACTGCAGACATCATTAAGCAGCACCTTACAGACACAAGGGAGTTCACTGTTGGGTGGGAATATACCTTGTTTATCTGGTTTTCACTAATGTAAATAAAGATTTATACATACCTGCTGTTGTAACTGCCATACTTGCTTATCATACCCCAGTTTAGAGATGTTACAATTCAATAACTGTCCTTTCATGGCTCTGATAGTTGGTTTATACAGACTTTTTACATTTCAATGTCTTTCTAAGGTGGTTGTTACAAACAATAATTCCAATAATCTGTTGAAGGTAAGTGAACCAGCTACCTCACTTGTTGGGATTTGGTGAGTCTTTACAGTTTCTCTACTTATCATTTTTTCACAGGGAATTATTTTTTTCAATGTAATCAGGACAGTTTACATTTGTTCTTACAATGCTACACACACAATTATACTGTGCATAACCACTATAAAAAAACCTCTATCACAATCCCCACTGTCCTGCTATAATTCTGGCTGTCCATCCTTGAACAGACAAATGGTCTCAGCACTATGTAGGTTTGTGGCCATGTACTGAAGTAGGCCACCTGGTTCAGTCTGCATGGGGACGAGGGAGATTATAGGCTCAGACACAGGGATTAGGGATGACAGGCATTTCTGTCATAAGATGGCCCTACACAGAGCAGGTCAGTTGAAGGGATGGCGTGTCACTGTGGTGTTCTGTCACCCTTCTGGTACAACCTTCGTCTGAATGAACACAGAGGGTCAAGTAGACATGCTATCACTTGTTAGATGCTTGTCCTTCAGCTATTAATCCCCACTGTATGGTATATTCTCAGTAAGATATGGAACTGTGTCATGTGTCAATCCTTGTAAGATGACCATGACCTATTTAGAACTTCCAAAGACAAATATCTCCCAGAAGTTAACTTGAACATACCATCATAAGAAAATGAAATTAAATGCCTATCAAAGCTAAAAATCACCAAATGTCAAAATATGAGAGAGAGAGAGAGAGAGACAGAGAGACAGAGAGAGAGATATCACACCAGCATCACTTCTAAAGCACCAAATGAGCAAGATAGCAGGTCACCAACCAACTAGAACTAATCTAAAAAAATACATAGCTTAAGAGAACCCAAACAATCAAACAACCCTTGACATGTGCTTTTCCCACCACTTTCATAAATAAAGTGTGCAAAACCAGTAACTTATTTACATTGCATAAATAGCAAGCTTAATATTTCAAACATCTTTAACACCAACTTTAGGCCAAAAGAACACTTGTGAACAAATTTTGAAGTCAAAGCCATTTTCAATAAGTCAAGTCCAAAACAGCAATAAAACCTAAATTACGAAAAATATTGTTATTATTATTATTATGTTTTGTACAAGTTAAGACGATGCCTTACAAACCCATGTCACCAATGAACTAAGTCTAATAAGTGAATAATATGTGGCTTACAATTACTCTAGACTCCACATGTATCATGTCTTGGTCCACATGTGCTTGCAACACAAACCACATGGTCATTCTGCCAACCCTACATGAAATTATCTCCTTTCCCACCATATCAAAAATGAAATGCAGCATTCAAGAATATGAAATGAAAATTAGCTTCTAACCCTTACTACTAATTAAGTATAATGGTGCATTGGAAACAGTGAAGTTATGGAAATGTTAGCTAAATTCTTTACTTTGTTAATCAGTTGAGCCATTTAAAGTGAAATAAATGAAAATCAATATTTTGGCCTTTTCACTTTGAATCAATATTGTCACTTTCGTCCAAGAAAATTTACCAAGCAGTAGCATATTGAAATGTTGAAATAACGATTATTGACTTCTGTAACTGAGAGTGATAGTACTATTTCATCAGGTTTTTCTATAGATCCTTGCAGGAATATGATTTTACTATAAGATTAGATCTTCTTTACAGCTTTGCTTGAAGACAGGAATACCATTTATCTAGATCCTCAAACCTTAGCTAGGACATGGACTTCAGATGTAGTCTTCCAGTAACATACATAATGACAAGTTGTGGCACACTGACTTTGTATTAGGGTCTTGCAAGTCTTTCATTTGCTCTTTTATGATGTGACATCTTAAGCCCATATGTGTTATACTTTGATGTCATTAAATGAGACCCGTCATGAGTATGCTGGAATATTAGTCATTAGATGAAAGAGTCCTGTCACTGTGTACAACAACCTTGTGTGCTCCTCATTTAGTCTTGCAGGTAGCACATAAGTACTGTCTTACATGACACATTAAAAAATATTTCCTAACTTTTTCATAAAAGCCCTCGAGGAAAGGGTTATTTCAGCCGCCTGTGGCAAACACAAGTTTCAAGCCATAATAATTTTATTTATTTCCTGCCGTCTCAGATTGTAAGCTTAGGTTTTACCTCTGTCCTTTTGATTCTGGTACTACTAAAGCCTCCTTCAGCTTTACTGAAGAGGGCTCAGGTGTTTGTTCAAATCTGTTGAAATTCTCACATGTCGTTTAGAGTACTTTGATGAAATAATATTTTCCTGAAACTTTTACCAAGAGAAACTGGATAGTCGACCTTTGTTAACTACAAAGCCTTTAAAACAAATGTAAATTTCCTCAGCTTGATTTAAAATCAAACTGTTCAAATTATTAAAAAAATGTTTGGTGGTAGTTTACTGGATGTTTTTCTAGTTTATCTGTAAAAAGATCCATCACAATGATATTGGAAGGCATGTTCTTCCCAGAGCAGTGCTTCAGCGTCCCCAATGTTAATCCCAGGCCACATCAATAACTAAATCCCTCTGTTCCTAAAGTCATCATCATTCACTTAGGTTCAAGTGTCCAGCCTCCAGGGGGGATTAGCTAAATGTGAGGAGATTGTGCCCCCGGTGACTGTGATCAGTTGGAGAGAATGTCGTGATATTTGTCTTTGTGCACTAAATTGTACCAACATGCTCAGGACTTTGTGTGTGCATTGAATTCTACCAACAAGCTCGACTTTGTGAGTTTGTGAGTGTGCATTGAATTGTACCAACAAGCTCAGGACTTGTAAGGGAAATACACCCACATCAAGCTGATGTACAGTGTTGTAACAGAACTGTGCTCACATCAAGCACATCATCTTATTACTGAAATACTGATGTGTGCAGTACTCATCACATCTCACACATTTCTGTTATGACAATGAAAGTAATTGGTTTGAGTGACCACTTTCATTAACAATTCTCATGTCAGAATGTAAATTCTGTTCTGTCATTGTCACAGAATCTTTCATGTTCAGGACAATGTATTTTGTAATGCTAACTCCTTAAGGTGCTTGATCTGTCCCTTGCAATCACCAAAAAGTTGACTGTGCATATTTACATTCAATTTAACATGCTCAGCACTATAATTTACCAATGCAGTTTAGGCAGCTAGACTATGGTGTGATAGTCTGGGGAGGTTATGGCTACTGATGGTGATCAGGCTTGTTACATACTAAATAACCTATTGGGATTTGTGGTAAGAAAACACATGTCCCAGGCTGCTTATACTTGACATCAGCACTGTTGTGCCCCTTGAAGATTACAGGATTACATCCGCCCACAGTGGTTGTACGAGACGAGTTACAGGATACATAACGTTGATGACTTGGTCAGTTACAACATGGTTGGAATAGGTTTGCAGAGCTTGAAACAGTGCATGCCCGTGGTATGAGGTCATGAGCAGTAGACTAATCATGGTTGTGTACACAAACAAGTAAATAGTCTACTTGTTCCATAAAAAGCTTGTTGATTGTGGTAAGCAGCCTCTGTCACAGAGAAAATGCCTGGTTTATTGACACCTGTATGTCTGCCTGCCTGTCTGCTGAAGACAATATGCAATACACAGGGTCAATCGTTGACCACATGCAATTTGAACTTAACACCTATCAGGCTATACACCATAAACAAAATAGATTGATTTACACATTTTGTAATTAGGCAGGTGTGATACTTGTTCATATGACATGCTTTTTTGTCTCTGGTTTGCAAACAAACTACATCCATTTTTCTCAGATGACTGGATCTGATGGAAACTGGTGCAAACTCTTGTCAGTTTCAAGTCCTACTTTGTACTTGGACGAATGACAGTTTCCAGCCACACAGTAGTTCGCCATCTCTACTTAGATGATTTTTTATTGGATTGAACACATATTCAGAGAACATGTGCAGTCGTGCCCCATTTATCCATACCTCAGATATCCGGAAAACTCGCCTCTGTATGAAAATTCCTTGAAACAAATTCACAATGTTGTAAAATTACTCACATATCCGGAAATCCGGTTTCCGGAACTGTATGGTCATTTTCACATGCAAAACACTAAATTATGTGCATTTTTTGTCTCGTATATCCGGATGGCTGACCACCTGTACGCAATTACCGAGGACCTTGTGTACCGTAACATGAAAGAAGTTGGCAGTCTTTGAAACGTGAGAAGATTAAGTATCTCTGAGTAGCAAGTGACACTGAGTTAATTTCGAGCCGTGTCAGTTTGTGGGTCACTATAATTCATTTTATACTTACCCTAACTCACGTTATGCATCTCTCTTCTTCCTCCCTTTGACCTAGTGTGGAAACGTGCTGTCAGCTAAGTTGTATCAAATCTTCCTGACCTCTGACCACCCAACCTCTGGCCTTGCAAGAGACGCCTGTCATTCATCCTGTACACGCAGCTGATCACATGACGTCCTCTACTTGTCATTCTCTTTCTTGTCACACCACAGGCTGGATGTGTTGTTTAGGAGATAAACATCATGTGTTGGCCAATTTCCGGGTGTTATTGAGTATTTGAAGCACGGGAATATTTCATTTGAAACCTCCGGCTGCTGATGCACATCAGCACTGTTGTGCCCCTTGAAGATTACAGGATTACATCCGCCCACAGTGGTTGTACGAGACGAGTTACAGGATACATAACGTTGATGACTTGGTCAGTTACAACATGGTTGGAATAGGTTTGCAGAGCTTGAAACAGTGCATGCCCGTGGTATGAGGTCATGAGCAGTAGACTAATCATGGTTGTGTACACAAACAAGTAAATAGTCTACTTGTTCCATAAAAAGCTTGTTGATTGTGGTAAGCAGCCTCTGTCACAGAGAAAATGCCTGGTTTATTGACACCTGTATGTCTGCCTGCCTGTCTGCTGAAGACAATATGCAATACACAGGGTCAATCGTTGACCACATGCAATTTGAACTTAACACCTATCAGGCTATACACCATAAACAAAATAGATTGATTTACACATTTTGTAATTAGGCAGGTGTGATACTTGTTCATATGACATGCTTTTTTGTCTCTGGTTTGCAAACAAACTACATCCATTTTTCTCAGATGACTGGATCTGATGGAAACTGGTGCAAACTCTTGTCAGTTTCAAGTCCTACTTTGTACTTGGACGAATGACAGTTTCCAGCCACACAGTAGTTCGCCATCTCTACTTAGATGATTTTTTATTGGATTGAACACATATTCAGAGAACATGTGCAGTCGTGCCCCATTTATCCATACCTCAGATATCCGGAAAACTCGCCTCTGTATGAAAATTCCTTGAAACAAATTCACAATGTTGTAAAATTACTCACATATCCGGAAATCCGGTTTCCGGAACTGTATGGTCATTTTCACATGCAAAACACTAAATTATGTGCATTTTTTGTCTCGTATATCCGGATGGCTGACCACCTGTACGCAATTACCGAGGACCTTGTGTACCGTAACATGAAAGAAGTTGGCAGTCTTTGAAACGTGAGAAGATTAAGTATCTCTGAGTAGCAAGTGACACTGAGTTAATTTCGAGCCGTGTCAGTTTGTGGGTCACTATAATTCATTTTATACTTACCCTAACTCACGTTATGCATCTCTCTTCTTCCTCCCTTTGACCTAGTGTGGAAACGTGCTGTCAGCTAAGTTGTATCAAATCTTCCTGACCTCTGACCACCCAACCTCTGGCCTTGCAAGAGACGCCTGTCATTCATCCTGTACACGCAGCTGATCACATGACGTCCTCTACTTGTCATTCTCTTTCTTGTCACACCACAGGCTGGATGTGTTGTTTAGGAGATAAACATCATGTGTTGGCCAATTTCCGGGTGTTATTGAGTATTTGAAGCACGGGAATATTTCATTTGAAACCTCCGGCTGCTGATGCCGGAGGTTTCAAATGAAATATTCCCGTGCTTCAAATACTCAATAACACCCGGAAATTGGCCAACACATGATGTTTATCGACATTGTAAACACAAAAGTAAACTAAAGGGGTTTTAGTGTCTGCACTCGTTTACATCGAATACGGACACAGCGGTGAAGTGTCATCAGCTGGCCGTTTCAGCTGGTTCTCATGGTAGCATCTGGAGTTGCTCATTTGTGACGTCATTCTAACTTTACGTCACAATATGATTTGAATGACGTCACCACTGTTGATGACACAACAAAACAATTGTTTACGTGTCAATACGCGGTGAATAGTCTTTCAGTTTCCGGGAATCTAATACCATTTAATCATGTTTTTCAACCAATCAGATTACAGAACACAGTAACTTTTGGTTTACAATTTGCGAGAGAACTGATAGTTTGAGTTAGTGATTGATGATGGGTGTTTCTAAAGAGAAGAATACTTCTAAAAAATGCAAGCGTTGTGGTGAGTGTAACTGCAACTTTTTGTCGGCAGATCTGTACAATTCTTGTGTTGACAGTATTGGTTTGTGTGAGAGGTCATCTAGATGTAGTTTGTGTATGGGATTGGATGACAATGAATTTGATCTGTACCGGCGGATGAATAAGAGGAGGATGTCAGATAGAGATAGGCGCAGGGCAGAAGATGGTTCTTCAGCGCCTAAGAAGGCAAAAAAAGACTGCTTTTAAGTTGGTGGCATGGCGTTCTGCGTCTAGGTCAGCAGATGAAGACTTTTACAGGAGCCATCGGATTCTTATCTTAGGATCTTAAGCAGTTATTTCGTCTGTCGAGTTCGGGGAGTTTAAGGGATGCTAGCGTAGTTTCGTCACCACCACGCATGGTAGTGCTTTCTCAACCACCAGTCGTTTCCTGCCCGGAATCGTAACGACCGATATCGTAATCGGTCGTTACGATTCCGGATCACTCATCGATTCAGCAGATGAATTGGCACTCTTTTACTGCTTCGAATGTGCTTTGATCATCTACACAAGATCGTGACATCCCAGAGCGTTTTAGCGAGCATTACCCCATCCTCTCTGTGGTAGCAAATCAATTCATGGGGAAGCATTTCAACAACATGATGTGGTGTTTGCTCAACCTCTTGGAAATAATGCGTCGATTCGCAATGCGACAGCGTTCACCTTACCTCTGGTGGGTGAATCAACTACCTGTTCTGGGGCATCATTTATTCACCAGCATGGTTCAGCCCTTCCTTGCGTTGATCATACTCCAGTGATTTCCCAACCGATTCGTTCCAGTGCATCGACATGTTTCGATCCACTAGTGTCCGTCTCCGCCGTCAGATGGTTCTTTGAGTTCTGATGGAAGTTTTGATGTGGTTGATACGTCCTCACTGCTTGTGTGGATC
This sequence comes from Haliotis asinina, assembly GCF_037392515.1. Classification (NCBI taxonomy): domain Eukaryota; kingdom Metazoa; phylum Mollusca; class Gastropoda; order Lepetellida; family Haliotidae; genus Haliotis; species Haliotis asinina. The sequence continues at coordinate 96,403,968 of NC_090281.1, read as the reverse complement.
ACTGACAAACTACAATTACAGCGTAGTACGTCTTCGGATGATGCATTGTCTACTTTTATCGTGAAGTCTGGTGGTTTTGGTGAAGTTACGTTCCCTCCTAGGCCATGCATTTCTCAGTTGGTTACTTGGTTGGATGCAGCATTCACCAATTTGAGGAAGATTAAGGATGGTTTTACCTCGCCTCATTTCAACCTGTCTGTGGCACATGTCCATGGGTTCTCGTCGTTGATCATATCCCCATCAGTTGGTGATGATATTTCACTTCTGGGCTCGAAGCAGAGGTCCTATTCTCCCTTTATGTTAGAAGACCGAGAGCTGAGTCAGCAAACCTTTTGAATTTTTGTGCCAAGGGAGAGATTCAACAAGATGTTACATCTGATTCCCCTTGCCTTGTCTCAGCCCAGGACGCTTCGGCAATGGCAGGAGCTTTTGGGGTTACTGTCGTCTGCTCCGGCTGTCACTCTCAGGGGTCAGCTTCTGCTTCGACCCATGCAAATGTTCCTTGCTTCTAATGTCAGGAAGGGCGACCTGTCTGCATTGATCATATTACCCAGGGAGCTTCATTCTTATCTACTATGGTGGATGCAAGAATCGAACATTTGTGGTGGAGTTTGTTTAGAGCCATTGGTGCCGTTTCACCACCTGTATGTGGATGCATCACTACATGGGTGGGGAACTCACCTCGACGATCAGCAAGTGGCAAGGTAGTGGTCTTCCGCAGATCGAGCGTGCCACATCAATGTCTTGGAACTCAGGGCAGTAATTTTGGTGATCACTCATTGGTAGGAGCAACTAAGAGGTTTGCCTCTCATGATAAGGTCAGATGGGGTTGACCCAACTTCTGAGGTGGACTCAACAGTTTTTCAAACTGGTAGACTCATTAAGCATAGCGGTTCGAGCCAATCACATTCCAGGGGTAAAGAATGTCATCACAGAGTCTTTGTCACGGCCGAAGCATCCGTCCCCAACGGAATGGAAGCTGCATCCAGAGGTGTTCAGGGCTGTTTGCCTCCTGCTGATGGAGCCGACCTGTTCACGACCACATTCAATCATCAACTGCCGCCGTTTGTGTTTCCAATTCAGGATCTGTTACCCTGGAGACTAGGCGCCCTTGCAATTCCGTAGGACAGTTTCAACGCTTACGCATTTCTGCCAGTGGCCCTTCTTCCACATGTACTTCTCAAGTTACGTTCGACTCGGCAGATAACACTGCTTTTGGTCGTGCCCTTTTGGCCAACAAGACACTGAAAATTTATCCTTGTACCCAGTTTGGGCGTTGAGGATATACTTAGCCACCTCTAAGGACCGCCGCAGACTATGCAAGATGCTCTTCATCCTGCTTTCGACAGCTTCCAAAGCAGAAGTATCGCATACAACCTTGGCTTTCTGTTTGAGATCCACGATCCTGCGAGCGTATGCCTTTGCGAAGTTGCCACTACCTTCGTCCACAAAGCCTCATGAGACACATGCGCTTGCTTCCACCATGGCACTCTGTAGGAAATGTTCACTGCAAGCCATTATGGAAGGTTGCTTTTGGAAGTCAGATACAGATGCTCATTACCTATGGGATGTATCAGTCACTGATGTCGAAGGCCTTCATCAATTCGGTCCATTGGTCCTGGCCCAGCAGGTGTCGTTGACCCGTCTACGCAGATAAGCATCTCCGCGTTCTCGGTCTTGCTATGTACATAATAAACGATATCGATGTTATTCATATCTTATGTACTTTGTTCAGTAGGCTAGATCGAACTAGGGATGGTGTACTGTCATACCCATGGCTGGATAGACTGTGCGGGCAGTCTTGTGCATGTGCAGAGATGATTGACACTCCACTTATTGACCCCTACTCTCTGAGCAATCATGTCAGTGATGCATTGTATTCTAATTACCTAATAGTTTTTGAAGCGTTTGGTGCTAGGTCCTTTCTCACCTTGGTAAGTAGGGAGATCAGTACCGAACATTAAACTAGCATCTGGGCTACTCCTCCTTTCACCCCCATCCAGCTTGTGTCTGTGAGGGATAGTTTTGAAGCAGGGACGTTCCAGATCACTGGGGTCTCCTGATAAATTGTGGGGCGGGGGCGTTAATTCCTACTCCCTAGAGTTTTTGTGCCGTGTAAGCCAAGGGGATTGCAAAGCAACCCATCACAAGTACGGAGCAGCATATTGGGAGTTGGTGCTACTTTTGGCCTCCTTGTGGAATGCATCCTCGTCTGTGCCGTGTGTCAGAGGGGTAATCTGCGGCGGCCCTCCAGCCAACTGTGTGATAATGTGTAACGTGAGATAGGATAAGTTTAAAAATTTGGAAATTTTAACTATAAATTGTATATTTATATACTTATCCTATCTCACACAATGGATGCCCACCCTTCCTTCCCTGTATCACAGATTACTTGTAGTTCCAAGAAGAGAATGACAGTTAGAGTACGTCATGTGATCGGCTGTGCCTACAGGATGATTGACAGGCGTCTATTGCAGGGGCAGAGGTCACGTGGTCAGAGGCCAAGAAGATTTGATTCAACTTAGCTGACAGCACGTTTACACATAGCACGTTTACACACAGGAGAGGAAGAGAGATGCATAACGTGAGATAGGATAAGTATATAAATATACAATCTATAGCTAAAATTTCCAAATCCGGATGATCAAGCAAGCCTGGACAACTGTGAGTGAAAAGACAATTGCTAACTGCTTTCGTCATGTGGATATTATCGTGATGCACTATGATCCTATGCACAAGTTGCAACTGTGACTGTTACTGCCAACAGTGATAAATGACCGACGAAAGTCCTCTCGCTCTTCTACACAGCCAGTGCAAAAAGCTATGACTGATTTCTTCCAGCGAGCATAACTGCATGATCAGGTATAAGACATTTTATGTATGCTCTGATATTTGTTCATGTGTAATCAATAAAGATTATGTCTCATGTCTACCATGTTTGTATCTTTGTACGTTTCTTTGTACATATGGCCCGTGGTTCAGATATCCAAAATTTCGCATCTCTGGACAATTTCTATAAACGGGGCACGACTGTATTTACAAAGCCCAACATCTCTATATACATTCTTTATGGATAGCAACTTCATCTAGTGTATATGATTTTGTTTGTATATGAATCCATACTGAAACAATGCATCCAGTAGAATGAAAGAAGTTGTTATCCATAAAGAATCTTACTTTCTTGGGACTCGCCATACTCCTATAATGCCCATCAAACACATCATCTTTCTGAACACACAATGGGTCCGCAGCATATCAGCAAATGAACTATCCAATCGGAACTGTTGTTACACTTGAGTGCACACCCACCTCCTATGACTGGGTTCGGTCCCCCGAGGGCTTCATTTTGAGGGAAGTAAGCCCAAGTATAAAATATTGCACTTTTGAATTGCGATTGTATGCTTATAATTTGGTTTATTTGTTTTTTAACAAGCAGCAAGGTATATTATGTGTCATGAATAAGTGATAATTTTAAGTTTTAATTATGTATGATTTTTTGTTTGCATGTGACTTTTGAGTTGATGTACATGTAATGCTTTACCAAGCAGTGTTTAACGGAGCTCTACCCACTGGCTTTCAGAACTCTCCTTGCACTAAGTTGATGTCTTTTTGTGCAAGAAATTTCTTGCAGGGACCTTCCTACTGTACAAAGCTCTTTCTAGAATTCCAGCATACACCATTCTTGCCATGAAACCTTACTGTACTGGGGATCACATGATGTTGTGTTTGTTACAGGAAGAAGTTTAAGACTCGGTCGGGGCAGTCAATACGATTAGTGGAACTGTTGGATGAGGGGCTGAAACGAGCAGAGGCCAAACTTAAGGAGAAAGAACGAGATAAGGTTTGGTCACTATCACTAACATTCCCCTTGAACAACCAGTGTTTTGTAAGAGTGTGTGCAGAAAAAAAATTATAAATGCATAGTCCAGATCTTTTGCAATCAAAATTTTCAATACAATCCCAAATCATTTCAAAATTTCTTGTTTTTTTTATGCCCCCAGCATGTAATGCAGGGGGATATAGTCGACCCGCCCGTGATCATTTTGTTTCCAGAGCATAACTCAGAAACTGTTCAATATTTGTAGACCAAACTTGATAGGTATAATAATCTCAGCTTATGGTTGTGCCTTTTGCTATTTACAGATTTTTGGCATTTTTTTTTGTTTTTTTGTTTTTCCATTGATCATTTTGGTGTTAGTCTAAAGGTGGGGTGGGCTTATTTCCGGTGCAGAACTTGAAAAAATGTTCAGTATTTTTCTTTCAAACTTGGTAGATATATCAATCAGAACCTTAAGTTGTGCATTTTGCTAGGTAAAGGTTTATGTGATTTATCATTTTCTCGGTTTCCATGGAAAAGTTTCGGACTTAGTCGCAAAATGGGGGAATGGCCTTCGTTTCCGGAGCACAACTCAAAAACCGTTCAATATTTTTCTGCAAAACTTGGTAGATATATCAATCAGAACCTAAAGTGGTGCATTTTGCTGTGTAGAGGCTTTTGGGATTTCTTATTTTCTTGGTATCCATGGAAATGTTTCGGACTTAGTCTCAAAAGTGAGAGGTGTGTTTCCTTTCGAGAGCAGAACTAAAAAACTTCTTAATATCTGTCAGTAAAACTTGGTAGATATTTGTGGTAGACCCCAAAGTGGTGCCTTTTGGTATTTACGGGTTTTTGTGATTTTATTATTTTCTCGGTTTTCATGGAAACGTTTGGACTTAGTCTCAAAATGGAGGGATGGACTTCGTTTCCGGAGCAGAATTCAAAAACCGTTCAATATTTTTCTTCAAAACAAAGAGATAAAGTAACTGTCCGATGATTGGTCCTTTCAAATATGTTGTTGCTGGGAGGATATGTCATCCTCTGATGACTCTTGTTTTAATGTGTTGGTGTTTTATGGTACTTTTTAAAATTGAGTAGATCAGAGTCTGTGCACCCAAAACATGCACACAAAAAAATTGTGTGTGTTTTTTTATCAATTTTTTTTGGTGTGAATGCAGGTTTTTGCTTTAACTTGTACACGGAACAACATATGCTTGTCCACAGAGATGGCAATTATACTTCTCATTGATGTGCATGATATCAATCAGTGGATTTTCAGGTCCAGACTCAATTAAAGAACATAAAGCAAAATATCACTCACTCACTCACTAACACTTCCTGTTCCATGTCTTAATATTCCATCTGGGGTCTATGTTCCTTTATTGATTTGATATTCCATCTCACTCAGTTGGGCTCACAGGATCTTTATCTCTCACTTGCTCAATCACTCACTCACAATTGATATCTCACTCACTCAGAATTGTGCAGATTCTTTTTTGCAATGGATTTCATATTTTCAACACTAACATATGAGAGTGAATGATTTTATTTTTGAATGTGAAAATGTAGCAAAGGAAACAGCTTGGTTAAGGCGAAAATGTCTTCTTTGACATACTTCTGTGAGAAGTTCACCATGAGTGAGCTATGTATCATTCACTGAATCATTTCTTGACTGCCTTGATGGCAGCACCACACCGAATGGTCATATGCTAGGACCTTTGGCCAACTGAAAAGTTCTTTCCTGTTGCCTAGCAACTCAATAATGTGTGGTAGTGTGACTGATTTTGATAGATTAAGGAATCTGTGAGCTAATTGGCATTGAGAGTTGGCCAACCTAGTTAGAGAGGTACCTGGCAGTTGGCAGCAGACGGACAACATCTCGGCCCCGACAATCAAGGATGATGTATCTCTGCTGCTGCCAAAAGTTATGCTTTTCATGTTGATTGAATAATTCCATTGTCAACACAGTTTGTAGTCATTGGTAAGAATAAGACAGATATCATTTCTGTTGTATTTGTGTTGTTATATTGGGCTTCAGTTGGAGGATTGTTCTCACGGAGAGGCTGTGGATCTTATCTTTGTTTGAAGTGCCGTGTTGGGAAACTTAGTCAGGGTTGTCAGAAACACAAGAGCATTCAGTTGGTCAGGATTGTTGATAGCGTATAGGAGTATTAGCTTTGTCTGTTGGCTTGAATGCATTTGCTTTTTGAGGGTTTGATGGGAGACGTGTTTGACAGCTATTTGAGTTATTGAAAAGATGTTGATTCCAGTAATTGTACTGGGAGACTAAATATAGCTCGTATTTTTAGATTTGAACTTAAGCTGAGCTAGTTATAGCTCCCAAAGACCAAAAGGTGGTGTTGACAATTGTCTGGCCTAATGTGTTATTTCCGGCCCCCTGTTAAGTCAACATGTCTCTCAACTAAACCTGGAATCCCTTATTATCTGACATTAACAAGCAACCATCATGCAGTATCTGTCATGTTCACTGGCTGAGAGTCAAGCTCGGGTGTTTAACTGAAGTGTTTTCCAACTCCCTAAAACTGTCTGTTTTACCTTGTATGCAGACAGAGCTGAGGATATTTAAATATTTACACTTTTAAGTATGAAGGCAAAGATGTCAGAAGGAGGTCAACTTCTTTATTTTGGAGGGACATGATGTTTTGGAGTATATTCTTACCGGTATTAATTCATCATCATCCACCTGATGAAGGCGTAAGAATATACCCTGAAATGTGAAATAGTTGACTCCCATTAGTTCGTCTTTATGTGTATCCCTTTAAATGTTGTTCAGAGATTTTTATGTATGTTCAGTAGGCCCTTGAATGTTCAGAAGTATGAATGAGATGAAGTGGAAGTTTTCATATGGACACAAACATTTGGTGTGAAGCCAACCAGCAAGGAAGAAGTGTTGGACAATTAACAAGTGTCTCAGAAACATTACCACCTTTACATGTCAATACAAACTAGTGGTAGCAATGGCTGGTGAATAGTGACGGTACTGTACAGTGGCGTGATAAATTAAGTAACAGTGTAATATCCCCAGCTGGATGGTTGGCATCCAAAAGCAGGGTAGCCTGGTTATCCAAGGAGAAAAAAAGTACTGTTCTACTGCACTTGATGTGAGAAGTGACCGGCATGTGCTTCCCCCTCATAGCAGCCTAAGTTAACTTAGTCTCAGTATTATCGTTACATTCCTCAACTAAGTCTAACAAACCCTAGTAGGAGGTTGCATCTCGTAACTTATGAGACCTATAAATAGACTATGCTGCCATATAATAGTATCTTTAGATTCATTGACAGCTTCATCATCCAATTAAAATTAGAACACTAAAGCAGTATCAATGTATTTACTAGCTGGGACAGTTAGTTTATTGAAGCCTTATTATCCCCCGGCATGTAATGCAGGGGGTTATAGTCGACGCCTCGTCTGTCTGTCCATCTGCCTGTCCTGTGTCCATCCATCCATCCATCCATCCATAATCATTTTGTTTCCGGAGCATAACTCAGAAACCGTTCAATATTTTTAGACCAAACTTGATAGATAGAATAATCTCAACCTATGGTTGTGCCTTTTGCTATTTACAGAGTTTTGGCATTTTTATTTTGTTTTGTTTTTCCATTGAACATTTTGGTATTAGTCAAATGGTGGGGTGGGCTTTGTTTCCGGAGTACAACTCAAAAACCGTTCAATATTTTTCTTCCAAACTTGGTAGATACATCAATCAGAACCTGAAGTAGTGCCTTTTGCTATAAACTGGTTTTTGTGATTTATTATTTTCTTGGTTTCCATGGAAAAGTTTTGGACATAGTCTCAAAAGTGAGAGGTGTGTTTCATTTTTGGAGCAGAATTCAGAAACCGTTCAATGTTTTTCTGCAAAACTTGGTAGATATACCAATCAGAAGCTAAAATAGTGCCTTTTGGTATTTACAGGTTTTTGTGATTTCTTATTTTCTCGGTTTCCGTGGAAACATTTTGGACTTAGTCACAAAATGGAGGGATGGGCTTTGTTTCCAGAGCACAACTCAAAAACCATATTTTTTTTCTGCAAAACTTGGCAGATATTTGAGGCAGACTACAAAGTCATGCCTTTTGCTATTTATAAAGTTTTGGCGTATTTATTTTTCCTGGTTTCCATGGAAACAATTCGGACTTAGTCTCAAAATGGACATTAAGTAACTGTCAGATGATTTGTCCTTTCAAATATGGGGGTGCCAGGGGGATATGTCATCTTCTAATGACTCTTGTTTCCATCTAGCGCATGTTAATATGCCACTGATAGACACTATACAAAGCAAATAACATACTGTCACTTCGAGGTTGTGGTTTGCTAGGCAGTCTTTGCCAGGTTGTATTGAGGTATTTTAGTGGACAGGTTTTGTCCAGTTTGCAAGGTGAGTGTTGTAAAAGAGGGTTGTGTCTGTGCAGGTTCTCACCCCTGAGGAACTGAAGAAGGCACAGGAAGCTGTGGCGTATGGCTGCATCAAGTATGCAGATCTCTCCCACAATCGCACCCATGACTACGTATTCTCCTTCGACAAGGTAATCTACCAAAACACTTGTCTGACAGTGCATACCAAAGAAATCTCAATCCCAGAAGATCTAGTGTACAGTTGATCTTGTTGCAAGAGGCAGTAATGGGATCGGACTGATGTCATCATGTCATAATCAGTGCTAATTATGTAATTACAGGACATGCAGGCACAAGATTTTGTCCTGTCCTGAAGTAAATAAAGACATATATTGTTTCAGATGCTGGATGATCGTGGGAACACAGCTGCTTACCTGCTATATGCCAACACACGTATCAGGTAACCACATTCGTCACTCTGCTTACCTGCTATATGCCAACACACGTATCAGGTAACCAGATTCGTCACTCTGCTTACCTGCTATATGCCAACACACATATCAGGTAACCACATTCGTCACTCTGCTTACCTGCTATATGCCAACACACATATCAGGTAACCAGATTCGTCACTCTGCTTACCTGCTATATGCCAACACACATATCAGGTAACCACACTCTGCTTACCTGCTATATGCCAACACACGTATCAGGTATCCACAGTTATCAATCTGCTTACCTGCTATGTGCCAACACACGCATCAGGTAACCACATTCGTCACTTTGCTTACCTGCTATATGCCAACACACGTATCAGGTAACCACAGTCATTACTCTGCTTACCTGCTATATGCCAACACACATATCAGGTAACCACAGTCATCACTCTGCTTACCTGCTATATGCCAACACACGTATCACGTATCCACAGTCATCACTCTGCCTACCTGCGATATGCCAATAGATGTATCAGGTAACCACAGTCATTGCTCAACATTCATACCAATCCCAGTAGTTCCGAATCCCAGGTTCTGGATAGCTATGACTGGGATTCTGAGTCCCAAGTTCCAGATACCTGTGATTTTGGTTCCGAGTCCCAGGTTCTGTAACTGGTTATCCAAGTCCCAAGTCCCATATACCTATGATTGGTATTCCGAGTTTGAGGTTCTAGATACCTGTAGTTTGTTTTCTGAGTACCAAGTAGCAGATACCTGTGATTGGGGTCCTGAGTCCTAGGTTCCGTGATTGGGGATCCAAGTCCCATAATCCAGATACCTTTTCCAAGGCTCATGTTTTATGATAATGGTTCCAAGTTACGAATCCCACGTTCCAGATACCTGTGATTTTTTTTCCGAAACCCAGGTTCCAGATACCTGTGATTTGGGTTCCGAGTCCCAGGTTCCAGATACCTGTGATTGGGGTTCCGAGGCCCAGGTTCTGGATACATGTGATTAGGGTTTGGAGTCCCAGGTTCCAGATACCAGTGATTGGGATTCCGAGGCCCAGGTTCCGGATACATGTGAGTGGGGTTCCAATTTCCAGATTTCTCACACAGATCCCATGTGGGAGGATTCCACCACAGTGGTGTTTATAATAGACCTGCAACACCAACTCCACAGGATATCACTGGAAACTGTCAAAGTTCTTCTAAACAAAACTGACTCAGTAAAGAAATCTAAAGTGTTTGTTTAGCAGAACTGAATGTATGTTTTGAAACTTTGATCCCACTCTCCATGTGTCTGCTAATTAACCACTCTTGGGCCTTTTTGTCTTGTCAGGTCAATTGCCCGTCTGGCCAATGTGTCTGTAGAGGATTTGAAGAAGGCGGCAAAGACTACCCAGATTGACTTGAGTCATGAGAAGGAGTGGAAGTTGGCCAAATGTCTGCTACGTTTCCCAGAGATCATCTGTAAAATCCTTGATGACTTGTACCTTCACACTCTGTGTGACTACTTGTATGAGATCTCCACAACCTTCACAGAGTTCTATGACAACTGCTACTGCATTGAGAAGGACAAACAGACAGGTAATGAAATGAATGCTAAAAAAGCGTCCTAAAATCATACTCTCACTCACTCACCCACTCACTTACTCCTTCCTGTAGATTGGAAGCTGCAGTAAAATCCACCTGACATGTACTATACCTTCAAGAATTGCTCCCCTTACTTGCTGTCATGTTTGACCAACCGATGTAAATCCCACATGTGGGCCCCTGTTGGTGTGTCCAGGTTGGTGCCCAGCAACCCATGCTTGTAGCAGGAGGATACTTAGTGTAGTCAAACTTGGTCACTTGCTTTGTGGTGTGTCACCAGTAAGGCTTTGGATCACGATATCAGTGTCACTCTCAATCGCTTCTTAACTGACATTGTTAATGACCAACGCTCAATATCTGTAATAATCTAAACCATTCTCTTGAGGCACCTTAATCATTCTCTGAACTGACCCTCATTTCACTCCAACTCTTTCTCATAACACCCGCATACTCTTTAAAATCCCACTAAATTTTAAACCTGCCTTCTCACTCACAAACTCTGTCATCAAATGCTCTGTAATCCCGTCCTCTATTTCTGTGACCCCACCCTCTATCTATGTAACACTGCCTTTTATCTCTGGAACCCTGCCCTCTATCTCTGTAATCCCGTCCTCTATTTCTGTAACCCCACCCTCTATCTATGTAACACTGCCTCCTATCTCTGGAACCCCATCCTTTATTTCTGTAACTCCACTCTCTATCTATATAACCCTGCTTTCTATCTATGGAACCCCACCTTCTATCTCTGGAACCCCTTTACGCATTCTCTGGAGCCCCTTCACTCTATCTCTAGAGCCCCTCACTCTCTGGATCCCTCCCTCTCAATCTCTGGATCCCCGCACTCTGTCTCTAGCATCTCCTCTATCAATCTTAGGATACCCCTCACCCACTCTCTGGAGTCTCCTCTATCTATTTTAAGATACCACCCCTCACTAAAACGTATGATTCCCCTAGCTCACTGCCTGGAACCCCCTCACTGACTCCTTGGATGCAGTTTGCCACAGTTTCTAAATCTCCTCTACAGCCACCGACAGGACTTCAATACAATGAGCTTGAAATGTGTTTTTATTGATTGAGGAGAAATTAATGTAAGGAAGAATCCGAGTCACTCTTTAAGGCATGTTTTTCTTCCACCAATTAATCACAGTAAATAAACGAGAAAGCCATGCAGTTTTTCCTCAGTCATGTGTAATCTGCTACAAGCCATATCGATGTGTTGGGCAGGTTGACATGAGGAGACTTCACTCCCCTGATAAACGCAGACAAATGTTCTCCAACTTACAAAACCAAATGGAGTGGATGAGAGTTTCTCATTTACAAACTTGTTCACAATGAATGACAAATGTTAGTCAAGTGCAAAATGTTGTTCGGAACATTAAACATTCCCAGGGTAGGTTTCAGATTCTTGTTCTGACTGAGCTCCTGAACATCCTGAGTAATACTTATAGGAATATTTTGAAATAAAAATTTGTAGACGTTTTTAGGTGTGGATTGTCTGGCTCATGTCATATGGTGCATGCAGTATATCTTGTAAAATGGTTTTAGACAAAATAGTGTATCGATCAGTACATCTCCCTGACATATGGTGTAAGTATCAGTGCAATTCCCAACTGTGTAGTGATAACTATCAGTGCATCTCCCTTCAGTATAGTGTAACTATCAGTACATCTCCCTGACGTATGGTGTAACTACCAGTGCATCTCCCACCAGTGTAGTGTAACTATCAGTGCTTTTCCCTGACATATGTTGTAACTATCAGTACATCTCCCTGACATATACTGTAACTATCTGTGCATCTCCCTGACATAGTGTAGCTATCAGTGCATCTCCCTGACATATACTGTAACTATCAGTGCATCTCCCTGACATATAGTGTAACTATCAGTACATCTCCCTGACATATACTGTAACTATCAGTGCATCTCCCTGACATATAGTGTAACTATCAGTACATCTCCCTGACATAGTGTAGCTATCAGTACATCTCCCTGACATATAGTGTAACTATCAGTGCTTCTCCCTGACATATGTTGTAACTATCAGTACATCTCCCTGACATATAGTGTAACTATCAGTGCATTTCCCTGACATATAGTGTATCTATCAGTGCATCTCCCTGACATATAGTGTAACTATCAGTACATCTCCCTGACATATAGTATAGCTATCAGTACATCTCCCTGACATAGTGTAGCTATCAGTACATCTCCCTCCTGTATAGTGTAACTATCAGTTCATCTCCCTGATGTATGGTGTAACTACCAGTGCATCTCCCACCAGTGTAGTGTAACTATCAGTACATCTCCTTGACATATAGTGTAACTATCAGTACATCTCCCTGACGTATAGTGTAGCTATCAGTACATCTCCCTGACATATAGTGTAAGTATCAGTACATCTCCCTGACATATAGTGTAACTATCAGTACATCTCTCTGACATATAGTGTAGCTATCAGTGCATCTCCCTGACATAGTGTAGCTATCAGTACATCTCCCTGACATATAGTGTAGCTATCAGTGCATCTCCCTGACATATAGTGTAACTATCAGTACATCTCCCTGACATATAGTGTAGCTATCAGTGTATCTCCCTGACGTAGCGTAACTATCAGTGCATCTCCCTCCTGTATAATGTAACTATCAGTGTATCTCCCTGACATAGTGTAGCTATCAGAGCATGTCCCTGACATATGGTGTAACTATCAGTGCATCTCTCTGACATATAGTGTAACTATCAGTGCATCTCCCTGACATATAGTGTAACTATCTGTGCATCTCCCTGACATATAGTGTAACTATCTGTGCATCTCTCTGACATATAGTGTAACTATCAGTGCTTCTCCCTGACATATAGTGTAACTGTCTGTGCATCTCCCTGACATAGTGTAGCTATCAGTGCATCTCCCTGACATATACTGTAACTATCTGTGCATCTCCCTGACATAGTTTAGCTATCAGTGCATCTCCCTGACATATACTGTAACTATCTGTGCATCTCTCTGACATATAGTGTAACTATCTGTGCATCTCTCTGACATATAGTGTAACTATCAGTACATCTCCCTGACATATAGTGTAACTATCAGTGCATCTCCCTGACATATAGTGTAACTATCAGTACATCTCCCTGACATATAGTGTAACTATCAGTGCATCTCCCTGACATATAGTGTAACTATCAGTACATCTCCCTGACATATAGTGTAACTATCAGTGCATCTCCCTGACATATGTTGTAACTATCAGTACATCTCCCTGACATATAGTGTAACTATCAGTACATCTCCCTGACATATACTGTAACTATCAGTACATCTCCCTGACATATAGTGTAACTATCAGTACATCTCCCTGACATATACTGTAACTATCAGTACATCTCCCTGACATATAGTGTAACTATCAGTACATCTCCCTGACATATAGTGTAACTATCAGTGCATCTCCCTGACATATAGTGTAACTATCAGTACATCTCCCTGACATATAGTGTAACTATCAGTGCATCTCCCTGACATATAGTGTAACTATCAGTGCATCTCCCTGACATATAGTGTAACTATCAGTGCATCTCCCTGACATATGTTGTAACTATCAGTACATCTCCCTGACATATAGTGTAACTATCAGTACATCTCCCTGACATATTGTGTAACTATCAGTACATCTCCCTGACATATAGTGTAACTATCAGTACATCTCCCTGACATATACTGTAACTATCAGTACATCTCCCTGACATATACTGTAACTATCAGTACATCTCCCTGACATATAGTGTAACTATCAGTGCATCTCCCTGACATATAGTGTAACTATCAGTACATCTCCCTGACATATAGTGTAACTATCAGTACATCTCCCTGACATATAGTGTAACTATCAGTGCATCTCCCTGACATATAGTGTAACTATCAGTGCATGTCCCTGACATATAGTGTAACTATCAGTGCATGTCCCTGACATATAGTGTAGTTTTCAGTGTATCTCCCTGACATATAGTGTAACTATCACTCTGAGTATCTCCCTGACCTATTGTGTAGCTATCAGTGTATCTCCCTGACATATAGTGTAACTACCAGTGTATCTCCCTGATGTATGGTGTAGCTATCAGTGTATCTCCCTGACATATAGTGTAGCTATCCATGTATCTCCCTGACATATAGTGTAGCTATCAGTGTATCTCCCTGACATATAGTGTAGCTATCAGTGTATCTGCCAGGCCTTATGTACTGTTGACTAAGGGAGACAACTTCAGTGAGGTACTTTTCTGTATGTTTCAGGTGAAGTGAAGAAGATAAACACGAGTAGGCTGTTACTTTGTGAAGCCACTACGAACATCATCAGCACCATCTTTCAGATTCTAGCCATCACTCCCTTGGAGAAGATGTAGAGGACAACCAAGAGCATGACATTATTATGCTGACATACTTTCACTCAGTTATCTCCCCTTGACCCTATCCCAGATGGCACTTGCAGTCAATCATTGAAATGGGTTTTATGTCCATATTCAAATACAGAATTATTGAAAGTGGTGTCTTGTTTATAGCCAGTCTGTTTTAACCGTCAAACATTCTCATCTAATAGGTTCTAAAAAATGGGAAATGTTCTTGATCTTGGTGTGTTGGATGAAATGTTCTATCAAGTTACTTAAGTCACATTACAGATTATTTGCTGTATTAAATGAAACCACCGACAGGATACTCAGCGCAGATACAAAGATACTGCTACCTTACGTCTGGAGGAAGAATGTTGAACTTTCAAATGTCTGCTGTGGAAACTCCAAACATTGAGTGAGAGTTACGTCAGAAAATGGTGTAATGTGGTGATTTGTACACTAGGAGTGTACTCTTGTTCAGACACAATTGTGAATAAACTGCTCTTACATTATGTATGATGTGTTTTTGCATATTCCTGTGATTCATTTACAAGACCCATAACAGACATGCTGCACTGGTTTGAATCAGTCAGTACACCCATGTAATACAGTCAGTACATGTGTGATGCAGTTGTACACCTGAGTGATGAAGTCGTGGAGACAGCACCTGTGTGATACAGTCAGTACACCCATGTAATGCAGTCAGTACACGTGTGATGCAGTTGTACACCTGAGTGATGAAGTCGTGGAGACAGCACCTGTGTGATGCAGTCAATACACCCATGTAATGCAGTCAGTACACGTGTGATGCAGTTGTACACCTGAGTGATGAAGTCGTGGAGACAGCACCTGTGTGATGCAGTCAGTACACCCATGTAATGCAGTCAGTACATGTGTGATGCAGTTGTACACCTGAGTGATGAAGTCGTGGAGACAGCACCTGTGTGATGCAGTCAGTACACCCATGTAATGCAGTCAGTACATGTGTGATGCAGTCAGTACACCCATGTAATGCAGTCAGTACATGTGTGATGCAGTTGTACACCTGAGTGATGAAGTCGTGGAGACAGCACCTGTGTGATGCAGTCAGTACACCCATGTAATGCAGTCAGTACACGTGTGATGCAGTTGTACACCTGAGTGATGAAGTCGTGGAGACAGCACCTGTGTGATGCAGTCAGTACACCCATGTAATGCAGTCAGTACATGTGTGATGCAGTCAGTACACCCATGTAATGCAGTCAGTACATGTGTGATGCAGTTGTACACCTGAGTGATGAAGTCGTGGAGACAGCACCTGTGTGATGCAGTCAGTACACCCATGTAATGCAGTCAGTACATGTGTGATGCAGTTGTACACCTGAGTGATGAAGTCGTGGAGACAGCACCTGTGTGATGCAGTCAGTACACCCATGTAATGCAGTCAGTACATGTGTGATGCAGTTGTACACCTGAGTGATGAAGTCGTGGAGACAGCACCTGTGTGATGCAGTCAGTACACCCATGTAATGCAGTCAGTACATGTGTGATGCAGTCAGTACACCCATGTAATGCAGTCAGTACATGTGTGATGCAGTTGTACACCTAAGTGATGAAGTCGTGGAGACAGCACCTGTGTGATGCAGTCAGTACACCCATGTAATGCAGTCAGTACATGTGTGATGCAGTTGTACACCTGAGTGATGAAGTCGTGGAGACAGCACCTGTGTGATGCAGTCAGTACACCCATGTAATGCAGTCAGTACATGTGTGATGCAGTCAGTACACCCATGTAATGCAGTCAGTACATGTGTGATGCAGTTGTACACCTGAGTGATGAAGTCGTGGAGACAGCACCTGTGTGATGCAGTCAGTACACCAATGTAATGCAGTCAGTACATGTGTGATGCAGTTGTACACCTGAGTGATGAAGTCGTGGAGACAGCACCTGTGTGATGCAGTCAGTACACCCATGTAATGCAGTCAGTACATGTGTGATGCAGTTGTACACCTGAGTGATGAAGTCGTGGAGACAGCACCTGTGTGATGCAGTCAGTACACCCATGTAATGCAGTCAGTACATGTGTGATGCAGTTGTACACCTGAGTGATGAAGTCGTGGAGACAGCACCTGTGTGATACAGTCAGTACACCCATGTAGTGCAGTCAGTACATGTGATGCAGTCAGTACACCCATGTAATGCAGTCAGTACATGTGTGATGCAGTTGTACACCTGAGTGATGAAGTCGTGGAGACAGCACCTGTGTGATGCAGTCAGTACACCCATGTAATGCAGTCAGTACATGTGTGATGCAGTTGTACACCTGAGTGATGAAGTCGTGGAGACAGCACCTGTGTGATACAGTCAGTACACCCATGTAATGCAGTCAGTACACGTGTGATGCAGTTGTACACCTGAGTGATGAAGTCGTGGAGACAGCACCTGTGTGATGCAGTCAATACACCCATGTAATGCAGTCAGTACACGTGTGATGCAGTTGTACACCTGAGTGATGAAGTCGTGGAGACAGCACCTGTGTGATGCAGTCAGTACTCCCATGTAATGCAGTCAGTACATGTGTGATGCAGTTGTACACCTGAGTGATGAAGTCGTGGAGACAGCACCTGTGTGATGCAGTCAGTACACCCATGTAATGCAGTCAGTACATGTGTGATGCAGTTGTACACCTGAGTGATGAAGTCGTGGAGACAGCACCTGTGTGATGCAGTCAGTACACCCATGTAATGCAGTCAGTACATGTGTGATGCAGTCAGTACACCCATGTAATGCAGTCAGTACATGTGTGATGCAGTTGTACACCTGAGTGATGAAGTCGTGGAGACAGCACCTGTGTGATGCAGTCAGTACACCCATGTAATGCAGTCAGTACACGTGTGATGCAGTTGTACACCTGAGTGATGAAGTCGTGGAGACAGCACCTGTGTGATGCAGTCAGTACACCCATGTAATGCAGTCAGTACATGTGTGATGCAGTCAGTACACCCATGTAATGCAGTCAGTACATGTGTGATGCAGTTGTACACCTGAGTGATGAAGTCGTGGAGACAGCACCTGTGTGATGCAGTCAGTACACCCATGTAATGCAGTCAGTACATGTGTGATGCAGTTGTACACCTGAGTGATGAAGTCGTGGAGACAGCACCTGTGTGATGCAGTCAGTACACCCATGTAATGCAGTCAGTACATGTGTGATGCAGTTGTACACCTGAGTGATGAAGTCGTGGAGACAGCACCTGTGTGATGCAGTCAGTACACCCATGTAATGCAGTCAGTACATGTGTGATGCAGTCAGTACACCCATGTAATGCAGTCAGTACACGTGTGATGCAGTTGTACACCTAAGTGATGAAGTCGTGGAGACAGCACCTGTGTGATGCAGTCAGTACACCCATGTAATGCAGTCAGTACATGTGTGATGCAGTTGTACACCTGAGTGATGAAGTCGTGGAGACAGCACCTGTGTGATGCAGTCAGTACACCCATGTAATGCAGTCAGTACATCTGTGATGCAGTCAGTACACCCATGTAGTGCAGTCAGTACATGTGTGATGCAGTTGTACACCTGAGTGATGAAGTCGTGGAGACAGCACCTGTGTGATGCAGTCAGTACACCAATGTAATGCAGTCAGTACATGTGTGATGCAGTTGTACACCTGAGTGATGAAGTCGTGGAGACAGCACCTGTGTGATGCAGTCAGTACACCCATGTAATGCAGTCAGTACATGTGTGATGCAGTTGTACACCTGAGTGATGAAGTCGTGGAGACAGCACCTGTGTGATGCAGTCAGTACACCCATGTAATGCAGTCAGTACATGTGTGATGCAGTTGTACACCTGAGTGATGAAGTCGTGGAGACAGCACCTGTGTGATACAGTCAGTACACCCATGTAGTGCAGTCAGTACATGTGATGCAGTCAGTACACCCATGTAATGCAGTCAGTACATGTGTGATGCAGTTGTACACCTGAGTGATGAAGTCGTGGAGACAGCACCTGTGTGATGCAGTCAGTACACCCATGTAATGCAGTCAGTACACGTGTGATGCAGTTGTACACCTGAGTGATGAGGTCGTGGAGACAGCACCTGTGTGATGCAGTCAATACACCCATGTAATGCAGTCAGTACACGTGTGATGCAGTTGTACACCTGAGTGATGAAGTCGTGGAGACAGCACCTGTGTGATGCAGTCAGTACACCCATGTAATGCAGTCAGTACATGTGTGATGCAGTTGTACACCTGAGTGATGAAGTCGTGGAGACAGCACCTGTGTGATGCAGTCAGTACACCCATGTAATGCAGTCAGTACATGTGTGATGCAGTTGTACACCTGAGTGATGAAGTCGTGGAGACAGCACCTGTGTGATGCAGTCAGTACACCAATGTAATGCAGTCAGTACATGTGTGATGCAGTTGTACACCTGAGTGATGAAGTCGTGGAGACAGCACCTGTGTGATACAGTCAGTACACCCATGTAATGCAGTCAGTACATGTGATGCAGTCAGTACACCCATGTAATGCAGTCAGTACATGTGTGATGCAGTTGTACACCTGAGTGATGAAGTCGTGGAGACAGCACCTGTGTGATGCAGTCAGTACACCCATGTAATGCAGTCAGTACACGTGTGATGCAGTTGTACACCTGAGTGATGAAGTCGTGGAGACAGCACCTGTGTGATGCAGTCAGTACACCCATGTAATGCAGTCAGTACATGTGTGATGCAGTCAGTACACCCATGTAATGCAGTCAGTACATGTGTGATGCAGTTGTACACCTGAGTGATGAAGTCGTGGAGACAGCACCTGTGTGATGCAGTCAGTACACCCATGTAATGCAGTCAGTACACGTGTGATGCAGTTGTACACCTGAGTGATGAAGTCGTGGAGACAGCACCTGTGTGATGCAGTCAGTACACCCATGTAATGCAGTCAGTACATGTGTGATGCACTCAGTACACCCATGTAATGCAGTCAGTACATGTGTGATGCAGTTGTACACCTGAGTGATGAAGTCGTGGAGACAGCACCTGTGTGATGCAGTCAGTACACCCATGTAATGCAGTCAGTACATGTGTGATGCAGTTGTACACCTGAGTGATGAAGTCGTGGAGACAGCACCTGTGTGATGCAGTCAGTACACCCATGTAATGCAGTCAGTACATGTGTGATGCAGTTGTACACCTGAGTGATGAAGTCGTGGAGACAGCACCTGTGTGATGCAGTCAGTACACCCATGTAATGCAGTCAGTACATGTGTGATGCAGTCAGTACACCCATGTAATGCAGTCAGTACATGTGTGATGCAGTTGTACACCTAAGTGATGAAGTCGTGGAGACAGCACCTGTGTGATGCAGTCAGTACACCCATGTAATGCAGTCAGTACATGTGTGATGCAGTTGTACACCTGAGTGATGAAGTCGTGGAGACAGCACCTGTGTGATGCAGTCAGTACACCCATGTAATGCAGTCAGTACATGTGTGATGCAGTCAGTACACCCATGTAATGCAGTCAGTACATGTGTGATGCAGTTGTACACCTGAGTGATGAAGTCGTGGAGACAGCACCTGTGTGATGCAGTCAGTACACCAATGTAATGCAGTCAGTACATGTGTGATGCAGTTGTACACCTGAGTGATGAAGTCGTGGAGACAGCACCTGTGTGATGCAGTCAGTACACCCATGTAATGCAGTCAGTACATGTGTGATGCAGTTGTACACCTGAGTGATGAAGTCGTGGAGACAGCACCTGTGTGATGCAGTCAGTACACCCATGTAATGCAGTCAGTACATGTGTGATGCAGTTGTACACCTGAGTGATGAAGTCGTGGAGACAGCACCTGTGTGATACAGTCAGTACACCCATGTAATGCAGTCAGTACATGTGTGATGCAGTCAGTACACCCATGTAATGCAGTCAGTACATGTGTGATGCAGTTGTACACCTGAGTGATGAAGTCGTGGAGACAGCACCTGTGTGATGCAGTCAGTACACCCATGTAATGCAGTCAGTACACGTGTGATGCAGTTGTACACCTGAGTGATGAGGTCGTGGAGACAGCACCTGTGTGATGCAGTCAATACACCCATGTAATGCAGTCAGTACACGTGTGATGCAGTTGTACACCTGAGTGATGAAGTCGTGGAGACAGCACCTGTGTGATGCAGTCAGTACACCCATGTAATGCAGTCAGTACATGTGTGATGCAGTTGTACACCTGAGTGATGAAGTCGTGGAGACAGCACCTGTGTGATACAGTCAGTACACCCATGTAATGCAGTCAGTACACGTGTGATGCAGTTGTACACCTGAGTGATGAAGTCGTGGAGACAGCACCTGTGTGATGCAGTCAATACACCCATGTAATGCAGTCAGTACACGTGTGATGCAGTTGTACACCTGAGTGATGAAGTCGTGGAGACAGCACCTGTGTGATGCAGTCAGTACTCCCATGTAATGCAGTCAGTACATGTGTGATGCAGTTGTACACCTGAGTGATGAAGTCGTGGAGACAGCACCTGTGTGATGCAGTCAGTACACCCATGTAATGCAGTCAGTACATGTGTGATGCAGTTGTACACCTGAGTGATGAAGTCGTGGAGACAGCACCTGTGTGATGCAGTCAGTACACCCATGTAATGCAGTCAGTACATGTGTGATGCAGTCAGTACACCCATGTAATGCAGTCAGTACATGTGTGATGCAGTTGTACACCTGAGTGATGAAGTCGTGGAGACAGCACCTGTGTGATGCAGTCAGTACACCCATGTAATGCAGTCAGTACACGTGTGATGCAGTTGTACACCTGAGTGATGAAGTCGTGGAGACAGCACCTGTGTGATGCAGTCAGTACACCCATGTAATGCAGTCAGTACATGTGTGATGCAGTCAGTACACCCATGTAATGCAGTCAGTACATGTGTGATGCAGTTGTACACCTGAGTGATGAAGTCGTGGAGACAGCACCTGTGTGATGCAGTCAGTACACCCATGTAATGCAGTCAGTACATGTGTGATGCAGTTGTACACCTGAGTGATGAAGTCGTGGAGACAGCACCTGTGTGATGCAGTCAGTACACCCATGTAATGCAGTCAGTACATGTGTGATGCAGTTGTACACCTGAGTGATGAAGTCGTGGAGACAGCACCTGTGTGATGCAGTCAGTACACCCATGTAATGCAGTCAGTACATGTGTGATGCAGTCAGTACACCCATGTAATGCAGTCAGTACACGTGTGATGCAGTTGTACACCTAAGTGATGAAGTCGTGGAGACAGCACCTGTGTGATGCAGTCAGTACACCCATGTAATGCAGTCAGTACATGTGTGATGCAGTTGTACACCTGAGTGATGAAGTCGTGGAGACAGCACCTGTGTGATGCAGTCAGTACACCCATGTAATGCAGTCAGTACATGTGTGATGCAGTCAGTACACCCATGTAGTGCAGTCAGTACATGTGTGATGCAGTTGTACACCTGAGTGATGAAGTCGTGGAGACAGCACCTGTGTGATGCAGTCAGTACACCAATGTAATGCAGTCAGTACATGTGTGATGCAGTTGTACACCTGAGTGATGAAGTCGTGGAGACAGCACCTGTGTGATGCAGTCAGTACACCCATGTAATGCAGTCAGTACATGTGTGATGCAGTTGTACACCTGAGTGATGAAGTCGTGGAGACAGCACCTGTGTGATGCTGATGCAGTCAGTACACCCATGTAATGCAGTCAGTACATGTGTGATGCAGTTGTACACCTGAGTGATGAAGTCGTGGAGACAGCACCTGTGTGATACAGTCAGTACACCCATGTAGTGCAGTCAGTACATGTGTGATGCAGTCAGTACACCCATGTAATGCAGTCAGTACATGTGTGATGCAGTTGTACACCTGAGTGATGAAGTCGTGGAGACAGCACCTGTGTGATGCAGTCAGTACACCCATGTAATGCAGTCAGTACACGTGTGATGCAGTTGTACACCTGAGTGATGAGGTCGTGGAGACAGCACCTGTGTGATGCAGTCAATACACCCATGTAATGCAGTCAGTACACGTGTGATGCAGTTGTACACCTGAGTGATGAAGTCGTGGAGACAGCACCTGTGTGATGCAGTCAGTACACCCATGTAATGCAGTCAGTACATGTGTGATGCAGTTGTACACCTGAGTGATGAAGTCGTGGAGACAGCACCTGTGTGATGCAGTCAGTACACCCATGTAATGCAGTCAGTACATGTGTGATGCAGTTGTACACCTGAGTGATGAAGTCGTGGAGACAGCACCTGTGTGATGCAGTCAGTACACCCATGTAATGCAGTCAGTACATGTGTGATGCAGTTGTACACCTGAGTGATGAAGTCGTGGAGACAGCACCTGTGTGATGCAGTCAGTACACCCATGTAATGCAGTCAGTACATTGTGATGCAGTCAGTACACCCATGTAATGCAGTCAGTACATGTGTGATGCAGTTGTACACCTGAGTGATGAAGTCGTGGAGACAGCACCTGTGTGATGCAGTCAGTGATGCAGTCAGTACACCCATGTAATGCAGTCAGTACATGTGTGATGCAGTTGTACACCTGAGTGATGAAGTCGTGGAGACAGCACCTGTGTGATGCAGTCAGTACACCCATGTAATGCAGTCAGTACATGTGTGATGCAGTTGTACACCTGAGTGATGAAGTCGTGGAGACAGCACCTGTGTGATGCAGTCAGTACACCCATGTAATGCAGTCAGTACATGTGTGATGCAGTCAGTACACCCATGTAATGCAGTCAGTACATGTGTGATGCAGTTGTACACCTGAGTGATGAAGTCGTGGAGACAGCACCTGTGTGATGCAGTCAGTACACCCATGTAATGCAGTCAGTACATGTGTGATGCAGTTGTACACCTGAGTGATGAAGTCGTGGAGACAGCACCTGTGTGATGCAGTCAGTACACCCATGTAATGCAGTCAGTACATGTGTGATGCAGTTGTACACCTGAGTGATGAAGTCGTGGAGACAGCACCTGTGTGATGCAGTCAGTACACCCATGTAATGCAGTCAGTACATGTGTGATGCAGTCAGTACACCCATGTAATGCAGTCAGTACATGTGTGATGCAGTTGTACACCTGAGTGATGAAGTCGTGGAGACAGCACCTGTGTGATGCAGTCAGTACACCCATGTAATGCAGTCAGTACATGTGTGATGCAGTTGTACACCTGAGTGATGAAGTCGTGGAGACAGCACCTGTGTGATGCAGTCAGTACACCCATGTAATGCAGTCAGTACATGTGTGATGCAGTCAGTACACCATGTAGTGCAGTCAGTACATGTGTGATGCAGTTGTACACCTGAGTGATGAAGTCGTGGAGACAGCACCTGTGTGATGCAGTCAGTACACCCATGTAATGCAGTCAGTACATGTGTGATGCAGTTGTACACCTGAGTGATGAAGTCGTGGAGACAGCACCTGTGTGATGCAGTCAGTACACCCATGTAATGCAGTCAGTACATGTGTGATGCAGTTGTACACCTGAGTGATGAAGTCGTGGAGACAGCACCTGTGTGATGCAGTCAGTACACCCATGTAATGCAGTCAGTACATGTGTGATGCAGTTGTACACCTGAGTGATGAAGTCGTGGAGACAGCACCTGTGTGATACAGTCAGTACACCCATGTAGTGCAGTCAGTACATGTGATGCAGTCAGTACACCCATGTAATGCAGTCAGTACATGTGTGATGCAGTTGTACACCTGAGTGATGAAGTCGTGGAGACAGCACCTGTGTGATGCAGTCAGTACACCCATGTAATGCAGTCAGTACATGTGTGATGCAGTTGTACACCTGAGTGATGAAGTCGTGGAGACAGCACCTGTGTGATGCAGTCAGTACATGTGTGATGCAGTCAGTACACCCATGTAATGCAGTCAGTACATGTGTGATGCAGTTGTACACCTGAGTGATGAAGTCGTGGAGACAGCACCTGTGTGATGCAGTCAGTACACCCATGTAATGCAGTCAGTACACGTGTGATGCAGTTGTACACCTGAGTGATGAAGTCGTGGAGACAGCACCTGTGTGATGCAGTCAGTACACCCATGTAATGCAGTCAGTACATGTGTGATGCAGTCAGTACACCCATGTAATGCAGTCAGTACATGTGTGATGCAGTTGTACACCTGAGTGATGAAGTCGTGGAGACAGCACCTGTGTGATGCAGTCAGTACACCCATGTAATGCAGTCAGTAGTTGTGATGCAGTTGTACACCTGAGTGATGAAGTCGTGGAGACAGCACCTGTGTGATGCAGTCAGTACACCCATGTAATGCAGTCAGTACATGTGTGATGCAGTTGTACACCTGAGTGATGAAGTCGTGGAGACAGCACCTGTGTGATGCAGTCAGTACACCCATGTAATGCAGTCAGTACATGTGTGATGCAGGTCAGTACACCCATGTAATGCAGTCAGTACATGTGTGATGCAGTTGTACACCTGAGTGATGAAGTCGTGGAGACAGCACCTGTGTGATGCAGTCAGTACACCCATGTAATGCAGTCAGTACATGTGTGATGCAGTTGTACACCTGAGTGATGAAGTCGTGGAGACAGCACCTGTGTGATGCAGTCAGTACACCCATGTAATGCAGTCAGTACATGTGTGATGCAGTCAGTACACCCATGTATGCAGTCAGTACATGTGTGATGCAGTTGTACACCTGAGTGATGAAGTCGTGGAGACAGCACCTGTGTGATGCAGTCAGTACACCAATGTAATGCAGTCAGTACATGTGTGATGCAGTTGTACACCTGAGTGATGAAGTCGTGGAGACAGCACCTGTGTGATGCAGTCAGTACACCCATGTAATGCAGTCAGTACATGTGTGATGCAGTTGTACACCTGAGTGATGAAGTCGTGGAGACAGCACCTGTGTGATGCAGTCAGTACACCCATGTAATGCAGTCAGTACATGTGTGATGCAGTTGTACACCTGAGTGATGAAGTCGTGGAGACAGCACCTGTGTGATGCAGTCAGTACACCCATGTAAGTGCAGTCAGTACAGTGTGATGCAGTCAGTACACCCATGTAATGCAGTCAGTACATGTGTGATGCAGTTGTACACCTGAGTGATGAAGTCGTGGGAGACAGCACCTGTGTGATGCAGTCAGTACACCCATGTAATGCAGTCAGTACATGTGTGATGCAGTTGTACACCTGAGTGATGAGGTCGTGGAGACAGCACCTGTGTGATGCAGTCAGTACACCCATGTAATGCAGTCAGTACACGTGTGATGCAGTTGTACACCTGAGTGATGAAGTCGTGGAGACAGCACCTGTGTGATGCAGTCAGTACACCCATGTAATGCAGTCAGTACATGTGTGATGCAGTTGTACACCTGAGTGATGAAGTCGTGGAGACAGCACCTGTGTGATGCAGTCAGTACACCCATGTAATGCAGTCAGTACATGTGTGATGCAGTTGTACACCTGAGTGATGAAGTCGTGGAGACAGCACCTGTGTGATGCAGTCAGTACACCCATGTAATGCAGTCAGTACATGTGTGATGCAGTTGTACACCTGAGTGATGAAGTCGTGGAGACAGCACCTGTGTGATGCAGTCAGTACACCCATGTAATGCAGTCAGTACATGTGTGATGCAGTTGTACACCTGAGTGATGAAGTCGTGGAGACAGCACCTGTGTAGATGCAGTCAGTACACCCATGTAATGCAGTCA
Organism: Haliotis asinina; assembly: GCF_037392515.1. Classification (NCBI taxonomy): domain Eukaryota; kingdom Metazoa; phylum Mollusca; class Gastropoda; order Lepetellida; family Haliotidae; genus Haliotis; species Haliotis asinina. Next base: position 96,377,658 of record NC_090281.1, on the reverse strand, counting down.
GTACATGTGTGATGCAGTTGTACACCTGAGTGATGAAGTCGTGGAGACAGCACCTGTGTGATACAGTCAGTACACCCATGTAATGCAGTCAGTAATGTGATGCAGTCAGTACACCCATGTAATGCAGTCAGTACATGTGTGATGCAGTTGTACACCTGAGTGATGAAGTCGTGGAGACAGCACCTGTGTGATGCAGTCAGTACACCCATGTAATGCAGTCAGTACACGTGTGATGCAGTTGTACACCTGAGTGATGAGGTCGTGGAGACAGCACCTGTGTGATGCAGTCAGTACACCCATGTAATGCAGTCAGTACACGTGTGATGCAGTTGTACACCTGAGTGATGAAGTCGTGGAGACAGCACCTGTGTTATGCAGTCAGTACACCCATGTAATGCAGTCAGTACATGTGTGATGCAGTTGTACACCTGAGTGATGAAGTCGTGGAGACAGCACCTGTGTGATGCAGTCAGTACACCCATGTAATGCAGTCAGTGCATGTGTGATGCAGTTGTACACCTGAGTGATGAAGTCGTGGAGACAGCACCTGTGTGATGCAGTCAGTACACCCATGTAATGCAGTCAGTACATGTGTGATGCAGTTGTACACCTGAGTGATGAAGTCGTGGAGACAGCACCTGTGTGATGCAGTCAGTACACCCATGTAATGCAGTCAGTACATGTGTGATGCAGTCAGTACACCCATGTAATGCAGTCAGTACATGTGTGATGCAGTTGTACACCTGAGTGATGAAGTCGTGGAGACAGCACCTGTGTGATGCAGTCAGTACACCCATGTAATGCAGTCAGTACACGTGTGATGCAGTTGTACACCTGAGTGATGAAGTCGTGGAGACAGCACCTGTGTGATACAGTCAGTACACCCATGTAATGCAGTCAGTACATGTGTGATGCAGTGAGTACACCCATGTAATGCAGTCAGTACATGTGTGATGCAGTTGTACACCTGAGTGATGAAGTCGTGGAGACAGCACCTGTGTGATGCAGTCAGTACACCCATGTAATGCAGTCAGTACACGTGTGATGCAGTTGTACACCTGAGTGATGAGGTCGTGGAGACAGCACCTGTGTGATGCAGTCAGTACACCCATGTAATGCAGTCAGTACATGTGTGATGCAGTTGTACACCTGAGTGATGAAGTCGTGGAGACAGCACCTGTGTGATACAGTCAGTACACCCATGTAATGCAGTCAGTACATGTGTGATGCAGTCAGTACACCCATGTAATGCAGTCAGTACACGTGTGATGCAGTTGTACACCTGAGTGATGAAGTCGTGGAGACAGCACCTGTGTGATGCAGTCAGTACACCCATGTAATGCAGTCAGTACATGTGTGATGCAGTTGTACACCTGAGTGATGAAGTCGTGGAGACAGCACCTGTGTGATGCAGTCAGTACACCCATGTAATGCAGTCAGTACATGTGTGATGCAGTCAGTACACCCATGTAGTGCAGTCAGTACATGTGTGATGCAGTTGTACACCTGAGTGATGAAGTCGTGGAGACAGCACCTGTGTGATGCAGTCAGTACACCAATGTAATGCAGTCAGTACATGTGTGATGCAGTTGTACACCTGAGTGATGAAGTCGTGGAGACAGCACCTGTGTGATGCAGTCAGTACACCCATGTAATGCAGTCAGTACATGTGTGATGCAGTTGTACACCTGAGTGATGAAGTCGTGGAGACAGCACCTGTGTGATGCAGTCAGTACACCCATGTAATGCAGTCAGTACATGTGTGATGCAGTTGTACACCTGAGTGATGAAGTCGTGGAGACAGCACCTGTGTGATACAGTCAGTACACCCATGTAGTGCAGTCAGTGCATGTGATGCAGTCAGTACACCCATGTAATGCAGTCAGTACATGTGTGATGCAGTTGTACACCTGAGTGATGAAGTCGTGGAGACAGCACCTGTGTGATGCAGTCAGTACACCCATGTAATGCAGTCAGTACACGTGTGATGCAGTTGTACACCTGAGTGATGAGGTCGTGGAGACAGCACCTGTGTGATGCAGTCAAGTACACCCATGTAATGCAGTCAGTACACGTGTGATGCAGTTGTACACCTGACTGATGAAGTCGTGGAGACAGCACCTGTGTGATGCAGTCAGTACACCCATGTAATGCAGTCAGTACATGTGTGATGCAGTTGTACACCTGAGTGATGAAGTCGTGGAGACAGCACCTGTGTGATGCAGTCAGTACACCCATGTAATGCAGTCAGTACATGTGTGATGCAGTTGTACACCTGAGTGATGAAGTCGTGGAGACAGCACCTGTGTGATGCAGTCAGTACACCAATGTAATGCAGTCAGTACATGTGTGATGCAGTTGTACACCTGAGTGATGAAGTCGTGGAGACAGCACCTGTGTGATGCAGTCAGTACACCCATGTAATGCAGTCAGTACATGTGTGATGCAGTTGTACACCTGAGTGATGAAGTCGTGGAGACAGCACCTGTGCGATGCAGTCAGTACACCCATGTAATGCAGTCAGTACATGTGTGATGCAGTTGTACACCTGAGTGATGAAGTCGTGGAGACAGCACCTGTGTGATACAGTCAGTACACCCATGTAATGCAGTCAGTACATGTGATGCAGTCAGTACACCCATGTAATGCAGTCAGTACATGTGTGATGCAGTTGTACACCTGAGTGATGAAGTCGTGGAGACAGCACCTGTGTGATGCAGTCAGTACACCCATGTAATGCAGTCAGTACACGTGTGATGCAGTTGTACACCTGAGTGATGAAGTCGTGGAGACAGCACCTGTGTGATGCAGTCAGTACACCCATGTAATGCAGTCAGTACATGTGTGATGCAGTCAGTACACCCATGTAATGCAGTCAGTACATGTGTGATGCAGTTGTACACCTGAGTGATGAAGTCGTGGAGACAGCACCTGTGTGATGCAGTCAGTACACCCATGTAATGCAGTCAGTACACGTGTGATGCAGTTGTACACCTGAGTGATGAAGTCGTGGAGACAGCACCTGTGTGATGCAGTCAGTACACCCATGTAATGCAGTCAGTACATGTGTGATGCAGTCAGTACACCCATGTAATGCAGTCAGTACATGTGTGATGCAGTTGTACACCTGAGTGATGAAGTCGTGGAGACAGCACCTGTGTGATGCAGTCAGTACACCCATGTAATGCAGTCAGTACATGTGTGATGCAGTTGTACACCTGAGTGATGAAGTCGTGGAGACAGCACCTGTGTGATGCAGTCAGTACACCCATGTAATGCAGTCAGTACATGTGTGATGCAGTTGTACACCTGAGTGATGAAGTCGTGGAGACAGCACCTGTGTGATGCAGTCAGTACACCCATGTAATGCAGTCAGTACATGTGTGATGCAGTCAGTACACCCATGTAATGCAGTCAGTACATGTGTGATGCAGTTGTACACCTGAGTGATGAAGTCGTGGAGACAGCACCTGTGTGATGCAGTCAGTACACCCATGTAATGCAGTCAGTACATGTGTGATGCAGTTGTACACCTGAGTGATGAAGTCGTGGAGACAGCACCTGTGTGATGCAGTCAGTACACCCATGTAATGCAGTCAGTACATGTGTGATGCAGTCAGTACACCCATGTAATGCAGTCAGTACATGTGTGATGCAGTTGTACACCTGAGTGATGAAGTCGTGGAGACAGCACCTGTGTGATGCAGTCAGTACACCCATGTAATGCAGTCAGTACATGTGTGATGCAGTTGTACACCTGAGTGATGAAGTCGTGGAGACAGCACCTGTGTGATGCAGTCAGTACACCCATGTAATGCAGTCAGTACATGTGTGATGCAGTTGTACACCTGAGTGATGAAGTCGTGGAGACAGCACCTGTGTGATGCAGTCAGTACACCCATGTAATGCAGTCAGTACATGTGTGATGCAGTTGTACACCTGAGTGATGAAGTCGTGGAGACAGCACCTGTGTGATGCAGTCAGTACACCCATGTAATGCAGTCAGTACATGTGTGATGCAGTTGTACACCTGAGTGATGAAGTCGTGGAGACAGCACCTGTGTGATGCAGTCAGTACACCCATGTAATGCAGTCAGTACATGTGTGATGCAGTCAGTACACCCATGTAATGCAGTCAGTACATGTGTGATGCAGTTGTACACCTGAGTGATGAAGTCGTGGAGACAGCACCTGTGTGATGCAGTCAGTACACCCATGTAATGCAGTCAGTACATGTGTGATGCAGTTGTACACCTGAGTGATGAAGTCGTGGAGACAGCACCTGTGTGATGCAGTCAGTACACCCATGTAATGCAGTCAGTACATGTGTGATGCAGTCAGTACACCCATGTAATGCAGTCAGTACATGTGTGATGCAGTTGTACACCTGAGTGATGAAGTCGTGGAGACAGCACCTGTGTGATGCAGTCAGTACACCCATGTAATGCAGTCAGTACATGTGTGATGCAGTTGTACACCTGAGTGATGAAGTCGTGGAGACAGCACCTGTGTGATGCAGTCAGTACACCCATGTAATGCAGTCAGTACATGTGTGATGCAGTCAGTACACCCATGTAATGCAGTCAGTACATGTGTGATGCAGTTGTACACCTGAGTGATGAAGTCGTGGAGACAGCACCTGTGTGATGCAGTCAGTACACCAATGTAATGCAGTCAGTACATGTGTGATGCAGTTGTACACCTGAGTGATGAAGTCGTGGAGACAGCACCTGTGTGATGCAGTCAGTACACCCATGTAATGCAGTCAGTACATGTGTGATGCAGTTGTACACCTGAGTGATGAAGTCGTGGAGACAGCACCTGTGTGATGCAGTCAGTACACCCATGTAATGCAGTCAGTACATGTGTGATGCAGTTGTACACCTGAGTGATGAAGTCGTGGAGACAGCACCTGTGTGATACAGTCAGTACACCCATGTAGTGCAGTCAGTACATGTGATGCAGTCAGTACACCCATGTAATGCAGTCAGTACATGTGTGATGCAGTTGTACACCTGAGTGATGAAGTCGTGGAGACAGCACCTGTGTGATGCAGTCAGTACACCCATGTAATGCAGTCAGTACACGTGTGATGCAGTTGTACACCTGAGTGATGAGGTCGTGGAGACAGCACCTGTGTGATGCAGTCAGTACACCCATGTAATGCAGTCAGTACACGTGTGATGCAGTTGTACACCTGAGTGATGAAGTCGTGGAGACAGCACCTGTGTGATGCAGTCAGTACACCCATGTAATGCAGTCAGTACATGTGTGATGCAGTTGTACACCTGAGTGATGAAGTCGTGGAGACAGCACCTGTGTGATACAGTCAGTACACCCATGTAATGCAGTCAGTACATGTGTGATGCAGTTGTACACCTGAGTGATGAAGTCGTGGAGACAGCACCTGTGTGATGCAGTCAGTACACCCATGTAATGCAGTCAGTACACGTGTGATGCAGTTGTACACCTGAGTGATGAAGTCGTGGAGACAGCACCTGTGTGATGCAGTCAGTACACCCATGTAATGCAGTCAGTACATGTGTGATGCAGTTGTACACCTGAGTGATGAAGTCGTGGAGACAGCACCTGTGTGATGCAGTCAGTACACCCATGTAATGCAGTCAGTACATGTGTGATGCAGTTGTACACCTGAGTGATGAAGTCGTGGAGACAGCACCTGTGTGATGCAGTCAGTACACCCATGTAATGCAGTCAGTACATGTGTGATGCAGTCAGTACACCCATGTAATGCAGTCAGTACATGTGTGATGCAGTTGTACACCTGAGTGATGAAGTCGTGGAGACAGCACCTGTGTGATGCAGTCAGTACACCCATGTAATGCAGTCAGTACACGTGTGATGCAGTTGTACACCTGAGTGATGAAGTCGTGGAGACAGCACCTGTGTGATGCAGTCAGTACACCCATGTAATGCAGTCAGTACATGTGTGATGCAGTCAGTACACCCATGTAATGCAGTCAGTACATGTGTGATGCAGTTGTACACCTGAGTGATGAAGTCGTGGAGACAGCACCTGTGTGATGCAGTCAGTACACCCATGTAATGCAGTCAGTACATGTGTGATGCAGTTGTACACCTGAGTGATGAAGTCGTGGAGACAGCACCTGTGTGATGCAGTCAGTACACCCATGTAATGCAGTCAGTACATGTGTGATGCAGTTGTACACCTGAGTGATGAAGTCGTGGAGACAGCACCTGTGTGATGCAGTCAGTACACCCATGTAATGCAGTCAGTACATGTGTGATGCAGTCAGTACACCCATGTAATGCAGTCAGTACACGTGTGATGCAGTTGTACACCTAAGTGATGAAGTCGTGGAGACAGCACCTGTGTGATGCAGTCAGTACACCCATGTAATGCAGTCAGTACATGTGTGATGCAGTTGTACACCTGAGTGATGAAGTCGTGGAGACAGCACCTGTGTGATGCAGTCAGTACACCCATGTAATGCAGTCAGTACATGTGTGATGCAGTCAGTACACCCATGTAGTGCAGTCAGTACATGTGTGATGCAGTTGTACACCTGAGTGATGAAGTCGTGGAGACAGCACCTGTGTGATGCAGTCAGTACACCAATGTAATGCAGTCAGTACATGTGTGATGCAGTTGTACACCTGAGTGATGAAGTCGTGGAGACAGCACCTGTGTGATGCAGTCAGTACACCCATGTAATGCAGTCAGTACATGTGTGATGCAGTTGTACACCTGAGTGATGAAGTCGTGGAGACAGCACCTGTGTGATGCAGTCAGTACACCCATGTAATGCAGTCAGTACATGTGTGATGCAGTTGTACACCTGAGTGATGAAGTCGTGGAGACAGCACCTGTGTGATACAGTCAGTACACCCATGTAGTGCAGTCAGTACATGTGATGCAGTCAGTACACCCATGTAATGCAGTCAGTACATGTGTGATGCAGTTGTACACCTGAGTGATGAAGTCGTGGAGACAGCACCTGTGTGATGCAGTCAGTACACCCATGTAATGCAGTCAGTACACGTGTGATGCAGTTGTACACCTGAGTGATGAGGTCGTGGAGACAGCACCTGTGTGATGCAGTCAGTACACCCATGTAATGCAGTCAGTACACGTGTGATGCAGTTGTACACCTGAGTGATGAAGTCGTGGAGACAGCACCTGTGTGATGCAGTCAGTACACCCATGTAATGCAGTCAGTACATGTGTGATGCAGTTGTACACCTGAGTGATGAAGTCGTGGAGACAGCACCTGTGTGATGCAGTCAGTACACCCATGTAATGCAGTCAGTACATGTGTGATGCAGTTGTACACCTGAGTGATGAAGTCGTGGAGACAGCACCTGTGTGATGCAGTCAGTACACCCATGTAATGCAGTCAGTACATGTGTGATGCAGTTGTACACCTGAGTGATGAAGTCGTGGAGACAGCACCTGTGTGATGCAGTCAGTACACCCATGTAATGCAGTCAGTACATGTGTGATGCAGTTGTACACCTGAGTGATGAAGTCGTGGAGACAGCACCTGTGCGATGCAGTCAGTACACCCATGTAATGCAGTCAGTACATGTGTGATGCAGTTGTACACCTGAGTGATGAAGTCGTGGAGACAGCACCTGTGTGATACAGTCAGTACACCCATGTAATGCAGTCAGTACATGTGATGCAGTCAGTACACCCATGTAATGCAGTCAGTACATGTGTGATGCAGTTGTACACCTGAGTGATGAAGTCGTGGAGACAGCACCTGTGTGATGCAGTCAGTACACCCATGTAATGCAGTCAGTACACGTGTGATGCAGTTGTACACCTGAGTGATGAGGTCGTGGAGACAGCACCTGTGTGATGCAGTCAATACACCCATGTAATGCAGTCAGTACACGTGTGATGCAGTTGTACACCTGAGTGATGAAGTCGTGTAGACAGCACCTGTGTTATGCAGTCAGTACACCCATGTAATGCAGTCAGGACACGTGTGATGCAGTTGTACACCTGAGTGATGAAGTCGTGGAGACAGCACCTGTGTGATGCAGTCAGTACACCCATGTAATGCAGTCAGTGCATGTGTGATGCAGTTGTACACCTGAGTGATGAAGTCGTGGAGACAGCACCTGTGTGATGCAGTCAGTACACCCATGTAATGCAGTCAGTACATGTGTGATGCAGTTGTACACCTGAGTGATGAAGTCGTGGAGACAGCACCTGTGTGATGCAGTCAGTACACCCATGTAATGCAGTCAGTACATGTGTGATGCAGTCAGTACACCCATGTAATGCAGTCAGTACATGTGTGATGCAGTTGTACACCTGAGTGATGAAGTCGTGGAGACAGCACCTGTGTGATGCAGTCAGTACACCCATGTAATGCAGTCAGTACACGTGTGATGCAGTTGTACACCTGAGTGATGAAGTCGTGGAGACAGCACCTGTGTGATACAGTCAGTACACCCATGTAATGCAGTCAGTACATGTGTGATGCAGTCAGTACACCCATGTAATGCAGTCAGTACATGTGTGATGCAGTTGTACACCTGAGTGATGAAGTCGTGGAGACAGCACCTGTGTGATGCAGTCAGTACACCCATGTAATGCAGTCAGTACACGTGTGATGCAGTTGTACACCTGAGTGATGAGGTCGTGGAGACAGCACCTGTGTGATGCAGTCAGTACACCCATGTAATGCAGTCAGTACATGTGTGATGCAGTTGTACACCTGAGTGATGAAGTCGTGGAGACAGCACCTGTGTGATACAGTCAGTACACCCATGTAATGCAGTCAGTACATGTGTGATGCAGTTGTACACCTGAGTGATGAAGTCGTGGAGACAGCACCTGTGTGATGCAGTCAGTACACCCATGTAATGCAGTCAGTACATGTGTGATGCAGTTGTACACCTGAGTGATGAAGTCGTGGAGACAGCACCTGTGTGATGCAGTCAGTACACCCATGTAATGCAGTCAGTACATGTGATGCAGTCAGTACACCCATGTAATGCAGTCAGTACATGTGTGATGCAGTTGTACACCTGAGTGATGAAGTCGTGGAGACAGCACCTGTGTGATACAGTCAGTACACCCATGTAATGCAGTCAGTACACGTGTAATGCAGTTGTACACCTGAGTGATGAGGTCGTGGAGACAGCACCTGTGTGATGCAGTCAGTACACCCATGTAATGCAGTCAGTACATGTGTGATGCAGTTGTACACCTGAGTGATGAAGTCGTGGAGACAGCACCTGTGTGATACAGTCAGTACACCCATGTAATGCAGTCAGTACATGTGTGATGCAGTTGTACACCTGAGTGATGAAGTCGTGGAGACAGCACCTGTGTGATACAGTCAGTACACCCATGTAATGCAGTCAGTACATGTGTGATGCAGTTGTACACCTGAGTGATGAAGTCGTGGAGACAGCACCTGTGTGATGCAGTCAGTACACCCATGTAATGCAGTCAGTACATGTGTGATGCAGTTGTACACCTGAGTGATGAAGTCGTGGAGACAGCACCTGTGTGATGCAGTCAGTACACCCATGTAATGCAGTCAGTACATGTGTGATGCAGTCAGTACACCCATGTAATGCAGTCAGTACATGTGTGATGCAGTTGTACACCTGAGTGATGAAGTCGTGGAGACAGCACCTGTGTGATGCAGTCAGTACACCAATGTAATGCAGTCAGTACATGTGTGATGCAGTTGTACACCTGAGTGATGAAGTCGTGGAGACAGCACCTGTGTGATGCAGTCAGTACACCCATGTAATGCAGTCAGTACATGTGTGATGCAGTTGTACACCTGAGTGATGAAGTCGTGGAGACAGCACCTGTGTGATGCAGTCAGTACACCCATGTAATGCAGTCAGTACATGTGTGATGCAGTTGTACACCTGAGTGATGAAGTCGTGGAGACAGCACCTGTGTGATACAGTCAGTACACCCATGTAGTGCAGTCAGTACATGTGATGCAGTCAGTACACCCATGTAATGCAGTCAGTACATGTGTGATGCACTTGTACACCTGAGTGATGAAGTCGTGGAGACAGCACCTGTGTGATGCAGTCAGTACACCCATGTAATGCAGTCAGTACATGTGTGATGCAGTTGTACACCTGAGTGATGAAGTCGTGGAGACAGCACCTGTGTGATGCAGTCAGTACACCCATGTAATGCAGTCAGTACACGTGTGATGCAGTTGTACACCTGAGTGATGAAGTCGTGGAGACAGCACCTGTGTGATACAGTCAGTACACCCATGTAATGCAGTCAGTACATGTGTGATGCAGTCAGTACACCCATGTAATGCAGTCAGTACATGTGTGATGCAGTTGTACACCTGAGTGATGAAGTCGTGGAGACAGCACCTGTGTGATGCAGTCAGTACACCCATGTAATGCAGTCAGTACACGTGTGATGCAGTTGTACACCTGAGTGATGAGGTCGTGGAGACAGCACCTGTGTGATGCAGTCAGTACACCCATGTAATGCAGTCAGTACATGTGTGATGCAGTTGTACACCTGAGTGATGAAGTCGTGGAGACAGCACCTGTGTGATACAGTCAGTACACCCATGTAATGCAGTCAGTACATGTGTGATGCAGTTGTACACCTGAGTGATGAAGTCGTGGAGACAGCACCTGTGTGATACAGTCAGTACACCCATGTAATGCAGTCAGTACATGTGTGATGCAGTTGTACACCTGAGTGATGAAGTCGTGGAGACAGCACCTGTGTGATGCAGTCAGTACACCCATGTAATGCAGTCAGTACATGTGTGATGCAGTTGTACACCTGAGTGATGAAGTCGTGGAGACAGCACCTGTGTGATGCAGTCAGTACACCCATGTAATGCAGTCAGTACATGTGATGCAGTCAGTACACCCATGTAATGCAGTCAGTACATGTGTGATGCAGTTGTACACCTGAGTGATGAAGTCGTGGAGACAGCACCTGTGTGATACAGTCAGTACACCCATGTAATGCAGTCAGTACACGTGTAATGCAGTTGTACACCTGAGTGATGAGGTCGTGGAGACAGCACCTGTGTGATGCAGTCAGTACACCCATGTAATGCAGTCAGTACATGTGTGATGCAGTTGTACACCTGAGTGATGAAGTCGTGGAGACAGCACCTGTGTGATACAGTCAGTACACCCATGTAATGCAGTCAGTACATGTGTGATGCAGTTGTACACCTGAGTGATGAAGTCGTGGAGACAGCACCTGTGTGATACAGTCAGTACACCCATGTAATGCAGTCAGTACATGTGTGATGCAGTTGTACACCTGAGTGATGAAGTCGTGGAGACAGCACCTGTGTGATGCAGTCAGTACACCCATGTAATGCAGTCAGTACATGTGTGATGCAGTTGTACACCTGAGTGATGAAGTCGTGGAGACAGCACCTGTGTGATGCAGTCAGTACACCCATGTAATGCAGTCAGTACATGTGTGATGCAGTCAGTACACCCATGTAATGCAGTCAGTACATGTGTGATGCAGTTGTACACCTGAGTGATGAAGTCGTGGAGACAGCACCTGTGTGATGCAGTCAGTACACCAATGTAATGCAGTCAGTACATGTGTGATGCAGTTGTACACCTGAGTGATGAAGTCGTGGAGACAGCACCTGTGTGATGCAGTCAGTACACCCATGTAATGCAGTCAGTACATGTGTGATGCAGTTGTACACCTGAGTGATGAAGTCGTGGAGACAGCACCTGTGTGATGCAGTCAGTACACCCATGTAATGCAGTCAGTACATGTGTGATGCAGTTGTACACCTGAGTGATGAAGTCGTGGAGACAGCACCTGTGTGATACAGTCAGTACACCCATGTAGTGCAGTCAGTACATGTGATGCAGTCAGTACACCCATGTAATGCAGTCAGTACATGTGTGATGCACTTGTACACCTGAGTGATGAAGTCGTGGAGACAGCACCTGTGTGATGCAGTCAGTACACCCATGTAATGCAGTCAGTACATGTGTGATGCAGTTGTACACCTGAGTGATGAAGTCGTGGAGACAGCACCTGTGTGATGCAGTCAGTACACCCATGTAATGCAGTCAGTACACGTGTGATGCAGTTGTACACCTGAGTGATGAAGTCGTGGAGACAGCACCTGTGTGATACAGTCAGTACACCCATGTAATGCAGTCAGTACATGTGTGATGCAGTCAGTACACCCATGTAATGCAGTCAGTACATGTGTGATGCAGTTGTACACCTGAGTGATGAAGTCGTGGAGACAGCACCTGTGTGATGCAGTCAGTACACCCATGTAATGCAGTCAGTACACGTGTGATGCAGTTGTACACCTGAGTGATGAGGTCGTGGAGACAGCACCTGTGTGATGCAGTCAGTACACCCATGTAATGCAGTCAGTACATGTGTGATGCAGTTGTACACCTGAGTGATGAAGTCGTGGAGACAGCACCTGTGTGATACAGTCAGTACACCCATGTAATGCAGTCAGTACATGTGTGATGCAGTTGTACACCTGAGTGATGAAGTCGTGGAGACAGCACCTGTGTGATGCAGTCAGTACACCCATGTAATGCAGTCAGTACACGTGTGATGCAGTTGTACACCTGAGTGATGAAGTCGTGGAGACAGCACCTGTGTGATACAGTCAGTACACCCATGTAATGCAGTCAGTACATGTGTGATGCAGTCAGTACACCCATGTAATGCAGTCAGTACATGTGTGATGCAGTTGTACACCTGAGTGATGAAGTCGTGGAGACAGCACCTGTGTGATGCAGTCAGTACACCCATGTAATGCAGTCAGTACACGTGTGATGCAGTTGTACACCTGAGTGATGAGGTCGTGGAGACAGCACCTGTGTGATGCAGTCAGTACACCCATGTAATGCAGTCAGTACATGTGTGATGCAGTTGTACACCTGAGTGATGAAGTCGTGGAGACAGCACCTGTGTGATACAGTCAGTACACCCATGTAATGCAGTCAGTACATGTGTGATGCAGTTGTACACCTGAGTGATGAAGTCGTGGAGACAGCACCTGTGTGATGCAGTCAGTACACCCATGTAATGCAGTCAGTACATGTGTGATGCAGTTGTACACCTGAGTGATGAAGTCGTGGAGACAGCACCTGTGTGATGCAGTCAGTACACCCATGTAATGCAGTCAGTACATGTGATGCAGTCAGTACACCCATGTAATGCAGTCAGTACATGTGTGATGCAGTTGTACACCTGAGTGATGAAGTCGTGGAGACAGCACCTGTGTGATACAGTCAGTACACCCATGTAATGCAGTCAGTACACGTGTAATGCAGTTGTACACCTGAGTGATGAGGTCGTGGAGACAGCACCTGTGTGATGCAGTCAGTACACCCATGTAATGCAGTCAGTACATGTGTGATGCAGTTGTACACCTGAGTGATGAAGTCGTGGAGACAGCACCTGTGTGATACAGTCAGTACACCCATGTAATGCAGTCAGTACATGTGTGATGCAGTTGTACACCTGAGTGATGAAGTCGTGGAGACAGCACCTGTGTGATACAGTCAGTACACCCATGTAATGCAGTCAGTACATGTGTGATGCAGTTGTACACCTGAGTGATGAAGTCGTGGAGACAGCACCTGTGTGATGCAGTCAGTACACCCATGTAATGCAGTCAGTACATGTGTGATGCAGTTGTACACCTGAGTGATGAAGTCGTGGAGACAGCACCTGTGTGATGCAGTCAGTACACCCATGTAATGCAGTCAGTACATGTGTGATGCAGTCAGTACACCCATGTAATGCAGTCAGTACATGTGTGATGCAGTTGTACACCTGAGTGATGAAGTCGTGGAGACAGCACCTGTGTGATGCAGTCAGTACACCCATGTAATGCAGTCAGTACATGTGTGATGCAGTTGTACACCTGAGTGATGAAGTCGTGGAGACAGCACCTGTGTGATGCAGTCAGTACACCCATGTAATGCAGTCAGTACATGTGTGATGCAGTTGTACACCTGAGTGATGAAGTCGTGGAGACAGCACCTGTGTGATGCAGTCAGTACACCCATGTAATGCAGTCAGTACATGTGTGATGCAGTTGTACACCTGAGTGATGAAGTCGTGGAGACAGCACCTGTGTGATACAGTCAGTACACCCATGTAGTGCAGTCAGTACATGTGATGCAGTCAGTACACCCATGTAATGCAGTCAGTACATGTGTGATGCACTTGTACACCTGAGTGATGAAGTCGTGGAGACAGCACCTGTGTGATGCAGTCAGTACACCCATGTAATGCAGTCAGTACACGTGTGGTGCAGTTGTACACCTGAGTGATGAGGTCGTGGAGACAGCACCTGTGTGATGCAGTCAATACACCCATGTAATGCAGTCAGTACACGTGTGATGCAGTTGTACACCTGAGTGATGAAGTCGTGGAGACAGCACCTGTGTGATGCAGTCAGTACACCCATGTAATGCAGTCAGTACATGTGTGATGCAGTTGTACACCTGAGTGATGAAGTCGTGGAGACAGCACCTGTGTGATGCAGTCAGTACACCCATGTAATGCAGTCAGTACATGTGTGATGCAGTTGTACACCTGAGTGATGAAGTCGTGGAGACAGCACCTGTGTGATACAGTCAGTACACCCATGTTATGCAGTCAGTACATGTGTGATGCAGTTGTACACCTGAGTGATGAAGTCGTGGAGACAGCACCTGTGTGATACAGTCAGTACACCCATGTAATGCAGTCAGTACATGTGTGATGCAGTTGTACACCTGAGTGATGAAGTCGTGGAGACAGCACCTGTGTGATACAGTCAGTACACCCATGTAATGCAGTCAGTACATGTGTGATGCAGTTGTACACCTGAGTGATGAAGTCGTGGAGACAGCACCTGTGTGATGCAGTCAGTACACCCATGTAATGCAGTCAGTACATGTGTGATGCAGTTGTACACCTGAGTGATGAAGTCGTGCAGACAGCACCTGTGTGATGCAGTCAGTACACCCATGTAATGCAGTCAGTACATGTGTGATGCAGTCAGTACACTCATGTAATGCAGTCAGTACATGTGTGATGCAGTTGTACACCTGAGTGATGAAGTCGTGGAGACAGCACCTGTGTGATACAGTCAGTACACCCATGTAATGCAGTCAGTACACGTGTGATGCAGTTGTACACCTGAGTGATGAAGTCGTGGAGACAGCACCTGTGTGATGCAGTCAGTACACCCATGTAATGCAGTCAGTACATGTGTGATGCAGTTGTACACCTGAGTGATGAAGTCGTGGAGACAGCACCTGTGTGATGCAGTCAGTACACCCATGTAATGCAGTCAGTACATGTGTGATGCAGTTGTACACCTGAGTGATGAAGTCGTGGAGACAGCACCTGTGTGATACAGTCAGTACACCCATGTAATGCAGTCAGTACACCCATGTAATGCAGTCAGTACATGTGTGATGCAGTTGTACACCTGAGTGATGAAGTCGTGGAGACAGCACCTGTGTGATGCAGTCAGTACACCCATGTAATGCAGTCAGTACACGTGTGATGCAGTTGTACACCTGAGTGATGAGGTCGTGGAGACAGCACCTGTGTGATGCAGTCAATACACCCATGTAATGCAGTCAGTACACGTGTGATGCAGTTGTACACCTGAGTGATGAAGTCGTGGAGACAGCACCTGTGTGATGCAGTCAGTACACCCATGTAATGCAGTCAGTACATGTGTGATGCAGTTGTACACCTGAGTGATGAGGTCGTGGAGACAGCACCTGTGTGATACAGTCAGTACACCCATGTAATGCAGTCAGTACATGTGTGATGCAGTTGTACACCTGAGTGATGAAGTCGTGGAGACAGCACCTGTGTGATCCAGTCAGTACACCCATGTAATGCAGTCAGTACATGTGTGATGCAGTTGTACACCTGAGTGATGAAGTCGTGGAGAGAGCACCTGTGTGATGCAGTCAGTACACCCATGTAATGCAGTCAGTACATGTGTGATGCAGTTGTACACCTGAGTGATGAAGTCGTGGAGACAGCACCTGTGTGATGCAGTCAGTACACCCATGTAATGCAGTCAGTACATGTGTGATGCAGTCAGTACACCCATGTAATGCAGTCA
Source organism: Haliotis asinina (assembly GCF_037392515.1). Taxonomy (NCBI): domain Eukaryota; kingdom Metazoa; phylum Mollusca; class Gastropoda; order Lepetellida; family Haliotidae; genus Haliotis; species Haliotis asinina. The sequence goes on along the minus strand of NC_090281.1, from coordinate 96,361,546 downwards.
GTACATGTGTGATGCAGTTGTACACCTGAGTGATGAAGTCGTGGAGACAGCACCTGTGTGATACAGTCAGTACACCCATGTAATGCAGTCAGTATATGTGTGATGCAGTTGTACACCTGAGTGATGAAGTCGTGGAGACAGCACCTGTGTGATGCAGTCAGTACACCCATGTAATGCAGTCAGTACACGTGTGATGCAGTTGTACACCTGAGTGATGAAGTCGTGGAGACAGCACCTGTGTGATGCAGTCAGTACACCCATGTAATGCAGTCAGTACATGTGTGATGCAGTCAGTACACCCATGTAATGCAGTCAGTACATGTGTGATGCAGTCAGTACACCCATGATCACTGCAGGCATTTCCTAGCACTAATGTGACACTCTGTGATATAACCAGAACACTTACATAGTGGCATGGCATTAAACCTAAGTCGCACATTAACTTGATACAGAGTGTGCTACTGTCAATAATGTCCAGTCAGTGACGTCAGTGACGTTATTAGTACCTATCTACTAAATGGATCCGAGGGGAAGGTGGAAAATTCAAGCCCAAGCCCCCCCCCCCCCCTCCCCCCCCCCCCCTCCCAGTAACTGAAGGAATTACAGGAAATTTGAAAATTGATTTGTGAGAACTACCATTTCCTTTTGTTAATCTGAAAGTCGTACAAAGATCAGTAAGTGGTGCATATTGTGAGCATCGGCCCATCCAGTCACCGTACCAGCAGACGAAGAACAAAATCAACCAGGAAAAGTTGCTGGGAATCTGTAAAGGGGCCCCTTGCTTTTTCGTGGACGTCTGCATGTAATGCATCTTACAGTAAGGACAATCCTTTTCTTGAACATAGACTTGTGTGACAGTCTTAGTGAAAATCCAATTTCCTTCTGGGTTACAGATCACTTTCACATATTAGAAAACAAGTAATCTATGTCACAACAATTTCCATAGATCACTTTTTCACCTAATGTTAAAAATGAAAGCACTATCAGAAATGATTCCATGTATTTTCACCATGCTATGAATTCGACAACTTATATACTATCACCTCAGGTATTAATCATTGTATCAATAGTTCACTACAGATATGAATGTGCATATTTTACACAAGCCTACTATGCTATTATATTGTCCATACATTCTATGAACTAAAATAAAGAAATTGAATTGAACATGTTACAAATGTATTGGAAATTTGAACACACTTATATTGATTATCAATTCTCGATTATTTAAAAGAGAAGTCAGTTTCTTAGGTCCTCTTCCGAACAGAGGTGTTCTTGGTTGTCCGAAGAGGGATGGCTTTAGGTTTTGCAGATGGGATGGGTTTCTTTTCTGTTTTAAGACTTGGCTTGTCTTTTGATATAAGTCCTCTACCAGAAGGGGCCTTCGTCTTGCTCTTACTTTCAGTTGTGACCTTAGTGAAACTGTCTCCAGAGGCAGAAGGGTCTTTTGTTCCTGATTTTACGTTGATGAATGTTGTATTCTTGGATCTTCCGGTGCATAGTCTATGGGCCTTCTTTGCCTGTACTGTTGGAGCCACGGCGGTGTGATTTGCCCGATTCTTGTTTTGTGCCCGGTATGTCTGGGGGGCAGTTTGTGGCCGGAGGGCCGCTAGTTCACGGACAACAAGCTCGTGAGACGATTTCAGCTGCTTCAACTCTTCCTCTAACATCTTCCTCTGCTCCACTCCCGCGTGTTTCTCTGCCTCCCAGCTGCTGGCGAGTCTGTCCAGCCTCTGTTTCACTTCCTGGAAATCTACGGGCCCCATGCTGCTGCTAAGCATGTAGTTGAGATTGTCCAGTTTAAAATCTCGGAGTCCTAGGTCATGGTCTTGTTGCTTATTCTCCTGTCGCAGCTTCTGGTTCTCGTCCAGGAGATGATCAACAACTCTGGATGAGACAACAATATGATTCACATGAGTCATCCTACTCCCAGCAGATCTACAAGTTAATGTAAGACAATACCATCAATATTTAATACATGTGCTGTATTAAAACAATATTTCAGCTAAATATTCCCCGCCAATCACTCTCTACAGCGCCATGTCATAGTCACCACTAATGCGACGCTGAACTAACCTATGATCTCTGGGTGCTACGTGCCAGACACACATACCCCTTTCACCAACACTCGGAGTCATCACTAATTTTAATTTTTGCCCTCAACACCAAATGGAATCTGTTTCTAAGGATATTCAAGACTGGGCATTGTTTTTCGCTTGACATTTCAAATTTACCTTGATTTGAAAATATCAAACATCTCAACATTCGTTATATCGACAGGGACAAGTCCTAATACATCTTGTTGGTGTACGGACACATCACATGTGTAGGATAAAGCTGAGAGTCAGTATTCATAGACTTCAATGAATGCAAACTTAGGTGTTTACATAGAAATAATTGTGTAATCAGAATGTTAAGCCGTACGTAAACTCTACGATGCATATTTGAGTTGTAGAAAACCAAAGCTAGAATGTTCTTTTTTCGGTGTGTTCATAAACAATGAATAAGTCCGCCCGTCCATCCTGAAAGGAAAGGGACGTCGTGTTGGGTGGCGTCTCGTGTATAATAACTGAAGCTTCTTCGCCCCAGTTATGTTGAACCATGTTCATCTGATCACTTGAGCGCGTTGCCTATATACATGGAATGATTTGGGAAATACCGGCATACATGCTTAACAAATCTCACAATCGACAGAAATATGCACTGCAGTCACCATGTGAACCAGGTGTCGATTCAAACTATTATTGACCTGAACGGAAATGGAAGCTTTATGAAACTGTGCCTGCTTACCTTTCCACTACAATCCCAACTTGAAATTTGATCTCCATGTATCGAGCTGCAACAGCCATACGGATTGTGTAAACACCTGGACAGCCATGTGTTGAAGTTGGACAAATTGCATTTGTGGCCTATCGCGTGTACTCATACCATAAGCCAAGAATATTTTCATCAGTGAGGAATTCAATGGATAAGTTTGTTTTATTCATAAGAAACATCACATACAAAGTAGAACAACTAATAAAAAACAAAGCAATGCGGTACTCTGTCTCTTCTGGAGATATCAACAACGGGTAGAAATGGCATCAAATAATAGTCGATGTCGGCATATGGCTTGAGAATTTAATTGCATTTTCAAAATATATCTAATCTGCAGGAAAAATTACCTTTGCATAACACAGTTTGAAATGTACTAAAATTACTTTACACAATGCCTCAACTCTGACCTACACAATAGCCTTCTGCGTAGCAACGTCCTCTGAAAACAGGTCGTTTCCTAAATTGTTCCACAAGTAATGACAGAACGTTGGTGTGTGAGAAACATACTCGCCAACATTCAGTCTCGCGAGGTCTTCTTATATAATTCAAGGAACCATTTGACTTTGTCAGATTCATCACATCTGTGGCCAGTATTCTTTAAACCATATCGTGATAAAACTGAAATATTGTCCAAAGCGGTGTTAGTCTCACTTATTCAGTTGGACCAACTGTAAGCAGTTTAAAAAACATATAGCTACCAAGTAGATGTTCCCGTATATCCGATGCAGTTGGGCTGGACGGGCAGGGATCGGGTTCTTCCAGAACAGGAGAGAGGCGTGTCCCGTATTTCCACCGCTCTGCCCGATACTGAGTCATCTGTAGTGATAGTATCCATTCACATACTGTTCGCGGCAGGATGAAAGACTCATAAATGCTGAATATTTATGTTGTGGAAAACTTTGAAACATAGAAATGGCATTTGTTTATTCTAAAACAAATAACTTGTGTACGAATAAGAAAATGAAGATTTTTTTAAACTTGTAGGGAAAATCTTTGTATGTACTGTTCTATTTACACCTATTATGTTAGCATCAAAGACCAGACTTCTTAAAGCAGTAGAACCTTTTTGAAACAAATAAGCTGACCTTTCTAGCACAATTAAGAAGTATGCTTTCAATATGCATTGCGCATAGTATCAAACAGGCAAGTATTTTTCAATCATATATAAATTGGTTTTGAATACGAGTGTGTAAAGTGATTTTTCGGATGACTGAATACAACGCTATCAATAAAAAAAACTTCAATATTAGCTACATGAAGAGACTGTAGAAATACAAAGATAACAATACCTTCTGAGTAAAGTACAAATTCTAGTACTTTTTTCGGTTGAGTCCCATCCGGGATTCGAACCCGCACCCTCAGAGTCAGGCACCTAATCGCCAGCGCACAAAGTCAGCCGCCTAGTCCGCTCAGCCACCGCGACTTCCAGTGTGGAACCGAAAAAAGTACTAGAATTTGTACTTTACTAAGAAAGTGAAATCCCAAAAATGACATATGTTGCATTTGACCACTTTCTAAATGGCATCGTGTAATAATACCTTCTGAGATTGGAGTCAGATGTGAAATATCAGTATGATCAATCGTTAAGCGCAAAACCAACCCATGTTGATCTTCTTCGTCAAGGTACTATTCTGTGACGTCATCCCCTATATTTTTTGTCTGTGACGTCACAAGAGTTGTCTTTGGTCGAAACTTGGGTCCACTCGGTTTATTCCGTCGAGGCACATCTTATGTTGGAGCATGGACGCTACCTTAAATACTGTGATGGTTTCGTCAAACTACAAGCATGATTTCTGCTCATTCACTAACGAAAAATGTTCAGGGTATATTTTTGTTTCAAATTACACAAAGTATATTTGGGACCAACAACCTTAGTTCTCTAGAAGTGCGTACATACAGGATATTAAATGAGTGGTCACGCCATACTGTGTTTACGACACGAGAGCCTAAATGTTGGTATTTCCCGAGTGAGCCATCCTCGATATCTCCAGGCTACACTGTATTGGAGAGTTATCGGGGCGTGTAGCCTGGAGATATCGAGCATGCGATGTTTAGGCACGAGTCATTTCCTTTATATTCAGCGATTTTAAAGTCGCTTCTATCACTTTTGACAAGATTTTGACAGGGCGAATCATACATATGCTCTGTGCTGTAGTCGCAAACACATAGGAAGTTTGTTGGATGCATGTATGTGAAAGCTATCCTATTCACGAGAGGAGGTCGAACGGGTCGTGAAGATAGGCGAGTTAACTTGCTTCTTTGCGAGTGTTCGTATCTCCAAGGCTACTGGAGCTGCTCCAAAAATCCAACACTGGACTGTCTAGTCAAGACTAGAATATTTAGTCCGTCGCCTTGTAGCTATATAGCACTCCTTTGTTAAGAAACAGTATATGTGGGCTATTTATTACGAAGGCATGGTCGTTCAGTCAAGCGAGATTTTAGCCACGCCTACAGCCACGAGTGGTATTTCCAACCAACCAAAGTTAGCTCACAGTTAGAAAAAGAAACGAACGAAATTTCACGTGTGGTACTTCCCAAACATGCCCACATAAAACAGAGCGTGTTGCTGGTGAATAAATCTCGTTTATGCACCTGATGAGCATACACTAAAACACAACTGGGCACTGAGGAACGCAACATCCACAGAAGCACCCAGCTTATAATGACTTCCTCAGAATGAGTGAGCATAGTTTTACGCCGCTTTCAGCAACATCCCAGCAATATCAATCAATCTTTATTCCATACTGAAATATTCCAGTTTTGTCATGGTGGCTGACACCAGAAATGGGTTTCAACTTTCGCACATTCTACCCATGTTAGGAATCGAACTCAGGTCTTCGACGTGACGATCCTCAGAATGAGGTGTTCTTGACCAATGGCAGAAGAGCTGTGAAACCCATGTCCAGGCACCTTTAGCCCTCATATTTGGCCTGCTACAGGATATTGCATCACACTTTTACCACGTATTCTGTCGACCTGCCGAACGCAGTTCCCAGCAAACCACTTGCATCCCGGCTCTGGAGGTGAAAATGCCACAGAACCGGACTCGCCACAACATTCTAGGAGCCCAAGCCTGTTTCGCTCTATTGCAGAGGTTGTTGTTGATCTTTCTTGGACGATGATGGATTGAGTTGAGTTGGGCATACTAATCCCATAAACGAGATGTGGTGCTTAGGTGTTCGTTGAAATGACTTTCAGAGGCAGACTGGGATTCCTCAATGCGATTTATGGCAATGTTTCGATTGACACCTCTCAGTCTCGGCATTTCCCCGCTCCTGTAAGTAGACAGCAAATCACAACAGGTTGACGGACGTTTCCCCTTCTAATTGCCATGCATTGTCACCCATCGTGCTGAAACTGTTGTATAGAATACATGTTCCCCACATTATCATCATGCGTTTTGGGAAAGATGTGAAAAAAATACAATATAAATTCATTATATATGAAGCCTATGATTTTTAATTATAACAATTATTGATTGAAATGTATATGTCCTATCTATGTGAACTATTATTATCACTTTGTTTTCAACAGCACTGTAGTCTACCTCCTACGAACGGGACATTTCAAATGAGATATTTGTGTATAACTATCGTGTCATTTTCATCAGTTTATTGAGAATGGACATACAGACATGGAGTGAGACGGACAGCGCACATACTGCAGATACCCCTACCGAATCATTCAAAATGCAAGCCCTGGATACAAGATAATGGGTCCCCTATATACTACTGCTAGCCTTTAAAATGAACACATTTTACTGAAAAAAAAGTACACCCCGGTAATAGTTTAAAAAAATACAATGAAATGGAGCTTTAAGACTTTGGTCATTTTCAGAGCTAAGGAAATCTAAACTTGCCACATTTTCTAGACTTGCGTGGGCATTCTTGCATATATTTACTTCAGGTTTTTTTTGTACAACAGACTAGGTTCCCTATGGTTTCACCTGTTATGTACTAGTATTATTAAACATACTAACACTTATGCACGTTCACATTAAAAAAAATAAGTATCCGTGCACCAACACATCAATCTGCACCAGTTCGACTCTGTTGAGCCACACCCATCACTGTTTGTTGAGTGGTGTTGAACGTTCGCTGGATTTGCGTTTGAACGGTGTTGCACGAAGGAACACGAAGATGACCAAATGACGAATACACACAAATTGATGACGTAGGAAGCTAAACACAAACACCCAAGATGGCTCCGACGGCTATCAATTTATGTTGTTCTGCAGTTAGATGGACTCCTGTGTTATTTATCACAGCCATTGTCGTTTGGTCCTATTATGCTTATGTTATACAGATGTGTATATGTAAGTTAACATTTTTTTATCCTTTATTCGTCAGAAATAGTACTGAAATAGCAGTGTGTTGACTGAACTCGCACGGCAACAACCTGTCATCACCGATAATGACACAGCACTGTCACTCTGATATTTCTCGTTTAATGTTAGAATTGTATCAAACACAAACATGTTTTAGGGTTATAATCCTCCTTTGATTCTTTTCTCGTACTGATCAAAACTTCACTTCACTAATAGAGAGTTTGTTGTGTTTATCTGAGCCACTTCCTTGTTTGTTCCTTGACACTTGTGACTGCTAATTCTTTTTGATTAAAAAAATACAGTGTTCATATGTATTTAGATGTTAACTTGGTTAATGTCATGTTGGTAAGAGTCCCCCCCCCCTCCCGACCCCCCATCCCAGATATTATATATTAACTGACATATATCCTTGAATTTTTAACAAAATAAAACACAACACTTACTAGAGGACACACAAAAACAACTAAAAGCCCATAAATTAAGTACGTAATAATGTTGAACCACATTGTGTTACCTCTGTTGTTCTATGGAAGAAAATATGGGGGCATGGAAGGAACCCCTTCTGTCATGGCTGCATGATTTCAGATTGGTTCATTTTGTAGGGGCTTGTTTCCAAAATATTCTGCAGGCCCATTTCAGGTTCCTCGATGATGTAGATCAATGTATCTAATTTTATAAAATCTTCAAAATGTCTTACTTTCCATTCACCTCCGGCATATTCAATAATTATGGTGAGTGAAAACCAAACAGCTTGTGTGCGTATTTGAGGATGTCATGATGAGCAAAACTGTGTAATGTGCTTTGACATACACCTTTATTCCAATGATTTCAGTCTGCTAAACATGAATATAGAGGATCTGTCGGTTTGGAGCTAGGCACATTCAACTTGTGAATTGTCCAGACAGAGACCATGTAGTGGTTTATGGTCATTGGTTATGATTAGTGCTTGTGTATCTGGTGATGAGTACCTCATATGCTTGTGTGCTAATCGTTTTTAGGTGCAAAACTTGCTACTTATTTCCAAGAAAAAATTGTACTCTGCAGATGGATCCGAAAGTTATCAAAACAGGAATAATGCAAATGCCATACACCTGTTCCACATAAACATTCTGTAAGTAAAATATGAATTAATTGTTAACATGTTTTTTATTTTGATAATTAATTTTATGAAAAGGAGATTTACATTATTTACATATGTGCCAAGTGTTTTCTTTGCTTTGTTAAAGGTTAGGTTATGGTCTTTTATCCCCATAATATTCATGTCTGTGGTAACAATCTCATCAGTATGTATATAACTCTGAAACATCTGTTACTAGGATGCTGTAATTTTTCAGTCAGCCTTGTAAAGTCTCAGACTAGCCATGAACTGATTTACTAGTATATATGTATGCCATAGATTGAGAACATGTGTCCTGAATATGCACACTTTTTCAGTGTTTACGAATGGTGTTTCAAAGCAACAGGACATTGGGTCCTGTAAGTTTCAGATGTCTGTCTGACCCACTGAAAATTCACAGGACCCACAGAATAAAATTACACACACATTTCAGATTTAACATTTCTCATAATTGGCATTGAAATTATTAACATTATACAATGACAAACATTATAAACATATATTTATGAACAGTGAATAAGTGTCACATGCCACAAATAACAACTTCAGACAAAGTCATTGTAATATATTCAGTCAGACACTGGGGCCAGCAGGTTGGGGACTTCTGTCTGACCATTGCCAAATCTGCCAGATTTGTCAGAGGGTCAGACACTATTCGTGAACACTGCTTTTTCTGATAATAGAAGTGATCTCAACTGCTGTATTATGTTGTAGAGTCTTGGAACAAACCAGCATAAAGTGAGAGGGCAGTCTTTCCCAAGTCTAAGATACTGAAACGCAAAACCTGTGTATAAGACAGCGTAAAGTGAAAATACTAATAAAAAAAACAAACACTGCGTCATTTCTGATGCAATAAAATCAGTAATCAAACTATACAATTCAGTGTTCTGGGTAATGAATGTAACTAAATTGATTTTTGATTTCAAACTGATTTGAAACAGTGTATAAAACTCCTTTAAAAGACAGGAAGCCTACGGGGCTGAATACTGAAAAATGTTTCCGGCCCTGTTTTCATGTGACCAGCCCTATATTAAATATAGGAAATTGAGATATAGTGTTAAAAGAAAGTAATTAATTAATAACTTGTAGTGAGGTAAAATCAAACGTGTGCAAAAGCAAAATTAAATAAAACCATGATTTGGTGGTCACTGTTAATTCATTTGACTGATCATGAACTCTACTGACATCATCTAGTTACCACAATTGTAAATTATTTTCTTGAAAATTCTGGTAGTCAATGACATGGTCAAATGTATACCCTTGGAAAATGTATTGGAGCACAGCTCGGGCTACGAAATAAAGTTGTAAGCCCGCTGTATAAGTAGCAAGCAGCACACCACCGGACAGACACTATTTCATATACTGTTTGAAAGTACACACAATAATTCTTAAGAATTCAGACTTTGAGGCATATACCTGAAAGAAAGGAAATTGTTCGTTAAAAAATCAGTTATCTTTGTAAATTGTTTGATCCCCAAATTTGGGTTCTGACTCCCTGTCCCTCCCCTTAAAAAGTTCAACCTGACCCCCAAATAGAAATGTGTATGGGGAACCCTGTAACCATTTTCATGAAGATGGCATATGTGACTAATACATAGATAAATATTATAAGTGTGTGAAGAGTATCTTCTTTGTCAGTCCTTGTATACTTGAATACCAAGAATTTTCCTGAACTTGTGGCAGTAGACTGAGTCACGGCCAGAGTAGACCTGTGACAATTAACAAATGTATTGATGCTTTTGAATATAATATTTTCTCCTGCAAAATGTGTGCTACAATATGAATGGTTTCATATTACATGATGTCATGTATTGGTAGTGAATGGTATGTGAAAGTGGACAATGTTGGAATAAACACTGGTCCATCCCCCTGAAACTAGTGAAGATCCTCAGGGACTAGTTGTTAGCTCTTCCATTCTAAATATTTTACAATATGATGTAAAGTGCAAATGGTTCTGTTGTGTGCATGTGACTTAACCAGCATATTTATGTGCATTTGTTTCCATAAACATTTGGTGACTTCTGATGGACCACTGTTTTCTGATCAGTTTATAATAGAATAGCAGAATAGATAGCACTAATGTTGTATTATCTTACCCAACAATATCTACTATAGTTTATTTTGTAATTCGTACATAAGAAGTGTGCAAAGTTATATATAATTTCATATTTATTCATAAAATTTGACTTCAGAGTTACCATACACATCTTTTTGTCCTTTGTATGCCTCCAGAAAACAAATAGAATCTACTATGACCTTTTGTGCGTTTCTGTGATCTGTTGCAGTTGTGTCATCCCTCACTTTAATGGATGACCCTCAGCTCTATGAGACACCTGCGTTATTCATAACATTGCATAAAATAATGGTTTACCATAATGTGAAGTATTGGTACAATTTGACATGTTGTTAAAGTTGTCATTCTACTTGCCTTAAATTAGTTATTTTCTTTCTCATTACAGTCACAGTTGAAAGTATAGCAGAAAAAGGTAATGTCAGTTTTACGTTTTTTAGATTTTTCACCTTATCCTGCATTACTCTTTAATGCGTTTACTGCTTTACTTTGCAAATACCCATTGCCCGACGTCCCAGTCTAGTGTTTATTTCAGTTGAGCAAGCTAATTTGTATAGCACACTGTACTGGTGTCAAGTGGACTTTCCATTGTTAGTTATGTTGTTTATTTAAATAATCAACAAGAAAATCTGTTAATATAGTGGAAAAATTATCAGTGCAAGTGATTTTACAAGTGTCACTGTACCGGGGTACTTTAGCAATTCAAGAATTATTTCCACCCCTGCTTTCACAAGACGAAGCTGTGTGATGGAAACATCAAAGTTGTTCCAGCTAAGCGAGCTGCCATATTACCGTCGCACTGCATCCATGTGACCCGGAATATGCTGAGGTCACATATTTTCACATTACTGCTTGTCACCAGCCATGTGATTTTTTGCTGGGATTAAACTCATGGCTTTACACATTGTGTTTTTGTGTTTCTCTAGGAATGGTTAGTGTTTTCTCATGTTAATATTTATTTGAAGAGAAATGTATTGTGTATTTACCATGTATTATTCTTTCATAATCCCTTTTAGGCTGTAATTCTAATTACTGAAAACCTTTGTGATTAATGTGATGTATTGTTACAAGCATGTTATTCCAGACTGGGTGCAGTTGTTTTTCCAATGTTTCACCAGGGAATGGTGTCTTTGTGGATCTGTCCATTTACTCCACAGCTGGCAGCATTTGCAGCACCCCTGGTGACTGTGGCACCTTTTCCATTGACAACTCCTCTGGTACACACAATACCTCTTTTGCCTACTATACAATCAGCACCGCCTTTACCTGTCAGGCCAGACAGGTACTCCTGGGACTTGATGAGGATTTTGCCAAGTTAACATCAACTTTTGCCAAGTTAACATCAACTCCATCCATTAAGGCACCATGTTTTCGGAAGGCTCTGTCAACAGTTTCCACTGGAACCTTAGGAACATTCAGTTCAAGTCTTACATTGGTGACTGTCTCCTCAATCTGCAGAACCTATCAACTCTGGTCTTTCCTAAGGATTTCACCAGACGCCTGCTTCATCAGCTGGGATGTATTGTCAACAAGCAGAAGTCAGAGCTGACTACCTCATGCATGCTACAGTTCATAGGTGGATTGTTCCTTCCATCCCAGCATAGACTTGTTTGCTACCAGTCAGAATTGACCTGTGAAGGTCCCGGGGTAGAATAGGCCTTCAGCAACCCATGCTTGCCATAAAAGGAGACTATGCTTGTCGTAAGAGGTGACTAACGGGATCAGGTGGTCAGGCTCTCTGACTTGGGTGAAACATGTCATCGGTTCTCAATTGTGCAGATTGATGCTTATGTTGTTGATCTCTGGATTGTCTGGTCAAGACTCGATTATGTACAGACTGCCGCCATGTGGCTGGAATATTGCTGAGTGTGGCGTAAAACTAAACTCACTCACTCAGTCAGAATGTCCTGATCCAGACCTACATATCTCTGCTTCTGCGTCCACAAGCATGGATCCTGAATCCTCAGATGTCCATGGGAAAACATAAATGTGTACGCTTTTCCAGGGTGACTCATCACCCCTCTGATTTTGATCATGCCTTAGTGGCCCAAAAGAGTTCATTCCTGTTATTAAGAAAGCTCATCACCAATGATCCTCTGAAGCTGCCAGAGTGGCCAAATCTGTTGATGCACTCACACAGTAGGGTTTCACACCCGTCTCAAGGTCAGTCTCTTCTGCATGACTGGTACCTTTGCAAAGGCTTTACTTGAAGCACCCAGGGTTATTCTGCAAGAGATGAAAGGGTTGTGACTTGGCACACAGAGCTTTTACTGGAGGTTTGTATGACAACAAATGGAGATACTTTGACAGTTTGTGCAAGGACAAACACCAGGATTCTGTTACTGCATTATATCAATTCTTGTCTGAATTTCTTCTGTTTCTGCACAGTCATAGACACCTCAAGGATGGTACTATTACAATATACTTGGTAGCTTTGAACACTAAGATGACCTAGATTCTGGAGTTTCAAGCTTTGTTGTGTTCTTTCCGTCTAGAGGACCAGAAGGCCAAGTTCAGGCCATCTTCTTGGGACCTGAATGTGGTGCTTCGGCTGGTGCGGGAGGCCAGGCTACCCAGACACCTTTCATCCTTCACACTATCATTTGTCTCTAGGATTCATGGGCCATGGATAGTGGCGGATTAACTCCAGCAATAGAGTAGGCTTCAGTTTATCAAGAGTATCCAACTGAATATTTGCATGCATTTTTATATCAGATGTAGATGCATTAAGGAGTAATGCAGGATGAGTTGAGAAATCTAGTAAAATCTAGATATTTTTTATAATTGTATGCTTACTCATTTTCGTCTCCTGCCCATTGCTGAGCTACCTCCCAATGGTTTCCTTCAAATGCTACAATCAAGCAGTAATGCGAAGATACGCGGCGTCATTACTTACTAGGTCACATGGATGCAGTGCGATGGCAATATAGTGACTCTCTTAGTTGGAACAACTTCTGTTTGATGTTTCCATCACACAGCTTTGTCTTGTCAAGGGGAAGCAGTAAATGTATTAAAGAATAATGCATGATATGTATACAAATATAAAAAATATCTAGATTTTACTAGAATGCTACAGTCATGAATATCATATGTAAGAACAAGACTTCTTATGCTTTTGTTATCAACTAACACAATACTCTTGATATAATAGATCAGTCATATTCAAATTATTGTTATTAATATTATTGCCTTGAATGTGGTCTCTGAAAATAAGCCATGGGATTGAAAATCTCTGAAAAATCTGTAATAGCCCAGATGATGACAATTGCAGTGTTCCTTTACAGTGATATATCTCCTGCTGTATCATCCGATTCTCTTTATGTTTGCCTGGGCCTATTGGCAGACAATATTCACAAAAAATGGACCTGTGCCAAAAGAAGTAAGTAGTTCAAACTCATTAGAAAGCACGTCTTTAACATGTTCTTAGTTATGATACGGTATAGCAGTTGATGTTGCGTATTGATATGCCAAGATGGTACTGGACTCAAAGCCAGAATAGGTCATCAGTACCCCATGCTGGTCTCATCATGGAGGCCTCAGGTCAGAAGTAATTTCTAGTATTGTTGTATACATGTCATGCCTGTGATGTTTACAATTTGTAGTATTTGTTGTTTCAGTGTTTGTGCTTTTCCACATGTGATTATGTGTGTGTTCCTGCTGTTGTACTGATGACAACAGTATTACAGAGCACTCACCCATCAATGCACCTTTGTTTGGCAGTTTTACCTGAGTCTGGCAGAGGCAGACCAGCTGGAGAGAGAAACCAATGAGGACAGGCAAAGAGAAATGCTCAAACAGTTTGCGAGGAACCTACCTATTCTGAACAGAACAATGTCTGGCTGTAGGTAGATCACAGCATACAAAATTTACGGCTATTCAGTTACTATTCTATTTTCTTGAAAATCATTCTGTCCTTTTGTATGCAAACCTAAAGTAAAATATGCAGGATTATGTTATGATGAATGAAGTTTAGTGATATACCATATTGGTTAGAATATAAATACAAGCATTTTGACATTAACTATTTTGTCATGTACAACTGGGGAAAGGTGTTTGTGTTGGTTGTCTTGTACAGATCAGCTGTCAGCTGTCAGTTTAGAAATTACTTCAGAATTTCTCTGTTCCTGTTGCTTTCAGGTCCAAGATACTGTGAAAAATGTCGGTGTATAAAGCCCGACAGGTGTCACCATTGTTCAGTCTGCTCAAGGTATGGAGAACAAATAATGAAAAGATCAAGAATATGTTTAATATTGTTGACAAGGTCAATTTCTGTACAGTTCATTCTTTCAGAACACTGGTCTAATTGTTTACTCAACTATGGGTTAGTTCAGATGATGTTGGTCTGTGTCAAAAACGCAGGCACTCCATTACCAGGGGAGGTAACCCACATCTGCATTTCTGTAACATATTGCTGACATGGATCAATAGCAATTCAGTCATTGTCTCTCAGAAAACTCAGCTGGCATTAGTCTAATAACAACATCAAACTATACATGAAATAATGCTTGAAAAAGACTGTTGTCAGCTATGTCTGTGAGAATGTCACATATGTAAATCAATTTCATTTTTTCAGGTGTATTCTCAAGATGGACCACCACTGCCCATGGTAAGCTGTCTGTAACTGACTTCATCACTTGTTTTTGGGGTGAGGTGTTCACCCTTCGTACTGAAGGTCTGGGTTTGATTCTTCCCTTGGGCAATGTGTGTATGCCCTGCTGTGTTATCACTGGAATAGTACTAGCCGCATAATCTACGCTGCTGGAAACAGAGAGTGAGTGAGGGAGATTTTTCGCTGCCTTGAGCAATGTTCCATCAATGGGGGACACAAAAAATGGGTTTCGCACATTGTAACCTGTTCTGGGACATTGAACCTGGGCCTTCTGCATGATGAGTGAATGCCACTAGGCAAGCCCACTACCCAGTATTTGAAACGGGAAATAGTGGTGTTTAAAGTGGTTTTGATAATATAACTCCAGTAGCAGCTGGCATTGCAGTTTACATTGTCATAGGTATGTTCTGTATTTTTGTTAGCTGACAAGTAGCATCTGTATGTGTACATTTCTTTAAAAAAAACCCAAAGTGTTGTGAATATGGCATCACATTAAGACAATTAGAAACAGTTAATACGTTGACATTAAAGTAGTATTCCTGGGATAATGGAATGCTGTCATTAACATTAAGGAGAAATCAGCATGTTTGTTGCCGTGTTTACAGGGTGAATAACTGTGTGGGGTTCTCCAACTACAAGTTCTTTGTGCAGTTCCTGGGTTACGCCCTCCTCTATTGTCTTTATGTTGCCATCACTTCCCTCAAGTATTTCATAGATTTCTGGAAGGTAGGTGACTGTTGTCATGTTTTTTCTACTAAATGTAAATTCTGGATGTAGTAAGTGCTGTATGAGACAGCCTTTTTTTCCCCCCGGCATGTAATCATTAATGTCATTAATGTCCTTAATCATTTCCGGAGCATAACTCGGAAACTGTTCATTACTTTTAGACCAAACTTGATAGATGCCTTTTGCTATTTACAGATATTTGGCATTTTTATTTTTTTTGTTTTTCCATGGAACATTTTGGTGTTGGTCTAATGGTGGGGTGGGCTTCGTTTCCGGAAGAGAACTCAAAAACCGTTCAATATTTTTCTGCAAAACGTGGTAGATATTTCGATCAGAACCTGAAGTGGTGCCTTTTGGTATTTACAGGTTTTTGTGATTTATTATTTTCTCAGTTTCCGTGGAAACTTTTTGGACTTAGTCTCAAAATGGAGGGATGGGCATCGTTTCCGGAGCACAACTGGAAAACTATTCAATATCTTACAGCAAAACTTGGCAGATATTTGAGGCAGACCACAAAGTGGTGCCTTTTGCTATTGACAATGTTTTGACAATTTTATTTTTCCCGGTTTCCATTGAAACAATTCTGACTTAGTCTAAAAATGAAGGGAAGGCATCATTTCCAGAGCACAACTTGAAAACCCTTTCATATCTTTCAACAGATCTTTTCAGATATATGAGACTGATCTTGAAGTGGTTCCTTTTGCTGTTTACACATATATGGCATTTATAATTTATCCATGACTTCCATGGAAACGATTCAAACTTAATCTATGAAAACATTAAGTAACCTTCAGATGATTTGTCCTTTCAAATATGTGAGGGCTGGGGGGATATGTCATCTTCTGATGACTCTTGTTTAAGGCACCAAAGAAGACTCAAACTATTTCTTTGTTGTGAACTGCATGATTTTGTTGTTATCACAACAGTCACAGATTATTTGTTCAACCTCATGCGTTGTCACAGTAAATCTCCCCATGTGGGACTACTAAGTTGTATTGCTGGATCGTGTTATTAATAACACATGTGACTTTGGACAGTGTTCCATCCATATTCATCATTCATAGTATAGGCTGGTGTTCTGTGGCTTACAATTTACTCAGGCATGTTCTAAAAGCTTAGGGATGATCACTGAAAACATGGTACATTTTGTAGACTGAAGAATGAAAACAAAATCTCTTTTATATTGAACAAGTTAAAACCCATTCACCAATCACTCACTCATGCCTCATGGTGAGTTTTACCTGTCTTTATGTAAGATTAATGATGAACCTTTCTATATTTTTCTTGTATATAACATTCCAAATTTTCTTTCAGGGAGGAGCTGGCAATGGCATGGGAAAATTTCATCTTTTATTCTTGTTTTTTGTGTCAATAATGTTTGGTATCAGTTTGATATCCTTGTTTGGGTATCATCTTTACCTTACATGTAAAAACAGGTCTACGTTAGGTGAGTACCATATGCCGTGATGCTTGGAACAGTATGCAGTTGAAATGGCAGAATGTGTTTCCTCATACACTGCTCAGCATACACTAATTCAAACAAATTCAGAGGAATAATGAAACTTATTTTAGAAAAATATTGTTCGTTGTTTAAAGAGCAGGTCAGTTAGAATGGTTTTATATGACAAAGCCAAATGTTCTTCAGTACATTTGAAACATCTTGATTATCAGAAACACAGTCAGTGCAGAATTGATTGTGAAGTATAAATTATCATTTGAATAAATCTTGTGGTGCATCAGTGTATTGACTCAGCTGAAGGAGCTGATCATGCTGAAAAGTATGAAAAATCTTGAAAGTCAGTGCAAGAAAACTGATGGTGCCCTTGTTTAATGTTAATACACTTGTAATAAATAGTATGTTTATTAGTAACCAGTAAACATATTTTGCTAAACCAGTGCCCCCTGACCTCTTTTGTCATTACGGTTTCGCAGGACACCTAGTACATCAAATACAGAACATATGTTATGATTCCAGTAAGCTATGTTGTGGCTTAATACTAAAAACACCTAGCATACAGAATGCAAACCCTATGTGATTTGTTACAGAGGCCTTCCGAGCGCCAATTTTTCAGAGTGGGCCTGACAAAGAAGGCTTTAGTCTGGGCAGAGGGGGCAACTTCCAGGAAGTGTTTGGGGACCAGGTCAAGAACTGGTTCCTGCCTATATATTCCAGGTAAGCCTGGTGCTTTGCTCTACTGACTAACTATTCCACACTTGGTTGTTAGATGCTAGGCTGTGCACCTATCTGGGCATTGGATGAGCTAAGTTATCAATATTGTAATTTGATTTCATTTTACATTTGATGTGAAAAGGATTGTGTGTAATGTTTTCTTAAGGGAGAAAGGAAAGAATGTCATCTTTTTGAACTGAAACATTGACTCAAAACTGAAGTTTTTCGATAACATGTGGATTTGGCCAATCCAATTTGTCTTTTCTTTACCAGCTGCACCAATTGTAAAAGTCACTGAAGCATGCATTTAAGTTGATCATGTTGATAAAATGATCATTTTCAGTCATTTCTTTAAGAACTAAAGTTGGCAAGTTTTGACATTTTGTAGTTCTTAGAGGTGTAAGTGGTCTTCCATCACATCTTGTCTATGGGTGATTTGTTCAGCTGATGTGCTGCATCACCCCCAGGGTGGGTAGCGTCAACTCACAGGATATCAGTTAAGGCCTTATTGCTCATGTCCGTACACCATGTGATCAATCATATATTGCTCAATGAGAACAAAGGGATTTCTTGTAATTTTGTTACTTTTATTGAAAGGAAGAAAGTGTTTCTCAGGCTTTGTCATATCAGTTTAAGCCCTTTGCATCCAGTCACTTTTATTGAAAATAAAAATGTTTTTGACATAATTCCTTTGTGTGTAAAGCAAATATTGTTATCCATGCTTGCTGACTGACATTGTGGTAGTGACCTGAGTTCACTGTGTGATCATGTGTATCCTTGGTGTCGCGATATAAAGGGGATCGGGTGGTCAGGCTCGCTGACTTGGTTGACTGACACATGGCATGGTATCCCAGTTGTGGAGGTCGATGCTCACACTTGATTGTTATTTGCTCTGAAGTTCAGTCGATATTAATCAAATATTAATCACTGAATTGTCAGGTCCAGGTAAGATTACTCAAACGCTGCTGTCAATATTGCTGAGTGTGGCCAACTTTTCAAAATAAGAGTTCTACCACCCTAACTGTGAAGAAAACATTGCCTGGGAAACATTTTCTTTATACTGTCTAGGATTTGTTAGTTTGTTAAGATAAGAGGAAAAATATGATAAGTGCTCTTGAGAATTTCCTTTTCAGAATATAGCATTTGGGTTGTGAGTGTATTGACTGAAAACAATGTTTAGCTTGGTAAATCTTATTGCTTTGTGCCAAGATGTCATGTGAATTACTGCTTTGGCTCAATCATTTCAATTGTTAAGGCTATATGAAACAATAATTTCTTGTTACATTTATCTGAATTAGTTTTGTGGGATAGTGCCACATGTCTATATGTATTCTTATATGGATATTGAGCGAATAATTCTAGTCCTCTGGTACCCTCTTGAAACTTTTTATGTAATGAAATACAACATATTTTGTTGTTTATTTTTCTGGTAAAGCATGTTTCCCCAAGATACTTGGTGCAACAAGTGTAGACCAGGCCCAATTCCATGAAGTGTTCTTGGCATAATAGTGTAACGAGGTGGTCCATGAGCTAGGATGGACACATTCATGTGTTACATAACCAATGTAGTTATCACTCCAGTCATTTAAAGATCACAAATACTCAACAGATGTAAAAATACATAAATTATTCATTGACAATGTTATAAATGAAACCCTGTCAATAAAACTACTC
This sequence comes from Haliotis asinina, assembly GCF_037392515.1. Classification (NCBI taxonomy): domain Eukaryota; kingdom Metazoa; phylum Mollusca; class Gastropoda; order Lepetellida; family Haliotidae; genus Haliotis; species Haliotis asinina. The sequence continues at coordinate 96,342,035 of NC_090281.1, read as the reverse complement.
ATTTCGACCTTTAAGTGCCATAAGTTGACCTTTCTGACAACAGTGCACAATTCTGGCCCGCAAACAAAATTTCAAGCAATAAGCGTGAGGTATACCTATGTGGGTTGTTGTTGTCTTCATGTATATTACTGGGGGTAGATTGTCATGTTAACAGGCTTGTCTAAACCTGCAGTCATGACAACTGTGTTGAAAAATGAAAGCTGCATGTTTTCACAATCTACTGCCGTTTAGTTTTATCACCTGCATTTCTTTCAAAATCGCTTGTCATAATACTAATTTGTCATTCTGTTAAAATGGGTGTCATTCAAAATCGTTTTGGTCATGACTCAGAAACATATTTAACTTACAGAGTAGTTTTGATCATTTTATCTCGATGAAAACAAACCATAATCTAATTGATTCTCAAACTGAGTTTAGACAGTGACACCATGATTTAAAAAAAATGGCGTGTCTTGCCTGTTGTGAACATCTGCCTGTCTGAGAATAAATGCTATTTAGGATTGTTTTCACCAAGTTGCAAAATCTAAAATACTTTCTGCTGGTAGTAAAATATGTCTTTGATAGATATATAGTAGACTTTTGCATGACAGTATTTATAACATGACAATTTCACTCTTGGAAGCGAAGAGGTTGTCGATATAATACTATTTATACTGTTATTGTCATTTCCACCACGACCTCGATTGCTTCTGAGGATGAAATCATTATGTCACATGTTGTGTCATGTAAAACCTTTTGGTTATCAATCATTTACTACAACTAGTAAGTAGTTTTGATTTTTTTATCTCAGTGAAAATATATCTAAATAGCATCTTCTATCTTGGGAGCGAAGTAGGAGTTGAACAACCCATGTACAGGCTTCCACAACACTTGCTTTGCACTCACAAAACAACATATTTAGCATGAACTGAGGGGTCTTATGGAAATCTGTTCATGGTGACACCATCACCCAACAGCTAGGAACATTTGACGACCACCTAACGATTCGGCATGTCTTTGCTGACGTTGAGAAATCAGCAAATTGACGAGCTTGTTACATATTTTCTGTACAACTAACTGAAAAGCCTTCCTAACATGACGTCACTGCAGTGCTGTTGTTACAGAGTTGTGTAACCTGTATGTGGTTTTGCTAGTTGGCGACAGCGAAGCAGACAACTTTTTGGCAACTTTAAATTGGTCGGTAGTAATTAACCATGCGTTTATGAAGTAGGATTTTGGTGTTCTGCTTAAGACTAATCACAAGTCTTTCTTATGTATTGTTTAAAAGAGTACAGAATATGTGAGTTAATTTGTTCTTTAGCCATATTTGTAAGTGGGGCCCTCTCTATCAAAGTATTAGTTTCCATGTTGTGGTAAAAGGCTATTTCGAGTCACTTGACCTTTTACCATATTTTTCACGTCCTGGTAAATTTTTGTCTTAAATTCATTGATACAATACATGCCATGCAACAAGGGAAAACAAACAACTTAGTCTCTTCTCTTTTGGGACACATGAAGGTCCTGGGGTAGAATAGGCCTTCAGCAACCCATGCTTGCCATAAAAGGCGACTATGCTTGTCGTAAGAAGTGACTAGCGGGATGAGATGGTCAGGGTCTCTGACTTGGTTGACATATGTCATCGGTTCCCAATTGCGCAGACCAATGCTCATGTTGTTGATCACTGGATTGCCTTTTCCAGACTCGATTATTTACAGAGTGCCGCCATACAGCTGTAATATTGCTGAGTGTGGCTTAAAATTAAACTGACTCACTCCCTGATTTGGGTTGGGGTGGTATGGTAGCCTAATGGTTAAAGCGTTCACTCATCAGCTTTGATTCCCCACATAGGTACAAAGTGTGTAGTCCATTTCTGTTGTCCACCACCATGAAAGTGCTGGAATATTGCTAAAATATATAAAATATTGCGTAAAGTTTAACTCACTCACTCTCATGGGTCAGTAAAGTAGCATGTCACATCTGGAAAGCTGTAACATTTGTCATATTTTAATCCACCTGTTGTTATGGATAATGTTTATTCTTTGTAGATGTTGACATGGGAAATATTAGGTATGGAGTGCTGATTACAAGGTCCATCTTAGCCTCTCAACCATCAGATGTTTACTTAGCATATAAGAGAGTTTGTATTACTGAGATCACATTGTGGAACATAGCCCTGAGGACTAGCTGACATTCTTTCACAATGATAACCTTTTGATTGTGATGTTTTGTAGCCTTGGTGATGGGGTGTCCTTCCCCTCGCAGTCGTCGGCGACCATGTCGTATCAGACCATGGGCAACACCCCCAGGTTAGCTGCCACAGCCGGCTTCTTGTTTCTCTGTTTCTCTGTATGCAACCCAATCACTTGCTCACCAGCCAGGTAGTTCCGTAAGGCCTTGCATTTCTTTTGTTTTGCTTTCTGGATAAACTTGCCTTAAATATATATTGTGGAATAATCTAATAAGAAGTTATATTTCTTAAATGCCATTTTGTTCATATTTAAGTCAGTTTACGGCAAGTTGGCCAAACTAGAATGCTGCAGTAAAACACTCCCATGGGTGGGTACTCAAGATGCCATAACCAGGCTTTGTGATATCTATACTCACCCTGTTTTCTTTCCATGCCCCTATGCGACATCAGGTTTTATCATCACATGTCTTTATCAAATATTAAGTATAAATGCTTTCAATGATAAAATTCATAACTTATCAAATGTGTGTGGCCAAGCCATGGTTTCAGTTGCACTTACTGTAAAGCAAGGCTTCAAGGGTCGATTTGGACGTTGTTTTACCAACATGGTAAATGACTGATTTCAATATAATGATATTGCGAAACAACCACTGCCACATTGCATCTAAAATCCTGCATGGTTTCACATGATAGAGGAATGTTGTGTACTTGAGTCTCTGAAACCCTAATTATGTTTTTGTGGAGTCCTGTTTTATACAACATTTGTTTATCTGTCACCACTTCCCACAAAAACAACCAAGCATCTGTAACCAGGGTAACAGAAATTGTTTCTTGTTAACATGGTTTAATCAACAGTTTGTTTGAGGTTGCCTCTGAGTTTTGTCATTTCCTAGTATTTAAACCTGGTAAGTTATTTCTCTTTTAAATGTCCTGCAGAGTAAGTTTTTCTCTTCTACAAGACTCTGATGAAGACACTTAAACAAAGTGAAGTTAGATATATTAGTCCTCATGGGCGAGGACAGTTCCAGATTAGTGACTGCTGAAAATGTGAATGATTCTGGCATATCGAGTACCATATACGTCATGGTCTTTTCAACAGCCCAATCCGATACCAAGTCTTATGTGGTTTCATTTTTTACTTGAGACTTGGAACATATTTTACTGTTCCTTTGCTTTATAAGTTAGTTAAATATTAATTAGTCTTAATCATCATATGATTTTCTCTCAATTGTGGAATGAAAATGCATGACTGGCAGTACACAGAACTTCTTTGAGTGGCATTTTAGAATTTGTGGAGTACAAGATTGACAAATTTTATGGATAACAACTTCTTTATTATGATAGTGCGATGTTTTGGTACAGATTCTTGCAGCGTTATCAAGCAGGAATGTAACATACAGTGGTGGCAAAGTGTGTATAGTGAGGCTAACAAAGACAACAAGGAGGGCTTGGAGGAGTGCATCATAAGCACAATCAGCAGTATAAACCATCCCTTACATTTGTACATTGCTGGCTTCTACTCCCTCCCCCACTGTCTACCCACTGGCTACATCACCTCAGTCCCCACCCTATTGTGTTAGTTACCTTGTTATCTTTTTGTCTTTGTCAGCCTCACTATATATACTTTACCACCACTGTATGTGTCATTCCTGCTTGACAACGCTGCAAGAATCTGTACCGAAACACCACACTATTGTTATAAAGAAGTTGTTATCCACAAAGTTTGTCAATCGTGACAGTACACAGATGCAGTAGCTGATCCTATATGTAGAGTAGATGTCATAACAATGAATGTTTCCATGGGTAAATTGTGGCAAACTAACACATAACGTATCACTGGTGACTGGTTGCTTCTGCATATTGGATGTTTTTTCTCATTTATTACATAGACAAATAGTAATCCCAGAGTTCTTGTATGAGAAACTTTTGTATAACTGCATTGCAGTTCATTTTGCAAACTTGTGAAGAGTTAAGCTTTTAAACTTAATGAAATTATGATGTGTGATATATAAGATGACATGTTTGTGCTGAGTAAAGAATCAGTTTGTGCATGTTTCACAAATACTTAATATGAGCATGAAGAATTGTCAGGGGTTTAGTAGTAAGCATGTTTTTGATTGGCTGATAGTTGACCAATAGTCACTGGTTTCAGATACCATTACCATCATGCTCACCAACATGATGGTAGACATGTAAGTAAACTTGCTACAAGGTCAGCGTACTGCTAACTCGCAGGGTAGACATATAATGGTAGCACAAGTCTAGGGTAATGAGCTGTGGATATTAACTTACATTTCTGAGTATTGTATTCGCAACAGTCCTCCATGGTAAAACTGTCCATCAGCTTGAAGCAAAGGAGGTTTGCAGACAGCTACACATTCACAGAAAATTAGCAGACATACCAACAGACACTGTCACAGACAACAGATCTACAGACACAGACATCTACATTCCACATATATAGATAGCAGATCTGCATACACTGACATGGTTACAATGCTAATCTACAGATAGCAGATCTAAAGATACGGAAACTGTCAGTCTCAGCAGATCTACAGACACTCAAAACTGTTACAAAGCTAAGCAACTGACAGTGTCACAGATTGCAGATCTAGATATACGGAAACTGTCAGTCTCAGCAGATCTGCAGACACTGAAACTGTTACAAAGCTAATCAACCGACACTGTCACAGACAGCAGATCTAGAGATACAGAAACTGTCAGTCTCAACAGATCTAGAGACGCATCACAAAGCTAATCAACCGACACTGTCACAGACAGCAGATCTAGAGATACAGAAACTGTCAGTCTCAGCAGATGTACACACAGACAATGTTACAGGCAAACCAGATCTTTACACACTGACACAGACATTTGTATCTTTTACGGTAGTTATAGATTGACAAACAGCCAGCTCTTCCCTCCTTGTTTGTATACAGATAGGACACAAGCACTTTCATGCATTATGGGCTGGCTTGTCAGAATTGTTATCGGCCTGTTTCTGAACTTGAGTTCATCTCACATGAGAGTTCAGATTAGTCACATTTGTCTTAGCCTTTGCATGCTAATAAGTCAAAATTCATGTGCACTTTCAAAAAGTGAAGAAAATCATAGTAAAGTCTCAGAGTGTTTTTTTTGGAGAATTTTAAGGGAAATAGGCTGGTAACTGATCTTACTTTATCGTATTTAGGATCCACATCTGGTGTATAGATGATCATTTGAAATCAATAAAATTTGTAATATTAAGTGAACAGGCTTTCAGAAAATAGCAAGACAAAAAATAAAATCCACTGGTTTGACCCAGTTTAGATCAGTGTACTGACGTTCAGTTACTTTTGTGAAAACTGATGTCCCTGTATTCAATAGAAGTCTGACATTTTGCTCATATTTCAATTTATCAGATGTGTCCACTGTATTGATCAGTTTATTTTGATTGATAGAAAAAATATTCTGAATATCACATTGTGATTATTTGTTTGGGGATAGTGCTGATGGTAACGAAACTATGCTTTATGTGATTGTTCAGTAGAACATGTTTAGTTCACTCAGCACAGCCAAGTGACTACTTCACTACGTATGAAACGTTACACTGATAGACATATTTGCTTCACTGTCTGATGTCCACATGTGCTATATAACTGCTTTTCTTGCACTGTATACATGCTGGGCATACTCTAGCTGTTGTCTTTGTGCTGTTAACCTAATGCTTACTTATCACTGTTGAATTAAATTGAAATAAATTGTAGGCTGTGAAGGACACCTCATTACTAAGTTTTTTGTTGTTTATATGTTTATTTTTTCTCTTTATTGTCAATTAATGTCTGACATGCTTTATATATATTCAGCCATGTTTATTTCAGATGACATTTTCATTTAGCAAACGATGCTTGTTCTTAGGGAAACGTTATCAGATAATGAAGGTTCTGTTGCAGTGTTTAGTGGACCCATGGTTTGGCTGATGGTTATTTACTGTTGTGTAGATGTTTCTCGGAAAAAGTCCTAAACATGTCTTTTCTTATAGTTTATCAATGTTGTCGTGTTTCTCGAACCATTATTGCTTTGGAAATGTTAGTGTTGTCTATAAATAGTGTGATTATTTTTATAAGGTAACTTACTTAATGTTAAGCATTTCTGAATAACATCTCTTCATAATCTGATTTTGTTTCAATTATCAGTTGATTTCCATGAGCTTTGCAGACACATGGTTGATTTTCAATGTGAGAATTTTACGGTAAACATACAAACATCCTCGTACATTTTTCAAAGAATAAACATCTTCTTGAGGTTACTGAAGCATTGTTAGTATTACTGAATACAGCTTGTTTCCTAAATGTCAATGTCGAAAAAAATGTCAGTGATGTTTTTGTCATATAAAGCATGCTAGTTAGAATGTATTGGGCTTGCTGTTGTACTAACTCATAGTTATAACAGTTGAGAAGATACTTTCAGTCACACTGGATAATTATTGATGAAAATTTTACAAATAGTTCTTTAACCTTGACCTGGGAACACTGTAAGAATTGGGTCCCAACCAAGGTCTGCTGCTGGAATCCATCATGCCACCAGTTGTCTTCTTCCATTGGTCAGCGTCTTATGTGTGTGTGTTTCACCATCTTCGTGAATTCTCACATTACTATGTAATCATCAAACCTGTCAGTTGATAGAGTACACTAGATTTTCATTCTCAACTTCCTGGGAAGTATACAACACTGGTGCCTCTGAGGTGCTAGGAGGTTAACAGTCACATATTAGCCTCATCCTGCTGGTAGTCCCTGTTCCACTGAGCAATACATAGAACAATGTCACAAAGGAAACATATTCACTGTCTGAAGAATGGGATACTAAGTCTTGCAGTGATGGTGGGTTAGTGAACATGAGGGAGATGTTTGAACTGTAGCAGTTCAAAGTAGTTGGCTAACACAAGTATACAGGGTTATAAGGAGGGCAATTCTGGGAACCATCAGCAGCAGATTCTTGAGTGGCAAGGGACACAAGTCTGCACAGTGAAAGGCATATCTTAAGGCACAGATTTCACCAAACTTCAAAACAGTTGTTTTTCAAATGTTCATGTTATGAAGAATCCTCTGTGTATATGACATGTATTATCTGTGGGAAATTTAAGGTATACCTTTGTCTGTTTCAATGATACTTGAATGAAACATATGAATACTAAAGACATCTACGAATGTGCATGACAAGGAATGGTACATTTCAGCATGGGGGACGGGGTCACGTATCCTACCCGCACCGTGGATCTGGATTCCGACAACCTGCTTGGACAGAGACAGAGATGGATGGAAGAAGGGGAGGAAGAAATGAACCCACCAGGTCAGTTTCATTCTCACCTTTGGGAACAGTAGGACACAACTGTGATGTCTTCTACTCATGTTTCATAATTTTTGCCTCGGTAACATTAAACTTAACCAGATACTGCCATGTTTCTGCAACCAGACAAGCAGCTTTTTTCTGATGTTGTCTAGTTATGCAAATTTTCGTTGACATATTGGAGCATTATTGCAACAAATGAAATAGTTCTCTATTAACTGCTTGCTTTTTGTTTTCCATGATGAACATCCTGTTCTGCGGATGTCCTGACACATCTAGAATGTATAATGTCATCAGTGAACCAGCCAACTCTCTTTGCTGCAGCATATTCTGTGGAGTCCTCAAGCTGCTTGCTCTGTTCAGTATTGCTTTGCTATTGCCCACTCAACACTGATGGCATGATCTTGTTTTGTGAAATGAAGCTTGCCAGAGAGGTGTTCACAAAACTATTCACATGCATGGCCGCTATCCCCATCAATGTTCTTAGGTACAGCGGTTCTTTGGTGCAGATCTGCTGATTTGAATATCCTGAAGTAAACACATAGAAAACAAACAAACACATAATATATATATATATCAAATATTTACAAAAAACCTGAAGGTTCCCTGTGTGAATTCTCAATTTGAATTGGTCCCCAGAAGGGCTGGATGGGTTTAACCTGGGTACCCAGGACAGGTGGGTAAGGAGTTGGAGCTGGGTACCCTGTCTCAATACCTGGACCTGTTATCGTCATGTGACGAATAGCTAAAGGAATGTAATATGTTATTCTTTCATGTTTTAAAGGTTGCAGTGTCTTTGACGACTTTGATATAATTTACAGAATCTTCTTTTGAGTATAATACATGATTAATATGTTAGTAAACTAAAAATTTTATCCATAGATGAAGAATATTTTGCCGTTTCTTTTGGATTTGATGTTGGGAATTAGCATGACAGGTTTCCGGTAGGGTAGGGTTATAGGGGGTGGGTAATCCGAGTAGAAAACTTGGACTTGTCCGAGCCCTAGCCCCCAACCACCCATGGTTGTGATGTGACAATTGTTTGAGTGGTCAGACTCCATGGCTTGGTTGATAATGTGCCATTGTATTCTGATAGCTTAGTTTGTAGCTGGGAAATCGATTCTTATTCTGTGTTTGAGATGAACGCTTATGTGACATGGAGAAATCCAATTTGATATCTGTAATTTTTGACAGAGAGCTATTTTGAGGCCAGACATCCAGATCAAATACAAGCAATGCTTTCAATGCACTGGATGTTTATGCATGGTAACTGTAAGCAAACCTATTTAATTGGATCTAAAGTAACCGTAGTATTTGTGTGTGTCATCATGCAGCATATATTTGTACCATTTGAAAATCAAAGAATCTAAATCCAGCTGAAATGAATCTGTGTTTTGAATGTGAACACATCACAGGTTCTGTGGCCTTGTGAAAAGGTGCATTGCTCTCTGACGCCATGTCAAGGGCATAGCATGGGTTGCCAAGCCACCTAGCATCCCTCTATTTCCTGGTAGGAATTTTTCTTCCTCTTCATCAAACCTGAAGCTGACATACTGTGATGTAACTGAAATACTGTTCAAATAAGCAGTTACCCAACTCACTCATCTCATGGGCTGTTTCAGGGAACTTCCAAACGGCTAGCTCTCAACTACATCTAGTCAGCTATACTGACCACTGAGTTGGCCAGTCACTGTGGCCACTGGACACTGTATGTCTTTCTCTCCCTCCACTCTCTGTCTCTCACCATCTGTCTATCTGTCTGTCTCTCTGTCTGTGTGTCTGACTAATGGTGATCCACAGTCTCTGTCATTAGTGAATGTCACATTGTGGAATGGTATACAGACTTGTCAACCATGACCTTGTGCTGACTAGGCAAATCTTTTAGAACTTCTAGAGTTATCTCCCTCTGTTTTTAGGTTTGTGGGGTTTTTTTGGTTTATTCACCCACACATTATCAAAAGTGTGTGAAAATATATTTTTGAAGAGCTGATTGTTATTCCACTAAATGCAAAATCATTCCAAGCATTTACATTTTTTTCGTTTGCTCACTCAAAAATCAATACAAGAAGCTATAAATGAAATGTGGGTTTGCTTTTCTGGAGATTTTACAATGATTTGTTTGATCCGGAGTAAAGAAATTGAATGTGACAACCTCATAATTGGCCAAGTGGAGACCTTTTGTTCAGTCCAAAACTATGACCACAGTCACCATCCTCCTATTTATCGTTCATCTGTCTTGACACAGTTGCTGACTGTGGTGTTACATTTCATCAATGACAACAAAGACTGCATCAGAATACAAATCTTCCATCTCAAAGGGAAGTAACTCATTATTTTTGAGTTCAAGATCACTGTCTGTCCTAGAAGGTTTCCTAGTTGACATGTCTGGACGTCCAGGTGTTGTACATCCTTACTGGAAGCATGATTGAATCCCATGTTCAGGACCTACTACAGATCACAGTGTTAGATGTAGTTATGTCTGTTTCTTTTCTTAGTTCTAGTAATACGTTAGACTTGTTTATGACACTCTATGACCTCTGAAACTCAAGACACCAGGGCTTTGTTGAAATACACTTCACTTCTGATTATCAAACAAACATCCATGAGTATTTAACTATTGAACTGCATTTGATGAACCCTTACCTTGGCGAATAACTGGATATGAAAACTTTTCTTTCCTATATTTCTGTCGCAAGACAAAATTAAATTCTGATGCCAGTATCTCCCTTTATGAACAATGGACAATGTACACTGGTATTTCAGTACTGTTTGCCAGTTAGACAGATATAGAGAGATTCTGCATAGCCCTCTCTTGATAGAACATGCATGAGTGGATAATCAAACTGTGTCGTGTTCTGCATGTTTGAAATGCTTTCTTTTGTTACAGTGAACTGAATGCTGATAAGCAGGATAGAATGTGTCTTTACAAAATAATTTTAATGATTTTTGGTAATTACACATTTTATAGTAAGTAGAAATGTTTCTTGCCTTTAGTTCAGTTTAGAACACAACTAAGTATTCTATGTCTCTTGTATTTTCCAACTTGAAATTGTAACATTTTTGGTACAACCATCCGAAATAGACAAGTAGAGCAAATCATGTCATTAACCCTCTTGGAATTTCATCAGTGAAAATGTAGGTTTCTGATGCAAGTTATAGGTTTGCATATGACTATGAGATGTACATGAATATATTCTATGGAAAATGTCATACACCATTCATCATGTATTTCTTTTGTCCTGATTGATGTACAAAATAATAGAGTTAGGGATGTTCTCATTACATTTCTTATTTTTATGCCCTGTATTCTTGTTGAAAGTTTGCTATTTTTACAAGTTCATTAATAGCTTTAGTTGTCAGCTGCACAATTGCTGTGACAGCTCATGTGCAAATGCATCTTCCTGTCTAAAGTTGATATGCAAATTTTTGTTGTTATAGAGGACCAGATTAAAAGGCCTAGTTGGGAAAAATGTAGTTATTTTAATAATTGTTCAAACTACTGCTTTTTATGAAGTAGAAGACAAATTAATGCCAAACAACTTTTTACTTTTTTAAATAGTACTTATGTCATAGCACAGTTTTATCTGAAAGGAAACTGTGGTGATTTGTATCATACCACAACCCTAATTTTTTGTATTGTAAGAAATACATTGGTCTCTTACTGTGTTGAAGGTTTGATGCTATTTGAATATGTTTAGTGACCAAAGAACTGTTGACGGCAGTGCCATGGAACACACTTGACTTTCAGGCTGAATTGTGAATGTTACTGCTTGAGTGTTGTATTGTTGTCAGTATGCTTCACTGCTGCTTGTATCATCGGAGTTGTATTGTGCGTGAAAGACATTAATGTCTGTTGCATGTCATGTATTACTGAAGTTTCTTTTCATGTAGTTGCAAGTTCAGGGTATCAGTGGTAGATTTCCCTCAGTCTTATGTCAGAATCCCTTTCTCAAACATGTCATTCTCAGCATGTTCAGTGATTTGGCTTAAAGATTTTGGAAATTGTTTGATATTTGCTACTGGTTGCCCACCTGGGACCCACTTATTATGGCACACCAAAATGGATAGACCCAGGTTAAAAGACAGATTCATTTTTGCTAAATAGATAGACCCAGATAAGCAGAAAGACACATGTAAGGCAAATAGACACAACTAAGCACACAAACTCAATTGATACACTAAATTGATAGACCCAGGTTTATAGACTCAGGTGAAGTAAATAGATTAACCCAGGTAAATAGACACTCAGGATAGTAGACAGACCCAGGTAATATGGATATACCCAGCCAAGGCTCTGTGTGACAAAGTGGTGAATGAGATGGGTATTGGGTGCTCAGTACTCGCGTGATAGGCAGCGTAAGCTTATTGTGACCACAGTGATAGCTCAAAGACTACCTCTGGAGTTACTCCAGATGTGCATCATGCCCAAGCTGGTAGATTTCACCAAATGTTGGATTGCTGTGTAATGCAGTAGTCAGTAATATTTGATCCCAGCAACATAGAAGTAATTGTGGCCTGACAAACCAGTGATTAATAGAACTGGCAATGGCAGACACTATTGAGATATGACCACCTTGTGAGTTGTGCCACAGTCCCACCACCATGTGCTAACCTGTCAAACACCCTCCTCCACCTTTCTCTCTACCTGGACCACTGAATGAAGATCCAGCAAGCCATCCATGACATGGAGAATGTACTGAAAATTTATTTATCATGTAAATTCTCTAAAATTTAAACCTTAGTTATTATTCTTTAAGAATGAAGACTTTTGAGCTGCATATATAATTTTGAAAACTAACATAAACAACAACATTGAATGGAAGTAAGTCTTAGAATTATTATTGTACATACCCTGCTTTTCTGATCACAGTGGCACATACACCTAGAATAGATAACAATGAGAAAAATGCTTATGGCTTGTTTGTTATCTTCTTGAGATTTGTATGATTATAATTTCTGTTTTTGGTTGCTATGTGAATGACCCTGAAAAGACTTTGGGAGCTGACACAGGGCTGGATCAGTATTAGTCATCTTGTTTGTTATTGTAACATTAAGGAAGTGTTGGAGGAGTTTGAGAAGACAGAAATCCACAGGTGTTTCCAAATTTATGAATGTTAAATGTTTTCAGCATATATAATGCTTTATTGACAATATCAGTTTACATATTCTTTGAGTCTGTGTGGAAAACCCTCAAATTATGTAAACCTGTCTATATGTTCTCTGTCATGATGTAGCTTGGATATAGGTCATCCAACACTGTACCGTTGTGACTTTTTTGTGTATGACATCATTATCAACTTCATGGCATCTCTGTGAAATGAAATGAACACATGAAGGAGTGTAACATTTATTGTAAAACTGACTTGTCTGTTGCAGGCAGTGGCCATGAGAACAAAGGCATGAACCATCATCTGTGAACAGGACGGATGACCAGGGACCTAGGAGCTTGGAGACACCAACATCCATTGAAGCCATGTTGATTTGTACCATGGGACCCAAGATGGACAACAAATGCTGGGTTACTGCTGCTTCTCAGTGACCACATTTCACTTTGGAAGTGGTCTGGGTCAGCTTCATGAAAGGAACTTGATTGACAATCTTTTAATCAACTGATTTTTGTTTTGAAAAGTCTTGACATCCAAGGATTTCTAGAGAAGTTTGTGAAATATTTCTGAACGTGCCTGGAAGGTCCAGCTGGTTTGAGTAGATTGTACGATGGTGGTGACAGCTATGTACATACATTGACATGAAATAACACAGCTCCATGACAAGATTCCCCATGCAAGTATTTGAGACTCATTGAACACCACACTCACAAAATCTGTCATTCTGAAATCATAAAGTTCTGTATTCCTGGTTCCTAGTCCACAAAGTAATTTTGATGCCACAACTACTGTAACTCCTATGATGTCCGTAGGGCTAATATCACTTTGTGGAGAAGGGTTCAGGTTCTCAAGGCAGCTCTTCTGCTGCATCTTCTACTCCTGCACCTCATGCTCCCTACTGATGTTGCACTGGGGAGGCTGATGGAGCAGCTCAGAGGTAGATTGGATGTTGATGATGGCACTCCAGGCTCCTGAACAAGGTCCAGTAACAGACCTTCACCCTTACACAAATCATCTATACAGTAGCACAGCATTGATTCTGAAGTTTTAAATACCAATTGGCAAAGATTTTCTGATGATGTTAAATAGTTGTTATACTTAATAACATGGACCCCAAAGGTAAGGGGTGCATTTAGTTAACTGGGATTTATTTTATGAAAGTGATTATTTACAGAAATGTATACTGTATGGGTGTTATTTATTTAGGTTCCAAGCCACAGATTTTATTGTGACCAATACCATAATTACCACATACTTTGACAATTCTCATCAAAATTTTCCTTGAATTTGCCAACAAGATAAACATCTCTTGAAACATATTCAAACACATTCTTCTTTCATCAATGTGGTCAATATTTATTACCTGCTACAGGGAAGACTGAGAGCAGTAATATACTGGCGAATGTTTTAATGCGCATCTTGAAGCTTGTCTTTGTACTGTATACAGTGTGTATTGCCAATCAAGATTCATCACGTTTGCTTTGACTCAATCCTCCATCTTGTTTTGAAAATACTCTTGGTAGTATGGTTCATTTGTCACTTTCATGCTAAAGAGATCTCTTAAGATGCTGATGCTCTGTACATGTCATGGGTTGTACATTACAGGAATATCATTGCTTTCTTTGTGGAATCTATGAATTCTGTAGCTAGCTGGATTGGAAATACACCTTGGGTCCATTGTGTGTTCAGTTGAAATCCACTTTGGTTATTGATTGGAATACTTAAGAAATTGTTGATCCCTGTCAAATTTCTTTTGGTATCCTGAAAATATTATGTGTTAATATTTGTAGACTTGAAAGTGTTTGGTGAAGATTGTTCAGACTGGGGTTTGGTGTTAATCTTAACTCAAACTCAGGATGAGATTTTATTTTATTGCTGGATTTCCTTCTGACTTGACTGACAGTGATTTGTGATAAAATCACATGTAAAGATGACAGGTGCCCATCTGTGTTCAGTCGTCTGTAGAGATAGTCCTTCATTGGACATTCACATTCCTGACTGCGACCTCCGTAGAAACTACTGTTTTGCACACACATTGTCATTGAAGTGTTCAAAACAGAACAGCTGAATGTATTGTCTCTGCATGAATGACTTTTCATCTTGTTGAGATTCTCTGTCAAATGTCAGTGTGGAATGTCAGTGTGTTTTACAAAGTGTTTTTATTGTTTGTGTGTGAGAAAATGAGCGAACATGTTACCTCTGACTTGCATAAGACATATTTCATGGGATGTTGAGATCCACTGATGCCGGAACAGAATTGAGTGAACCTTTGTCAATGGTTGTGCGGCACCTGCAGTATCCTAGTGTCATGGTGAGGAAATCAGTGAATAGCAGGAAACTGTTACTATTGGTCCATTAATACTGCAGACAGGCAAGGAACATGTTTCTATTGATCCATAGTCACTGCAGACAGGGCAGGAAGATGTTACTATTGGTCCATAGATACTAAAGACAGGCCAGAGGATGTTACTGTTTGTCCATTCATACTGCAGACAGGCAAGGAAGATGTTACAATTTGTCCATAGATACTGCAGACACATCAGGAAGATGTTACTGTTGGTCCATAGATACTGCAGACAGGCCAGGAAGATGTTACTGTTGGTCCATAGATACTGCAGACAGGCCAGGAGGATGTTACTACTGGTCCATAGATACTGCAGACAGGCCAGGAGGATGTTACTACTGGTCCATAGATACTGCAGACAGGCCAAGAGTGAGTTAGTGCCACATGTGAATGGCTGATCTCCTGATATATTACATCTCTAGCCTGGTATGTACCCAGGAGAACTCAAAGACCCTTTGTTTGTTTTAGACGTGATTCCACTTCATCTGTCCATGTTCATTCATCTGTCCATGTTCAGTCATCTGAATGCTTTTGGACAAAGATCTACATTTCAAGTGGCCTCTACATTCAGATGTTACATGCATATGTTTGTATGTCCATTGTCATCTTGATTGCGGGACTTCTCTGGTCAACCTCCTACTGTGGCCATTATTCTGTGAGAACTGAAACCAAATAGTTGACAGGATCTTTTAGTTGCGTAAGTGATTTTTTTAATTTTATATTGAACTTTAGAACTGGTCCCTTGTGTCGTGATTGTTGAATTGAGTTGCAGGAAACAGCAGAAATATTGGTCTATCATATCGCAGATTAACTGTGTGTATGATTATCATTTCCATACCTAGTTAAGGAGAGGTATAGGAGTTGTTAGGCAACTATCATATGTAATCTTCTGTAAAGGCAAGACCATGCTTTCTTCTGACATGCCCAATCACGAAATATTTTGGAGCAAAAAATGCTGGTTTGCATAAGATATATGTTTAGCTCAAAAGATTAGGACAGTGTTCATTCAAATGCTCTGCCGCTACTCTATGAAATGCCTTGACAACAGACATTAGAACATGCCCATCATTGGAGAGCTTTAAAGCTCATTTGAAGAGACAACTCTTCAAAAATTATCCTGACTAAACTTTCACTTGCTGTACATGTACAGCACTTTGAGCATATTGTATACGGATAAGGCACTATAGAAATATTCATTTATTATAATTATATATTTATTATAATTATTATACTACATCATTAGAAGCATTGTTTGCCTTTTAGTACACTTTAGTTTTCATTTTCTGAATCAACTATGAGAACATTGTTTTCTCTTTAATGAGCTCCTTTACATCGCAGTTTACAGGAGAGATCCTGTAAAACAAGAAATGAAACACTTTTTGGCTAGGAGTAATCTTGATTTCATCAGTGTTTTCACGGCACTATTCTTAGGTCACATTGTTGTATATATCTCATACTTGCGGGGAACAGAAACTCCCACTCTCTAGCTGTAGATGACTGCTGCGTTGTACATGCGTGTGTCTCATCCCTGTATGTTTTCTCAGCATGAAGAGCCTTTTGTTATTTTCTCCTTCAGTAGAAACTGTTTTGCTAACTGATACAGGGATAGTGTTGTTTCCTCCTTCAGTAGAAAGGGTTTTGTTAACTGATATAGGGATAGTGTTTTGGAAGTGTGTTTACATTCAGTGTGTTATGTATCTACATACATCAACCAAATATGTATGTCCTCTTGTGTTGCCATAGGGTAAATATGTCAATAGGGACAAATATATAAATTCTTTTCACTGTGTTTTGTAAGTGTTTTTTTATATATTTTTATCTTGATTCAATGAGAAACTCAGATGTGAGAGATGCCACTGGCAAATTGCAAGGCATGGTATAAAATCTACAAAGTATTATCTGACAGTCTGTGAGAAGGGTGAGTGTTGCCCGTTATGATCCAGGTGAAGATCTAAGCATATAATATTGAGACTTGTATGGATGATATGTGTTTGGTTTCCAACAACCTTTCAGGGATTATTTCAGGTGTTGACCATTACTTGACCAAGGTCAACCATCATGTCACTTTTAATCTTGTTGATAAAGTTGCTACTAAAGATCCTCTACCTGAACATAAGTGCATATTCAGAACATCAACTGGCCTGTTGAAGTGCACTGAACCTTTTGAAAACAAAATAATCAAATTTTCTTTAACAGGATATCCCACAGGGGTTTCTATTCCTGTAGTCCATATGTTTTGATGGACTGAGGAATTATCAGAAACTTTTCACTGTTGTTTTGAACTTGTTCGCTTATGATTAGCAGGTATGCTATCTTAAAAGAAAGCTTCACATGTCTTTTTTTCTTGAGAATGATATGTTGCATATTTATATTTTCATGTCCTGCTCAAATGTGCCCAGGATGTTCATGTAAATACATATATGAGTATAAATTATCCATTAATCTTTGTGCTTTTTCATATGTAATGAGAACATTGAGAGTTGAAGTGTTGACAGAAGTCAATGATAACTGTGTATTGCTTTGTATACCATTTTAACAAGAAAGGCTTTGCTAAACTGTTTAACATTTGAAACAGTCTGTATATGACTTGGACAAAGATGTTGTTTGCCTGTGATATGCTTACACATTTCATCTTAGTAGCTGAGTATTTCAGGCCCCCAGGAACATACTGTATCTTCTGTGGTAGCTAATGTGTATTATGACCCTCTTCAAGTATAATCGGTACATATAGATGATCCATCTTGAAGTGAGATTTGCTGGTAAATTCCTTGTAGTGTCATTTCCTTCAGAGACATCTGACATTTCTGGAGAATTTGGAATCCTATGAGTAGAGAGATCGAAAAGTTACCACATTGCCCGTTTTGCAAGATATATTTCATGAAGAGTTATTCCCCTTTAACACTAAACTTTCAAAAAGAGCCTTCACCTCTTTGACTTACAGACCTGAGGATCAGTTGTGTGTGTGTGTGTAAATTTGGCCTCAATATCACCTTACCTAATATTAAGCAGAATGGTCATTTAAGCAATATATAGCATTACTTGATGAAATGAGTTTGGAAAATAAGAGAGCATACAAAATTTCAGACAAGTATCATCTTTTTCAAAAGGATTTATGTGTATTCTGGCTTGTTTCCTGAAGGCCAATGTTAGCCAAGGTAAGGTGTAAAGGGGATTGTTTGTATGAAGTATGTTGTGTCATGTAATTGTTAAGAGGATAATTTGTATCAGATGTGGTGTGGAAAGGTTTTGTGCAATAGGAAGTGAGTCAATTTATGATTTTCCTTGAACTTTATGGATGTGATTAAACATATATTTTCATCTAGGATTAAACTGTTTATTGACTGAGGTGTGGGGAGTTTATTGTCTCAGAGACATGTAATGTTATGGACATTGATATCTAGTATGCCCCTCAGTGGAAACATCAGTTTCCCATGACATTGAAGACATTTGTACTTTAGTGATATGAATGATGATGTTTTTGCCAAACTTTCTGTCTCTAATAACTCCAGACTATCAAAGTTATAGGCCTGTTCTAGCTATTTAAAGGTTAATAGTTCATAATCCCTTTAGATTGAGTGTTTTTTTTGGGTGTCACTGTTGAGGAAAGCTGTTTTCATCAGATGAGGGACTGTGTGATGCAGGCTAGGATGGAAATCTAATTTTCTATGACCAAATACGTTTCAAACAAGTGTGCTTCATTTTTGACCGCATTCTTCATTTTCATTTGGTGTGTTTCATGTTCCCCACACCTCATTTCGTTTGGTTTTTGAATCAACAAGTACTAAAGTTACTTTATTTTGCCAACAGTCTTTAGTTTTTCCTGGCAGAATGTGTAGGTGAGCTGAGTAATTTTACTGAATATATGTTTATGTAGCATATGTAAGTCTGATTTGTACAGAAACAATTTGTATTTGTTTGACCTAAAGAATTGTGTGAATGCAGTACATATAATTGATGAGAATGACTAATTAATATTGATGATATTTATTATGAAAACTTGGTGTTTGATATCCATTTGTACATACTGCATTGATACCTTGAGTGTTGACATATCAGTGTTTGGAAACTGGAATGTGTGAGTAAATATATGGCTAATACAAATTAATTATTTGTTCTTGTGCTATTAGAGGATGATCTAACTGAAAAGAAACTTTCAATCCTGTTTCTGAAGATAGTTTCTTCTTACATCTCAGGAACAATTTTCATGTTTTATCTATATAAATATATCCATTTCAGTTAATAAGGATATTTATTAAGCAGCTATTTGTAGTACATATGAAATATAGGTGTCATCTTTGTGGAAATAAATGTGCTTCAGAGAACAAGTAATTATTTTCCTATAGCCACTGTAATATCTGTCAGTTGTTCAACAGTTGTACGGTTTCTCATATAACCACTTTGTATTTGCCTCTGATGATATGAAGCCACTATCCTTATTTGTGTGATATTCAAGCCACTACTTTTTCGACTTGTCATAGTATAAACACATTGTTTGTGTCTAGTTCAAACATACCTCATTACTCTGTGTTCTGTAGTTCTATCAGACTTTGGGTTTTCATCAGAATGTTATCTCTAATGTATTCCCAGAATTTCTCTTCATTGTGCTCAATGGTTTTCTCTCATTTATCAAGCAATCAAGTACTTGTAATCCTGTGTGTTGAACTTAAGGGGTCAGCTTGTCATGTTTTGCTTTGTCTGCATGATCTAGTTTGATGCACTTGTGATCCATTGGTTTCCAAAGTCTACATACTTTAGGAATATTTATTATCAGCCATTTGTCCAACCGATAACAGCTGTCACCATGTTCTTTGAAAAACATCAAACTTCTAAACTTATAATATTGACAGCACTTATTATTGTTTCTGAGACTTTCCAATGCGGGGGCATATAGTCGATGCCTTGTCCGTCCGTCCGTCCGTAATCATTTTGTTTCCAGAGCATAACTCAAAAGCTATTCAGCATTTTTAGACCAAACTTGACAGATATAATAATCTCAACCTATGGTTGTGCCTTTTGCTATTTTACAGATTTTTGGCATTTTTTTGTTGTTGTTTTTCCATGGAACAGTTTGGTGTTAGTCTAATGGTGGGGTGGCCTTTGTTTCCAGAGCAGTACTCTAAAATCGTTTGATATTTTTCTGCAAAACTTGGTAGATATAACAATCAGAACCTGAACCTGTGCCTTTTGGTATTTACAGGTTTTTGTGATTTATTATTTTCTCAGCTTCAATGGAAACATTTCAGATTTAGTCTCAAAATTGAGAGGTGTGTTTCCTTTCTGGAGCACATCTCAAAAAGTTTCTAATATCTGTCAGCAAAACTTGGTAGATATATGTGGCAGACCCCAGTGTGGAGCCTTTTGCTATTAACAGTTTTTTGTGATTCATCTTTTTGGGGGTTTCCATGGAAACATTTCAGACTTAGTCTCAAAATGGAGGGACCGGCTTTGTTTCCAGGGCACAACTCAAAAACTTCTAAACTTCTCTTTCTGCAAAACTTGGCAGATATGTAGGGGAGACCCTAAAGTGGTGCCTTTTGCTATTTATAGATTTTGTGAGTTATCATTTTCCCAGTTTCCATGGAAACGATTCAGATCTGAAAATGGACGGATGAGCTTTGTTTCCAGAGCACAACTCGAAAACTATTTAATATCTTACAGCAGAACTTGGCAGATATTTGAGACAGACCACAAAGTCATGTCTTTTGCTTTTCACAATGTTTTGGCATTTTTATTTTTCCCGGTTTCCATTGAAGCAATTCTAACTTAGTCTTAAAATGAAGGGATAGGTTTCGTTTCCAGAGAAGAACTATAAAACCATTTCATATCTTTCAACAGATCTTGGCAGATATATGAGACAGATCTTGAAGTGGTGCCTGTTGCTGTTTACAGATATATGGCATTTATATTTTTCATGACTTCCATGGAAACAATTCAAACTTAATCTAAGAAAACAGTAACTGTCAGGTGATTTGTCTTTTCAAATATGTTGGGGCAGGGGGATATGTCATCTTCTGATGACTCTTGTTTAATAATGGAGTTGTTTCTCTTTAAAGGATTAGGTTCTTTCTTTAGGCTTTCAGTTGTCAAAGGCTTTCCAGACTCTAGTAGATTTTCGGAACTAAGGCTAGACCAATTATATTTCTTGGTTAATGGATTTTTGTCCTCTGAAAACAGAAAATCAGGAGGGGAAAACAAAATAAAATCACCTGTAAAAGTGGTGTTCTTTCTAAACACTAACAGTATTTTACTTTTGGCAAATTAGAGTACATGGGGCAAAAAATAATCTAAAAAAATATATTTCTTGTATGTTTACATTTTGGGACAGTAAAACATGAGGATTTTACTTTTTTGAATGAGGAAAATTAGTTATTTATTTTCTTTTTAATGAATAAAAATACAATAAAGCAAGAAATAGAATTCGTCTGGTCTAATGTAATAATGTTCTTTATCACTTGCATCTCTAATTTAGCACTTTCTGAAATCGTCTAGAATTGTCTTTTTATGTCTCTGTTATATTGGTTTTGTTTACCTGAATGAAAAAATAATGGCTATCACTGTGGCAAATATAAATTTTCTGGCAGTACATATATATCCAGAGTAGCAACATGTGTCAGTTTCCTTACAGTCCTACACTCTCACTGTACTGAGAGTTCCAGATATAGTGAAACTCCAAATATTAGTGAGGTCCATGTGTTGATTTCACAGTTCCATGTCTCTTGTTTTCCTGAAGATGATTAATAAATTAATTGATGCCTTTTAATGTTATGTTAATAAGTGCATGTTTTGATGTGTACTTCCTGAAAGTAAGAGTATATTACGAGGTGTTCCATGTTCTGGTCCTTCAGCGTGGATGTATGGAAGCGGGGGTGCTTTGATCCTTACTCTGCTATGTCTTGAAGAGTCTCACTATGAATAAAACATTCTTATGTCCATGGTTGTTCTTGTCAGTCGGTTCCATTGATGATGATGCTGTATTGTCTTGTTGACTTGTGTGTTCCACCAAAATAACATATTGATCAAATGTTTCTCTTCCCATGAGCATGGTTTGACCATTTGTCTAAGGTGCTACTATTCCCAGTAATAGGTTGCCTCACTTGGAATCAGGTTTGAAGTAACCCGTGCTAGTAAGAGTTGACTAACGGGATCTGGTGATCTGGCTAAATTGGTTGACATGTCATCATATCCAGGTAGAAGATGCTCAGGCTGTTGACTGTCAAGTTCGGACTCATGTATTTTCAGACTGCCACCATATGGATGGAATATTGCTGAGGGCAGTATGAAACTAAGCTCACTCACCTGAAGCACTGTTTGCTCCAACCATGATTTCTAAATTTTTAGAACCATTCCCATGGGTTTCTCTCAACTGTTCCCAGACACCCCAGCACTCAAAGCTTTCCTTTCACTTCAAACTGACAAGCTGATATGTGAAATACTGACAGTGACATAACACCCAATTCACTGTTACATATTTCTCTTTGAAAATAATCACATTCATACCAGGATTAACTACTGTCCTGGAATTACTAAAAGGATCTGGAATTACCTGTGAAAAGTAGAAAACGTTTGATGGTGAGAAACACTGATTGTAGGTTTTAACCTTGGAATGCCCCAATAACTGAGTTTGATATGTACCCTTCTCATCACTAGTTTTACTTTGATCAAAGCTGAACTCAGTCACTAGTCTCTGAATCCAGCTCATATGAGTTATACAATACCCCTGGAGAATAAATAGAGGGGTGATCAGTCATGTTGACCTTGGTGAATGGATCACATTAACTGTGTAACATTAATATTTAACAGACGTCTAACTTTATATTTGTAGTCTCTTAGAACAAGAAGGGGTTGCCAAAGACAGGGCCCACTTGCTTAGCAATCTTAGCGCTTCGACTATCGTGAGCCTATGTTGAAGAATGGGAGCTACAATCACAGTAGCGCTGAGACTTATGTTGAAGAATGGGAGCTACAATCACTGTAGCACTACGACTTCAGCGTTCTAATCTTATGTTTACACAAAATCCGGAATTATGACCAACGGTTATTTATTGAACATCATTATACAATAAGTTATGTATGTACAATAATTCAGTCATTAGCACATTTCAGTACTTCCCCAGTAGGTTCAAAGCTTGCTGAAATGCCGGAGTCGTTTTCTTTGTTGAATTGAAATGCATTGCCAGAGAAGAAACCCAATGTCCCTCGACGTCCACAGGGGCTGATATGTCAATATGTAGAGATGGGGAAACCTAAAATGGAAGGATATTTGTTATACTTTGTTCCTTTTTCAATTTATAATACAAATTGTTTTAAATAATGCCGTTTTCGAGTTCCATTTTCAAATCCCAGAAAATAATGTCGCTGCCCTATGTTATCGAGAGTTTGAACAATTGGCTTTCATGAACATGGTTTTGTTGAAATATAATTTCCTTTCCCCTTTCACACGATTAAAGATGCATGCGCGAGTATATGTTTCAGTAATGTGATTACATGACAATATTACTTCACACATTGTTTCTATGCATGGTCGGACTCTAATCTTTGACGCTATAGCTGCCATTTTAATATTTTTCAATGATAAAATCATTTGAAAAACCTAATATGAAATACCGCATTGTGTTGAACGTAGAATACCAATAATGATAATAATGTTTAGTTATCTGGTATGGCACTTTTAACAGAAACTCACCTGTTTTTTACTCATCCTCAACATGGATATGAATCCTGACATCTGCATCCCTGCAAAGGTCCCTTGTGGGTCCAGTTACATAGTAGTCGCCGGGCTTGATAGAGTAGACTTGGTTCAGTTCGAATCCATGATATGTGAATGGTGGTACCACACAGTTGTAGAGTGCAGTGTAGCTTCCAAGATCCACAACTGGTCTGGTGACTGAATCATCGACTGGGTGGAACTCAATGCGTGTGCCTCTTTTCACAACGACCTTAGGAGGGATGTGAAGGTTACTTCCAACAGGGATAACAAGAACATCGTAGTCATGATGGGCAGGTCTGTAGATGATGAAAGGATTGGGTAGGCTCTTGTTAACCACCACCCCATCGTAGGATATGATCTCCAGTCGGAAATTATAGGTGTCCCCATATCCCAGTTTACATTTGTTTGCAACGTCTGTGATGTCGTACTTGAAAACTCGTTCATAGGCCCAAGGCATCTCTCTTTCTCCTCCCAGAACAGTGAAAGTTCCAACGTCTTCTTCATGGTCCTGAGTTTGGAGATAGATGTTGACACTAGCAGACGTCCCGATGCCGGACAGAACAAATCCTGCATAGATTCTGTCTGTGTTTCTCAAGTCATTGATGATTGTATTGAGCTCTTGAATGTTGTGACCTCTAACATTTAGGTTGTCATAATGATAGCCGAATTTGTGACTGTCAAACACTGTAGAAGGCTTGGAGTTGGCGCGGGTGAACTTGTCTTGGTTCACAGATGGGTAGCTGAAAGGTGCCAGTGGTTCTTCCATCATGTGGTAGGCACATTTGGCGAAGTTGTATGGCTTTCTCCTGATTTTCTGAAGTTCTTGCCAGATGATCCAAATTCTGTCTAGACCCGAGTGAAGGATCATGAAGACAGGGTCAAAGGCGGAGTATTCCAGAGTAGACATGGAATAGGTCTGGGATCCTCCTAGCCAAGAGTGGACAGCGTTGTGGAGAATCTCGTACTGAACCTCAAAATCACAGTAGTTGTCTTCTTCAAGTGTGGTCAACGCAAGGTAGTAGAGATAATCGTAACCATGGATCTTTGGTTGGTTATATAAAAGATCATTTGGCTCTCTTACGGTGTCATGACCAACACCTGCAATGTGATACTTGTAGAATGGATTGTTGTTGCTAGAGTCGGAGAAGAATGCTGGCAGTGAGGACAGGTCTTTGGTCCAGTCCCAGTAAGGAACACCAAGGAGTGCACCTTTGCTATTGAGAGCTCGCTCAAGTTGGATAGTCAGGAGTCTGTGCCAGTGGGGGAAGATGGCCATGCCGTGAACACAGCAGGGGTATTTGTCATCTCCTTCTGCGGGACACAGATTTGGGTATCCGTGGTAACCAGAGATTGCTTCATATCCCGTTAGACTGTGATCGTTCTGGAGCTTGTAAAGAGCATTCTTCAAGTTGTTTGCTTCATCGAGTGAAAGAGAATCAACTTCTATACGACGGTAGTGTGCATGGCCGTCAGTATGTGCATTAGTGACTTGTCTTTCTTCCACAGGTCCTCTTTGGGCTGGAAAAGGGAAATCGTATGAGTTAGAAATTCAATATAACCATTACTATATACATGCACATTTCCAGCGTTAACGTTAATGTGAATTATTATAGCTCTGGATATTTATCAACATCCTTGTGTATCATCAATATCTAACCATCTAAATCTATAAAGCGTTCACTCTCCAACATTGATCTATCATGATACAACCGGGATACAGTTTTAAGTGATTAACAAAACTTCTATATCTTTTCGTTGTGAATCTGACTTAATCACCAACGAAACAACCTCGGAAAAAACACGTGATCCCTTCTTAGACCAGATTTATGATGTCTTTCTCGAACTAATTTTCAATCAATACCACACCAGAATCATGAACCAGCCATAGTCTATATGCTGGCCAAGCAATCCTTAATATGATCTAATAGTATATATCACAAATAGTATATGTCTAATTACACATGTGATAAAATAACATACCTCCAAGATCATGTTCAATTGTTGGTGACTTCAGGAGGTCTGATGAGAGTTCAGTACCATTGGTGGCAACAAGCTTCACTCTAAAAGTGAAATCTGAGTCATAATTGAGATGGAGCTGGTTCATCACTTTGGTGATGTCATAACGGAACAGTCTGTCGAAGGACCAGGGCATCTCTATCTCTCCTCCAAGGACTGCAAAGGTTCCTGCAAAGACACAGTCACCATTGGGTCGGCAGATGTCAAACACGACATCAGCACTGCAGCGGATTCCATGGAGAAGGAAAGCAGCAAATGTTCTCTCTTCTTTCCTCCTTTCCTCAAGGAGGTCATGCAGCTCAGGGATACTTTTACCATGGAAGCTGAGGGTGTCATACTGGTAGTTGAACCTCTCATAATCAAATGAATCGATAGCCCTGGCATTGGCCTTGGTGATTGGATTGTGGTTGATTTCATCGCTGAACGGTACCAAAGGCTGTTTCAGAACCTGGATTTCACAGTGTGCTTCGTTGTATGGGAGACCTCTGTACTTCTGCAGTGCTTGCCAGATAGCCCAGATCCTGTCTGTGTTGGAATGATGAAGCCAGAAGAGAGGGTCGTAGGCAGTGAACTCGAGGGTAGACATTCCATAAGGACTACGTCCACCTGTCCAGGAATGAATAGCGTTGTGGGTCAACTCAAACTGGACTTCAAACTGACAGTAGTCCGTCTGCTCCAGAGCCAGGAGGACTTGCCTGTAGAAGAACGACTCTGATCCTTGTTCTGGGTCGTTGAACAACATGTCTCTGGGAGAACGGGACGTGGTAACTCCGAGATAATCAATGCGACCCTGACAGAAGTGGACAAGAAAAACATGTTACGAAGTTAGTAATGATATATACGTAATAACAAACTGTCGAGCACAAGTAAAACATATACTGCAAATCGAATCAAACAATAGTCCAAGTGTGACTTGGCTGTAAACATTCGCCCAGACATTGCTCAAGTCAGATCCGAAGAAATAATTATCCATATCCAATACATTACTATCGCTAAAACATTCCATGTTTGTTTCATTTGTGGGTATATGCTCGTGGTTGCTTGGCGATTTATTACAAATAAATAATTTGTCTGCATGGAGGGGTGAAGTAGCAAACAATCGATTTACCATACGCACTACTGGCTTATCAGGATAACGGCATTGTGTCATGAAGTGTTTTAAAGTCACCTCATATATACACCTGGAAATTAATCAAGCAACACCCCAATTTTTTCTATTGGAGCAACTTTAAAGTGTTCTGACAATCAAAATATGCCGGGTTGATATAGTTTGACACTTTTTTATTCAACAGACGATCTCTGACAAACAACTTAAAGGGAAAAAGTATCAAGACTTTGCTTTATTGCAACGAAATCCAAATTCTTAAAACTGTCTTAAATTCATGAAAAAATGGACACAATTTACTATTCATCCACAGACGTTGTTGTCAGGTGTATTAACACAAATGTCACATGGAAAGAAAGAACAGTCATCTGAGAGTCTGCACACCGACTTTCATCAATATCTAGTGTGTCCTCCCTGCGCACGCACCACCGATTCCAGACGCCTCCTCATTCCTTGGATGAGTCTCCGGATCTGATTCTGGGGGATCCTGTTCCACTCCTCATGCAGGGCAGCCGTCAATTCGTTGAGATTATGGACTGGTGGGTCTCTCTGCCTCACACGACGGCCAATAAAGTCCCACAAATGTTCAATGGGGTTGAGGTCAGGGCTCATGGCAGGCCATGGAATTCTGTCAATTGCATTTTGCCGCAAAAAATCATTTACAGCATGCGCCCTGTGAGGTCTAGCATTGTCGTCCATAAATATGGGTCTCGTTGCCAGAGAATGGTTCTCAAAATGAGGTACCACAGCCCTGTCAAGAACCTCCTGTTGGTAACGAACACCGTTAAGGTTGCCACGGATGGTAATGATATCCAACTTGCAGTTCATGGAAATGCACCCCCATACCATAACGGAACCTCCCCCAAAGGCCACAGTCTCCTGGATGTTCCGTGGAGCCATTGCTGTGTTCCTCTGCCTCCAGACCCGAGTACGACCGTCCACCATGTGCAGCAAGAACCGGCTCTCATCTGAGAAATGGACCTTCCTCCAAGAGGCAATGTTCCAGTGCAAACGGTCATTACACCAGGCCAGTCGGGCTGCCTTATGGGCTGGAGACAGTCTGGGTCGCTTGATTGGCCTCCTTGCCCGGTATCCTGCAGCTTTCAGACGATTCCGAACAGTCCTGTTCGAGATGGGTCTCCCTGGAAGCCACTCCTGTCTCAACCGAGAGCTCGAGTCGAAGGACCTGCGCCGTACAAGTCTCAGTAAAGCTCTGTCCTCCCGGACTGTGGTCTTCCTGGGTCTTCCTGGTCTAGGCAGGTCTTTAACTTCATTAGTGGCCCGGTATTTTTTCAAAAGTTTTGAAATTATGGAATGATGTCGTCCGATTTGAGTCCCGATTTGTCTTAGAGACATACCAGCATTCCTCATGCCGATTATTTGCCAACGAGTGGCCTCTGATAATTTCCTACGTGCCATGACATTGAAATGAATGAAAAACCGAATGCAATCGACAACCTGCGCTTGTAAACACCCCAGGGAAAAAGTGCATTTTTCGAAAGTTGAGGTTAAACCAATGCACGTGCGCTGTGCAAGCTTCACGCGCGTCATATCAACCCATGAAAAGCTCATGCTGTATGTCAATACATCAAAATTGAATAATCAATCATCAAAATTACTTCGTTAAACTTTGTTAAGTTTTTATGTGTCTTTGAATTTGGTGTTGCTTAATTAATTTCCATATGTATATATTGTCATTGGTGATTTTTTAGTCACCTGGCTCTCTAACATAGGAATATGTACTTTACGTCAGGCAAGAGCGTAAACTCACATGATGGAAAGGATTATTTTCTGTGTCTGTGACCAGGGTGGGCAACTCTGTGAAAGCAGTTGTCCAGTCCCAGTATGGGATACCGATATGTGCTCCGTGCGCACTCAGAGCATCTTCCATCTGTTTCACAAACAGTCTGTGCCAGTGGGGGAAGGAGGCCATACCTACAAAGGAGTGATGTTTTAAACAAGTCTTTTTAAATCCTGCGAACACTATATACTATCCGACATACACATAGCATAATACTATAAATGCCTGTCGTGTTGTCTTTATCATACTATCGTACACTGGCTTCACTTCCAAGTGTAAATTATGGCTAAATCGTCTATACTTGCTGACACATGAAAGGAGTGTGTAACTCCAGCTAGGGTCCATGGATGGACTGAAATGTACTGAAGTCCCCATGGCCCCGAATATGGTGATCTACCTTCAACTGTTGGCAATCTATAGCTTGTTTCTACATTCTACTGTCTTCTGTAACTAAAACATACCACATTTACATTTTAGTTTTATATTAATAACTGTGAGATTCTAGCGTTTTTTATTGTCCTTCGTTGACAGGCTTTTAATAAGTCTGCCAATATTTATTATAAAGATGAACTTTATTTTTAGTCATGATATGGCTTACATATTGCGATTTAAAGTCTTAGCTCACTCAATCACATCTAAGTATATTCCGTTAATTACCGTGTGCACAACACGCGACCTTGTGGCCGTTCATCTCGCACATTGGAGGACTTCCGTGGAAAGCTGCTATTGCTTGGTACCCATTGGGGCCAGTGTCATCGATGACACCTTGAAGAGCTTGTCTCAGGTTCTCAGTCTCAGATACAGTGAGCGTCGTGACATCCTTCCTCACTCCAGACCCAGCAATGTTAGCAGAGTGGGCGCTGTCGTCAGCGTGACCTGGTCCACAATAACATCACATGTGTGAACTGCTGTCACAATGATGTGAGCGTTATAGACATCAAACATTGTTCACATTTGGGGAATCGAACAGAGATCTTCAGCTCGACGAGCAGACGCATTAACCATCAAGCTACCCCACTACCCCCTTTATAACAGATGCTATCATGATTGAGCATCAGTGGTCATTTCAGGACTAGATTTGATATTTCCAACATTCATTATCTATTCCACGAGCTCATTGATTAAAATAGGTTATTGTCACTTACAATTCGAAATGGAACTCTCATCATCAATCTTTCAGCTCACTATAGCGTGTATAAACGTATGTGGCAATTTATGTTGCAGAAAACATTTTAAGAAGGTTTGGTGGACTATCGGTGTTTTCTGTGTTTTAAGAATGTGAAAAAATAATGTTGTTAGCGTTGGAGAACACTTGACAGCTAAACGCATTAAACTCAATTTTTGTCATTACTCCACATTATTTCAACATGGAGGAAAAATACACTAAAACTTTCATTTTGATGAATACGAGTGGCAAATTGGAACACCCCTGAGTGTTAATGTCACATATTTTTTTCATTGTCTGACAGTGATGAAAAAGCAAACGGTTCATCAGCGGAGCATTTATCAGGATGTCACTATATACCAGATGTTGGTCCATACATGCAGCCCTTACGTATATATACTGCCTGTGCAGGAAGTCTGCTTGCCATATTGGCAAGAGAACCCGAAGCTGACTCAGGAGGAGGAACAGGAACAGGAGGAGGAGGAGGTGGAGGAGATGACAGCAGCCACCGCCCCACAGTCAGGTCTTTAAATGAACACATTCTTTGTAGACAGTAGCTATTACTGGTTCTCTCACCTTCCCCAGGAGAATAGATGATAGTTGGGGCTGGAATCACAGATGACGGTATCATGGTCTTGTTGACAGCATGGATTTCAGTCTTGATGTAGAATGGTTCCTCAGCATCAAACACGTCCTCTGGGTTGATGTTAGCTTTCTCGAGTACATGGGTGATATCAAACTTGTAGTTTCTGTCAAATGACCATGGCATTTCCTTGGCTCCACCCAAGATGAAGATTATTCCAGCCCTGTGGCAGTCATTTTCATTTCTACAGACCCAGAACCTGACATCAGCAGAGGTGCCGATGCCATGAAGCATGAAACCTGCAAAAACGCGATCGTGTTTCCTCCTTCTGTCAATTTCCGCCTGCAGCTGGTCGAGAGTCCTGCCACCTATTTCGAGGCTATCATAGCTATAGTACAGTCTCTCGTAGTCATAGAGTGTGTTTGGAACTGCATGCACCTTAGTAAAAGGGTTATGATTCAAATCAGAGTCAAATGGCCTCATTGGTTTGGTCATGAGGTTCACAGCACAGTCAGCTCGCTTGTATTGAAGTTTCCTCCTCTTCTGGAGAGCTTGCCATACTACCCAGATCTTATCCACAAACGAATGGTGTATAAAGAAAAGTGGGTCGTAGGATGCGTAGTGCAGAGAAGACAACGCGTAGGTCTGACGTCCACCGACGAGGTAGTGAATGACGTTATGGAGAACCTCAAATTGTACTTCAAAATCGCAGTAGTCGGTTTGCTCTAGAGCAAGAAGAGTTTGCTCAAAGAGCACTGATTCTCCACTTTCAGCAAGCTGGAACAGCATGTCCTGTGTGTCTCTGACAGTGTACGTATTTGCAAATTTAACAAAACCTTTGGAGAATGGGTTGTTTACGACAGCATCATGCCATGGATCATAATACTCAGGGCTGGTGAAGAGATCGGGCAGTTCGGAGATCGGCCTTGTCCAGTCCCAGTAGGGGATAGCCACAGATGACCCGTGCCTCCTAAGAGCCTGTTCCATCTGCAGAGTGTACAGCCTGTGCCACTGGGGGAAGGTCGGCATTCCGTGAATACAGCATGCGATCTGGTACAAGAACGGATCAGGTATACTGGTGCAGCTACAGTTCAATCACATGTTTGAAGGTGGAGGGGTTTATTGGACGAGAGGTACGCCAAACAACGAGGCATTACATTCATCGTGATGCAGAAAACGTGTTTGCATGTATTGGAATTGCATAATTTAATAACAGTTAAATACCGCTAACACAATAAAAGGCGCCATGATCTTCAAACGATAGCATTCTGAGATTCGTTTCAGTGAGGGAACGATAATCCTAATTTTCTGTCAGTGTATTGCAATTCAGAAGTAGGCTTCTGCGTTTAATATATTTTAAGATTTGGCCATGTTTGGAACACCAGCAACTGTGAGCTGAAATGTTCCTTCAGGTTTCAGGACTAAAGCTGGTTATTGTTTAACGCCGCACTCAGCAGTATTCCAGCTTTATATCAGCGGTCTGTAAATAATCGAGTCTGGACCAGCCAAGTCAGTAATCCCAAGCATGGGCATCTACGAAATTGGAACATGACATGTATCTTTTTTGTTTATGTGAGGCCTTAAGTTTTGAAGGAGAGAAATGTGGAATTACGTATTGGTCATAGGTTAACGGTACTAAACATTACGAATATATCTAACAAAATTAACTACAAATACCCACTTATTGGGACCGCTTAGTAATAAATATGCACATCGGTTACCCGTTCTGCCGCTTCTGTGTGACTTGGTGGTTATATAATGATTTATACATTTTAAAACGGCTTTTAGGGATTGCCACATTATAGTTGTCGTACAAATGGTTTTTCATGTCTGATTCTATAAACAAATCAAATCCCACACATTCGCCATAATCATTAACATTAAAATATGGAATAATACCTCATGTCCTTGGCTATCATGACAGCCAGCCGGTAGACCGTGGAAGGCTGCAAGAGCCTGGTATCCATCAGGACCATCATCCTCTTGAAGGTCTCTCAGGGCCGATTTGAGACTAGAGAGATCCCTAGCAGACAGGTGACTCAGGTCATGGCGAACACGGTTAGGTGGCATGCTCCTGGTGTTTATGTCACCTGTGAAAGTATACTTCAAATAATTTTGCTTTCCATCACCCATTGAAATCTGTCAACTGTAGTGCAAAGGAGATTCTAAATAATCTCTCACTCACTCGAAGCCAAACACTTTTAACAATTTGTCTCTCAACTACTGGGTTACATTTCCTATGTGAACACTATTGCTCAATTAGTATTACTTAATTATAGTATTACTTATCCTTAATGGTGGAATAATTAACTTGTGTTATGACATATTAACAGAGCCGTGTTATAACTTACGATGTCCACGTTGGAATATGACACTTGGAGTTGGGATTAGGCTGCTGCTCAGAACAGTTCCATTGTTGGCGGTCAGAGTGACAGAGATTGTAAAGTGATCATCATATCGAAGGTGCATTTTGTCCAGAGTATCAGTAATGTCATATTTGTACAGCCGGTCAAATGCCCAGGCCATCTCAGCACTGCCCCCAAGTATGGTAAAGTACCCAGCATCCTGACATGTGGAATCAGGTCTACAAACCTGGAAAGTAACTGATGCAGAACCTCCAAATCCACTCAAGAGGAATCCGGCGAAGACTCTATCATTTTCTTGGTGTTCAATAATGTATTGATCCAGCTCAGCAACTGACATTCCCAGAAATTCTAAACTGTCATATTCATAACCAAACTTCTTATAGTCGAACGTATCCTCTGGACGGGAGAAATCTTGCGTCAGTTGATTTAGATTATAAGGAGCACCGAAGCTGAAAGGCTTCAATGGTTCTCTCATCTGCTCGAGAGCACAGTGAGCCTCATCTGCCGAGAGCCCTCTTTGTTCCTGGAGTTCTTGCCAGATTGCCCAAATACGGTCTGTCTGGGAGTGATGGAGGTAGAAGAGAGGATCGTAGGATGCGTAATGGAGATGTCCCAGAGAGTAAGTTTCATTGCCTCCTACCCACGTGTGAACACCATTGTGAAGAATCTCAAACTGAATTTCAAAGTCACAGTAGTTTTCCTGCTCTAGCGCTAGAATGGCTTGTTTGAAGAACCAGTTATCGAAAACGTGATCTCCTCTGACAAAAAGCTTGTCTGCAGTAACTGCTCTCTGTGTCGTTATGCCTTCTCCTTCGAATTCAATGTTGGCTCGGAAGAAAGGATTTGGTAAATCTTGATTGCTCCAAATATCATGGTATGTTTCCATGGTGACAAGTTCTGGTAGGTGAGACTGTGGTCGCAGCCAGTCCCAATAAGGCACACCTGTCCTAGCTCCATGTCTTTTCAGTGCATCCTGGAACTGTACAGTGTACAGCCTGTGCCACTGGGGGAATGTAGCCATACCATGAAGACAACATGCATAACGGTGAGCTGCAGATGGTGAGGGGCAGAGCGGTGGCAAAGCATGGAAAGAAGCAATGGCCTGGTACCCATCAGGTGAATGGTCTTCCTGCATACTTCGTAGAGCATGGATGAGAGATGCAGTCTCCCTGGTTGTCAGACTGTTCACTTCTTTCCTCACAAGAATGTCGTCTGTATGGCCATCAGCACGCAGGAAAGAACCTGTAATATTTAAACACAGATTTTCTTCACCGAATCTCGGAACGTCTGGGCTATAATCTACGGATAGGAAATTGTTACACGGACATATTTATTAACATGTACACTGACATATTTATCAACATGTACACTGGCATATATATTAACATGGCTTTAACATCATCTGAAGTATTTAAGGTACTTTTTCAACATTCCATTTCACACAATGTCACAGAGAGTGTGAGTGTAATGACTTGAACATTTCACTTCAATAAACTGTAAACAACAACGTTAAACTGTCCCCACGTCTCTACACTCTATTTTACAAAGTGAAACTTTCTTACTGGAACCGGGCTCGAATATCAGGGACGGCTCTGGGAGGATGTGTGGATCAAGGTAAGATCCATTTACTCCTTGGATCTTGATGCTGAGGTCGAAGTCGTGGCTGTCCAGCTGTATGCCAAGGTCCCTAAGAGTTTCACTAATGTCAAACTTGTAGAGTCTGTCAAAATGGAATGCCATCTCTGTTTCTCCCCCAAGTACGGCAAATGTTCCGGCTTTGTTTTCACAGTTTTGCTCACCATTGCTGACTGGTACACATACAAAAATCTCAACAATTGCTGATGTCCCAATGTTGTGAAGGAGGAACGCTGCAAACACACGGTCATGACGTTGTCTTATACGAAGAATTTCCTCAAGCCTGGGAATACTGAAATGATTGAACTCAAGGTTGTCGTACTTGTATCCAAAATGGTTCTGATAGTCAAATGCATCAGCTGGTCTTGAGTATTTAAAGGTTACTGGATCATGATTTAGCTCGGCGTTGTCGAAGGGACGTAGAGGTTTGCGCATCAGGTTAATGGCGCAATCAGCTTCATTGTATGGCTTCTTCCTGTACCTCTGCAACTCCTGCCAGATTGCCCACAATCTATCTGTGTTTGCATGATGAAGGAAAAACACAGGGTCGAATGCGGAATAATCAAGAGAAGAAATAGAATAAGTAGCTCTTCCACCCAGCCAAGCATGGAGAACATTGTGAACCATCTCAAACTGTATCTCAAAGTCGCAATAGTTGTCCTGTTCTAAAGCCAACATGACGTTTTGATAATAGTATCTGTTGTTGTACAGGTCAGGCTGGGGATCGCGTGTTGTAACAGCATTCTCAAAACTGATTGTACCTCGGAAGAAAGGATTAGGGTCGAAAGATTGTTGACGGGAATTGAAATAGGTAGCATCAGCAATCAAAGACGGGAGCTCTTCAAATGCTTCTGTCCAGTCCCAATACGGCACAGAGACGGCAGATCCTCGCTCCAGCAAAGCATTTTCAACCTGGAGGACATAGAGCCTATGCCACTGAGGGAAAGTGGCCATGCCATGCACACAGCAGGCAACCTTGCGACCGTTGTCATCACACAGCCCTGGTTTGCCGTGGAACTTGGCAATATTCTCATAGACACCGTCATTTTGAAGTTGCAGGAAGGCAGATCTCAGGCTCTCTACTTCTCCCTCTGACAGATCTTTTAAATTCTTTCTGATGTGACTCGCAGCAGTTACAACCTCATCGTACTCCTCTGCCTGATGGTGACCTGAAAGAGAAACACGACAACTTAACTGCCTGCTCCACCAGATGGGACATATTCACGGAATTTCACACTTTAAGTAGTAATCACAACAGGAAAAGATTTTAACAAATTAGCTGGGATAGTCTGGTGATCAAAGGATGAAAAACCATTTCCGGTGTCTGTTGCTGAATGAGTGAGTTTAGTTTAACGCCACACTCGCCAATATTCCAGTAACCGAGTCTGGATCGGACAATCAAATGGTCAACAACATGAACATCGATCTATGGAATTGGGATTCGATGACACGTGTCAACCTACTCTGCGAGTCTGACCAACCGATCCCGTTAGTCGACTTTTACAAGGCTAACTGAAGATCAATTCTAACCCGGATCTTAATGAGCCTTGTCTGTGAGGTTGCCGGAATATTGATACAAACGACACAAAACGAATAAAGATATTTTATGCTAAAATCACGATTAGTATTTAGTGTCTCTTAAGCGAAAACTTGCACCGGGTACATTTCATTTGAACTATTATCAATTTTCTCACCTGTCCCTGCTTCATGTATGACAGACGGCTTGGGGAAGATGCTGCTTCCAAGGCTTGTACCATGAAGGTCAAACGCTTCGTATCTGATGAAGAATCTGTCTCCGATGTGAAGATCTAGAGCCGTGAGCTGCTCAGTTATCTCATATTTGTAAAGACGATCATAACCCCATGGCATTTCGGCTTCATCACCAAGGATGTAGAATTCACCAGCATAGTGGTCACAGTCATCATCTGATCTGCAAATAAAGAACTTAACCAGTGCAGACTGCTGAATGCCGTGCAGTAGAAATCCAGCAAACATTCTGTCATGAGACTTTCTCCGCGACAGTTCACGGTCAAGCTGGGAAATTGATAGTCCATTGAAGTCAAGGGTATCATATTCATACTTGAAGTTGTTCTTGTAATCAAAGACACTGAAAGGAACAGCATGCTGTCTCGTCTCATCATCTGGGTTGATCTCATCACTAAGGCCAAATGGTTGCAGGGGTTTCCTCATGGAAGCAATGGCGCAGTTGGCTGAATTGTAAGGCTTTCCTCTGTACTTTTGTAGAGCTTGCCATATAGCCCAGAGTCTGTCAGTGTTAGAGTGGTGGAGGTAGAAAATTGGATCATAAGTTGTGTAACGGAGTGATGCCATACCATATGGTTCGCTTCCGCCAACAAGAGCGTGGATGAAATTGTGAGCTATCTCAAACTGGATTTCAAAATCACAGAAGTCGTCCTGCTCCAAAGCCAGAAGCACTTGCTTAGCGATCCCAGTGTAATGACCAAATCCTGCAACTTCATACAGTTCAGCACGGACACTTCGTTTTGTGTCAACACCAACTGAATCAATGTGGCCGCTGAACCAGGGGTTCCGGGTGTCCTGGTTGGAGATAGCATCTGTGTAGTTCGGCTGACTGACCAAGTCAGGGAGATGAGACAGGGGCCTAGTCCAGTCCCAGTAGGGAAGAGCTCCGAAAGATCCATGCTTTCTCAGAGCATTCTCGCCTTGCACAGTGAGGAGTCTGTGCCAGTGAGGGAAGACTGCCATCCCATGAACACAGCAGGAGAACTTTTGCTCAGCATCGGGACTTGGGCACCATTTGGGTTCCCCATGAAAAGCAGCAATCTGCTGGAATCCACCAGCGGTTTTGTCTGTCTGCAGGTCTCCCATTGCTCTCCTGAGAGAATTAACTTCCTCGGGTGTAAGATGATCAACATTTTTCCTGATGATCGTGTCACGACGATGATCATCATGGTCAACTGGAAAGTTAAATACAGAATGTTTACAAACCATATTCCATTGTATGTAATACCTGGAAAAACAATACAACAGCCTATAAATTGGTCAAGGATGTTTGTAGCATTTGTCTAATCCTAAAATCCTAAGCAACATCATGTACTATTGATAGTTCAAAGAACCATTTCACAGTAATTCAGTTGGATGCACAAGACAAATAGTAGTCGGTTTGTATGCTTACGGAAATCAGCAATAGATGTTTGGAAAATGGTAAACAAGGTAAGCATCTTATACCTTGTAACTTTCGGCCTTACCCACGCAGTGTATGTGTATAAACCTGTAGACATGTCCGAATAGGTTTTCAGTATGCAAAACATTATATACGTTCAGGTAGTTACTTACTATGGCCTCGTTCGAAGATGATAGCTGCAGATGGGATAAGTTCAGAGGACAGCTGTGTGCCATCAACGTCAGTTACTTTCACAGAGATGCTAAAGCCATCATTAGCGTGGAGATTAAGCTGCTTCAATTCATCTGTAATCTCATACTTGTATAGACGGTCAAATCCCCATTTCATTTCCTTCGCTCCTCCAAGAACAGCAAATGTGCCGACGAGGGTATGATCCGTTCCATGGTCTATAAAGATTTCAACATTAGCTGACGTACCAATATGAGACAGAAAGAAGCCAGCAAAGGTCCTGTCTCTTTGTCTCTGCCTGTCGATGTACTCCTCAAGCTCTCCCAAGTCCATGCCACCGAAGTTGAGGTCATCGTAAGTATAACTTAGAACTCCTTCGTAATCGTATACGTTGGTGGGAACTGAGTTTTTGTAAGTTTTTTCGTTGTTGTTTAGTGGGGAACTGAAAGCGAAAGGTTTGAGAGGCTGACGTTCGTCAGACCATGCACAATGTGCCTTATACGGTCTGTTTCTTCTAATCTGCAAGGCTTGCCAAATTGCCCAGAGACGGTCAGTGTTGGAGTGATGAAGGTAGAAGATGGGGTCGAAGGCTGTGTAGTGTAGAGAAGACATGGAATACTTCCCGCCTCCACCGATCCAGGCGTGGATATTATTATGGGTCATCTCAAACTGAACTTCAAAATCGCAGAAGTCATCCTGCTCAAACGCATAAACCATACTCTCGAAAAGACGTGTATGTTTGCCAAATCGGGGTTGTTCAAACAATCTAGCATCAGGGTGACGCTCTGTGCGCCCATTTTCAAAGGCTACGTCAGCATCGTGGAAAGGGTTGTGTCTGCTTTCTCCAGTGATGGGATCTTGATAAGTGTCATTGTCAGCAAGCCCTGGGAGATGAGCCATCGGCTGCGTCCAGTCCCAGTAGGGGACACCAATAGGGGAACCCCGTCTGATCAGTGCATCTTCCACTTGGGTAACGAACAGCCTGTGCCAGTGGGGGAATGTGGCCATACCGTGGATACAACAGGCGAATCTATTTGTCGCCTCTGGGAATGGACATCGCGCAGGTAAGCCATGATACTCAACCGTAGCCTGGTAACCATCAACAGACTTGTCGTTCTGGAATCTCTCCATAGCTCTGCGCAGCTCGTACACCTCCTCACGTGTCAGATGGTTGATGTCCTTCCTGACGGCAAGGTGCGCATTGGAAGAATGTGGTGGGGGCTCTGTAACAGAAAAGGCACCTATTTCACATTCGGATCTTGTGCACCAACATCAATATACTAAAGTAACTACCTTTTCGCGTTTTGCGTTCACAAACCGAAATCATTTCACACCATGCTTTCTGTCACATAACTGATATTGTATACTATCCTTGGAGCAGAGAATGAACACTGTTACACTGACTCGGCATTTCCATTGACTCGGATGTCACTATGCAATGGATATTTAACACTGCAAACACAAATGAACTTCCCAAATGTGTCTTGCCCATGTCTTGAATGATGACCCCACTCTCCGCCTTCTGATATCACAGAACGTTCGGGTAGCCTTGCCAGTCTAACCCATCCAGTGACAATTTACTGACACTCATCCTGACCAGCTGATTGTGCTTCAGCGTCGACCAGCATCATGTTATTGTTCCCCTCCTCAACCGCCCATAGTATGACCCTTTGCAAGCTGGGACAATTCTCTGGGAACGTTCCAAACATCCGGAGACGTCATTGCTACATATGCAGTACTGAACGCCTACACATGTCTGTGTCACAGGCTAAAATATGTTTTGTCATTAACACAGCACCTCACTTTCCATCACTCTCACTGATGTAGCATAGACAGCCCACCTTACTTGTGGTCTGACAGGTACATGCTGGGCCTTGGCACATGCAGTCCATGCAAGTGTTGCAGAGGCAGGCCATGTGACTGCTCTCTATAAAAGCTACATGTGTCAGGGGCCCAACACACACCATGTCAGGCAACTATACATGTTGATGTGGTCCACAGGTTAAGCATTCTTCAAATAAAGACACAGCAGCCAGAATCGACTGCCTGTAGTTCCTGTGACACCTGGATTCGTATTTTTCTGCCACATTAAGCTGACAACCCGTGGTATAATGGAACACCATGCAGAACGGTGTTAAACCTCTCTCACCCACCTACACTCATTATAAACCCACCCAGCCTTCCAGTCAGTCAGTGAACACACACTCACAAAATGACCCACTCAAAGTCCAAATGATAACATTTACCGTCAACGTGTCCACGGGCTGGCCTATGTGAGACAGTGGGTTGAGGCAGGAGATCATTTGGGAGGGCACTTCCATTTACACTAAATAATTCCGCCTTTACATAATAGTGACCGTGCTTGTCCGTGTCGACCACGTTGATGCTGTCAGTGACGTCGAAATGGAACGCTCTGTAAAACTTCCAGGGCATCTCGGTGGGTCCGCCCAGTACAAAGAAATCCCCAGCTTTGATACAATGATCCACAGCCATTTCATCGTGAGCGGGGCGGCAAGCGTAGACAACCACGTTGGCAGAACCGCCGAAGCCTGAGAGTCGGAAGCTTGCAAACACTCTCTCCTTGCCTGATCGTTCATACAGGTATGAGTTCAGTTCCTCAGGTGTCATGCCGTTCAAAGTCAAGTCGTCATACCTGGACACATGTAGGGTTGGTTAACAATCAAATTAGAAAATGTTGACATTCCATATCAGATTTGCAACAGAATGACCTGAATGTTAAGTGGTTGTTAGTCCAAGGTCTTGAGCGGTTAGATTGCATATGAAGCTTTTTACAGTTTAGATTTCCGTTCTACATTTCACATTTGAACAGCGATAATATATAATGATGGACTCCCTACATTGCATCTACATTCTGATTTCCTAAATACAAATGGTGGATCATGTCACAAAGGACTGCGATCTATGAGACAAGAAAACAAGATTGTTGGAAGCCTGGCAGTACTGGCTGCCTCAGGCATCTTCGGTCCAGTGTCTCAAGGCGTGACCGTGGGCAACGTGTTCGAATCCGAGATGAACCCTGACTATGATGTTGGTACATCAGTACCGATCCCGAACACATTACTCTGTTTCAACGCCATCTGCTCTAAAGAGTTAAGTCCCTTTGCATGCTTGATAGAGAAGGTTTGAATCTCACCCCGCTGAGCGAGCGAGTGAGTTAATATTCAACGTCACATCGGCAATATTTCAGTCATATCGTGACAATAACATTTAACTATGAAAAGGACTATATGTATAGCATGAAACCTGTCAACAAAGGACGGTAAAACAACTAGAATATCACAATTAGCATTAAAACTAGCGTGGAGCGTGAAAACGGATATCACTATATGGACAATACAATATAAAAAAACAGGCTACAGAAGGTTGATCACCACACTAGGTACTATAGGGACGTACAGTACCTTTTCACCCAGATGATGTTACCGTGTTTCGCATACCTGCCTTCGAGCGTTTCTAAATGTCTGCAACCCGTACCACTCAAGGCACATCTTCTTTGGCAAAGTTGAAATACCATTTAAATCAATATCAAACGCATTCATTATTTTTTCATACATACTGGTAGCCAAGGTGGGCGTAATCAAAGGTGTCAATTGGTTTGGAGCTTTCCCTTGTAAGGTCAAGAGGGTTCGTGTCCCGTTGGAATGGTTCCATTGGCTTGTGGATGAGGTTGTGCGCACAGTTGGCGGAGTTGGGGTCCTTTCCTCTAATTTGCTGAAGCCGCTGCCAGATGGCGAAGATGCGGTCGGTGTTGGAGTGATGGAGGAAGAAGATGGGGTCGTAGGAGGTGTACTCGAGATGAGACATGGAGTACCTTCAATGGTAAGCACGAACATCCATTCAGAACACTAAATTTGCATACGTACAGGACACAACCAATGTAAGGTGTTATCTTGGCATCTATTGGTGTAGTTCTTCAGCAATATTTCAGCAATAATAAGGCGGGCAGAAATATGGGACACTAGAAATATGCTTCACACAGGGTGCCCATATGGGGAATCGAACCTGCGTTCGCATTAATCACTGAGTTACCTCGTCACACCCCTTCATGTTCGAATGACGTTTCCTACACCTATATTTTCTTGTCCACCTTCATAAATAAAAAGAAAAAAAATATAAAGCTACAAGAACACTATCCTGTGCGGAAATTTCATTGTCGAGGGACATTGATGGTTATGTAATAGAATAAATTAGTTCAATATATATTTGCAGGCATTTCTCAAGGAACCCAAGGAAACCCAAGGGAACCCAAGAGAACACAAGAGAACACAAGAGAACACAAGCGACCCGGGGTAGAGAGGTAAGAGGAGTGATGAGACTCTGAGACTTCACTTACGACCAACAGAGAATGTGACTCACGACCAACAGAGACGGTGATTCACGACCAACAGAGAATGTGATTCACGACCAACAGAGAATGTAACGCACGACCAACAGAGAATGTGATTCACGACCAACAGAGAATGTGACTCACGTATGTCGGCCGCCAACCAGGTAGTGGATAGCGTTATGTGCCAGTTCAAACTGGATCTCAAAGTTGCAGAATTCGTCCTGTTCAAGTGCATCGAGAATTCCCTCAAAGAGTCGAGTATGCTGTCCTGGTCCAACCTTCTCGAACAGGCGGTCATCAACAGCTCTTGCAGTTTTCTGATGCTCAAACTTGATATTTCCGCGATACCATGCGTTGTCATGGGCCTGAAAGATACAACATCGGGTCATGCAAATGTTTCGTGTAGTCCGTATTCAACGTGTGGGCAATTAGCTTTACAACTGACCAGTCATGGTGATGATAAACTACCGGACACATCGGCTCATTTGACCTTTCGGGTCATTACGACATAATGTTAGAGCTTACTTGGTTTTCCAGTAATACGACCCGAGAGGATTCGGGTTAGAATTGCTTTTCTGTAGCCCATGGTTGTTGTTGGGCAACTAACGGAATCGGGTGGTCAGGTTCGCTGACATTTTTGACACATGTCATTGTATCCCAACTGCGTAGATCGATGCTCATGTTGTTGGTCACTGAATTGCCTGGACCCGATTATGTACAGACCGCCGCCATATAGCCGAAACAGAACTGAGTGCGGCGTAAAATTCAACGGCGTGAATTCAACTCATTCACTCACTCAGTAGTATTAGTCTGGGCTAGTGCACGAAGGCACATATGTCCTATGAAGTTACCATGAACTGAAACACTGCATCAGGTTCCACTTCTCCTCTCTTCATTCACTGGCATACTTTTCCCATGATCCTCAGTAAGCTAGCCTGTCTTTAGTTGCTGCTGGTCCAGGGCGCCGTTAAACTACATGTACATCCAGTCACTCACCCCGATAGCTAGTCTTGTAGTATTACTTAATGCCATATCGATTTGTTGAGTAAAATAGTTTAGAATCAGAAATGATTAGTTTCAAGTCTCGAATTCTGTGATATGTTTTTTTCACTGTTCTTTGTGACGGGCATTTCTCATATTTACTAAAATCTCACTCACTCACATTGTCACAATTGAGAAATATTCCCTTACCTTGCCTCCCTCTGGGTCCACAAACAGAGGATCTGACACGAGATCTGGGAGGTGAGTCAAAGGCTGTGTCCAGTCCCAATACGGGATGCTGACAGTTGACTTATGCCTCATCATCGCACGCTCCATCTGCACGACGTACAGACGATGCCACAATGGAAACGACGGCATCCCGTGGAGACAACACGCCACCTTGCGGCCGTGACCGTCAACACATCCTGCTGGTGCTCCGTGATAGGCGGCAATGGCCTGGTATCCCATGGAGCCCTCATCTTGTTGGATGTCATGCATTGCTTCCTCCAGGGCTAGGATCTCATCTGTGGTCAAGTTGTCCACATTCTTCCTGATAACGGTGTCTGGAAATATTAGGTTGACACAGCTATTATTTAATTCACTACTTTGTTGAAAAGCCTAAACGAACGGCGATTACTACGATTGGGCCGCCGTAGTTCCTTCCCTCAAATTGTCTGTTTGAACAAAGGTGGAAGTCGGGAATTGACAATAAAGGGTGCTTGTGTCAGTGAGTTTAGCCTGTGTTTGGGAAGGATTGTATAATGCTTAAGTAGAGAACAGCCAAAATATACAGACGTAAATATACAGACGTAAATATACAGACGTAAATATACACACTTGCCGTTATACAATGAAGAAACCCTGACGTGTTCCGTGACAAGTTCCGGAACTAGGAATAACTGTCCGGTTATACATCCGAGTTTTCATAATTATTTGCCGTATATCAAGACTGTTTGTCGCACAACAGGTATTATCATTTAAGTGAAATCCATAACTCACAGTTGTGTTACGGTCTG
This sequence comes from Haliotis asinina, assembly GCF_037392515.1. NCBI lineage: Eukaryota > Metazoa > Mollusca > Gastropoda > Lepetellida > Haliotidae > Haliotis > Haliotis asinina. The sequence goes on along the minus strand of NC_090281.1, from coordinate 96,298,037 downwards.
ACACCAGGGGACAGCGTCTATGTACTCTGTACCAATCATTCAGTGGATGTTAGTGAAGCTAACAGGCGAGCATAATGATATGAAGACGAGCCTTACTGACAAGAGTGGCGTTGGTTTAATGTCTCTTTGTATTTCTTACTCAGTACCTCAATAACCTGAGGGTATGGTTTTATGGAATGGCAGCGAATGGAAAATGAGGGCGATGATCGTTAATAATTTGGCCATGCCCCTCTCCCTCTACAATCCATGGTTTGTGAAAACGAAACAACGAACGTCTATAATCACTTAATGTTTTGGCACATGGCATACGGTACTTACCAACTGAAGATCGGGTCCCCTGAAACGCAATTACAGCAAAATAAGCAATTGTATAATTCTCATTCTTCACTAACGAGACCTAGACCAGTTTGTGTACTTTGTGATTGGGCAGGTCGTCTAGTAATGTTCAGTCATTTCTAGTACTGATTCAGCTACTGTTACTACCTCCCATTCCACTGCTACTACTTTGGCATCATGTTGAAATACTATTAATTGATAATTAATAGGCAGCTTTACACTGGCCTGATATTGTTAACAATACACCATGCTGTGTTGAATTAAACTTTAACTGCGGTATGTATACATTTTATTACGATGGCGGTTCCCACAATGACCATGTTTAACCTATAGGAAACAGATCTCGTGGTTACAAAGATGAAATTCACATCGCACAACCAGCAGGGCTCCGCATGTCTAGCTTAATGTCTCAGACACCATAGCCAATAACAGGGGTAGGTCTTGACCTTACACTCGGGGTGACGGTTTAGGCGGAGCAATCATGTATGATCAGGTGAATATAACATTCGAGATAATGGTTCCTGGCACTACTGGGATAGGCAGTTCTGCAGAAGGTTAATCCCCCGGATAAACCCCCAACACCAAAATACAGAAACAATACACGACTTACCCTAAAGAGAAGGGGGATCAGTAACAACGCCACGACCCTCCACATGATCAGGCCAGTAGTTTCTGGTGATGATGTTGACCCTTGAGACCCAGTCTTTTATAGTAATCCCTTGTCACGTGACGCAAACGTTTGGGTTAATCCATCTTTGTAAACAGGAGCGGTTGCTTACTCACGTGATTATGTAACATATATTATTATTGTTATATGTAAATACACTTCTGGGAGTATAAATGTAATCTTTTGCAATTCTTTAGTTTATATATTATCACATGACTGACCCTTTTAAGATCACTAAAACATGTCAAAGTATATTCCATAGTGAAGATCCCCTGCAGGTCCAGTATGGACTCGTTCATTAGAGTTATCAGTGTCACCCTGGTCAAATTACGACCGATATTTCTCAAGGAAGCAATTCGTGAATGAGTCAGTTAGTCAGTCATACATTCTCTGTTGACGAAGGAAACGATCTCTCAGTGGAAAGAAAATAATAATCCTATATTCCGCTGAAGAGTATGTACTTTATAATGGTTCTAGACAAATTCACTGCTAAGCATTTTAGTGCTTTTGTGTTTATTTGACGTACCAGTTTTCCAAGTTTGCGTAGATATTTGGAATGAAATTAAAGGTATGTGACTCTCAAAATTGATTTTTTCTGGAAGGAAGTGGATTTTTTCTGAGGTTTATGTATAACATAAATTAGAATGTGGATTATTTATCAAACGCAATAGGCTTGTAATAGAACGTAATAGTTTGGAATTATAATAATAGCGACCAATCGGGTATTCCAACCAGTGGTGGGATCAAGTGTTAGGGAAACTGACATGCCGGTGACACAGGAACATACGTTTTATTTTGACCATTCCGCTCGCGCTACATTTCACAGCCGTTCCATAGTTTCAAGTTCTAAAACCGGCGTAACGACAAGTTGTCTTTATCATTCATTTCCATCGTTTGGTCAACATATCTGGTAGTTCACTGACAAAAGAGAGAAACAATATGACGCTTCATTTGACTTTTTTTTGTAATAAAATGTATGGGACATATGATCATACATCATTTTAGAAATATTAAAGCACACACAAAATATTAACATTTTTATCGTTTCCATGGGAACATGACCTTCCATAAAAATGCCCCAGAGAATAATGCAGCATGTAGCTGCAACTTGGCAGGGAAACAAGTGACGGTTCCTTTAACATGGAGACTGATAAACAATACCTGCACATCTGCTAACGTCCTTTAAACTAACATGCAAAGCCATTTCTTTTTTTTTCACTTTTTTTAAAAAATGTATGTATACCACTTCAAGAAACAACAGCGCTTATATAACCCGGCATATCATGTTAGAAACGGGTTGATAATAACATGTGCTCATTGAACAAACATACTGATACTTAGCTCCAAGGTCGTTAGGGAACGACACTGATAGACATGTGATAATAATTGCTGAGTCGGAGTAATTCTGTCATTGAAGAATAAGGTCACGGTCTATTTCACTAGAAATGGCAACCAGCCTCAGCCTGTCTCATTGTGACCGTTGTTTCTCATATTAGTCTTAGGTATTTGAAATTATTGTTGGTCATTAGTATTATATATATAAACTCATATCAAGTTATTAAGAAGAACCAAACCATATAAGAAAGCTGTGACGTTTGTACAATACCTTAAATATTCATGGAATATTCCAAATTCCTTGCTAATGTATCCAAATTCCAAACAAATCTTTTGAAAATATATTTGTAAAAAGTAAAAAGTAAATGTTAATAAAAAACTTTGAGATAGTTATGTGAGAAGGATGATACCTGTTAATTCTCACTCCAAAACACACCCTATAGTCTGCATGTTCTGTCAGCAGTAGATGGTGATTTTGAAACTTTCAAGGAAGATCGCATAACTTCTGTCAAACATCATTTCTGTCAATTGGATTTATTCTGTTTATGTTACAGCTATAACTTACTTGATCTAATTCATTGATTGTTCACAAACTAGCAAAGCGAGGAGAGTCAACGAAACTGGTACTGACAAAATGTTGGTACTGACAACATAGAACCCGTTTGCAGTCAGCTGAGAGAACTGTCTGGACAACACACTGACTCCCTTTGTTTCCCAGTTCTTGAAGGTCAAATGAGAATGAAGCTCCACTCGCGGAGTGTCATAAGTGTCAACCATACATATCTGCCGTCGTGAAGCTGATCAAGTGTCAGCAGTCCAGGACCGAAGTGGGACTGTCACAGCAGAGAGGTCACCCACGTGAAGCAACAAAGGGACGTTGCTATGTAGCACTTGCCCAGGACTTGCTGCCAGCCAAGGCCAACTACTCGCTGGCACTCAGTATTCCACCTACTTGGTGTTTGGGAACACTGAACAACAATAGTCATAAACAATATCACTTTGTCACCTGTGATAATTATGCTAAGTGATACAGATTTTGTTATGATAATATCTTGTGGTGAGCACTGTTGTCGAGCACCCTTATCCAATAAAACTAGTGATACAGATGTGATAAATCACTGTTAAGATAAATATTTCACAATTATATCTGTTTTTTGTTGTTGTTGTTTCTTCTGATCCATCCCTTCTGTGGTCAATAATGGACCAGTCCAGCAATAATCAGATAAGGCATGACGTCAGTCAAAGCCTAATGAACTGTACTTACCTGATCTAATAATTTTATGCCTCGTGTGAAGACACCGAATTTGTTAAGGCAAATGCACTTGCATGCAATATAGGGATTGTTTTTGGAGGATTAGTGGATATTTTGTCCAAAATTGGCAAGGCAATTCACAAGCTTCATAATTTTTTAGCAATTATAGTCTTCTAAAATCAGGATCCTACAGTGAACCGTATATTACATATCTGTTTCATGATAAGATTTTTCTGAAAGTATTTTGTAAATTACGATTTATATAGATAATTTGAATGTGAATACAACCATAGGAAACAAGGATAATGAAAGAGTGAGTGAGTGAGTTAATATCTAACATCACATCGGCAATATCTCAGTCATATCGTGACGAGAACACTTAAATGAACACTTAAATGAAATATATGCATATTGTAAAAATCTGTCAACGAAGGACAGTAAAACATATATATGTTAAGTGTGAGTCAAAAATGAGGCCCAAGAACTTAGCTTCCTTCACAACTTTAATTGGTGTGCCGTCTAGAGATAGTTCAGGGTCTTTATGTGGTTTGTATTTACGACAAAAATGTATGCCATTAGTTTTCGATTTGGAAAATTTGAAGCCGTTTTCAAGACACCATTTATGAATCTTGTTTAAACACAACTGCAGTTGCCGTTCAATGGTATGCATATTTTTACCACTACAAGAAATATTAAATATAGCATTAGAACGTACATCCGTGGGCCATGTTCCATACCTTGGACATGGGTGTCCGAGAATTTATTTTGGATACATAATTTTTGCCAAGATTGGCGTTTGTTCTGTATAAAGGTACGCCGTGCTTTAGCATTTAAAATTTTGAATTTATTTAAATTATGCACCATAGGATGGCGACGGAAAAAATGTTTTGCTTTTTCCTTGCCTTCCTAGCTTGTTTGCAGTCATCGTTGAACCATGGTTTTCGAATATGTGGAACTACAGAGGACTTTGGTATACACTCATCAGCTATGGAATTAAGTTTATCAGAAAAACACATTTAATAGCATCAGGAACGTCAATAAAACGTCAGGTTTAAGATTTGCAGCACACAGTGTTTCATATAAAGCCCAGTTAGCCTTTTTAAACTTCCGCCTTGATGATGGAGGAACATCAGATGGAGTTACAGCTTTTAATATAATAGGAAAATGGTCACTTCCACAGAGGTCATCGTGGACTGACCATTCGAATTCATTTAGTAGTTCTGAATTTGTGAGTGACATGTCGAGAGCAGAATAAGTCCCTGTACCAGAGTGTAAATATGTGTTGGAGCCATTATTATAAATACAGAAGTCATTGTCAGAACAAAAGTCCTACAACAATTTACCTTTTAGTGTTTGTATTTACACTACCCCAGAGTGGGTTGTGCCCATTTAAATAACCCTATTATAATACAGGACTTCGGGGGTTGGTCATATAGAGCTTGAAGATCAGTTTTGGCAAACGTCGAAGACGGCGAAATATAGAGAGAGCATAGTGTTAACGCTACATGTAAAGTAATTCATATTAGTGATAAGTGGAAAAGGGCTTTGAATAACGTTTTGTCTGATTAGAATGGATGATCCGCCAGTGGCCGTATCACCCGGAGGTGAAAAACAATGATATGCATTGAAACGACGAAGGTCAAATGTATCTGCTTGTTTTCAATATGTCTCTTGGAGACATAACGCTAAGGTGTAAAATCTTGGACTAACAACTGTAATTCATGTAAATTAGTCCTCAATCCTCTGCAGTTCCACTGTACAATATTATTGGAATAAACTATCTTCTGGGAGGATTTATTGGGTATCTACACCGCACTCTTTTGGAGGGCGACAAGCTATGTGCCCTAGAATGGACGTTTTCAGAAACGTCCATGTCTTCAAGAGACCCATATTTATTGAGCAATTGAATTTTATTTTGTGACCCTTTAGGAGCTCTGCCACTTTGTTGTTTTGAAGCATCAGGCTTATTCTTAGGTTTACTTTTAGGTTTACTTTTGTTGACTATCAGCTGGCGATTGAGACTTTGAGTGTGACTCAGATGATGATGATCTGTGATCAGAAGAAGACTTTGATGTACTAGGAAGTGATTCCTCAGTCTGAGATGATATGACAGGGTACAAAAGCTGTGGAGAATCGCAATTTACCCAAGTCAAGGTAGTCTGACAGCCTGTGGATGATTTTGTTAATTTAGAGGTAGACTCCGATGATGTTTTTGCTACTGTAGCATAACTTTCTGGAAGATCAGACCTCTTCACCAGTTTTTTTGCCTCAGAGTGAGTGAGTGAGTTAATATTTAACGTCACATCGGCAATATCTCAGCCATATCGTGACGAGAACGTTTAGTACTGACGTGAAATATATGGATACTATAAAAACCTGTCAACGAGGGACAGTAAAACAACTAGAACATCACAAATATGATTAAAACTAGTGTGGTAAGTTAAAGATGATCTCACTATTCGGACAATACAGCATAAAATCAGGCTACAGATTGCCAACAACCGAAGGTAGATCATCATACTAGGGACCATGGGGACTTACAGTACCTTTGCTACCTGCATGGACCCTAGTTGGATATACATCATCCCCTCAGCTGTTAGCAATTTAGTCACATCTAGCCAAAAATTAAAAATACACATATACTACGACTAAAAACAGTGGAAGTCTAAACGTACAGGGAATGTTTTGGGACTTACATACCCTCTCAGGAGGACAATAATTTTACGGTGCTTCAACCCCCTTTGAGGGTACAGCCACTAACAATTCAAGTTACTAATCTAAAATACCATTAATTAAAATGCAGCTATCTACAGAACATCATAATCAAAATTCAAAGATGAAATCAATTTCTTTTTAAAATCCAAGAATTAAATGAGAACTTACGGTGTTAAAAAGATCCTTAATTGTTTTTACATTAAAATATTTATCCCTTGTGATGGAGAATTCAACACAGTCAAGCAAGATATGCTTGACCGTGGTTCTCTCATCACAGGGGATGAAAAACGGAGGATCCTCACCTTTCAATAGGTATGAATGAGTATATCGTGTATGGCCAATACGACATCGCCGCATGATTACCTCTTCAAATCTGGACTGACAACCCAAGTAGGAATAACCAATATACGGTTTTATTTCATGTAATTTATTTATACCTACTTGTGTGTCCCACTTCTTCTGCATCAGATCACGGATGTAAGTTCTAATGCTAGGTTTATAATCACTGTATGGAATAAGAAGTGGTGTCACAGATTTGTTGAGTGCTGCCTTAGCAGCAAGATCGAACATTGCGTTACCGGAAATGCCTACGTGACTGGGTAACCAACAAAAGACGATGTCGTATTGACCAGTGGCAAGATTATTATACAATTCAATAATTTCTATTAAAAGTGGATGTTTACAAGAAATATTTTTAATAACCTGAAGGCAAGAAAGAGAGTCGGAATAGATTATATACTGTTTACGTTTAAGGTGTCTTTGAATATATTTAAGAGCTGTTAGTATGGCATTAGCTTCTGCTGTACAAATAGAACTGTTATCCGGTAATCTAGATGATATTGTTCTGGATCCAACAACAGTCAAACAAGCCACATCGCCACTGTCCTTGGACCCATCTGTAAATAAGGATTTATAATTGCTGTATTTATGTTTCAGTTGATTATATTTTTGTTTATACTGTAATTCATTCGTTTCTGATTTTTTAAAAGTCGTTAATGTTAGGTCAACTTATGGTCTTACCAACTGCCAAGGAGGAGAACAAAAGAAGACGGGAAGGAGCTATGTTTTCCAGCTCAATGCTTGCAGCAGAAATAAGTGGTTTTATTCTTAAACCAAGAGGCGGAACAAGAGAAGATTTCTTATTGTATAAATCCTCATACAGAGGATTGAAAACACAGTTATATGCAGGGTTTGACTCATTTGAATATAGTTTTGATACATACTGTAAAGCTAATTTTATAAGTCGCTGCTCAAGAGATGGTTCATCAGCTTCGACATACAGGCTGTCAACAGGTGAAGTTCGAAAGGAACCAAGACAAAGTCTGAGACCTTGATGATGGACTGAATCTAATAGTTTTAAGCTGCTTTTGCAGGCTCCACCATAGACGATGGAGCCATAATCAAGTTTAGAACGAACGAGTGATCGATATAGGTGGAGAAGGGTAGCTTGATCCCCTCCCCATTTAGAATTTGAAACCACTTTCAACAAGTCAAGTGCTTTCAGGCATTTACAGTATGGTTCAAAATTATTGAGAATAGCTAAAGCATTTCATATTATTAAACGAGAACAAATCAGATAAAATTGTATGTATTGTGAAAGTGAACTGACCTTTTCATATTGTGTAGGTAACAATTTAATATTTTATCAAGTCTCCTTGGGCTTCACGGCACAGTCTAAGACGGATAGGCATACTTCCTATCAGAGAGGTTAGTGTCTCGTGAGTTATGCTGTCCCAGTATCGGACCACTTCTCTCTTCATGTCTTCAATTTTTGTCAACCCCTTTTGATTCACACAGTCCTTCATCATCCCCCAAATGTTCTCAATGGGATTTAAGTCAGGACTATATGCAGGAATTGGTAATGCAGTCACATTTTTCTCCTGAAACCACTGCTTGGCATGTTTTGCGGTGTGTTTAGGATCATTATCTTGCTGCAAAATCCAGTCATTTCCATAAAACACATGTGCACTTGGAAGGAGAAAATTATCTAATATGTTAGTGTAGCGTTGACTTGTCAGATTTCCCTCAAACACACACAGCGGGGTCGTTCCTAATAAGGATATCCCTCCCCATACATGAAACTTTGGGCTGTATTTAGGTCGTCGATACAACGGTGCTGACGCAGACTTTGTCCATATTTTCACATTATTGGGATATACCCATATTGAGCTTTCATCAGTAAAAATCACATTTTCCCAGTCAAAGTTTTCGTGTGCCAAACACCACTCAACACGCCTGTCTTTATGTTCTTGTTTCATGAGAGGAGAAGGAATTCCAGTCTTTTTCACCCATCCAAGATCAATCAAATTTCTTCTAACTGTAGATTTTGATACAACTGTTGATCCCCTTTCTATCATTTCACACCTGATGTTGGAGATGCTTGCCCTTTGCTTTTTAGACGCTAAAATTCCCAGCCGGACGCGATCTGAGAAGTCAAATTTTCTGGGTCTCCCTGCTCCTTTCTGGTGCCCCAAATCCTTTCCCTCTTTAAAATTCTTCCTAATCCTATACACAGTAGAAAGAGGAGTTCCTGTTCTCTCTGCCAATGTATTTACATCATCAGTGAGTGAGTGAGTTAACATTTAACGTCACATCGGCAATATTTCAGCCATATCGTGACGAGAACCATTAATGTCATACATAATAGAGAATGGTAAAAAATCTGTCAACGAAGGACAGTAAAACAACTAGACTATCACAAGAAAATATTTAAAACTAGTAATGAAATCTAAAACAATTCATCTATAGAGGACGATACAATATAAAAACAGGCTATAGACCGCCGACAACTGAAGGTAGATCACCATACCAGGGTCCATGGGGTCTTACAGTACCTTTGCTACCTGCATGGACCTTAGTTGGATTTACACCATCCCTTCAGCCGCTGGCGATTGTACGAATGTTTAGCCAACTTTTAAAAGAACAAATATACTACGTTTAAAATCGGGTAAGCGGAAATTAAACTGTGAAAGTTTTGGGACTTACGTACCCTCTCAGGAGGACAATAATTTTACGATACTTTAACCCCCTTTGAGGATACAGCCACTAACAATACCAGTTGCTAATTTACACTACCAATCATTAAAATATATCTATCTACAATAGTTATTAATCAAAATTCAATCATGAAATCAATTTCTTTTAAAAAACCAATAAGTAAATGAGAACTAACACTATTAAAAAGATCCTTGATGGTTTTGACATTGAAATATTTCTCCCTTGTGATGGAGAATTCAACACAGTCAAGCAGGATATGCTTGACCGTGACTCTCTCATCACAAGGGATACAAAACGGAGGATCTTCACCTTTTAACAGGTATGTATGAGTATATCTGGTATGGCCAATACGACATCGTCGCAAAATGACCTCTTGAAATCTGGACTGACAGCCCAAGTAGGTGTAACCAATATAGGGTTTTATTTCATGTAATTTATTTATACCTACTTGGGTGTCCCACCTCTTTTGCATAAGGTCACGGATGTAAGATCTAATACTAGCTCTGTAGTCAGAATAAGGAATGAGAAGTGGTGTCACAGATTTGTTAAGTGCTGCCTTGGCGGCACGATCGGCCATTGCGTTCCCTGAAATTCCTACATGGCTGGGTAACCAACAAAAGACAATGTCGTATTGGCCAGTAGCAAGATCATTATACAATTCAATTATTTCTATTAAAAGTGGATGCTTGCAAGAAATGTTTTTAATCGCCTGAAGACAAGAAAGGGAGTCGGAATAGATTATATATTGTTTATGTTTGGGGTGTCTTTCAATATATTTAAGAGCGGTTAAGAGAGCGTTTGCTTCTGCTGTGAAAATAGAGCTGTCAGCCGGTAATCTGGAAGAGATTGTCTTAGACCCAATGACTGTGGCACAAGCCACTGCCCCACCATCCTTGGATCCATCTGTGAATAAGGATTTATAGGTATTGTATTTACTTTTTAATTGATGGTATTCTTGTTTATATTGTGATTCATTAGTTTCTGATTTTTTAAATGTTGTCAGTGTAAGGTCAACTTGTGGCCTAACCAATTGCCAAGGAGGAGAAGAAAGTAAACGAGAAGGAGCTATATTTTCTAGCTCAATGCCAGCAGCAGAAAGGAAAGGTTTCACTCTGATACCAAGAGGCGGAACAAATGAAGACTTCCTGCTGTACAAATCCTCATACAAGGGATGAAATACACAGTTATATGCAGGGTTTGATTCGTTGGAATACAATTTTGTTACATACTGTAAGGTCAATTTGGCACGGCGTTGGGTAAGAGATGGCTCATCAGCCTCGACATAGAGGCTGTCGACAGGAGATGTTCGAAAGGAGCCAAGGCAAAGTCTGAGACCTTGGTGGTGAACAGAATCCAAAAGTGTTAGGTTGCTCTTACAGGCTCCACCATATACAATTGAACCGTAATCAAGTTTCGAACGGATCAATGATCGATAAAGTTGTAGGAGGGTAGCTTGGCCCCCTCCCCACTTACAATTTGAAACGACCTTCAACAGGTCAAGTGCCTTCAGGCATTTAGTTTTGAGGGATTTGATATGGGGTAGAAACGTTAAATGTGAGTCAAAAATTAATCCCAAAAATTTGGCCTCCTTGACAACTTTGATGGGAGATCCATTTAGAAACAGTTCAGGATCTTTATGCGGTTTATATTTTCTACAAAAATGTATACAATTAGTCTTGGATTTAGAAAACCTAAAACCGTTTTCGAGACACCATTTATCAATTCTATTTAAACACAATTGTAGTTGCCGTTCAATAGTACGCATGTGTTTTCCACGACAAGAAATATTAAAATCATCCACAAAAAGAGATCCATCAAGTGAATCGTTTAAAACCTTTGACAAACTATTGATCTTAACACTAAACAATGTGACGGACAAAATACTGCCTTGTGGGACACCCTGATCCTGACTGTAATGATCAGACAGGGTAGACCCCACTCGGACTTGAAATTGTCTATCTTCTAAAAATTGTGATATGAAAAGGGGTAAACGACCCCTTAAACCAAAATCATGGAGATCTTTCAAAATGCCATACTTCCATGTAGTATCATATGCCTTTTCAAGATCGAAAAATATTGATACAGTATGTTGTTTATTTAGCATGGAATCTTTAATAAAAGATTCTAAGCGTACCAAATGATCGATCGTACTACGATTTTTCCGGAAACCACATTGAATGTCAGTGATGAGGTTGTTGGTTTCCAGGTACCAGACTAGACGATTATTAACCATACGTTCCATTGTCTTGCAAACACAGCTAGTTAAAGAAATTGGTCTGTAATTAGATGGATCGGTATGATCCCGGCCAGGTTTAGGAATAGGAATGATTATAGCATTGCGCCATGATGGTGGGAAGTTGCCAGATGTCCAGATACTGTCAAAGATATTCAATAATGTTTCTAAACACGATTCAGGGAGATGCTTTAGGAGCTGATAATGAATATTATCGGGTCCTGAAGCAGTGTCATGAGCTTGCCCAAGAGCAGCATTGAGCTCATGAATAGAAAATAGTTCATTATAATCTTCCCCATTATCTGAATTAAAATTATTAGTCTTTCTTTCTTGATGGTTTTTAAATTTCTGAAAAGTCGGTGAATAATTGGATGAAGAGGAATGTTTAGCTAACGTTTCACCTAGTTTATTAGCAATATCAGCTTTTTCGGTTAAAAGAGTGTCACCCTCCTGAAGATGGTGCACACTACATTTGGAACCTTTACCTTTTATCTTCTTCACCATATTCCATACCTTAGAAATAGGTGTTCGTGAGTTAATTCTAGAAACATAATTTCGCCATGACTGTCGTTTACTTTGTTTAAATGTACGACGAGCCTGGGCGTTTGAAATTTTAAACTGGTTTAAGTTATGGACGGTTGGATGTCGACGGAAATATTTTTCCGCCTTTTTTCTAGCCCTTCTAGCCTGTTTGCAATCAATAGTAAACCATGGCTTCCGAATATGTGGAACCATAGAGGACTTGGGAATACAATCATCGGCAATCATGTTTAATTCATCTGAAAACATTTGAATAGGATTAGACACATTGAGAAAGAATTCTGGTTTTAGTCTGTTAGTGCATAAGGTGTCGAATAAGGACCAATCTGCCCTGTTAAAGTTCCATCTAGACGACGGTGCAGCGTCACTGGGGTTTATGGCTGAAAGTATAGTGGGAAAATGGTCACTTCCACAAAGATCGTCGTGGACTGACCATTCAAATTCATTGTATAAACTGGAATCAGCAACAGATAAATCAAGAGAGGAGTATGAACCTGTCGCGGGATGAAGACATGTATGAGAATTATCATTGAAAATGCATAAATCAGTATTCGTGAAGAAATCCTCAAGAATTCTTCCTTTCCCATTGGTGTTACTGCTACCCCAAAGGGGGTTATGACCGTTTAAGTCTCCCATGATAATACAAGGTTTTGGGAGTTGGTCATAAAGGATCTGAAGATCGGATTGCTGCAGAGTCGATGATGGCGGAATATACAATGAACACAAGGTAACAACAATATGCAGAGTAACACGGACTGCAACTGCCTGAAGAGGGGTAGTGAGAGGAACAAGACTGTGGATAGTTCCCTGCTTCACCAAGATAGAAGATCCCCCTGTAGCTTTATCACCGGGAGGTGAGAAACAGTGGTATGAATCACATTGTCTGATATGAAAGTTATCCGTGGATTTTAGATACGTTTCTTGCAAACATACTGCTGCTGGCTTGAAGTCTTGAATTAATAGTTGCAAATCAGTGAAATTGTTTTGAAGGCCTCTACAGTTCCACTGAAGGATATTGAATGAACAGCTCATGGAGGCTGAACTGGAGATCGGGATCTTGAGGAAGATCCTCTCCGCTGAGTTGTCGGAGATGGAGTGACTTCCATGTCTAGAGGTTCAAAGTTGTTATGAACCTCTACAGGGGATGTTACTGGGGAAGGCACCTCTACATGTTTGAGGGTCCTAGATCCTTTCTTCTTTGATTGTTTCTTTTCCTTGTTAGTTAGTTTTACACTATTTTGTGAGTTTTCCACTGTCTCGGGCTCTCGAGCAAGCGGAGGTCCAGATTGAATAACAGTCTGTGAAGCCAACGTTGATGATGTGTTGTCCTCAGGAGTAACTGATTGTTTATCAGTGACCCAGCAGATGTCTGTCTGACATGCTCTGTCAACTTTGCTCTGTGAAGAGGTAACAATAGCAGAATAAGAGTGAGAAAGTGACTGAGTTGTATGAGTCTGAGCTGTCAGTAATTTTGTTGCCTCCGAAAAAGAAATATTATTTGTATACTTCAGTTTGATAATCTGGGATTGCTTCTGAAAGAATGGACAGGATTTTGAAGAAGAGAAGTGGTCACCATTGCAGTTAGCACACCTAATATCATCTGTACAGGTATCCATACCTTCATGAGGTTTGCTACAACGACAGCATGTTGGAGATTTATTGCAGGACCTGGCCCCATGTCCAAACTTCTGACAGTTATAACAACGGAGTGGAGTCGGTATATACACATCGACTCCAATGTTGAAATAACCTGCCTTAATTGATGGTGGTACTTTTGGTAAGGCAAATGTAAGAAGATACGTGGTCGTTTGAACAATCCTGTCTTGCTCCTTCCTAGTAAATCTCTTCACAGATGTTACTCCTTGAGACTTCAGCTCTATCGCTATCTCATCCTCAGACATGTCAGACAGACATCTAGCACGATCACGGATTACACCTCTACAAGAATTGAGATATTTGTGTACCGAGACAGAAATTTCAGTGGTTCCAAAATGGCTTGCTTTGAGTAAATTGATAGACTGTTGACGTCTTAAACATTCAACTAGCAGGGATCCATTTCGTAAACGCGATACGTTCTTAACGTCTCCACAAATCCCTTCAACAGCCTTAGAAACAACAAAAGGATTAATCTTAAGGGGTGTACCATTAATTCCATCGACCACCAGAAACCGCGGCCATGAGTCAGCAGTAACCTGTGAGACACTGTCATCATCAGATGAAATGATTTCTGTATCTAGATGCCGTCTTTTACTTTTCGATCGTGAACCAGTGTATTGTAAGGTTGCCATGATAAGGGAAAAGATTCAACATCCCTGCTCCCCACCCACCATGGAGTGTCAACAAGGACGGTGTCGAAGTGGAAGCCAACTACAAGCACCAGGGTTACAGGGATGCTATACTCCAGCAAAAGAGACACAGGTAGCTACAATAGTCAAACAGAGTGAAAGTAAGGCTGGTTCCGCCCTAGACATTTACCTGATGACAAGTAGAACCCGGAGGTCAATAATGCCAGATTGGCCCATGAGCCACCGCCTTCTGGCATAGGACTCTAGGCAAATTTATCTTGCAATCATTTGTATACTATAAATCAAGATGACCAATACCCAATAAGATAAGCGTGCAAAACATAATTGCTATGCACAGGGCATGGCGTGACCAGCCGATTGATAGAATCGGGCCGATTCTACCACCCGTCTAGGTGAAGTAAGGGCCAAAGTGGTGTGTTGAGCAACAGGAACACGGTTCCAGGTTCCTGTTGCCCTCAACCACCAGACTACCGTCCTCCGCCGACACGGGACGCAACCCACGGCAAACAGGTTGCCCAATTCGGTCGCTCCTTGCGACCAGCAATGGGGTGCTATGGACCTATTTGACCCGGGTCCACACGGGGGTTTGAACAGCTCTTAGCGTTACCCAGCACCCACCACGAGGAGGTGGCTGTTCACGGGTGCCTATTTACATCATCAATTCCTTGATTACACAACTCAAGAATCAACCTTCTTTTACCTTCAGCAGACATTGTTGACAGTGCTGAGGAAAATGACGTCTGCTACAAATTCAGGGGAGGTAACTCTAATTGTATTATACTCAGTAGGCCAAGATGAGTTACCTCCCTTATACCATTACTTAGTTTTAAGTATCAGTGAATCAGTTGAGGTGTTAGGATAGCTCAAAGTAAGAAGAAAAATTCTCAATAATTATGAACTAGACTATAGCTTTAAGTGATTTAATATGTGGTAAAATGTTAAATGTGAATCAAAGATTAGACCCAAGAACGTGGTTTCCTTCACAACTTTAATTGGTGTGCCGTCTAGAGACAGTTCAGAGTCTTTATGTGGTTTGTATTTACGACAAAAATGTATGCCATTAGTTTTCGATTTGGAAAATTTGAAGCCGTTTTCAATACACCATTTATGAATCTTGTTTAAACACAACTGCAATTGTCGTTCAATGGTATGCATATTTTTACCACGACAAGAAATATTAAAATCATCCACAAATAACGATCCATCAATTGAATCGTTTAAAACTTTTGATAAACTGTTGATCTTGATGTTAAAAAGAGTGACAGATAAAATACTGTCCTGTGGAACACCCTGATCCTGATTGTAATGATCAGACAGGGTAGACCCCACACGGACCTGGAATTGTCTGTCATTTAAAAAGTTGGCAATAAATTCAGGCAAACGACCTCGCAAGCCGAAGTCATGTAAATCTCTCAGAATTCCATACTTCCAGGTTGTGTCATATGCTTTTTCAAGATCAAAAAAGATAGACACAGCATGTTGTTTATTAATTAGTGCATTTTTCACAAATGATACTAAACGCACTAAGTGATCGACAGTACTTCTGTTTTTACGGAAACCACATTGTATATCTGTTATAAGGTTATTTGTTTCCAAGTACCAAACAAGTCGATTATTTATCATGCGTTTCATGGTCTTGCAAACACAGCTAGTTAATGAAATCGGACGATAATTAGATGGATCGGTATGATCACGTCCAGGTTTAGGTATTGGTACTACTATGGCATCACGCCATGAAGAAGGAAATTTCCCGGAAGTCCAAATATCATCAAATATTGATAAGAGCGTCTCTAAACAGGATTCTGGTAAATGCTTCAAGAGTTGATAATGTATGTTATCAGCTCCTGTAGCAGTGTCATGAGCTTGATCAAGAACAGTATGGAGTCCATGAATAGAAAACGTTTCATTATAATCTTCCCCGTTATCAGAATTGAAATTAATAGTTTTCTTTTCTTGGTGTTTTTGATACTGCTAGAATTTAGGTAAATAAGGAGGAAGAGTATTTAGCGAGGGTTTCACCCAGTTTATTTGCGATATCTGATTTATCCGTTAGTAATTGATCTCCATGTTTAAGATGATGGACAGTAGATTTAGTACCTTTACCTTTAATTTTCTGGACCATGTTCCATACCTTGGACATGGGTGTCCGAGAATTTATTTTGGATACATAATTTTGCCAAGATTGGCGTTTGTTCTGTTTAAAAGTACGCCGCGCTTTAGCACTTAAAATTTTAAATTTATTTAAGTTATGCACCATAGGATGGCGACGGAAATAATGTTCTGTTTTTTTCCTTGCCTTCCTAGCTTGTTTGCAGTCATCGTTCAACCATGGTTTTCGGATATGTGGAACTGCAGAGGACTTTGGAATACACTCATCGGGAATGTTATTTAGTTCATCAGAAAAGCACTTGATAGCATCAGGAACGTCAATAAAATGTTCAGGTTTAAGTTTGTCAGCACATTGTATGGCATATAAAGGCCAGTTAGCCTTTTAAAAATTCCATCTGGATATTGGAGGAGTATCAGATGGGGTCACACGTTTAAGTATAGGAGGAAAATAGTCACTTCCACAAAGGTCATCGTGGACTGACCATTCAAATTCATTAAGTAAGCTGGAGTCAGTTACTGACAGGTCAAGGGCTGAATATGTTCCTGTTCCAGGATGTAAATATGTATCTGCACCATCATTGTAGATACATAAATTATTATTTGAAATGAAATCTTCAATAATTTTACCTTTAGTGTTTGTGGTCGCACTCCCCCAGAGCGGATTGTGGCCATTCAGATCGCCCATGAGTACACATGGTTTGGGAAGTTCATCATAGAGAGATTGAAGATCAGCCAGAATAAGATTTGATGATGGCGGAATGTACAATGAACACAGAGTAAGTGTAATGTTCAACGTAAATCGTACTGCAACTGCCTGAAGGTTTGTTTCACATGACTGTGGATAACTCCATTTCTGACAAGAATGGATGATCCTCCAGTGACCCTATTATCAGCAGGAGAATAATAATGATATGCGCTGAACTGACGAACGTTTAAAGAATCTGTCTGCTTCAGATGCGTTTCTTGTAAGCAGATTGCTGACGGCTGAAAGTCTTGGTCTAACAGATGTAGCTCATGCAAATTATTTATAAGGCCTCTGCAGTTCCACTGTAAAATGTTCGAAGAAACTATTTCTTTGGGGGGTTTATTGGGGATCTACCCCTTGACTTTCGAGAGGGTGACAGACTATGTGCCCTGTGCTGGATGTTTTCGGACACGTCCACGGCTTCAAGGGATCCAAACCCATTGTATATCTGGATCTTATCTTCTGCACCTTTAGAGGCTCTGCCGCTCTGATTTTTCTTACAAGTATCATTGTTTGGTTTCACTTTGGTTTTTCAAACCTGTTTCCCATAATTTCCAATAGAGAGTGTTGGGGTAGACTGTGATGATGATTTATCCTTTAACACTGACCGAGATTGAACTTCAACTGTGACTGGTGTTTTTGATTGTGATTCGATGGTTTGTGTTGACTGGTGAGGTGAGTATACCTCAGGTGTATCAGTGTCAACCCATGTCAAATCAGTTTGGCATGATGTGGAAAAGGTGGACATAGGTGCAGTTGCTTTTTGACTCGTTCCAGAGGATACTCGAGTAACTGAGGCATATGACTGATTTGGTTCTGGGGTCTGATCAGCAAGCTTTTTGGCATCAGCAAAACTAATATTTCTGGTGAATTTAATTTTGTTTATTTCCATCTGTTGTTTCCATAATGGACAGTCTTTAGAAAAAGATGAATGAGTGCCAGAGCAGTTTGTACTTCTTGGTCCTTCATTTCCGAGGCAATGTCCAGTTCATTCATTTCGGCAAACAGTTGGTCCCGGTCTCGCACGATGCCTTTACTTGAGTTCAAAGTTCTATGCGGAGTTAACTGATACCGGTATTCCAACGAATAACTCAGTGGACATAAAAATTTGTTGCCTGCTGTTTTCTACTACATTCTATAAGCAGAGAACCTGTACGTAACCTTTTTATGTTAGAAACTTCACCAGCAATACCATGCACACCTTTTGATACCGCAAAAGGATTTAGGTTTAGAGGTGATTTGTCAAGTGTCTCGATCACTAGAAATCGTGGCCAATATTCATTTGAGTTTGAAGGTCGTCGATCATCATCATCACTGTCCAGTTGACACTTGTTTCGTTTTAGGGGGGTTTTGCATTCCATAGTAAGTGTATAAGTTTCATCATCCGAGCTCCCCACCCACCACGGAGTATCACAAGGACAATGCTAAAAACAAGCGGGTCTCCAGCTTGCAGCACCAAGGATACCCGGATGATACACTCCAGTAGTAAAATTAAAAGATTAATGATTCCACCAGATTGGCCCATGAGCCACCGCTTTCTGGCATACAACTCTAGGCAAAAACAGACATTAACTTAGGTATTGAAATTCGGAGTCCAAAAGTTCACCAAGACTTTAAAACATATCAAAGGATAATTTTCAAACTTTGGTGCAACAGTACAATATGTAGCACAGGGCTTGGCGTGACCAGCCGATTGATTGAATTGGGCCTATTCAACCACCTGTCTAGGTGAAGTTGGGGCCGAAGTGGTGTGTTGGGCAACAGGATCACCTAGTTCTTGTTCCAGTCCTCCACCGACACAGGGGCGCAACCCACGGCCAACAGGTTGCCCAATTTGGTCGCCTCTTACGACCAGCAATGGGGTGCTGTGGACACATTCTGTCCCGGGTCCACACGGGAGAAGAGCACTTAGCGTTACCCAGCACCCACCACGAGGAGGTGGCTCTTTACGGGTGCCTTTTTTGCCTCAGAAAAGGAGATATTTTGAGTAAACTTTATTCTGTTTATCTCCATTTGCTCTTTCCAAATAGGACACTGTTTAGAAAATGAGGAATGGTCGCATGAGCAGTTGGTGCAGTTTTTGACATTACTGTCACAATCTTCTGTTGTGTGTGTCTTTTCACTGCAGTGAGCACACACAACAGACAATGTGCAAGTATTGACACCGTTCCCAAACTTTTGGCATTTGAAACACCGAAGGGGATTTGGAATGTACTTTTCCACACTGATATTACAGTATCCAACTTTAAGAGATGTTGGAGCAATAGGTGATGAGAAAGAAAACAGATAGGTATTAGTTTGAATAGTTGTGTTGTTTTTACGGGGTTGTGAAACGTTTGACATATAATATACCCTGATCTTTCATTTCGGAAGCGATATCAAGTTCAGACATGTCTGCCAGCAAGCGATCTCGATCACGTACGATTCCCTTACTCGTGTTCAGTGTTTTGTGGGCCATGACGGTAACCGGAGTGCCAACGAAAGTGTCAGTGTTCAAAAGGTTCGTTGACTGTTGCCTTTTGGCGCACTCGATCAACAGTGCACCAGAACGTAATTTTCTAATGTTCTTAACATCACCGGCAATGCCTTGGATACCCTTAGACGTTTAACTTTAAAGGGTTTAACTTTAAAGGTGTATTATCTTTGGTCTCGATGACGATAAAACGTGGCCAGTAGTCAATGTGTTTAGACGCTCTGAGGTCATCAACAGGGTCATTTTCAAGAGGACGTTTGCTCTTTTTAGTGGGGGTTTCGTAAGTTATTTAGGTTTCATCATCCGAGCGGTTTGTTCCCACTTTGCCGGACAGCTGATGTGATGATAACGGATTAAAAGTAACGGTCCGTTAGCTTGCCGGCTATAGTCTGTTTTCAATGAATAGTTTTCACCTGTAGTTTCATTTGGGGGACGTCAAAGTTTGACAGCTGAGTTCGAACTCATTATTACAAAGCATCAATTTGAATTTGTTTCGAGTGAACTCGATTTCAGTAACTAATCTGACTAACTGAACACGAATTATATTAAACTGAGTGAACCGTATTCAAAGGATTATTTCTGTATATAAAGAAGGTTCACATGATTCCGTCATTCCAAAATGGCAAACGCACAAGTTAACATTGAATTCATTCCGAATTCAAGCGGAGGTAGACACTTAATCTATCTTGGTCACAAGTTTAGGGTTAAGAGCACAAAAGGGGACCAAATTCATTGGAAATGTTGTAAGGCAGGTTGTCCTGCAACCGCCAACACCGTCAGTGATGTTCTCAGCAGTTCCAAGAACATACACAATCATCATTAAGATCAAGTTCAGCGGCACATTGACACCTTCCTTGCTGCGTTGAAGACCAAAGTCCGGAGTGATTCGAGACCAGTTCAGGCTATATACTATGAAGAAACTGAAAGTAGGTTTAACATCATGGACATGACCTTCTTTCATATCAAATCAAATTGAGATACTGAAATGTGCAATGGATTTTGTAAATGGAATATCAAGTCAGTAGGATATCAATGTTATATTCTATTGTATTTCTATTGTTATATATCTTATTACATTTTCTTTTCAGAACTCAGGAGAGATGTTCCCGAAGCAGTGCCTTCAGTGCCTACTTTCATTCCAGCTTATACCGATCTCGAGCCAAGGAAATGCCGACCCTGCTACGCCGGCGCAACGACATCGATCTCCCTGACCACTTCGCCAAGACGGCTACCAACGCAGACTTCCTGCTCCATGCTACTGACCACAACAAGATCATGATATTTGCTACAGATGAAAACCTTCGTCATCTTGCTGCTGCTGATGTATATTATTGTGATGGTACTTTTAGCATATGTCCTTCCTTATGCTATTGAATCTACACTATACATGCTTTTGTTGATGGAAAAATGTTTCCTCTTGTGTATGGCCTTCTGCCTGATAAGAAACAGTCCACCTATACAGATTTCTTTAGACTTGTTAAACAGAAGGCAGCCGAGCACAGCATCAATCTACGACCTTCAACATTCTTCAGTGATTTTGAGAAAGGTGCTCAGAATGCAGCAAAGGAAGTAATCCAGTGTGAGCTTAAGGGCTGTATGTTTCACTACAGACAGGCCCTTGTGAAACATGCAAGAAATTGTGGACTGCAGGGAGCTTACAAGAATGATGACAACGTACGTACATTTGTCAGGCGTGCATTGGCACTTCCTTTGGTTTGGGTGTGTGATGTGGAGAACTTGGTTTTGCACTTGAGAGTGTTGATCTGAATGACCAGGGTGTGCAACGGTTTGCCGACTACGTCACCGAGCCTGTGTTTGAATGATTATGTATATGTCTGTATATTTTATTTATGAAAGCAAATCAATTTTTGAAATTGTACCAAATTAATATATATATATAAAAATGAATTGCTGAAATAAAAAAATCAAAATGTAGTGTGTTAAATCGTTTGTTAGATCGATACAGACTATTGTTATAGGGATTATCGCGCATCAGTGATTTTGTATTCCGAACAAAAGCGTCCGGCAAAGTGGGAACCCCCCGAGCTCGTTACGCTCCACCGCTGAGTCTAACAAAACCTAGTAGGAGGTCGCGTCAGGTAACCTAAGACCTAAGACCGTCCAATCAAACGCGAGACGACCGAGCGGATTTCACCAATCAGAG
Organism: Haliotis asinina; assembly: GCF_037392515.1. Lineage (NCBI taxonomy): Eukaryota > Metazoa > Mollusca > Gastropoda > Lepetellida > Haliotidae > Haliotis > Haliotis asinina. Next base: position 96,276,165 of record NC_090281.1, on the reverse strand, counting down.
AACAGCTACTAATTACGGTTCGGCGGGACCGACAAAATGGCTACGCAAGATAATATTGAAAGGGCGCTCGGACAAGTTCTTCCACATTTCGGTGTAGAAGCAATGAAAACGGAACAGAAAGAAATTTTAAAGTGTTTAGTGGAAAATAGAGACTGTGTTGCCACTCTGCCAACTGGATTTGGCAAGTCGCTTGCTTTTCAAACTTACATTTCCGTTTGTCGCGAGTTGGATTCCAGACAAATCGGCAAGATGATCGTTTGCTGTGTCACTCATGCATGATCAAGTAGATAAACTCCCCTCCATTCCTGGCATTTCTGCAGCGTACAGAGGTAAGATAATTTGTGTGTATATCAAGCATACTATGTAATGAATTTGTTATAAATGTATTTAATATAGACCTATTATTTATTTATTCCATGTCAGGAGATGTTTCTGACTGTTTAAACTCTAGCAGTCTTCGTGCTGATCTCTTGGCTTCAATGTCTAAGCAGCATGAAAAAGATTTTTGGAAATTAATACAACAAACAACTGTCACTTGTACAGCTGGTTGAGATTAATGGTTTGTTCTGGAAAGAGTTCCTTTCGTTCCCCACCTTCTTTCTTCCACAGATTAATGCAATATGGTTCAACCCCTATGTTTTGGGCTGTTAGTTATTTGTGAGTTTTTTAATAATTGTTGTGTTAGGTTTTGATAATAATTTTGGTACATACAGACTTAAAAATATTTGAAAAGTGAACGTGAGGAACTCTTACATTAACATTTTAGCATACCATAGTTGTGTGTGTGTGTGTGTGTGTGTGTGTGTTTTGTAAATCACCTTCACTGCTTGATAATTTCTCAACATCTTGCAGCATTTGCCTGGGTGAACGTACTGTTCTCCGGTTAGGAGATTGCAGTGGCTGCAAAGGAGATAGCTGTACAGGGTACTTTCGCACCACAGCTATTGGAAACAATTTTGTAGCTGTGGATAACTTTGCGTCTTGTCCTGAATGAGGTGATCTTAGAAGCCTTTTGGTTACTGTTTGTTTCCGTGGCGATGGCAAAGTCAAGAGGATGCTATCTGCACTTTTTCTGGTTTAGCGATGCAATCTGATATTCGATTTCCTTCTTCATTTTCAAAATGTTCTCAACTCGTCTAAAGCATTAGACACACACGCCATTGGAATCATCACACGATGGATTCCTTATGAAAATCACCAATGACTAGCTGAATTTTTCAGTCCTTTCATTAATCAATTTTAGTTTTTGAGTGAAGTGTTTTTGGATTATTTCTTCCCCCGTCTATGACACCGATCGCTCAACAAACGAAAATCCGAATAAAACACAGATATTTGATCTGCAGTAGTATATAGACGCTTTGGGGTTTCTGTTGACATTGTTATCATTAGCTAATATCTCCGCAAGCTGACATCCTTGAATAATTGACAAAATGCAATTTTTTGTGACTGTTTACTCACTGTCATGGCGTGCTCCATGTGCATCACCAGGAAGCGAGCGTACGCTAAGTAGATTTCGGAATCGCTCAGGTACGAACCGTTCCGAGATAAAAAAAATCAAATGGTATGTGCGAATGACCACTTTCGCGATTTGGTAAGCTGTGTTCTGACTGGTCAATTCCGAAGGTTACCTGACGCGACCTTCCATAAGGTTTTGTTAGACTCAGTTGGGAAGCGTAACGAAAAGCACTGAGGCTAAGTTTACTTAGACTGCCCACCACGGAGTAACACAAGGACAATGCTAATGCAAGCTGGCTTCCTGCTTGCAGCACCAAGGATACCCGGATTTTATACTCCAGCAGAAGAATTATAAATAATTAATCCACTAGATTGGCCCATGTGCCACCGCCTTCTGGGTATAAGACTCTAGGCAAAGTTCAGAACTTCAAAAATACATTCCAAAACCAGAAAAGTCGATTCAGCCAAGACCGAAATTAAAAGTCCAAATATAATTTGTGCAATGACATATTTATAATCCATGCACAGGGCTTGGCATGACCAGCCGATTGGTTGAATCGGGCCCATTCAACCACCCGTCTAGGTGAAGTTAGGGCCGAAGTGGTGTGTTAGGCAAACAGATCATGGTTAAAGGCCCAGTTGCCCTCAACCACCAAGATCCGTGGTAATGTGTCTGTGTAAAAACAACGCCCTTCCTTCAAACGGATTAAACGCAAATACGTTGATCAACTGATCACTGTTGTCTACTGAATACTCTCCCCACAAAATGGTGGACATCTTGCAAATAGTTACCAGGTGTGGTACCTTGGGGGACCAGTGAGACTACAACATTGAATAACCTACTATCACTAGGTATTATTTCTTTATGCCTTTTCGGTATAGCATCTAACGCTATGTTAATTAGCTTTACCGACATCGTCGCATTTCTGTTTTCTAACTTGGATTTATTGTCGGCAAGTATTGGATGGAGTATGCTATCGATCTGAGTGTATTTCAACACAGGAGCGGTGGGGTAGCCTACTGAACAGAGCGTTCGCTTGTCACGCCGAAGCCCTCGGTTCGATTCCCCACATGGACACACTGTGTGACGTCCGTATCTGGTGTCTCCCAGTCGTGATATTGCTAGAATATTGCATGAAACTATTCCAACACAGTGTAAAAACAAGCTCTCGGGACAAAGCGGCACAAAATACAAAATGTCACGTAGCCACATTTGTTTCATTTGATTTTGATTTAAAGTAGGGCGGGCACAATCCATCTTCTAGACCGACTAGGGTCATGCTCCCTAGGAAGTTTTCAAAACAGACGCTCTAAGATGGAATTTCCTGCCATCCAAAGGTAAAATGACTCCATGTATGCTATCTTGCATAAAACATTTTGTTTTCCTGCTATTTTCGACCCATTTGTATTTTATAACGTCTTTTGTTCAAAATTGCTCTTCATTAATACTCCCTCATAGGGCATTGACAGGGCAAATTGCAGCTGAAAAACATGACAACACCACAAAAGAAAGTTCCTTTGACAATTATCTGGAGTGATCGATGTTGAACGTAACTAGAGCACCCTGTGTGTACATGTATGTGTGACTTAACAACTCAAGGCCCCATTCCATCATGTAAGTAAACTGTCTGCATTATACAAGAGAAATGCTTGTGTACATACACATCATACTTTATTGCCAGTCTCATTACATAAATCCACGTGAAAGTAAAACTTAAGCTGAGCATGTCTTTCAAAGAATATATTTACATATTTACAAGTCACTCTTGGTCATTAAAAGTTCGAGGATATTGATCCCTATCATGCATGTCATCTGTTACATACTGTCTAGACAACTGTCCTAGGCGAAATTTTGTTTCTAGTTACACTCACTGGCGGCGAACTAGCTTGTGGGTGTTCCTCTCGTCCAAGGGGTGACGACAAACTAAGCCTTGCCTAAACTATGCTGCACACGATGCTAATAAGTAGTGCCTTAGTCCCAGAACATTGGAATCATCATATTGTTAGCTAAACAAATATTTCGTGACCAGCAGGTCACTTGGTGAAATCTTCCAGTGGTATCTTCATTGCATCTCTCACCACATTCGTAGCTACTCGTGTCATTCCGGCACGCCGGATGACTCCTCGTACCAGTCTCGCTGGGCCCTGTCTAAGCGCAAACGGCCATGGAAATGAAAATAGTCTAGTCTTATTGCTAAGGAAAGATAACTCTAAACAAAACAAAACAGAATTCGGTCATATTCCCTTTGTAGATATGTTTCAATGTTGAAAGTTGTTGATCCTTCAGCTCAAAGTTTATGTTATGATTGTGCTTTGCATAGTTAAGGGAATGTTCAAAGTTCAACGGTTCCGCCATTTTCATGTTTCGAAATGCGTTTTACTTCGCGCTATTTGATTGGTTTCGCAATGATGGCGTGAGAGAGGGGTACGAGTCTTCGTGTAGGTCACGGAAAGAGGCGAGTAGTTGCGAATGCGCTCACCCGTATGGCGCGGTCGGCATGGCAACCTGGAACAGTACAGAATGCATACAGTTTACCTAAACACGATGGAGAGTAACACAGCTGAGTACTGAAATCCGAGTAGGACAGTGTTAAGTGTATCAAACTCAGCCATCTAATACACAATCATATCGATACACGTTGTCTCGGGATTGAAGACATGATCTTCCTAATCAAATATTCATATATGATAACCTGGGGTTTGGAGTATCAAAGACAGTTTTGTTCTGTTTGGCATGCAACATGTATAACATACGGTAATTTATAAAATCATAAATTTTCGCTCTGATGAAAAACGCAAGGGAAACTAACGCCGCACTGTATAACGTGTCCTCCTCACCTGTGAGCTACTCGTGTTCAACGTGGATATTGAGTTTGAGGTTCTGCTCACACAACCCAGTAGTCCCCGCAGTGATGTAGTAATCTCCGTGCTCCACGCTGTACACTTTGTCCAGCTCAAAGCCGTTGTATGAGAAAGGAGGAACGATGCATTTAGCCATAGCAGTGAAGCTGCCCAGCTCTACCATGGGCCTGTTCACCGACGAATCTATTGGTGTAAACTCAATTTTGGTGCCACTCTTCACCACGACCTTAGGGGGCAGATCATGGCCGGCACCTACTGGGATTACTAGGATGTCGTGAGACACGTGGGCTGGACGGTGAACGATGAATGGCTGAGACAGCTTGGTGGTAACAATGTCCCCGTTGTACGCAGTAACTTCCATTCTAAAACGGATGTCTTCATCTTTCACGTGAAGCTTATTCACAGCATCGGTAATGTCCAGTTTGAGCATTCTTTCATATGCCCATGGCATCTCTTTCTCACCTCCCAAAATTGCAAATTCTCCTGCATATTCTTCGTGACGTGTTTCGTTTTTCGAGTGAATGAATACTTTCACCATAGCTGTTATCCGTATGCCCGACAAAACAAAGCCAGCAAATACGCGATCTCTGTTTCTTAATTCCCTAAGTATCTCTTCAACTTCCTGTATGTCATGACCTCTGATTCTCAAGTTATCGTATTCATAGTTAAACCTGTAGTGATCAAACACACTGTTTGGATAAGAGTTGGCTCGAGTGAACTCATCTTCATTGACGCTTTCGTAGTTAAAGGGATGCAGGGGGGCCTTCATAAGTCTATCTCCAGCACAGTCTAATGCGTAGTAAGGTTTCATTCTTCGCTTTTGCAACTTCTGCCAAAGGATCCAGATTCTATCCAAACTAGAGTGATGGATCATGAAGACAGGGTCAAAAGCTGAATACTCAAGGGTGGACATGGAATATTTTCCAGATCCTCCAAGCCAGGCATGGACGGCGTTGTGGAGGATCTCATACTGAACCTCAAAGTCACAGTAGGAGTTTTCTTCGAGAACCTGCAGAGTCAGGTAGTATAGATAATCATATTCACCAAACTTCGTCTGATTAAACATTTGTTGATTAATTTCCCTAGTCGTTTCGTGATGCACACCCCTTATATAATACTTGTAGAAGGGGTTGTTATTACCGGAATCCCCAAAGAATGCTGGAAGACTCGACATCTTCTTTGTCCAATCCCAATAAGGAATGCCCATCGGGGAACCATGGTTTTTAAGTGCTCTCTCCATCTGAATGGTATGCAGGCGATGCCAGTGAGGAAACACGGGCATTCCATGGACGCAGCAGGGATACTTTTCGGAACCACGTTCTGGGCACATATTAGGATACCCGTGATAGCCAGCTATGGCTTCAAAGCCCCCTTTACTATCGTCATTCTGGAGCTTGTACAGAGCATCCTTAATGGCATTGGCTTCTTGCAGGGAGAGGAAGTCAACTTCTTTCCTAATCAGGACATCCGAGTGCCTGTCGTCATGGTGCTCGCCATCAAGCTTCCTTCCATCTTGTACTGTGCAGGAGGAAAGACACAGCTCTGATATGAATTATGAAACTATACAAATTTCTTTCATTATGGTTCGGATCATGCTGTAAGATCAATCAATCAATGAGTGAGTTACTTAGCTTTGTGCAGTTTAACGTCACCTCGGCAATATTTCAGCCACATAGTGACGAGAAAGGTTTTGCATACACAGTACATATCATGCATAATACTGATGTTTTTTTTATAGTCATTAAAGGACAGATTAATTGATTGTGCCTAGTATGTACAACTTACGATGAGAACCTCGTTACAGTTTTTTTTCTATTATTAAACCATCACTTATAACAGAATATTACATCTTTATACTTAATAATATTAAATACTGTTAATCACTGCGGAAGCTTTTGACAACAGACTAGGAATACAACGTATTAGAAAAGGTTTTTGTGATTATGAAAGTTCTGATTCTAAAGGCACTTAAAGTAATGCAACGGGAGATGAAATAAACCACGGTGTGAAATCGTAATTTCACGTATAACATTACTCTGTTATGCGTTACAGAATCATATTGTTTTTAAGGGATAAAATGGCAGTTATAGACCTATTTTGTAATCTGTAACGAAAGCGCGACTTTACGAAAAATGGCTGTGGTACTCACCACCTGGTTCAAATTCAATTGTCGGTGTTTTGACACTGTCAGAAGGAAGCTCCTGACCGTCAGTACTGACAATCTTCACACTAAATGTAAAGTCTGCGTCGTGCCGCAGATGCAGCTGTTTCATGACTTTGGTGATGTCATAGCGGAATAGTCTGTCAAAGGCCCAGGGCATTTCTTGATCTCCTCCCAAGATCGCAAAAGTGCCTGCGAACACACATTCGTGACCTGGTTGGCATATATCGAAAACTACATCAGCACTATGCTTGATTCCACTGAGCAGGAAGGCGGCAAATATTCTGTCTTCCTTCTTTCTTTCTTCAAGCATGCGATCGAGGTCCGGAATATTGTACTCATGGAAAATGAGGTTGTCGTACTGGAAGCTTAATCGATTATACTCGAAAACATCTACTGGCTTTGAGTTAGCCTTTGTGACTGGATTCTTGTTGATATCGTCAGTAAAAGGTCTGAGGGGCGTTTTCATTGCCTGGATCTCACAATTGGCATGGTTGTATGGGAGTCCTCTGTGTTCCTGTAAAGCTTGCCAGATAGCCCAGATTCTGTCCGTGTTGGAGTGATGAAGCCAGAACAGTGGATCGTATGAGGTGAAGTCCAGAGTGGACATTCCATAAGGACTGTGACCACCTGTCCAGGAATGGATAGCATTGTGGGTTATCTCAAACTGAACCTCGAACTGGCAGAAGTCAGTCTGCTCCAGAGCCAGGAGGACTTGCCTGTAGAAGAACGACTCAGATCCGTGCTCGGGGTCGTTGAACAGCATGTCCCTGGGGGAACGAGTTGTGTCGACATCGAGATACTCAATGTGGCCCTGTCGAATACAAGGCAGTAATGATGTACATGTTGAGGGCTTTAAAAGGTAGCTAAGGAATAAGGTTAGCTGTACCTCTTCAAAATATAAAAGTTCCAAAAGACACGTTATTACACAGGGCAGAAGGGCTGAAATGAATCCTCAAATTACGCTTTTAGACTGTTTCACCTATTTGCTTATATTTGAAATATTTGTCTTCATCCCTCAATGAACATTGAGCTAGGTCTACCTTGAAGTGGGCTTACTAACTGTTTTACACATTTCTCTTCATGCTAAATTAAACCGTCAAATGGGCTTACTAACGGACTATTCCACACATTTGTCTACATCCAAAAATAACACGCGAAATGGGCTCACTAACTGACTAGTCCACATATTTGTCTACATCTAAGAGTAAACCGTGAAATGGGCTTACTAACTGACTATTCTACATATTTGCCTACATCCTTGAAGTGGGCTTACTAACGGTCTGTTTTAGACATTTGTCTACACCCTAGAAAAAGCCTTGGGCTTACTACCGGACAGTTCTACTTATGTGTCTACATCGTAGAATATACCTTGAACTTGGCTTACTAACGGACTGTTTAGAATCAACCTTGAAGTGGGCCCCTTTAACTGTTCCTCTGAACTGTGAAGATCGGTTCTAAGCCGGGGGTAGTTTATGTAGCCATTTGACAAAAGTTTAAGTAATTAAACAACACTTTCCCTCTTACATGATTGAAAGGGTTGTTTTCGGTGTCAGTGACAAGTGTTGGCAGATGGGTAAAGGCAGTAGTCCAGTCCCAGTAAGGAAGACCAACGAGAGACCCATGAGCCCTCAATGCATCTTCCATTTGCTTCGTGTAGAGGCGATGCCAGTGTGGGAATGTAGCCATTCCTGGTTTATAAACGCATTTAGTCAGCATTACATTCACCAGGTATATGTAATACATCGAATGTCTCACGCAAATGCCTTGAACATCCACCCCACATCGACAGATACACACATGCACACCCAACCCACACACAAAGATATATATGTATGCACACACAAAACAATAATGTGAAAAAACTGACTAGAATTGTAACAGTTTCAGAGCTCTTTCGTGAAACTCAGTATGAAGAATGGTAGAAACATGTTATTTAAATCAGACTAAGTAACTTCTGGGATATCATTACCTTCTCCAGCAAAGTCATACCGAACAGATTATACGTGTTCTGTCCCTTCCAGATATTCACAGATATTGAACATGAGTGGTAGGTTCGAGTCTACATGTTAAACTAGGGTAAGGTATTTCAGCGATCTAAAACTGAAAGACCGTGATTGTCGTTGAAGAATGCAAGCAGCTGCTGTTAAGGTCAGCTGCATAAACTAGAAACCAGACGTAACAAAACTATCTTATGTTCAACCTGGCCATACAGTCAAAGAACACCAAGTTACCATGAGTACAACAAGAATAGTTGTGGCCATCAGGCATGGGACACATAGCGGGTTTTCCATGGAAGGCTGCAATGGCTTGAAAACCATTGGGACCATGGTCGTCCATTACACCTCGAAGTGCTTCCCTAAGGTTGTCAGTCTCAGCCTTTGTAAGGGTGTTGACATTCTTGCGGACCCCAGATCCTGCAATGCTTCCCGACTCGTGATCCTCATGATGATCTATGTTAAACAGAATGTGACTCTGTACATCCTGTATGGGGTATTCTATCGATAAAGAACTTTTATACGTATTTTGTACATATTAGAAACATAACAAGGGCCTCGGAAAAGGATTCAGAAAGGCACGCATAGCGGTGACATGTCTATTTTTGGCTTAGGCAAACCGATGAGAGATGAATTCAGAAAGAAGTATATCTTTCTATCAGTGTCAATTTTTGGTTATTCCATTGTATTCGTTCAGAAAATGTTTCACAGTATGTAAAGAACACTACTTACCTTCGCCTGGTTCATAAATTATTGTTGGCTGGTGAAGGAGAGACGGTGGGATAACAGACCCATTCACAGCAACCACAGACAACTTCAGAAAAAACGGTTCATCAGCATGGAAAACATCTTCAGGGTTGATGTCAAATTCCCTCAGTGCCTCTGTGATATCATACTTGTAGAGTCGGTTGTATGCCCAGTGCATCTCTGCAGGACCTCCTAAGATGAAGATCACACCAGCATCATGGCAGTTTTCCGATGTCTTGCAAATGTCCAGATGTACATCAGCCGACGTTCCTATTCCAAATAACAGGAACCCAGCAAAGACTCTAGCATGTGACTTCCGTTTTGTTATTAATGCCTCAATTTCGTTCAGGTTCAAACCACTGAGTTCAAGGTTGTCATAGTTATAGCCAAGATCTTCATAGTCAAATACTGTATTTGGAACTGCATGCTTCTTTGTGAATGAGTTGTGGTTAAAATCCTTGTTGAAAGGTCTCATTGCTTTACTCATTAGCCCCACAGCACAATCAGCTGCCTTAAACTGTAGATGTCTCCTGCTTTGCAATTCTTGCCACACGGCCCAGATTTTGTCAACAAATGAGTGATGGATAAAGAAGATTGGATCGTATGATGAATACTCAAGAGAGGAAAAGGCGTATGTTTGACGGCCTCCAACTAGATAGTGGATTGTGTTGTGCATCACTTCAAACTGAACTTCGAAGTCACAGTAGTCAGTTTGTTCAAGAGCTAGCAACGCCTGGTCAAAGAGAAGTGAGTGCTTTCCAAGGGCTGACATTTTGAACAGACCTTCCTGAACATTTCTCACTGTGAATGCATCTTTAAACTTCACATAACCTCTTGCAAATGGATTGGGCATGACGGCATTTTGCCAAACATCGTAATATTCTCTGTCTGTCAGAATGTGCGGCAGTTCAGTAATTGGTTTGGTCCAATCCCAGTACGGCACAGCAACACTTGAACCATGTTTGCTCAAGGCCTGTTCCAGCTGGAGGGTGTACAATCTGTGCCAGTGGGGGAACGTGGCCATACCATGGATGCAACAAGCGATCTGCAATATCGAGACATCATTGTCTTTATTTGCCCATTTTGGAGAATATATTCACATTCGTCCTCTTAACTACAGTTTACAACACATGTGAATCCATTATCTATAGAGATATATGCCATATATATGCCAGTCGGCTGATATCGTCACTTGGGATATGTTACTGTTCCTCTTGGTGGGCCTCATCGAAATATCCTCTCTTGCAATGAACTGGTAAAGGATTGTTGTGATGCCTTTGTAATGGCATATCCAAGTCACGAACCAAAGTGTTCAGAATTGTGAAGATGATAATAATAGACTTTTCAAGCGAAATCTTTAGTGATTTGGCTTGGGGTTAATAATTTTGTCTTTCACGTCACACAACATTTCAAGTGACCAGAAGATACATTTTTCTATTATGACCATTACAGACGAAAGTTTCTGCTTTGGGTATTCTTGGAAGTCAGCATGTTTTTGCAGAGAGGTGAATATTTCAAGCACTGTCTATATCACTGCTCTTGTATTACATTACCTTTAAATTTGTAGCGCCCATGTAGAACCTATGTAGTGATTTGTTTTGACTGATTAACATAGTGAGTTTTAAAATTCAGTTGTTACTTTTATCACATTTTCTTTTGTCTTTTTTCGCGCTCACACCGAGTTTTTCAACGGACTGAATCTCTTACGATCTCATTTCACCATGGGTTTCAAACTGTAACACAAGGTATCTAAAACAAGGAAAACAAGTGTTGTTAGACAGAAATGGATATTAAGTACCATACGCCCTTCTCGGTGTCAACACACTTCCCAAGACTCTACAGAATTACCTCACGTCCAGATGCTTCATGGCACTGCGCGGGTAGGCCATGGAATGCAGCAATGGACTGGTAACCATCAGGTCCATCATCATGTTGAAGACTTGTCAAGGCAGCCTTCAAGCTTGCTACGTCACGGGAACTAAGGCTACTTATCTCATGGCGGATCTTGTTAGGTGCATGTTTCCGTGAATTTAGTTTATCTGTTGATAGAAAATACTGAGAAGTCGTTTCATGAAATGTGTAGGTTTACTGCAGACAAAATGTAAAACTACCGGTGCTGTTTTCAGTATCAACTTTGGGTGAATTGAAATTTATTGATATTCTTAAAATTATTTTTTTGCTACAGACGTCTTAGTGTAAACAGTTACTCACGGCGCCCAGGTACAAATATGATGGACGGTGTCTGGATGAGGTCTCCCGAAAGTACTGTTCCATCGTAAGAAGTGACATTTACCCTTACAGAAAAGGTGTCCTCGTGCCTCAGGTGCATATCGTTTAGGGTTTTAGTGATGTCGTACTTGTAGAGCCTGTCGAACACCCATGGCATTTCTGCTGATCCTCCCAGAATAGTGAAATACCCGGCTTCTTTACAGGTGTGATTAACTGTGCAAATGTCAAATGACACAGTTGCAGAAGTACCAAAGCCTTTAAGAAGGAACCCGGCAAAGGTTCTGTCTTGCTCCTGCCTTTCCTTGATAAGTTCATCAATATGAGATATTGACCGTCCCTCCAATTCAAGATTATCATATCTGTATCCAAACTTCTTATAGTCAAAAGTGTCCTCAGGCTTTGAGAATTCTTGCGTCTGACGATTCAAATTGTAAGGTGGTCCAAAGCTGAAAGGCTTCAAAGGTGTTCTCATAAGTTCAATGGCACAGTTTGCTTCTGAACCAGAAAGGCCCCTGTACTTCTGCAGCTCTTGCCAAATAGCCCATATTCTGTCTGTCTGTGAATGGTGGATATAGAATATTGGGTCATAAGAGGCATAGTGAAGGTGTCCCATGCCATATACTGCGTCTCCCCCAATCCATGTGTGAATGCCATTATGGGCTATCTCAAACTGTATTTCAAAATCGCAGTAGTCTTCCTGTTCCAAAGCAAGAAGAACATTCTCGAAAAACCAGTTATGGTATCCTTCATGATCCCCACTGTGAAAAAGGCGATCTGCATTTATGTGTCTCTGAGTATGAATGCCTTCTCCTTCAAATTCTATATCAGCTTGGAGGAATGGATTTGAAATATTAATACTGTGGATTGGATCATAAAATATCTCCGAAGAAAGAAGCTTGGGTAACTCAGTGACTGGTTTTGTCCAGTCCCAGTAAGGAATACCAACGAGTGAACCATGTCTTCTCAGTGCATCCTGCAACTGTACAGTGTACAGCCTGTGCCACTGGGGGAATGTAGCCATACCATGGACACAGCAAGCATAACGCTTAGAGGCAGATGGACTAGGACAGAGTGGCGGCAGGGCATGGAAAGAAGCAATTGCTTGGTATCCATCAGCAGAGCGGTCATTCTTCATTCCTTCCAAAGCTTTGACCAGAGAAACTTTCTCCCTAGGGCTCAAATCATTTATATTCTTCCTGACAAGTATCTCTTCCTTATGGTCGTGGTCCAAGATGTGGGTATCTGCAAACAGGAAAAACCTTTTCTACTACCTCTATTCACAGAGACGTAGGTATCTGCCTTGCATGCATGCAATCTACCAATCTGCGTGTTCTGTCTTACGGTTACATATTAAATCATATTAACAAACAGCACAGAAAAGTCTTTACATAAAATAACAATTGTCTTTACATTATCAATAACAAAGTCCTGCTTTACCCGAATTCCAGGCACGCAGTTGTAAATGATGAAATACATATAACCTAGCACAACACATAGCCAAATGAAACTTGAAAAAACACAGGTTTTTTTTATTAACATGTATGTTCGGACAGGAATGCATTTGGTTGACATTACCTGTCCCAGGCTCAAAGATGATAGTTGGATCAAAAGTATGTGGATCCAGATATGAACCATTGTATGCCCTGATCTCAAGCTCAAGGTCGAAAACTCCACCATGTAGCTTCACTCCTAGCTTCTGCAATGCTTTGGTGATTTCAAATTTATATAAACGGTCAAAGATAAAAGGCATCTCTGTTTCGCCTCCGAGGATATAGAATGTTCCAGCTTCATGACCGCAGTCATGACCATGATGTTCGTTAGGCAGACATATGTAGATGGTTATGTCAGCGGAAGTTCCTATGTTATGCAGAAGGAAGCCTGCAAACACTCTGTCATGTTGTTTCCTTTGTTTCAGTGTAGCATCAAGACTTGGAATAGATAAATGATGGAACTCAAGGTTGTCATACTTGTATCCGAAGTGGTTCTGGTAGTCGAAACATTCCTGTGGTTTTGAGTATTTTAAAGTGATATTATCGTGATTCTCGTGTGGATCGCAGAATGGCTTCAGTGGTTGATGCATGAGGTTGATTGCACAGTTGGCTTCTTCATAAGGAAGCTCTCTGTATCTTTGTAGTTCCTGCCAGATTGCCCATAGTCTGTCGGTATTAGCATGATGGAGGAAGAAAACAGGATCAAATGCAGAATAGTCCAGGGAGGACAGGGAGTACTGTCCTTTACCTCCCAACAAGGAATGTAGTGCGTTATGAACAAGCTCAAACTGAATTTCAAAGTCACAATAATTTTCCTGCTCTAGTGCAAGCAAAACATTCTCATACATGTAATCCGAGTTGAAGAGCCCTTCTTGTGGGTCCCTTGTTGTCACTGCATTTTCAAAAGTAATCTTTCCCCTGAAGAAAGGATTAGGATCGTATCGTTGTTTTCGGGAATTGAAGTAAGTTGCGTCATCAATGAAATGAGGTAGATGGTCTATGGGAGCAGTCCACTCCCAATAAGGAACAGCTACACCTGATCCCCTGTCTAACAGAGCGTTTTCAACCTGAGCCACATATAGTCTGTGCCACTGGGGGAAGGTAGGCATACCGTGGACACAACACGCAATATTGCGACCATTTAGTTGACATTTGCCTGGTTTGCCATGGTACTTGGCAATAGATTCATATGTTCCATCAGCCTGAATATGGAGGAAAGCAGCCCTAAGGCTTTCCATTTCTCCGGTATTAAGTTCATTCAAATTCTTCCTGATGTGGCTGGCCCCAGTTACTTCTTCAACATAGTTTTCTCTACGGGTGCCTGTGGGTACAAGAGTAAGATTATGAATGCAGCATCCTGTTTTGTGTCTCTGTCACATCACAACAAAATAGGATGTCCTAGGTTATTTACCATTGTAACAAAATGAATAATGCACAATAATAGCATAACAAAATACTGGAAATACTGGGAAAAATTATGTTAGTGTTAGATTCACATAAACTTATTTTTCACCAACATGTATAATTCTACACCTCACACAAAAACATATTGCTACCTATTTTTGTCCTAGCCCATGCCTCCTCTTTTATAACTTGAATATGGTATTACTGACATCGGTTACCGTTAGTTTAAGATCACGTTCACATACCTGTGCCGGTGTAATGGATCACATTTGCAGTATGGAACAGGTCAGTTCCTAAACTCGCTCCTTTAAGATCAAGCACTTCGTACTTAATGAAGATATTATCATAAAAGTGTAGATGGTTTTCTTCCAGGACGTGAGTAATATCATACTTGAAAAGTCGGTCATAGGCCCAGGCCATCTCATTTTCGTCCCCGAGTAGGTAAAACTCTCCTGCTTTATGGCATTGGTCAGGTGGTGTACAAACTTCAAATTTCACGAGGGCAGATTGTTTAATTCCTGACAACAAGAATCCAGCAAATACTCTATCGTGACTCTTGATTTTTTCAAGCTCTCGATTAAGCTGAGAAATTGACAAACCATTAAATTCCAAGCTATCATATCCGTAATGGAAGTTATCCTTATAGTTGAACACATCAAACGGTATGGCATGCTCCCTGGTGATGCTGTCAGGGTTAATGTCATCGCCCAGTCCAAACGGCTGCAGTGGTCTCCTCATAGATGCAATGGCACAGTTGGCGGTGTTATATGGTTTGCCTCTGTATTTTTGTAGGGACTGCCATATAGCCCAGATCCTGTCGGTATTTGAATGGTGCAAGAAAAAGATTGGATCATACGCTGTATATCTCAATGATGCCATTCCATATGGGTCTTTTCCTCCTACTAGTGCATGGATAAAATTATGTGAAATCTCATATTGTACTTCAAAAGAACAGAAGTCATCCTGTTCTAATGCTAAGAGAACTTGTTGAGCAATATCCGTGTAATGTCCAAATTCAGGTTTTTGATAAAGATCCGCCCGTACGCTCCTGGTGGTAGTCTGATTTACGGAATCAATATGGCCATTGTACCACGGGTTATGCTTCACGTGATGGTCAGAAGGATCTTCAAACTGCTCAGGAGTAACCAAATTAGGAAGGTGCGAAAGTGGACGCGTCCAATCCCAATATGGTAAGGCACCCGTGTACCCATGCTTTCTAAGAGCATTCTCCGCTTGGAGAGCAAGAAGCCTGTGCCAATGTGGGAAAACAGCCATGCCATGAACACAGCAAGCAACCTTGTGCACGGCTTCAGGATTAGGACACCATTTAGGCTCTCCATGGAAGGCGCCAAGCTGATTGAATCCACCTGCAGTATGATCCTTTTGGAGAAGGTCCATGGCTTTACGCAGCTCATTTGTTTCTTCGGGAGTCAAGCTGTCAACGTTTTTTCTGATACGGAAGCTGTGCGTTTCATCCTCAAAGGAAGCTGAAAGAAAATAGATATTACAGTGATATTTAGCAGAAGGCATTGATCGTTCTTTACCATGACATTCAACCGCAATTATAGTAAGCGGGTATGGTTATGTAAGCGTCCTGTCAATCACGTTAACTACGTAACAAAAAGACTGGACCATCGGAAACTGACCACACACACTGACTTCAAGGTAATGCAGATGTGTAATGCTAACTTGTGAATAATCGAATCTGAACCAGTGAATGTGATTATTGTAGATGACTATTTTGTATGGGAACCTACGTTTGTTAAATATAAAAATGTATTTTCCTCTCATTATAAATGGTTAAAAAATACTGTGTCCATTATTGGAAAATGGCGTGGAAGATATATTAAGTGACAACCATTGTGAATGAATATGCTTTTCATAGGATTGAAAGAGACGTTTTTTCAATTTACTTACGATGAGCCGGCTCAGATATAATTGCTGCATGTGGAATCAGGTCTGCATCAAGTGCCTTTCCATGCATATCATGAATATTAATAGTGATTTCATAATCCCCATCGACTTCAAGCGAAAGATTCTTTAAAGCATCAGTTATTTCGACCTTGTACAGACGGTCGAAGGCCCAAGGCATTTCCTTGCTACCGCCAAGAATGGCAAAATCTCCAGCTTTGAATGGTTCAGATCCTGGTTTCTTTATGAAGATATCAACAAGTGCAGATTTTCCAATCCCAGCAAGGAGAAATCCAGCAAAGACTCGCTCATGCTGTTGTCTGAGATGTATAGCTTTTTCAATTTGGTCCAGGTTCATCCCACCAAAAGTTAGGTCATCATAACTGTAATGCAGTACTTCCTCATAATCATAAATATCAGTCGGGACTGAATGACTGTGTGTCTTCTCGTTGTTGTTAAGAGGTGATGGAAAAGCAAATGGCTTCATAGGCATCTGCTCCACAGACTGTGCACAGTGGGCTTGATATGGCTTGTGTCTTCTGATTTGAAGAGCTTGCCAGATTGCCCAAAGACGATCGACATTCGAATGGTGAAGGTAGAAAATGGGATCAAAAGCTGTGTAGTGAAGTGTGGCCATGGAGTAATCTTCGGCGCCGCCTACCCAAGCATGAATTGAGTTGTGGACTAACTCAAACTGGATCTCAAAGTCGCAGAAATCTTCCTGCTCAAATGCGTACAGGATTCCGTCAAACAGATGTGTGTGATCCCCAAAAGCTGCTGGAGCAAACAATCTTGGATCTAATGACCTGCTCGTGTGATGGTGTCCCTCCTCGAAAGATATATTTGCATTGAAGAATGGATTGTGATGTATGTGTCCATAAGGGTCTATATACGTCTCATTTGATGCCAACTCTGGGAGGTGAGTCATAGGTCTTGTCCAGTCCCAGTAAGGAACACCAATAGGAGATCCACGCCTTACAAGAGCATCTTCTACTTGGGTAACAAACAACCTGTGCCAGTGTGGGAAGGATGCCATGCCATGCATACAACAGGCGAACCTGACTTTTGCATCTGGTTGTGGACAACGAGCAGGAAGGCCATGGTACTCCACGGTAGCCTGGTACCCATCAACGGACGTGTCCGCCTGGAATCTCTCCAAGGCCCTCCTCAGCTCGTATTCCTCTTCACGAGTCAAATGATCTATATTCTTCCGAACAATAAGGTCCTCGTCGTGGCGATGATGTACTGGTGCTGAAATAAAAAAGAAACACATGAAAAATGTTGATTTAACATATTCACCAATAAAACCCTTGAAATCAACCATCATTTAAATACATACTTTGCATGCAATCATATCACTGTTTCAAAGTGGAATCTCCGAACTGAAGTAATGTGGGAAACTTGTTGTATGTAAAGATCTTTACATTCAGTGTAGTGTTCCTTTCAATATCGTGTGATTAACGTTCAGGCCATTCACTTATACATTGCAATGTAACATACTACTCAAAACAAGTTACGTGTCATGAAATGTTATTGATGAGGTTTTGTGATTGACATATGAGTGGAATTTTACAATCTGTGGGTGGTAGTTTTTTCAGTACCATTGCAGAACCTGGATAGAGGCTGCAGATGACCGTGGAGCCAATAGTCATCATGTGTTACGGTTTAAAAAAATAACAAATTGAAACATTGAGTGCTTCACTGAAACGCCCACCACTGTGCACCTGGAAGATTAGACTTCACAATGAACAGCATTTAAACATGTTGTTCGTGGGATTATTGCTGTGCATGCGTAGTTTTCCTATGAAACATCCAATTGTGCCATTGCAGTTGTCACTTGAAGTACAATAATGACAAGACGTCAACATAACTGACAGAGGAAGAGCTCTTGCTTAGCTTCATGATAGTGTGTACCACACTCTTTGAGTTTCACTAAAAGTGAGTCAGAGTTTTATTGGAAGGCTATGGCAACGATTTCGTGTCACTGGAACACCGAATAATTGACCACGTTCTGGCAGGCCTCCATCGACACCTCCTGGAGAAGACCGATGCCTGACAAATATGGCCCTCTGACCACGCAGAGCAAGTGATTGCCAAACATCTCCGTGACCAACTGAGAGCTGCCACACGTACCCTGGTATCTGATCATACTATCAAGAACCGATTGAAGAACACTCTTCGGGCACCAGCAGTACGACCACCGCTCCTTCAGCGACACAGGACGTCAATACGCGACTGGTGTAGACGCCATGTTCGTTGGGAACGTGCTCAGTGGACGTCAGTTGCCTTCTCAGAGGGGTCTAGGTTTTCTCTACAGTTCAATGATGGCAGAACACGTCCAGGAGAGAGGTTTGCAGACGTTGACGTCAACCAACGTTTGCTATTTCAAGGCGGGAGAAAGATAATTTGGGGTGCGTACCCTTTCATCAAATGACACCACTCTGTGTGTCTTATTGGTAACCTGACCGGAAATCGCTATCTACAGGAGACTATCAGACACCTTGTTTTGCTATGTTTAAAACGTACCGGCGTCTGATCCACACTCAAAGATGCCCGACCACACCGTGTCCAGGTTGTGATTGACCTCCTTGGACAGATTTAGCCCCTACTGAACAAGTTTGGAATGAGTTAGGATGTCGCCTTCCTAACAAGCACGCCCCTCCAAACAACCGTGTAGAAGTTGCTCAGTATTTCATTGCAGGATAGCGAGCAATACAGTGACAGAGGTATACTGCTTTTCTTACCGCTCAAGGTGGTTACATCCGTTATTAGTCCAATGTTGGCGTTGAAATGTTCACTTCTCACGGTAGGTCACTTTAACCTCATTGATTAGCAATAACCGACACCCTTTCTGTGTTTGTCTCCGGTTATTGTTAATAAGAAATGTTGGCTCGAGTTGTTATGATGATCGCAACCTTTCAGTAATATTAATAGTTGTAGTTATGACCATTAAACGTTTTGACCCTTGACTTGTTTTGAGTAGTATATGGTCAGAAATGTATCTGAATGTATTTTGTTTTTTCATGATATCGATTCCTATACGTATGTCATAATAACATCACAATATCATCTGCCCCTTTTGTGATTACTTTCTTGTAATATTAAGCAAGAAGACATGGTCACCAAATCCTGTGCTCTCTTCCTATTTGTGACTCCATCAAAACATGCATGTGTGATGGAAACTGGTAAAACTCGTACCACAAATTCGTACCACATTTCCCCGTCTATGACACTGTGAAACTGTGTTCCCAATGGGGATAACATGTACTAAGTCAATAAACGCATGGTAAGGTAATTATCTCTGTAACAAACTGCACCACGGTTTCTGTTTTCCAGCGCCTTCAAGGCATTAATGTGTCCTGAAAACACATCTAAAATTTGGTTTTCCTATCCAGGTGCACAGTGGTGGGCGTTTCAGTGAAGCACTCAATGTTTCAATTTGTCTCCATCATCTCGAACCAATATCCCCCTTCCCACATCTATGCAACAGAATTGTAATATGTCTCAGAATTATAAGTTCCCATTCCAGCATGGAGGGGTATATAGATAGAGATATGATTTTTGTTTTCATTATTCAAATTGCGGTTTGACACCGTGACAAAAAATTATGATTCCTGTTGCGTAAAAATGTACACTGTTATTACACAAATTAAGACACAAACCTGCGAAGGCTACACGATATAAACATCATGAACTCACGGTCACGGTGACCTTTCCCTGGTCGGTAAGCAACAGTTGGTTGAGGAAGCAGATCAGGAGACAGGAAAGTGCCATTCACGCTAAAGAGGTTTGTTTTCACATAGTAGTGGCCACTCAGTGGCACTCCAAGTCGCTTTACTGCCTTAGTTATGTCAAAGTAGAACGGTCGGTAGAATTTCCACGGCATCTCGCTTTGGCCTCCAAGAATGAAGAAGTCGCCCGCTTTCTCGCAGTAGTCATCGCTGCGTGGGTCATCATCAGGGATACATGCAAATACAACCACGTTGGCAGAACCTCCAAACCCACTGAGTCGGAAGCTTGCAAATGCACGTTCTTTGGAGCGGCGTTCGTCTAGCTCTGTTTTCAACTTCTCTGGCGACATCCCATTGAGAAATAAGCTATCGTAGCTGAAAAAATATATATACAACACACATAGCAGGGAGAAGGTTAACACTTTGATGTCCCAAATTATGTTTTACTTACATCATCACAGATAAATAAATCGAGGATTTCTGTATGTACTTCTAAGCAAACTGCTTTATGGTTCAACTTCTTTATTATACAAGGTCACAACGTTTCGAGACAGATACTAGTCTCTTCTTCAGGTGAGAAGTTGAACCATAAAGCACTTTTAGTTTGATTCCTCCAACTTCTAAATGCCTTTGAAACAACTCACTTCTAAGCAACTCCGTGTTTTTGCCAAGACAACAGCAAACGCTTGGTGAACCATTCTTGACATTATTTCTCCGGGGACTACAGATCGACATTGCTTTAATTAAATCTATGTACATTGAACAATTCTTTTACAGTTAACAGAGAGAGAGAGAGAGAGAGATAGATAGATAGAGAGAGATAGAGAGAGAGAGAGAGAGAGAGAGAGAGAGAGATGCGTCACACATTGGTGAGGCAGATATGTGTTCCCTTAGCATTTTCTCTACAGTTTAAAGCAACCTATTGAGAATAAAAGTAATGACGTCTAACCTGTATCCAAGCTGTTTATAATCAAAGAGGTCAACGGGTCTCGAATGGTCCTTGGTGAGCTGTACTGGATTGGAGTCCCGGTTGAAAGGTTCGAGTTGCTGGCGAGCCAGATCGTGTGCACAATCCATTGCTTTGGGATTCTTTCCCCTCAGTTCTTGAAGCCGCTGCCAGATGGCGAAGATACGGTCAACGTTGGAGTGATGGAGGTAGAAGATGGGGTCGTAGGAGGTGTATTCCAAGTTTGACATAGAAAATCTGTAAATTGATACCAGGTTTTTAGTGTAAAGGAACAGGTATTTAGGGGAATAATCGCAACCCTGGTCAGAAGACCAAAGAACATAAGCTCCACAGTCCAAGCACTCCTAGCATCAATGAACAGCTGTGAAGAAAAAGGACATATCTGACCACACTCAAGTCCATCAGTAGGATACCATCCTTTGGAACAACATCAGCAGTCTTGAACCCAACCGGTCAGATTAAAAGATAACAAACCTCCCAGGGACATCAAAGACTCAACCCAATAATCAACTGAGATCAAGGTTATTAAATCCCTACAGCTTATCATTTTCTAATAAAGGCCAAGCATAGTACGCTTCTGAGCCATTATCTATTACCACAATGTCCTAACACTATACATTAACACTGATTAATTGTATACACTCATTTCATTCACGTGTATATTCTCCTTGCTCATAATATTGTGTATCACAACTACCCGAAACCACATCTATTGCAGTAAAGAAGCTGTATATCCATACCAGTTTCTAAATGCCACTTAACGAGGTTCTTATTAACGTGAGTTGAAAGGAATCTTCCCTTAACCTAGAAACTGGTGTATTTATAATCAAAGGAAGAATAAAACCACACTTACTCAAATTTTCCGCCCACCAAGTAATGGATAGCGTTATGAGCCAACTCGAACTGGATTTCGAATTTACAGAACTCGTCTTGTTCGAGAGCGTCGAGAACAGTCTCCATGAGATGTGTGTACTGACCGGGCTCCACCCTCTCGAAAAGACGATCATCTACAGCCCTTGCAGTCTTCTTGTTTATGAACGCAATATCACCCCGGTACCAGAAATTGGTTTGAGCCTGTTCGCGGAAAAAATCATGTTATGAATCAGAACCACAGGTTTTTGTAAACGGGCAGTCATCACAGAACTAATCTAATGTGAGTGATTACTGGCAAGGTGTTAAATGAAAATGTGTCATTGAATTCAAGAACGAAGTCATATAGACTTGTTACTGATTGTTCTTGTTCTCTCTACGCGATATAGTTGGGTGACATTGATTACAGACTCATTGTTTATGTCTAAATGCATATAAATTAATTAATACATACTAGGAACCACCAACTGTGTATTTCGTCTGGATGAACGAGACGAACTGT
This sequence comes from Haliotis asinina, assembly GCF_037392515.1. Lineage (NCBI taxonomy): Eukaryota > Metazoa > Mollusca > Gastropoda > Lepetellida > Haliotidae > Haliotis > Haliotis asinina. Next base: position 96,253,839 of record NC_090281.1, on the reverse strand, counting down.
GTATTTACCTTTCCACCTTTACTGTCAATGTAGATGGGTTCAGTCACAAGAAAGGGTAAGTGAGTGAGCGGTTGCGTCCAGTCCCAGTAAGGCATTCCTACGGTCTTCCGTTTTGACAGCAGTGCCCGCTCGGCTTGGACTACATAAGCCCTGTGCCAGAAGGGGAAGCTAGGCATACCGTGGACGCAGCAGGCAATCTTCCGTCCCTTGTAGTCACACGAGGCGGGTGCGGCATGGTAGGCAGTTATTTCTCTGAAACTCATTGGCCCTGTTGCTTCAGTGAGGTCATGGAGGGCGCCGTGAAGAGCTTGTACCTCATCATCCGTGAGGTGACTGACGTCCTTTCTGACGACGTTGTCTGCCAAAAGACAGCGGAAGTGAGCTGGGTTTGACGCCGACGTACACAGTGTTGTAGTTATATCACAGCACATCATCTTATTGTGAGCTTACAGTTTAAAGCCATAAGCAATTCATGTATTACAAACTCGTGGGTAGGGGAGAGGTGCTGAGACAAAATCAAAGCGAACCAAGCATTTGACCGCATGACATTGGACTCTGGTAGGACCGCCACTGTACATAGTGAATTGCACCAACTCAGAAGAATTGGTCGCTTGTTGCTTTTAGTGGAATCAACGGGGTAGCAAGTCTCATGACAGACTAAACAGCATCTCATCAGGTTATTCGGGATCCATGGCACTGTTAACATTTGTTAAATATTAACAATATGCTTGTGTCAATTTGAATGTCATTTCACATTAAAGGCACAAGAACAAACAAAGAAAGTGAGGTTTCAAAGATTTAATGAATGTGTGTTTTTTGTAGCGATGACAATAGTTTCTACAGTTGCAAGCATTCAATTAATTTACGTACGTTGCACAACAAAGTCCATAAATACAGTTTTTCCACGTTTAGCTGCTTTAGTTTGGTCCTGTCCGGCTGTATATATCTGTCCAACTGCCGTGTTCAGGTCCGCAAGCGATTTATTCAACCTCTCGTCTGTGGCTTTCCTGCTGTAGAAGAAGTCTTTCAGTGTTTCCAGGGCATCATTAGCATCAGCAAAGGTTGGGGGACCCGCTTTTGTCTCTTCGTCCAAGCAATCAGGAGTATCTTCTGTGTCACCCACTTACAAAGAAAATGGCCAAAAATGCTTTCAAAACATCTCAGAAAATAGAATGGTTTACCATCTCGAGAGGATCTTCGCATTGCTTTTACTTACTCTTCAGGGGATGCTTCAGCGGTGCCATCACAAATTGTTAGAGCTTACTCTCGAGATAATGTTAACAATTACCTGAAAACCTTTCACTTTCTCCCATATGCTATGACTGTGTGCGTGACGCCACATTATGTTCAGAAATACTCACAAACCGTATATACACTTTTCTTGTCGCCAATGATCATCTTGAAAACACTCAGATTGATGCTTTGGCGTATTCAGGACAAAATCGTATAATGTTTCCTGCAGATATTCTGGGGTCATCTTCACAGCAAGTAAAGATTTCTTGGCACAACTAATATGCTGTCTTCATTTTGCGTTGGGAGTGGATGGCAACTTCAACACAATGTTTCCCAGGAGGACCGCGATTATTGTGCCCAAAACATTGGACCATGAAATAAATTTATAAAACTTTTATATCCTTTCACAAAACCATTCCGTTTGGACCACCTGTTATCCAACATTACGCGTTCTCCAAATGGAGATATCTAAGGCTTGAGAACCGTTACACGAAAGACAAACGTTTTTCAACAGAAAATTTGGGTTGCAACCTACATTTAAACTCGTGTCAAGCTAACACTTCGCAATGTGTTCAATGCATTCATATACATGTGTATCGTTCATGTTTGTAAAGGTATGAGGCATACATTAAGTAAGTTTGAATAACACTCTACTCACGATAATTGAGGGTCCGGATCGTCTTCGTGTTTTATAGTATATGATGGATTTGATATTACACACGAAACTAGTCCTAACAATGACCTACCACCCCTTCCAAACCCCGCCCACTCCAACCCACCCCAACCAAAACAACTGGTTATGGTTACATCTATATCTTTTCTCACCGCAAAGCCATTCGTCCTTACTGTGGACTTGCTTCCATTAAATTCTCTCTGTCGATAATTCGAAAAATTATAAACCTACATGTTATATCACAAGGATGAAATTTAAGGTGGTTTATGGTTTATTTTCGTAATATACCCTTCAAGTCCTACAAGGATTGTAATATCTTAAACCATTTGTTAGTTTATACGCACATTAAACGATTGTAAACATAAGTTATAATTGTTCTATACACTGGCTTGAATGCAATTTCTGTTTACTAGCTCCACTTACATATATTCCATAATTGTTTTGCATCATAATCAGTTGCTCATTACGAATTAATAATATTGCTTTTGATTTTCCATTTTTCATATTTTAATTTCGTAAACGTTTCTCCACTGTTCAATTTCAATACCTCAATGACAATCCCCTGGCACGCAATCAGACATATCATCTACGCCATTTTTGGAGACACTCTCGGAAAAGATTTTAGAGGAGTCCTGTCACGTGTCATTCTTGTTCTTTCACTTGGCCAGGTTTCCATCGCCATTCAATTCCTTCTTCTCCAGGTCCCCTTTGCTGCTGTTATCGCGGATCTGTGTACAATCAGTGTTCAATCTGTATGCAATCATTCTTCTTTCTTCACAGACAACTTGCAAATATCAAAATCTTCTGGTAGTTTCTTTCTTAATGCATAGTCTGAATAGGTTAGCTTATGTTTATGAACCCTGTTCAGAGTTTGGCGCCATCTATTGCAAAGTAGCGATAGTTTGTAAAGTATATTTAATTGAGGACGCGACATGCACTATGATCTCTTCCCTGTGTAGCAGCACCACAACACTTTCATATATCCTGTGTGGACTGGCGTGTAATATTTATCCTTTATACCACTGCGTACAGTCTGTGTCATTAAATTTAAAGCGCTCATTCGAGGAGCGTTCATTAAAGATTTCCCCCGACCCACGTCTGATTTTCACATGTGACTGAAACTTCATGTGAGTAATGGCTCATATTTGTATAGGTCATGTGCAGTCTCTGTCTTACTCCACCACTGAGTCTAACTAACCCTTGCAGAGGGTCACGTCAGGTAACCTTTTGAGCGACCTATGACCGTCCAATCAACAGCGAGACGGGTAAATAGATTCAACCAATCAAACAACGGCTACTACTTAGGCATCGGAGGGACTTACAAAATATTCAGGACACCGACACAGATATCTCCAAAAACAAAAATCAGTATATAACACAGTTACGTGACCTGCAGTATATACGGTTTGGGGTTTCTGATGACATGGTTACCATTACCTAATATTTCCGCAAGACAACATCCTTGAATATTGCCAAAAACACTATTTTCAGCGACTGTTTACTCATAGTTGTCATGGTTGTAACGTGCGCCGTGTGCATCATCCGGAAACGAGCGTATGCTAAAACGATATATGCGAATGTCCACTTTCGCGATTTGGTAAGCTGTGCTGGGATTGGTCAGTCTCAAAGGTTACCTGACGCGACCTTCCATAAGGTTTTGTTAAGACTCATTAGTGGAGTGTAAAAATAGTACTGAGACTTAGTTTACTTAGGCTGAGGTCATGTGGTAATTTTTAGCTTTGAACTATGAAAGCTATTTCCTATTTCCTTCCTCGTTATATTGAAATTATGTGTGACAATGGAGCCGGTTGAGTACCGAGCTGTGATCAGGTATTTGAACTTTAAAGGTCACACACCAAAAGGGATCGTTAGTGAAGTAAAAGCAGCTCAAGGGTGGATGTCCCATAGTGTGACGTAGTTAAAAACTGGTATCTCCAGTTGAAATGTTTTGGGAAGTTTGTGGAAACTGCCCTCATTTCCGGTCGACGTCAGCCATTGATGAAGACATTGTCCGTCAAATTAAGACTGCCATTTTGCTATATCGCCTTATTACAATTAGCCTATGATGAGAGTCTTATGAAACCATGGGAAAATTGTGTAACTCTTTGTGATTGGTGGAGAGGGGCTAATAACCATGCTAAGTTTTGTTACACTAAGCCCTCTGCAGGTGGAACAGGGGAAATGGTATATCGCCGTATAACTGTTTGCCAGTTAGCCCATGATGATAGTTCCATAAAACGATGGGAGAAGTGTGTCATTCTTGATGGTTGCTGTGAAGGACTACTAAGTGTGCCAAGTCCTGTTCCACTATGCCCGCTGTACGTGGATCAGGGGAACCTTTAATGAACGCCCTCGTATCTCTAAAGGTACCGCCATCGCTGCAACATCACAGCGTCGATACAATATTCAGTTTCATTTAAATACATGCTACTGCGTAAGAAACGTATTAGACACAAGTGACACAGTTCCGAAGCCACCTCACTCTCATCCTCAACTGCATTGTGTAATGGGTAGAGCGAGTGTCGGGAGAGGGGAACATCTGTGATATCCGTCATCCAGCAGTTAAACCAACACCATCAAATTACAGCATTCAGGAGTAGGGGCCGCAGTTAACAGTATTGATCTCCAGCGCATGGCTGGACCCTGAATTTCGAAGAGGTGTTTAACTGGCAAACAGGCTTAGAAAAGGTATACAAGACCAAGACATGTAATCTTAGCACAGTTACTGCTTTATATACCAGTATTGCATGTGCTAGTCCAAAATTAATTCAACGTTTATAAACATATACTGCTAAATGATATTTGGTGAATATTTGCAAGATCTGTTTTCATGATGGGTTAGATTATCTGATTATTTGCTTCCTGCTTTACTGTACGAGGGGCGTTCATTAACGGTTTTCCCTGACTCATTTCTGGTTTTCACATGTGGCTGAAACTTCATGTTAGTAATGGCTCATATGTGAATGGGTCATGAGGTAATGAGATATGAAAGCTAAATTCTTTAACAATCGTCATATTGAAGTAAGGTGTGACAACAGGGCCAACTGAGTGCCGACCAGTAATAACGTTGTTCTGCTTGAAAGGTCGCATAGCAAAAGAAGCCTTTGCTGAAATAATAGCAACTCATGGGAGGATGCCCCATCGTATGGTGATATGGTTAATTCGGAACCAAATGTGTTCTGCAATATGTGGAAACTGCTCCCATACCTGCTCGACCTCATGCGGTCATTGATGAAGACACTGTCCGTCAAGTGGAGACTGCCATTTTGGAAGATCGTCGTGTAACTGTTAGCCCATGATGGCAGTCGCGTAAAGCCATGGGTGAAATGTGTAACTTTTTGTGATTGGTAGCGAGGGACTAATAACCATGCTAAGTTTCGTTCAGCAAGTGGGTCAGGGGAAATCTTTAATGAACGCCCCTCGTACTACGTCAGACAGGATATATGCACATAAACCTGCTTCAAGCGAATTGTAAAGTTGTTTTTTTTTGTAATCTTTACAACATTTCTGAAACACACTTTGGGGTGTGTGTGTGTGTTAAGAATGCAAAAATACATATGACGTATAGCAGTACTCTCCACGTCAGGGCAGAAGAACGTTAACGTTTGGTGGCAATAGGACGGCTGCTTCGCTAGACTAGAGGTAGCAGGGCTTTACAACCTGAAATACTTTAGTTAGTAATCCTCTGGATGCCACAATCTGAATGTACCCGTATGGATACCCGTATCTGACGCGTGAATCAATACACATCTCTCACACTTGCAGAAAGAATGTATTGATGTGGATACAAGTTGTTATCATGGAACCGGTGTGGTCATTTTAAAATCTGACTACTTTCATCCAATGTTATCTGACGTACAATGTCACACAGTTGCTGGTTTTAAAGAGCTAAATCTACCGACTACCACACAAATGTAACAACTGATGAAATGTGGAAATAATAGCACTCACGGAGTGTACTGACGTATTAAAGAGAATAAATAATTACTTGCTTGAGGTGAATTTAATGTATCGGCGTGGAAAGTTAGATTGGTAAATGTTCTGAGGTGAATATGTCGATAAACCCACTTAATTAGGACAAAAGTTTACATTTAAGTTCTTGTCTCGATATGACAGAAATGCTGCCGATGGGACGTTTAATTTTAACACACTCACTAATATGGACAAAGGGGAGCATGAAGTAAAGGAAATGGAGAATTACTTATTGGAGAATTAATGGTGAGTAGAGTATTAGTTTACCATTCCATGTTGGGAATCGAACCCTTATCTTTGGCGGGACGAGCCAGCACTTAAGCCAAACGGCTTTCCTGCTGATCCCACACAACGTATAACCATGACAGTGATAAGGAACTTACCTGCTCCAGCCACCGCCTGTAGAAATATGAAAAAAAAATACAATATGTATCTCGCAAAAGTAAGCTTTCATGTTTATGTGTACTAGTTTAAAAACGTGACAAAACGCAAGAATTGCGTTTCTTTAACTTCTCAGTATATATTTCTGTGACCGGAATCTAATTCGAATGTGCCCACAAATACACACATACATGTACATGTATCAGAAATGAAAACAAACAAATGATATAACTAACTAAACATGCAAAAAGCAACATGAGAATCATTTGTGCAACATTAAGTAAAGGCTATGGTTAGAATAATTCAATTGTTTTCTTCTCCTTTGAAATAGTATCTTCAAATGAACCCAATACAAGTTTTGTGGAACTTTTTTTCTGTAAACTTTCCACGATGATGAATATATGTACTAATTCCCCAATCAACTTCAGCTGTTGTACACAATATATCTGACATAAAAGATACAAAATGATACAACGGCTATAGTCCATCGTGGAATACACAGCTCATCATATGAATGTCACTTATTTACAACAGGGGACTCCACGTCATTTAAGATGTCATTAAACTGAAACATGAATATCGCCAAAGGCTAGTAAAACATGGATATCACCAAAGGCTACTGAAACATGAATATTGCCAAAGGCTAGTAAAACATGGATATCACCAAAGGCTACTGAAACATGAATGTCGCGAAAGGATAGTGAACCATGGATATCACCAAAAGCTACTGAAACATGAATATCGCCAAAGGATATTAAAATATGGATATCACCAAAGGCTACTGAAACATGGATATCACCAAAGGCTAATGAAACATGGATATCACCAAAGGCTAGCAGCGATAATAAAGTACACCAACGTTATGTTGATACACAGTTAAACAAATTTCTTTACGTGATACATATCAGAGCAATTCACTATTATATAATACCATATGTTAGCGGAAAGGTAAACGCTTTCAGTTAATGATGCGTCCAACTTCATGGATAACAATTTCTTAAAAGTTGTTATCTCATTGTGAAATACAAGTTTCTTGTTAAACTTTCATCGAGATACATGTTCAAAATTGGGGATGATTTTTGGGTCCTAGCCTGTTATGAAAAGCGAGTGGTTCTCCGTTGTTATGCGATTTCTCACTTTTTATATATTTCGGTGCACTGAACAAAAAAAAAATAAAACAAAAGTGATACAGCACAACTCTTTCTGTGGTCAATGAACGGGTGTTTTCAGCCAGCTTTAAATTTTACTTTCAGTCTTTTCCTATACAGAATGTTGTCTGGATTAATGGGGATACTGAGGTTATTTCTGGTGGTCACCTTCCCTCGTGATACCACAATACCTGACAATGTAACAGACTGATGCAATTTTAATGGTATAGCTTTTGTGAATCATGGCGGAAAAATATAATTTAAGAATGTGACATGAAAAACAGTAGAGTTGTTAAGGAACCAATAGGGACACGTTGACTATTGATGTTTCACATTCAGCATTGAACATAACAAACACATAACTTACCGCCAAGGCGACGAGTAGAAACTGAACAAGCCACATATTGTCTTGTGCAGGGGAGTGATGTTCTCCACCCAGAACAGATTTTATACCCATCAATGACAACTGGTCAAACTTTTCTAAGGCGAACCATTGTCTTACGGAGGGGGTGGGAGGTGAACAATCTATTCAGAAAGCCTTTAATATGTAACTCACAGCTTGTAACAGCTTCGTATTCCTTACTAAGCCATGTGTAAATTGTCTTTTTTACAAATCGATGTTCTTGCTTTATTATTTGTGGTCCCAAAAGTCATATTAATATAATCGCATTATCCCCTTTTCTTCAGTGGACTTGCCCATTTGTTCATCAATTCAACAAACGCAGTTGCCTAACCGCTGATTCAGCAGTAAAGATTACAACACAACCTTACATTGGTTGTATTGGATAACACTGCCATGTGGTCTGCTTTCAACGCCTGCAGCATAGAACGCATGGGGCAGTTGGCCTGATACAGGGCTCATAGGCGGGCAGAGCAAATGAACATGGATGATAATGGTTGGAACACGTCACATTTGTAGAAACAAACATAGACACAACAAATAAACAAATGATGATCATTGTCGTTCACAATAAGGATGCGGATTCAGGTTCATGATTTCGTGATCCAAACGGTGATCTTTACCCAATCACTAGCGAATTTGGAGTTTTTCCTTTAAACAAATTGACGCTGGCTGTCACGTATGCAAAACTGTTCAAAGTGACGTTAAATGCATATGATATTATTTTAAACTATAATAAGACACAATACACGGATAGAAAATGCTTTGGTGGGTGTGTGGAGAGTCTCTAAACCCGGTCACGAGCTACCATTGACGTGTCCCGGCTTTCCTGACACTGTAAACTGAACCGTTGTTCCTGGGACCATAACTCACTCACTCACGGATCAGTGGTAACATGTCTAAAATTATATTCGGGGTGAAGACAAGGGTTCCTGACAGCAACAGGACAAATGGGTGTTTCATGAGTTGTCCGCACAAAGGCTTGTATATTGCCTAGAAACAGTGTTACAAAGGCATATAGACGTTTAGCCCTACCCTAGTGATATATAAAAGGGTGTAACGACGAAACCACCCTTCCTCCATCAAAGTTGGATTTCTCCACGTAAAATGTTTTTAAGGCCACACGGAGGCCTATGGATTACAAGTTAGATGATTTCCCTGCTCAATGAGCTATAAATGGTCACAATCGAATACTTTGTACAAAGATATACGCCATGACTCACGGGAAACATCTCCCACCGCAATTCCACGCCAAAATCATGGATCACCAAGACAGCGAAAACTCACCTTTTAAATTCGTTTATTTACGTTGACAGCACCTATCATTGTCTCGACAGTAAGCAGGCATTTTCTGCAAAATCATGGACTGTTCCGTACATCATCTAACATGGAAGGAATATTGCAAAGTTCAATAAAATAAAATTTAGAGCCCTTTTGTAACCAGACAAAATCTAAAAGTATCATTTATTTTCCACCAATCGGATGGCCCGAGTAGGTTTGTGGGGGTCTGCTTAGGTAACCGTTTTCGGTGTATCGTTGCGCATAACTTTTGAAAGAATGTTTCCATTGTGACCAGATACAGGTCTTGTTAATCCGACCTCCACTTATCCGACAGTTTAGTCTCATTTATTTAGTCCTACATCCCCGTTAATCCGACAGATTGTTGTGCAACGGACGAGTGAGTGAGTGAGTGAGATAATATTCAACGTCACATCGACAATATCTCAGCCATATCTTGACGAAAACAATTTATACGATAAAAATGAAAACATTAAAAGAATAAAACCTGTCACGATTGACAGTAAAAATACTAGGGTATCACAGATATGGATGTAAAACTAGCATGGGAAAGTGAAACATTCTAGTAATTAAGCAGACAAGACAATATAAAACACGGGTTATATATCGCCAACAACTGAAGGTAGATCACCGTACCTATTTGGACCCTAGTGGCATTTACACCATCCCTTCAACCGCTGGCGAGTGAGAGAAATGCTAGACAGAATTAAAGTAACGAGAATACTACGATTAAAACGTTGGTAAACTTAAATTTACATCGAATGTTTTGAGGTGGGTGGTTTCGTCGTTACATCACTTTCCGTTTATACAGTACTAGGGTAGAATCTATTCACCTATACATCTACAGGGACAGATATAGGTGGTAGTCGCACATTATTGAAGTTACTCACACAGGGACTGATCTAGTGGTTCACAGATGAGGAAGACTAGGGGGATACCTTAGCCAATTATTTTATCGTTGAGGTCTTGCGGGGCGAACGCGTGGAGTGTAAATATCCACCTTAGTTCGAGTGATCTCCTCTTTTGGCTGGTGCTAACAAGCTCAGGGTCCTCTCTGAGTTGTGCGATGATCTAATAGGTCAAATCTCATTTGCCATATTTTTCTGACTTGAAGTGAATCGCAACTTGTTTGCCTCTATTGTGGATGAAATCAGCGAAGTGTTCATTCAGCTTCGTCTTGAAGCATCTTTTAGTTTCCCCTACAGAATATATAAAGGGCTGCACAGCTATTGCAGAAGAGTTCACTTAGAACGAAACCGGTAACCCCCCCCTGCTACTCACACAGGGCCATATACAGGTGGTAGTCACACAGTGTCAGATATAGGTGTTAGTCACACGTGGTCAGATATAGGTGGTTGTCACACAGGGTCAGATGTAGGTGGTAATCACACAGGGTCAGATATAGGTGGTTGTCACACAGGGTCAGATATAGGTGGTAGTCACACAGGGTCAGATATATGTGGTAGTCACATAGGGAGTGATATAGGTGGTAGTCACACAGGGAGAGATATAGGTGGTAGTCACACAGGGACAGATATAGGTGTTAATCACACGGGTCAGATATAGGTGTTAGTCATACAGGGTCAGATGTAGGTGTTAATCACACAGGGCCAGATATAGGTGTTAATCACACAGGGACGGATATAGGTGGTAATCACACAGGGTCAGATAAAGGTGGTAATCACACATGGACAGATATAGGTGTTAATTACCCAGGGACAGATATAGGTGTTAATCACACAGGGACAGATATAGGTGTAAGTCACACAGAGGCAGATATAGGTGGTAGTCACACGGGGTCAAATATAGGTATTAGTCACAGAGGGTCAGATATAGGGGGTAGTTACACAGGGTCAGATATAGATGGTTGTCACACAGGGTCAGATATAGGTGGTAGTCACACAGGGAGAGATATAGGTGGTAGTCACACAGGTACAGATATAGGTGTTATTCACACGGGGTCAGATATAGGTGTTAATCACACGGGTCAGATATAGGTGTTAGTCATACAGGGTCAGATGTAGGTGCTAATCACACAGGGCCAGATATAGGTGTTAATCACACAGGGATGGATATAGGTGGTAATCACACAGGGTCAGATAAAGGTGGTAATCACACATGGACAGATATAGGTGTTAATCACCCAGGGACAGATATAGGTGTTAATCAGACAGGGACAGATATAGGTGTAAGTCACACAGGGGCAGATATAGGTGGTAGTCACACGGGGTCAAATATAGGTATTAGTCATACAGGGTCAGATATAGGTGGTAATCACACATGGACAGATATAGGTGTTAATCACACAGGGGCAGACATAGGTGGTAATCACACAGGGACAGATATAGGTGTAAGTCACACAGGGGCAGATACAGGTGGTAGTCCCACGGGGACAGATACAGGTGGTAGTCATACAGGGTCAGATGTAGGTGCTAATCACACAGGGCCAGATATAGGTGTTAATCACACAGGGATGGATATAGGTGGTAATCACACAGGGTCAGATAAAGGTGGTAATCACACATGGACAGATATAGGTGTTAATCACCCAGGGACAGATATAGGTGTTAATCAGACAGGGACAGATATAGGTGTAAGTCACACAGGGACAGATATAGGTGGTAGTGACACGGGGACAGATACAGGTGGTAGTCACATGGAGACAGATATAGGTGGTAGTCACATGGGAACAGATATAGGTGGTAGTCACATGGGGACAGATATAGGTGGTTGTCACATGGGGACAGATACAGGTGGTAGTGACACGGGGACAGATATAGGTGGTTGTCACATGGGGACAGATATAGGTGGTTGTCACATGGGGACAGATGTAGGTGGTAGCCACATGGGGACAGATATAGGTGGTAGTGACACGGGGACATATATAGGTGGTTGTCACATGGGGACAGATATAGGTGGTAGTCACATGGGGACAGATATAGGTGGTTGTCACATGGGGACAGATATAGGTGGTAGTCACATGGGGACAGATATAGGTGCTAGTGACACGGGGACAGATATAGGTGGTAGTCACATGGGGACAGATATAGGTGGTAGTCACATGGGGACAGATACAGGTGTTGGTCATACAGGGTCAGATGTAGGTGCTAATCACAAAATCACAAGGGTCAGATATAGGTGGTAGTCACACATGTTTACATTGTCAGTCTACATCTGTAGTTTACATTAATTTTGGAACTGAAAGAAGGTTTTTTGTATCACTCATTAGCTTGACGTCTAAAATCTCATTATGTCATATCTTAATGCTCATATCCTCCAGGGTCACTACTGTAAACATCTGGCCAATTTGCTCACAATTGCTAACATATGAAGCAGTGTCGAGTTTACTTTTCAGATGAAGTGGCCTGGGGCCTACGGTTAATTAAACTAGTGCACGTGGGTCATTTGCTATTGTAGGTGGCGCATCAGAATAAGCAAGGGAAGCAATGCATGCACTCTGCAATTTTCATGACTTTGAATTTGTTCATGTGCCAGTATAAACACTGTTTATGTACCCATAAAAGTTATTACGTTCTTTTTTAATTTTGAATTAGTAAAAATAGGAAACATGTGCAATCACTTGGTAATAGACCCTGGGTAAAGTTTGTCACATTTTGTCAAACAGTCTTCTTTGTTTCACTCATCTCCACTCATCATCACTGCCCTAACAATTAAAATACTTACTTTTGGAACCTTCAACAGCTATCGGTAGTAGTTCATTAAGTTTCTCATCTGAAACGAACGAACGAACGAACGAACGAACGAACGAACGAACGAACGAACGAACGGGTCTATGTATTGCTCTCAGTTGTCGTATCAGTCGGCGCGTCATTGGTTTTTGGTGGTTCCGTTTTAATCACAAATTAGAAAATTCTTCGGTTACCGCCTGATGATAAAGGCCTCGGGGAAATGCACTGGTATGCACTGTAAGGGGTGCAACGCTTAACCAAATAACATGACTTGCATAAGCTACGCATTATTAGCTCCATGCATTGATTTAGGCATCGCATCAGAATAGGGAAAGTGTGTACAGCACTGCGAGGATTACAAATGCCGTTAGATTGCTCGAAATTGTGACAATATCTTGTTAATATTGAAGACTACGAGGTGTTTGTTTTTACATGATTGGTATGAGTCAAAGGAATTTTTAACTGTCATGCACCAGTGGCATAAGGGCACGGTCTAAATTAGACTCTGCTGAAGGGATGGTATAAATCCGGGTGACCTGACTTCAGTTTTTGCTCAGATCTGTAGCTCGTTTTCATAGTATATTGTTGCATATGTAAGTATTGTATAATTATTGTATTATGAAATTGCTACTTTTAGGTCTTAATCTGTGATAGCCTAGTTATCTTACTGTCCTTTGTCGATGGATATATATTTTGTCTAATCTTATGTTGATCTATACAACTCTCAGGGTCACGATGTGGCTGAAATAATGCCGAGGTGACTTTAATTTTTAAGTCACTCACTCACTCATTCACTCACGTACCCCAGAATGTCTCTGGCACCATAGCTTCTCTTAACGATAGCTACGGGTGAATTACAGTGTATATCTAAAATAGAATATTAACAGTGTCCGAATGTTTCAGGTAACGTGTGTGTGACATAATGAACAAATAAACAATTATTGTGGTTAGTGCGTCCTTCTGAAGTCGGGGAGTGACTGAAGCCACATCGGGGATTGGATCTCGGGTGACACTTTCCTCACTTTCAGTTTAATGAAATTCAACTTCTAAAGCCAGTTCAACATGCCATGTCACAATATGACTACTAGAGAGCTGAATGCTGCTTGCGTCAGGTTTCAGCGTGGCGTTGTCGACTCAAAGTTGATAGGAACACGATTTGGCAAAAAGATCAAGTTATAGACCGTCACCGTATTGTCGGCCGCTCATTATTAACGACCCCACAAGATCGACAAATTCCAACCGGGCGCCTCCTCCTCTGGTCGAGTCAGCAACCTGCAACAAAGTATCTGCAACGGAGGTGTGCCTGCTGGAACTTCTCGACTCTCTACCGCCAGACGAACAGCCCCGGCAGCTTATTTTGACGCAGTAGAACACTTTCTCAAAGGAAACTGTTTGTGTCTTGCCAGATATTCCATACGATAAACATAGTCCCAAATGCCAAGCGATCAATTCACACTTAATCACCGCATATGCACCATATAGTTTCCTTGAAAAGTGTCAAAGAATATAATATTTGAGAAAGTATATTACGAAAGCTTCGAGAGCATGATATTTTGCGAAAATTGAGCTCGCAAAAAATACCTTTTGATTGGTCAAACGCAATAAACAATCAACAAATAACGAGTGTCATTATCTCATCAGTTCATATAATCAACACAGATCTAGGCAATATATGAATTAAGTAATGACAAGAATTTGGGGGACCATTACTTGCTAGCATTACTCGTACTCACATGTTACATTTTGTACTTCCGGTTGTGACAGAGTTTAAATTCAATCATAGAAATTATCCCCCTTGTGATAAGCATCGAGAAAAGTATTTAAATGACTTCTATAAATGAAATAGTATTCGCCAGGTAGGTCAGCGTAAGTTTTGACATTCTGGAGTGAACTGCAGAAGGAAATGGCAATTAATACGGTACCACAAATGATGCCTGACATGAGTATGACACAACAATTGTCACAAAACTCTCATTTTACACAGAAACTATACTACATCTGCAATCTGAGATTGCCATTGATCGCAGCTAGGAATAAGTGACTCAGTTCTAGCTACACTGAGACAGCATTCTTGCAAACTGTCTGTGAAAATCCGGGTTAAATGATGTGACCAACGTGATCGGATGGGCAAGCTTACTGAGCTGGATGTCATGTTATCCAAATTGCTCGCGCTGTTGATCACTGGATTGTGTGGTCCAGGCTCGATTCTTTACAGACCGCCGCCGCCGGAATATTGATGAGTGCTGGGTTAAACTACAAACAAGCCAAACCAATCCTTGCAAAATTCGGGAAACAGAATGGGAAACCCATGTTTTTCTTTGGAATTACATCACTACGAAATGCGCCTCAACAACACTGGTTTTTTGCCTGTTGAAGTGTACGAGACCGGTTCAGTCTCGACCATATACTGACCGCCATTATCTACATTGTAGATAGATCCTCTGTGTTCAAATTTTGCATCCCTCGAAAATATGATATTTGTAAGCGGGAAAACAACCCGCATAAAGACCACAACGTGTGTCCTGCTGCTGAAGATGAAATGGTAAAACAGGAGCATCCCGGTACAACGTGTGAAGCCCATGTCAGGTGTCCCCCGCCGTCATATTGCTGGTATATTGTTCAAAGCAGCGTAAGACCATACCCTTTCATAGTAGTCAGAACACGAGATTTAAGTCTGCAATGAATGCACTTGTCAGCACATACTGAGAAAGTGACGAACAAGTTTCGACGTGGCAGTGATCTAGTTCATCAGTATTTGCACGGCCAAGGCCGTGGCATGTAGGTCAACACATGTTTCCATTCAAGTTGTGTGAGTAGTAATCAGCTGTCTTCATTAACACATATACTGATGTCGGTCGGTCACGCTGTGAATGGGCACGTATACTTATGCCGTTCTTGGACTTTCCTCAGAGAACATGTGGTGACCTTATTTGTTTGTTGTTTACTGTCACACTCAGTCATATTCAAGTTATATGTGCTGATAGTCAAGTCTGAACCGGGCAATCCTTTCACACAAACAGACACACATTCATCACATCGAATCAGATTAATCTTTAGCATTATGACAAACAGGAGAGGCTACCATGTTCCGCAGTTTATGATGTTGTCATGCGATATAAACATGGTCTTTCTCCTCAGTTACATTTGTAGGCTTATCGTTATATTTTCGAAACAAAATGTTGAAAGGGTTCTTTATCGTTCTTTACGTGAAATGTAAAGACATACGTCATTTTACGTTTTTGACAATTTGACGTTCATTTTATCACTGCCCCAAAACTCGGATATATTGACATGTTTAATAAAAATCAAACCACAAATCAAATTAGACATCTGTATAACGCTACTTATTCGGAACGCTACAGGCCACCATCATTTGACTGGTGTCGGGCTGTAAGTTCTTACGTTTCTCGGGGAACAGCGGACAGAAGCACAGGTCATGCCTACCCTTAAAGAGAACATTTGGTGTCATCTCTGATTTTTTGTGATTCTTTAAATTCATTTTCACAACGTCTTTGCACATAGCACCTAACAGGATCTAGTTCTAAGGACAGCCAACATACGAGCCACCATTATCGGCATTTGCAACATTATTGTCATACAATATTGTTAATGTTTACGTCTAATGTCATTAATAATGCTGAACTCGTTAATATAAATGAGCATGAACTCACTCAATGAGTGAATGAGCGTAAACATTGAAGTAACTTCGGCATTATTTCAGCAATATCGTGATTATGAAATAAGATTTCTATGACTAAGACCCTGACTGAATATAGCTGACCTAGATGTATGTGCTCTGTTGTGTATAATGTTTCTTTTCATGCAAACAAGAAACGCTTACACAGCCAAGTAGTGTCCTGAATGAACGCCACAAAGGCCGTTACATGATATCCTGTGATAACGTGTGTATTATCAGGGATCCTTACTCACGGTCACGATTCATTCATCACTTCAGATAACCCACTGACGCTGCACCTGGGTAATCCTGTAATCTTCTTGTTGTTTTGTTGTTTCTGTTTGCAAAGCCTCTCCTCATAGCGATGCAGTGTTGAAAAACCGCAAGCCTGATAAGTTGGTGAGCGGTCAACTGACATGCAAGAGGAGGTCGCTTTGGCACGGTATTATGAAACCAAGTTATAAACTATTTTCTTGAAATACGACAATTATTACAAGGAAGGCTCATGTTTGTACAACTGAAATCTGTCATGCACATTGTAGTAACGTCTTACTTTGCCTTATACTGTCTGTGTGCTAATTATCTGTGTGCTCGACGTTACAGCATGTGATTTATGAGAATAAACTTCCTCTTCTGTATACTAGCAATATATCCCAAACATGCATTATTATACATGTACATATGAATGAGTATCTGTTTGAAAAGAGCCCACGGAATAACCTACCAGACACATTTAGTGTGTTTATAAAGTGACAACACAGAAATCAAATTCGATGGAACTGTCCATGTTTTGTAAGTGCTAATGTGTCTTTGACTACCCTAAAATTGTTTGCTCTCTTTTTTGTGTTAACAGTCATCTGATGAGACATACAGTGGACTTAACCGACAACTGCAGCTACTCTAGTTTAGTGCCAAAGCGACATATCTTTATAGAAGCTTAAGCGCTGCCGTTGTCCATGAATGCTGTCCACTTTTTCAGTAATTTTAGTAATTGCGTATGAAGCAAAAAGTGTTTTAGAAAGTATCAGTGATGTATGGGCCTTTGTCGATCTTTTTGTCATGAGCACCGAATAAGAACCGATTTTTTGTCATACGTACCGCATAAGGACCGATCTTTTGGTCATAAGTACCAAATGTAGAATTGTGTCTGAGGTACATGGAGATTATTTATAATAACCCAAACACTGGATGGTGCGTTACTTGGTTGCGATGGTACATGATCAAGCTCAGATTATCAAGCCAGTCCTGAAGACATTACTGCCGAAATGTAATGAGAGAGAGAGAGAGAGAGAGAGAGAGAGAGAGAGAGAGAGAGAGAGAGAGAGAGAGAGAGAGAGAGAGAGAGAGAGAGAGAGAGAGAGAGAGAGAGAGAGAGAGAGAGAGAGAGAGAGAGAGAGAGAGAGAGAGAGAGATGATGCACAATATGATCATTGTGCCCATGTGCGTGCTTATAACCTAATATCTTGGTATGAAATCTAAGAATGACATTTAGAAGTGACGCATATATAAAATGGAAAATGTTTGAATATGTCGATATATTACTTCTTTCTTGGTCTGTTCGACTACCATCTTTCGTCGGGCAGTTAATGAAAGACCACGGGCTTCTTCTGATGCCCTGAAAATGGACATTTCAATAAAACCAAAACAAACAACGGCATCGCTTTTGAAGCATTAGTTTACAACAGACGGAGGTCATTGACCCACATTTTGACAATAAGGAGACGTCACAGAACAGAACTATCGAGCGTGACGACATTCGAACTTGGCATTTGCCCATTCTACCAGCTGCCATTTTTTCAGTGCTTATCAGCGTGATTTCCAGTTGATGCTTACATTGCTGCACCGGCTAAAAATGCTAAACCGGAACGCGAAACAGGTACATATGACGATGTGAATCATAAATCTCGTCAGTATTGAACCCAAGTTCAAACAAGCCGTAGGACATACCGACGTGTCAGTGAAAGTGAGACATCACTTTCGTCATCAAGGCCTGAGTTCCTTATGACGTCACCTAACAACGGGTGTGTTAATGGCCGCCGTCAAGCAATCTGGAGGCATCATCAAGTTACAGTGGGCGTTGGAATGATAATTCTTTCCATTATAGCCATAATGCCGAATATTGCTCACATTATAGTGTCATTGTTCATTTTTGTTTAAGTGTATAACAATTGCTTCTGGTCTCACATGCAGAATGTGCTTCCGACTGATACTTGTTTCTCGTTCTGCTGTTTGATGATGACGTGTCTTATGCTTTACAGATGCCAGCCATCTTGAAAGGAATGTTGACAAGTCCACCAGAAATATACTTCCAAACACCAGCGTTAGAAAGGCGCCGCCGATGTATCCAATTCCCGCAGCCGACATGCGAGTATCTTGAATGCTCACAAACTTTCTTTTAGATTTGGACAACATGATGGGGTCCACTGCAAGCTGTTTCCTAATTTCTTTGGCCTTTTCTTCTACTTCTTCAATTGTTATGTTCTTGCAAGTACATTGGCATGCATTTGAATTACTTGTGACCTTCACTTTGACTGGTACCTCGTGAACAGTTGTTGTCAAGTCTTCTCTTGTGACATGCATCTGTCTGTCGGTAGTGACGTCATCAATTACGGACGATGTAGTGTCTACAGACAAAGCAGGGGAGTCGGTTGTAACTCCTTCAAAAAACAGAAATGAGTAAAGATAAAGAAAGACGTCTGCACTAACTGTACACAAACTGAATATAGGTGCCTGTGAAACATTTCACCAGATCATTTCAAGTGTATGTTAGATCTGTCAGTGAATCATCATCAAGCATGGCTGCCATTAGTCATGTCAAGGTGTACTGGAGACCATCGAGATTTATCACTGCTGTATTCATTGGTAGGGTACTCGTAGAAGTACAACCTTCGGGACCTCCTTTCACAAAGCACTAAAGTGATCTTTAGTCATTAACGTAGTGCAA
The DNA here is from genome assembly GCF_037392515.1 of Haliotis asinina. Lineage (NCBI taxonomy): Eukaryota > Metazoa > Mollusca > Gastropoda > Lepetellida > Haliotidae > Haliotis > Haliotis asinina. The sequence continues at coordinate 96,234,424 of NC_090281.1, read as the reverse complement.
TGTTAACAATTGGGAGTTAAGGGTACCATTAATAAAAGTCACGTAATGAAATGAGCCCATTTCAGTCATAAGGGTAAGAATTTAAATGTGTACAAAGTTGTACCTATCACAATGTTTCAAAATCAATTCTCTGTAAGGTCATAGATATTAACCTTTCAGTTAATATTTATGCCAAATATCCTTTCCACAACTGACACGGTGCATGGAAGTGAAAAAAACTCCACAGATTACTGATGACTTTATGATCTGACACAATTTAATGTGTCATCTCAGTTTGTAACAAAACCCCATTACTGAGCAGTGATTACATGTTGTTACGAATATTGTAGACGGACACAATGTAAGAAATATATACGACAAAACTCTTTCCGTATTCGTAAGAAGTACATGCATGTATATGAGTTGAATGTAGGTCGTAGCTGTATCTGAGCTGGTGTAGGCCGTGATGACACAAGACAACGTTGGCGAAACGCCATAAACACATGCAATGGCTTGCCAACTATTTACAAGTTCTCAATACTAAACATGCAGCACACAATGTACAGTCAAAGTGATCTGATCTACATGTTACATACAGTAAAATATAAGGCAGTCGAACTAGACTAGTGCGAGTTTTGGCGTCGGACAATGTATTGTCAAGAAACGTGTTATTTGGTCTTCAGTACATTTTCGATATTCATTGTATGAGATTCATGATGATCCAATGCCAGGTTTGTGTGTAAACACTTCGAGGTTTTCAGAGATATTCCTAACAACAACGTATTAACCAACATCACCCACAATGCATCGGAAACACGATTTACACATAACTGGATTGTTATGATAAAAAGAAGGAAAGATTTTTACACATAAATGTTAGGCCTTCTCTTGTCGAGTTGACAAGTGTGTTCATTATGATGAATGGAATTGATTAAGTCATCACCTTCACAGGGAAGCGTCAATGACGCAAACAGAGGCGTGTTACGTGGTGTTTACCATGACCAAACACACAGCGACAGGTACACGCCAACACAGTAACGAGTTATCGATTTCCGATGTTTTAGTCTGCCGTCATGTCTTTGACCACCCAAAACGTTTGCATTCGTAAGCGTATGTTTTTTATTGAAAAATGCTGAGATCTCTTAGATCAACTTGGATGATTAACATTAAGTGGTCCATGTTAAGTACAGATCTTCGGCCATGTGATATAAAATACCTTCCAGTTCATCTGAAAAGTGGCGAGGATAATACATGGAAGATGTATCAAACATTTCTTGCATGGGCTCCGAAAATGTGCACAACTTCACCAGCCTTCGTGTACCTTCTCATTTTCATGTATCTTGATTATAACATTTCGTTTCGTTTCACAATTGATGAATTGTGTAAGTGGCACTTGATATAGTGACTCGTTTTAATACGATTTAGTTGTAAATAAATGGAAAGTAACAGGCAACATATACTGGACAAAATAGTTAAAGATATTTGTAAATTTTGTAATTATGAACAATGACGTATTTATTCACTGACACCCATAAAAATACCAATATCCCTAACTTATTTTGTCCAGTATATTTTTCCATGGATGGATCGTTACCTTTTTTAGGTGCATGCTTGTGACTCAGAGATGTGTTTGTGTGCAGTTTTGGATTTCCACTTCGGGTGAGCCTTGTTTTTCAAACATAAAGCATGACAGTAGTTCTTGTGGCCCAGTATCCACTCATTTTGCATAAATTAAGAAGTTCCTCATTATTTCAGACAGACCGAGTTGTCATGACCCGTGTTATCACGGAAAGAATCTGGCAATGCTGTGTCTCAAACAACAATGATTGTTTGGCCGGAAAAAATGGACCACTTCATCTTCGATTGTCCAGGATATTATCCGTCCATCCTCTTGGTATATATAACTTGGACCTAATCGCAATATACATGTTACTTTCCTTAATAACTGTAAGCCTCATTTCCACATCAGCCATCTATAATTTAGCAAATACTTTCTCTCGTCTCTGGCTGTAATTTGATTGTACGCCTAGGCTTACCTCTGTGCCATAACATCCGGACGCACAACAAGTTATAGAAGGAAGAAACTAACTGGCTAACTGAGGATGAGTTCCTGTCTTACACAGGTATCTTTGAACACTGTCTGCATATATTTTGCGCTGGGGATGATGGGAACGTTTCTTAAGGTATATACAACGTGCACAAAATGTTGAGATAATAGACGGTCTTACCCGTGAAACATCTTTCTCCAGTGAAACGAGGTGGACAGATGCAGGTGTAGTTACCGACGAGGTCTTGGCACGTGCCGCCATTTCTACAAGGCTCTCCTAAACAGTCGTTGACTTCATCTGGACAGAGTATTGGATTATTGTTATAATTAATGACACTTTATTGTATTACAATTACCTCGTGTTGAACGGATTCCCAAGCATGTGGTACTTAGTAGATACCATACCCTAAAGGGTGCTACAGATTATATGAATATTGTGCTGAACCGGGCTAACATTCCTCAATTAAAACAAGCTAGTAATGAACCGTTCTCAAGGGATGTTATGTCTGTGGGTCAGTGTTGGTTTTCGTCAAAATCGTACATGTTCAAGCTGTATGACAATGACAGTGCAATGACAGGGACTCAACTCGAAGCTCAAAAAGGCACTAGAATTTGTAATTTACAGAGAAAGCGTAATCCCACTTTCGAAATGACATTGTGCAATCAATGGTCCATGCACAACATCAGACTCAGTGGTACATATCTATTTTTTTCAAGTAATTAAAAGGGCAGTTCGGTGATTCGGGTATTTCCCTAGGTGGTGTGCGTGTGATCATGCGTGCATGCGTGCATGCGTGCATGCGTGGGAGTGTCTTATTTTGAGTATCAGCGCAAGGTAATGTTTCATCCTGATGTAGCGAGACACCCGTAACACCCAAGAGAGCAGCATATTGTATCGCCTATATTCGTGATGTAAACCCTTCACTGCAGTTATCTAAATTGTTTACATGCCTACCGTTTTCACATAGCCGGCCTCTGAACCCTGCAGGGCAGTAACAGCGATAGGAATCCCCGGATTCGTAGCAGACTCCACTGTGTTTACAGGGGGAACCGTCGCAGTCTGCTCTCCCTGTGACATAGATCCTGTACTCATTCTGAATACAGCCATACATGGACGTTTCGATATTAACAACAGAGTTAGGAAATATGATAAATAGATATTATAACATTATATATCTGAATATGGTTACTAGTATATTAAATATGATGCTATCACATATGTTCGTGACTTTAATATTAAATGTTATGATAAAATGGTGCATTTTTCTTACACAAGTCGACCCGTGAAGGTCCCGGGGTAGAATAGGCCTTCAGCAACACATGCTTGCCATAAAAGGTGACTATGCTTGTCGTAAGAGGCGACTAACGGGATCGGGTGGTCAGAGTAGCTGACTTGGTTGACACATGTCATCGGTTCCCCTTTGCGCAGATTGATGCTCATGCTGTTGATCACTGGATTGTCTGGTCCAGACTCGATTATTTACAGACCGTCGCCATATAGCTGGAATATTGGTAAGTGCGACGTAAAACTAAACTCACTCACTCACTCACTTACACAAGTCACAGGAGGTTAATATTCCAGAAGATTGATCTAAAATATAGTTCAGACCCTTCCAAGAGAAAGCATGAACTATATAGTATAGGACTTACCAGAAAAATTGTCGAGGGCAATTCCAGCCAGATATCCATAAGCTTTGAATGTGATGAGGCCGTGTACTGTTGCCCCAAATACACTTCCGTCACGATGCGATAGAGTGAGTTCGCCTTGTCCAGCAGATATAGACGCTGTTGTTATGTCACAGCCAGGGATGTCACGGAAAGAGGAAGACTGTGGAATGAACTCCAGACCTGAACTGTCATTCTTGGCCACAAATACTGACACATACGGGACCAGGATGTATCCAGGTGTACTTGAAGATGTGATCAGATCCAGAACATAGCTGGAGGTGTATCTTTCAACAGGGGGCATGATTGCCATGAATGGATCTCCTTCTAACGCAGACCCATCAGCAGCCTGCCCCTTCGCAAACTGAACAACCATGACCGGCTTGCTGCTGGTGATACATCTGTAATCCGCCTGGGTAAAATCCAGATCCTTAAAGGTTCTTGCGGACAGGACGTGTCTGGTACCGTCCGATTCGAAGACCTCTGTGCCATGCTGTTCAGCAACGATCCGGTATACAACCCCACACTGGCGACCAGCAATTGGGCCTAGCGCATACTTCCTGCCGAATGCATATGTTGGGATCAGCATTTCAACCAGATTGTCTGGAAAGTCCACCTTCTTTGGGACTTGTGTGAGAGGATTTCCAGAGAGAACAGCAACTGGTTTATTAGCCTTGATTAGAGTCCCCGTGATGTCTCGATCACAGTACACTCGTACAACGTCCCTCATCTGCAACCTGAAGGCCAGGATATCCCCCTGCATCATCCGTGTGCTGTTGCAGTTTGCTGTTGTGCTCAGTGTCACGTTTACAATCGTGTCGTTTTCTGTTGCAGCAATTATCACATGCCCTGAAACCAATAATGTTGATTTCTGAATTATTGTCATGTTGGTTCGTATTATAGCAACAAGAGAAGGAATGACTGCTTTAGGGTGCAGGGTAATGTTTAGCTGGATGTAGACGTTCGAGGGTGTCAGAATGTGGACTCTAGCCTACACTCCAGGAACACATTTATGTAGCAGTGGATTTGTTTGATATGTACCCCTAAAATGACAGTAACATTAATAACACTAACCACATGAGGACTTCAGCCCTTTTTTCCAAGAGAAACCTAACCTAATTGTCGCTCGATCAGGGATGCAATGCTTGCTATGCGTGAGGCAAATGTGTGATGATCCTGTCGTGATACACTCACTCATTCACTCACGCACTCATGCTTACCTCCTGCACCAGCGTGGCTGTAGTAGGTTACGGCGATGTATTCGTTCGACAGGGTCTTCACAGGTAGAGCCAGGAATCCGTCCATGGCATTGTACTGATTGACGTATCCGTACACCGACACCTTGTCTGACGCTACGATGTGGATGGCTTTTCGCTCCACCACCATGTTTGAAAACACCGTCGTTTGGTAGGGGAAGTAAATGTGTCGAGAACTTCCGGCGGAAAGGAAATGTTCAGTATCATTTTCTCCGTCCATCATGACGTAAACTTTGACGTCAGTCTCTGACGTAATTACCAGGAGATTAACGTTGTCATTAGTGCCGCTGTCGGGAAATGCTACTATGAAATTATTTCCTCTCTGGTCTATCCTTACCCCACAAACACCTGAAGTAGAGAGAAAAAATATTAATGCACATGTACAATGGTATAATGTTATGTATGTATTTCGTGAGTGCCCGAGTCAAGCCAGCACATGTCATTAAATGATTTGGGTTGTCAGGTACGGTAACTAAGTACCCAGGTGGTGTTAAGTTGTTTCCCTAACCTGAATATTTACCGGCATCCGCGAATCACTTGGCATATTGCTGACTGCGGCATGAAACAACGACTAAATATAGAACTTTGTGCACATGAATGCAAGTCTTGAATGTGCTAAAAAAATCCGTTTTGTGTAAAGGCTGTGAAATTCATTTAAATGTACGACTGAAAACAAATGATGGCGGGTATTAGTGGTTATTATCCACGTAAATATTCCTAAGATAACTATATTCGGAGAAAGAGGACCATTTGTATGGATATACAACTTTTTATTCTGCATAGACGACGTTTCTCCATAGAATCTAATGTCGTTGTCAAGCGTTGTCAAAAACATAAAATATTGATATGAACCATATTCATTTTTCAACATAGTCCCCTTGTGAGTTAAGACACTTGTTCCATCTTTTCTGCCAGTCGCTGATGTCATCTCTGTAGAAGGCGCCATTTTGGTCCTCAAACCAAGCCTCAGTAGCAGCAATAAGCTCATTATCATCCTGAAATCTACGACCACGCAAGTGTTTCTTGAGATTTGGGAACAGATGGTAATCACTTGGTGCCAGGTCTTGAGAGTAGGGGGATGCGGCAAGATTTCGTACCCGCATTCCTGGGCAGCAGCGGCTGCAACGCGAGAGGTGTGTACTGGAGCATTGTCTTGATGTAGAAGAATACCACGTCTGATCTTGCCCCGGCGCTTCTCCTTGATTGACTGTCGCACTTGCCTCAACAAGTTAGCGTAATATTCCCCATTCATTGGTCTTCCTTTTGGTAAGTAATCTATGTGGATGGCGCCTTTGCTATCCCAGACGACTGTCGCCATTACCCTCTGCACTGATCTGGAGGCTTTGAACTTTTTGGTCCTGGGAGAAGTGACATGTTTCCATTCCATGGATTCTTGTTTGCTCTCAGGATCATAGTGGTGGATCCAGGTTTCATCACATGTTACTAGCCTAAAGTGAAAATCTTCTGGATTCTTGTTGTATCTGGTTAGCATGGAGTTGCTTATGGTGACCCTTGTTTGCTTCATTTCACCTGTAAGCATTTTTGGCACCCATCTTGCGCACACCTTAGACATGACGAGATGTTCGTGAAGAATTGTCTCGATGGATCCGTGTGAAATGCCTGTGGTCTCCTCTTACTCGTGTAGTGTGATTCGACGATTTTCCAGCACAAATCTATGCACTCTGTCAATGTTTTCCTGACTAGCGCTTGTTGTTGGGCGACCTGGACGGGGGTCATCTTCAAGACTCTCTCTACCATGCTTAAATTCATTGACCCATCGTTTGATGGTAGCAGATGAAGGGGAAAACTGGTGAGAGCCTTTCTTCAATGTTCTTCGCCGAGTTTCCTTCAAAAACTAAAAACTTTCTGCTCTATACTCAATTTTATTCATTTTCACTGCCGTGAGGGGGGTCTCTTTCTGTCAATGTGAGCTGTTCAATAACATCTGAGAGTAGGATGCCAAAACTTATATATCACATCAGCTACACCCCAAGGTTCAATGTCGTACCATAGGCTGTGACACCTGGGTATGAAAAATGCTCAAGGCTCAAAACGTATTGACATCCCCTCGTATATATCCATACAAACAGTTCTCATTCACCATCTCCTCAATTTTTCGATTGCCTGTCAAAGAAGACCACATTTTCAGACCAAAATCAATGCGTCACCGTCGTTTTCTTTGTATTTTTGTACCATAAACAGCCACGAAAAGCAATACCCAGCACATACATGGTTAGATTGTACGAAAGCCTAATGCTGCCACTTTTGTAGCATAAAATATTTTTCAAAGACAATTCTCGTTTATTCGATTATTTACTTCGAGTATTTTCTCGTTATTTCAATTATTTTTTCGTTCCTTCGATTAATTCCCCGTGGCTTCGAATATTTACTCGTTGCTTCATGTTTTGGTCAAAAACTTGAAATTTCGAGTATTTACTCGTTGCTTCGTTTTTTTTTCTTAATTTCTAAGTTTGATGAATTTAGCATGTATATTTTAGGAGATCTGCTCCGAGCAAGATGACATCTCCATAGTCACACACATCCTACACCCTACACCATCCGACTTTCAGTAGTCATAAAACCAAATTTCATTTCAATAGGGAGGTTGCGTACTCTTGCAACGACGGTATCTTCCCATAAGGCAGACCTCACAAAAGACAGACCACTTAAAACAACACACTTTAGGGTTGTTTGCGTAAGGCTTAATTAAGCTGATAATAATGACATGTGCCCAGGTATGTGATGTATAAACTATATTTTTATTGTTTTCTCAAAAATACAAAACGTGAAACATAGAACAAGTATATATAAATATAAATAAAATATTTACGTGATATTATTTGAAAAGGCACAGCGTTTGATATATCTGGATAATTTGAGAGTGAGTGGTTGATAAATCATATTTCATGAGAAAAATACATGTACAGATAGAGGGATTCACACAGAAATTTTTTGTTAAAAATGATATTCGTTGTTCGGCAAGTGGTGGGCATGTTAGTAAAATATGGGATTCGTCACATATGGCTTGACTACAAAGATTACAAAGTCGGTTTTCTTTCAAAACATTCAGACAGCGCCCTGTTTCCATTGGTAACCTATGATTTGCTGTCCTAAATTTTGTCAGTGAAATTCTACTTTGAAAGGCTGATTTAAGATAAGGTTCTGGAATAAGTGCATTTTCATACATTGTGTAATGAAATCCTTTTGATGGTTGAGTATTACTTGAATTCCAAGATTGTACAAACTGGTCTAACTTTACTCGCTATACTTTGTATTGACTCCGAGTGAGTTCATTAATTGAATAGGGGTGGAAAGGATGGCTGAGCTAATTAGTGTACTCACTGAGTCTATCTTACAGGAGGTCTGTCTTTTAGGAGTGAACCGCAACTAAGAGTTAGCTATGAAATGATACCATATAATAGATAACTTTGAGGATTTGACCGAAGTCAATGTGGTCAAAAAGCACACCATTTTGGCATGAATATCTGTACAAATTGGTTTCCTTCCAGTCTCCGCATACAACACGTAATGGCGAGCACTTTCCTTTACGCAAAGCAGTTTTCTTGAAAATATGAAATAAACATTTTCAATAACACTTAAACTTTCATATGGCCAGAGGTTGTATAACAATTTCTAAACCTAATGTTTTTTTTATCAGGCCACATACCACAATTTTCAAGGGTACAGCTTAATTAAGCGTTATGCAGCCAACCATAAAATGTGCTGTTTTAAGGGAAAATGTGTCTTTTGGGATGTCGATACCGTCCGAAGCATATTTCCTAAACTATTCGTGATAACTTCATCAGACTTGGTACACATATCAAGCACGATAGATAGGTTTGCCATATCAACTGCCTCTAAGTACAACCTTCATAATGTCATTTCGATCTTTATCAGTACTTGAACATTCCCCTGCAAAACCGAATGGAGAAGAATGGTATGTAACGCAATATCCATGTATGAGGAAAATAGGTGGAAAAACAGATTATTACTAAGAGAAGATCTGATCAAATACAGGTCAACACATTCAAAACTTAAGTTTCATATACTATGGAGATTAGCGCTAGCATATCCACATCTTAGATATTGCATCCAATACTCTCTAAAGATAGCATCTAGACCAATGATATCTCGCGAATGTTCCAGATGTGGTAGACATGCATTTGATTATGACAGACATGTAGTTTTACACTGTGAGTACTATGTAACTGAACAAAATGAATTCTTCTCCACCCTCATTGACCAACTGGATGTTGACAGTTATGTTAAAATTGAACTTTTGGATGAAAATGAAATGCTTGCATTATTCTGGGGAGCGGCTCAAACATTACCTGGAATTGTTAGCTTGACCACTTGGGAAAATGTGTCACTATTATTTTGTAAATATGTATTTCATCTCAAGAAGGTGTTGGACAGTCCTCTCTTTTCTGTGCAGCAATAACCGGCAGTCTGTGTACATATGTTATTGAATAGTTATTTACACAGCTTATGACGTTAGCATTCATATTTCTATTCTAGCATTCATATTCTATATATTAACATTATGTGTTTGCTCTGAGTAACATCAGAGATGCTGTAAATCTTCTGATGTAAATTCTGGAGGAAATAAAGAAATTCATTCATTCAATCATCTTGCTCGGAACAGATCTCCTAAACTATACATGCTAAATTCATCAAACTTAGAAATTAAGAAAAAAATTGAAGCAACGAGTAAATAGTCGAAATTTCAAGTTTTTGACTGAAACTCGAAGCAACGAGAAAATACTCGAAGCACGGAGAAATTAATCGAAGGAACGAAAAAATAATTGAAATGACGAGAAAATATTCGAAATTTCAAGTTTTTGACTGAAACTTGAAGCGACGAGAAATTAATCGAAGTAACGAAATTAATCGTTAACACCTTGGATCATCGCCGAATGTCTATTGGAGCAACGTCGAATATGATCCAGTGTTCCACATTGATAACTTCAGGAACGTTTCTCAATGCGCGCTATGATATAACATGGACATTCTTTGGCGATTATAATTCTTGGAAATACACACACATGATAAAGGCGGGATATAGAGAACAATATACCCCTTTGGCAGCAGACCTGTGAAGGTCCCGGGGTAGAACAGGCCTTCAGCAACACATGCTTGCCATACAAAGCAACTGTGCTTGTCGTAAGAGGCGACTAACGGGATCGGGTGGTCAGGCTCTCTGACTTAGTTGACACATGTCCTCGGTTCCCAATTGCACAGATCGATGCTCATGTTGTTGATCACTGGATTGTCTGGTCGATTATTTGCAGACCGCCGCCATATAGCTGGAATATTGCTGAGTGTGGCGTAAAACTAAATCACTCACTCACTCCTTTGGCAGCAAGCCTTAACAAATGGTGAACGTCTATTTAATTGTCCAGAATTTCGATTTTCCTTTTACTATAAGCTGACAATTCATGATAATACTGTTCGAAGTGGTTTAAAACCAAATTCATTTTTGCCTTCATTGCATTTAATTTGTCCCACTCTACAACACCATTCACTGAAAAAGTTGCTTTATCTCAACGAATATATCACTGGCTACATGCATTGACCACCTACCTGGGACAAAGGCTTGTACAATCCATGCAGCCACTACCATCTGAACCTAAAACAGATTTGCAAAGAATAAAATGCATAACAAGACACGAGAAAACAATTACATGAAATGTTCTTCAGCCGATAGCTTGATATCAACACTAAAACTCATATCTTACCCAAAACAACATTTCGCAGCCCTGCTAGAGGCGCCGATCCCACAAGTGTGTTTCTCGCTTCTTTCATACTGATATTTTAATTACGTGTCCTTTTCATCAATCAAGAGACGCTGGTGTTCATGTGCCATTTGATGATAAATGTTGCAATTAACGGAAACCTTTCAACGCAATTCTCTTCCCCGTGTGTGTAGCGGTCTGTCACTGTCAGGGCTTATACGCCCAAACACGGTGTGTTGTGTCACATGTGACTTTGTTTTAGGTGTTGTTGACAGATGTCGTCGTCATCAACCTGATAATGGTAAAAGAACAACACATAGTGACATACCTTTATTGGGTGGGAGAGGTTGATATGCTAGGACTGGACAACACATAGTGACATAGGTTTATTTAGGTGCGACAGGCTGATATCCTGTGTCTGAAACAACACATAGTGACATACCTTTATTAGGTGCGAGAGGTTGATATCCTGTAACTGAAACAACACATAGTGACATACCTTTATTATCATTGAAATCAGGGTGGCCCAGTTGACTAAGCTGACCATCAACCGCGCAGAGATGGTCCACTACGATACTTGTTAAAGGAGATCAGATCTCAGCTCGCCCTGATCACGTTCTTTGGTTTGTCACCACAACACCCATTTCGTCGGTCTCGGCAAACGATGAACATCTCGGACATACACGGGCTTTTCCCTCACCCTGAATCAACTGACATACTGATCATGGCACGAACCCTAACTCACCCACTCATGTGTCAGTGTTATAAAGCCCCTTGTCATTTGAAGGTGTCTTCACAAGACAAACACACTTCCTCATCTGATTCACCCATCCATATACAAACTCAGTTAAATAGACTCGAAAGACACTCTTCACGATCCATTTGTGTAGATCATTGATCACGCTGTTGATCACTGGATTGTCTGGTCCAGACTCGAACCGCCGTCATGTAGCGGAGATATTGCTGTGTGCAACGTTACAAAAAGTAAACTAAACCAAACCAAACGATAACCGTCGTGGAAATTAACTCCAGTATGTAACTTTCCGTTCATAAAGTTCCAACTCTAATTGTGTGTCCTGAAAAATAGACTATTGATGTCAATTCACAAACAGATGAGTACACTTGTTGACAACAGGAGACGACACTCACCACATTTCTTGGCGTTCTTCCGTCTATCGTGCCTCTGGCGTCTCCGACATATTTACGTTTCAGTTTGCAATTACAACAGACAGTATTCCGACATACTAGGGCATTGAACAAATTCATATATTTACCTTTTTGACGGGAATAGTGAAAATGTTGAAATAAACACAAGAGAACGATTTTCTTCCATGCACCGATAACGCATGAATACACTGACATGTTCTCGAGCAGATAGTTCTCCAAAACTGAACAAACTGACTGATGACGAAAGAAGTTCATGTCAAAGATTCTTGGATGGTTCATCACGATGTAAGCATGGTAGTTAGAGATTTCTTAAGTTCACACTTCACGATTTCTTGATAATTTCAAAGTGCAGTGCGCTTCTACACTGCCAGTGAAGTGGACAGACAGCGTAATGAGAATAATTTATTCTCAATTTAGACGTATCAAAGACGAAGTGCTGCAGGTTCTTTAGACTTTGACAACTGCGGGTATAAACTAATAATTCAACATGTTACAAACGTATCGATAAGTGATACATACAGCCTTCGAACCAGTTGAACCTTAATAAGAAACCACGTAACCTGATGTTCTTGCAAATGTGATTCAAGTGGCTGAGTGTGCGAATGCGGTTTCGCGCCGGTTTCAGTCACATTCCTCCAAATATCACGGCGATGACATCAGAATGATTCAAGTGTTCAGGTGAGAGAAGTCGAACCCGGGTGTTAACGTTTTATCCACCAGACAATATTACCGCCTTTTAAGAACTTACTTTATTTGTCTGTAAAGTCGCTGTTAATTAATCACATTAAACTAGCAGTTGGTGATTGTCCTTTCAGACAGAGTGTGAAATTTGACCAATTGAAATACCCAGACTTACAACCTAAAACTGGCACCGGTTCAAACCTAACCTGCCAGAATTATACATGTCTGAGGGCGCTCAGTATGCCAGTTATGACATTGCGCCTGCGTGGGGAGTCTGCAGTCAGGGTTACTTGTTTGACTTGGGTGCGTGGATCTACAACCAGGGTTACTGGTTTGACTAGGGTGCGTGGCTGTACAGACAGGGTGTCTGGTCTGACTGGGGTACATGCGGCGTTTGCAGACAGGGTTATTGGTCTAACTGGGGTGCGTGGGTCTGCAGCCAGGGTTTCTGTTGTAACTGGGGTGCATGTGAAGTCTGCAGTCAGGGTTTCTGACAAAGGTGCATGGGTCTGCAGCCAGGGTTTCTGTTGTACCGTGGGTGCATGTGAAGTCTGCAGTCAGGGTTTCTGATTAGGGTGCGTGGGTCTGCAGTCAGGGTTTCTGACTGGGGTGCCCGTGTCGGCAGCCAGGGTTTCTGTTCCTACTGAGGTGCATGGGTCTGCAGCCAGCGTTAATGGTCTGACTGGGGTGCGTGGGTCTGCATCTAGAGTTTCGGTTCTAACTGGGGTTCATGGAGAGTCTGCAGTCAGGGTTATTGGTCTGAGTAGGTTGGTTCCGTGGATCTGCAGCCAGGGTTCTAAGTCTGACTGGAGAGTTTGCAGCCAGAGTTTCTGGAATGACTGGGTTGCGAACGTGAATCTCCAGCGTGACGAGCGAACGCTTTAGCCTCTAGGCTACCAAAACGCCCCGAATCATTACTTTTCACTTGTATATGACAAAGATAAAGTTGTCGTATATAAACAAACTGCACTTATGATACATGATAAATTAGTCTGCAAATATGTCTGCAACTGTAACTTTGACAATTAGAGATTAATTATTTTGTTTATTTCTGGATATCATCACGTCTTTCGCAATATATATCAGTCTTGAAAAGAAGTTAAGAAGGGCCTCTGAATCTTTCCTATAACCACAGATATTTTGACATGGCATACGGTTATACTGTTTGGAAATAGTGACGTCCTCTCAACAAACCACAGAGAATCAAGACAAAGCTAATGTCTTCAGTTGGCAACGAAATATAAATACTGAAGGTCATTGTCGACACAGATAACTGGGTCTAATAAATTCGGACAATCATTCTCTGACCCAACTAGTACCCCTGAATGGCCATGCTTACTATGACACGCATGAAACGACACACCCAGGAACCGACAGAAGTATTCCTGGGTTGGTCCTGCAGGCACCATATTCCTACTCTACGTGGCATCAAAGCAACGTGATATCACACAGCTTGGAATCACTAGATGCATATTCTCCTCAACATCTCTCACTTCTATGTTATTACCTAAAGATCTAAGAACGACTGGTGCTGAAGAACTTTCGTTCCATACCGGACTTGTTGCTATGAATACAAACTGGGAAGCGTCATTCGAAGTTTCCATCTCGGGGAATCTGTAACGTAACTATCCTGCCCCCCTCAGTGCCAGCTCACCCATTTTCACTTATGATGAGTTACTCACTTCTAGGTGCTATGGTGCCAGAGCTCTTTGAGTGCTCATGGTGTCTCATCCTGCTCACACTGCGACGGAGAACCACCGTCTTCATCATTGGCAAGGTTTTCAGTTGTACTGTTTTCACTCACCCTGTGTCACCTTACAAAACAATACAATGGAACTGTGCAGTATCGTATTAAATCAAATTTTAGGTGACATTTTCAATCACGTTTTTTGCCACGAGTGCATCTGTTGTGCATCTACGCATATGTGGAAGAGCAGTTAAAACGAACATTCATATATATGACCTAGAGTGACCACGGCAAGGCAGGACATGCACGTCGCTTTACTTAACCGATTCGTGACCGTCGGTGACCATCAGACTGTTCATGGTGTCAGGATAAGCAGAAACACTATTTGACGCCAATTACTTGCTCCGTTCACGGCGACTAGCAGTCCGTCCACCACTTCTGCAACGCCATAGATGTGCAAGTATAGTCTGGAGCAGACGTCACGGACGTTGGAATCAAAGTCAATGGTCGTCCGTGCTCGTAACAGATGAAAGCTGGTTTAATTTGTCTTTTAATGATGGTCTTCGGAGAATATTCCACAGAAGTGCTAAACTGTTCACTTATGCTACAGCTGGCATACACAATTGGTTTGGCGGTGGGTCAGTCATGGTTTGGGTCGGTATCATGGCTACATGGAGAACCCAGCTTCACATTATTGATGGAAATTTGGTATTGAGATAAAATCTTGACCCTCACAGCTGTTCCCTTTTTGCAGGCTATGCGTGGATGTTATGCTCTTGATCCTCTTCTACAGGACGAAAAAGCCAGACCTCACAGAGTAATCACTGATTGTCGTCTTCAAAAGGGTGTGGAACGGATTGTTACGAGTGTGTATTGTGTGTATATTTTGTTAATTAAGTAATAATTATTATTGGGACACAACGTTTAGTGTTTCGAATAATAATTATGATGGGTCACATTTCGTATAATAGATGGTCAGCATTTTTAAGATTTTGGTAGCAGGCTATCCGGAAATTATCTGCCTTTGGTTTTCTATTTGCTGAATTCCATAGATTATTCGAGGGCATTCCACGTGAGTGGCGATGGTCATGTGTACTCGAACTTTCGGGAAATGACTGAATATATATACACAAAGGCTAGTTGCCGTGTTGGAGGGGACACATTCACATTCACTGGAGTATCATCATCAATCACTGCCAACGCTTCATCTTCATAACCGCCGTCAGACCTCTCGCTGTGTTACATTCTGCATAACTGTTTCTCTCTCGCACAAAGCCTTTGGTGAGTTTGCTATATTATATTTTGTGACCCACTGACTTACATTTTGTCTCTCTTGTATTGTATTTGAAATCGGTATTGTGAAATTGACTTGTGACTTTGTACAACTTGCTCTCTTTGCCAATAATAATATTTGAATGTTTTAGACTTCTCTTTGTTCTGTTTTGCTGGTTCACAGGGGGTTTCTTACATCGCAAATTCTTAACCGTAACAGGATGGACTGGCTGTCATGTTTACCAGACCTCAATCCAATCGAGCTCATGAACTTGCAGACGTGTTTACAGAGGTCATCCTGCTCCACAAGATCTACAGGGTTTTCGGGGAGCTCTTGTGCAAGAATGGGAGGCTGTTCCACAGGCGTTCTTCATGAACTTGATCGGAAGCATGAGATCTCGGTGTAACTTTGTTCAGGACCAAAGAGACGGCTACACAAATATTGATTGTTGTGACTTTCCTCTTTAGGGGAATCCCTTTGTTTGATACCTTTTTCTCATAACATAGCACCAGTCACTGTCCTCTGTTAATAAACTATGTCTTTTTTGTATAAATTTGCCACAACATATATTATTTTGCATTATATTACGTCATTGATACATTACCATTCAGTAATGACGCTGAGTATATATGATAATTATTTATTATAATTATTACATGCATTCGTCTCCCAGCACTTGATTCTCACAGATATACTCCCTGACAATAAACACAAATGCATGGTGTCGGTGGATTAGTTTAACGAATCAAATCATCGGAAAGCAGCTGGGTTTTCCCTCATGACACGCTTCTACAGCTGACAGCAGTTGCCCGTATTGACATGACATGTCTAAACACGTGTCACAATCCTGTACAACCAGTGCGCTTCCTGTGTACAGATTAGCGTCATTTTCGTCTTTACAAACACACCATTCTGCATTACTAAAGGATGGGCATGCCATGTGCCTCACTCTGGCTGGACAACCTGTTACAAGCTGGCGGTTCGTCTCTGACGGTGCTGATGTACAATACAAACCTGTCATGACAGACACTGTAAAGGATGTGACAAATCGGGACGTAGTGGTCTGAGGGTTATGATGCACACACGTGGTCTACAGGCGGAGAAACCATTTGTTCTCTGTTAGTGCAGGAATTCCAGTGTCAGGTTATGGTTACAAGGGATCAACGAAGGGTATACCCGATCTGGATTCACCAGTTTCCAAGTAACCAGTGGTCGGTGTCGGCTTCGGTCACAACATGTGTTAAATGTTGTTCATACAGATCAAAGCGTGTACGAACGAAAACACTACTCTTTAATCTCATGTTCATGCTTAGGTTGCTGGTCTCACACGTGCCAAGGCCACTTTGTCTGCACGTGAAAGCTCATTGATGTGTGTGTTTATGTTTGTGATTTTTGTGATACGTCTAAAGGCACATAACTGACGTAATACTCTCATCGTCTTCTCCAGCAAGCACCCTCTTCTTCTGTGGGCCGCCTGATCCCCTCAAGCTGGACATATCCATGCTCTCAAGTCACCGATCTCAACAAAGAAGAACTGGACAAAGTCACTGAAAAGGACGCAAGAGATTCCAATAGGAGTAGTGGGGGTCTGTCATATCACTGCATGGTGTGATCTCCGGGGTCATCCTGCTGGACACTGGAAGTCTAGATCTGGTAGAGACTTTCAAACAGTTTACAAAGACTTGAGGAATTTGCGTACGTCTAAGCTATAAGTGGGTGACTTTAGTTTCACGCCGCACTCAGTAATATTCCGGCGATCTGTAGATAATCCAGTCTGGACTAAAACAATACAGTGATCAACATAATGCGTATCGATATACGTATTGGGAACCGATGACATATGTCAACCAAGTCACCGAGCCCGATCCCGCGATCCGGTTAGCTGCCTCTGACGACAAGCGTGACTTTCTGAAGATCAACTCTAACCCGTAT